>NC_088889.1:58977693-59584360 GCF_037157495.1 Lathamus discolor | reverse complement strand
TTGAAATTCCTCTTCTCTTGGAAGAGAGAGAAAACCAGAGCAGAATCAAAGGACACAGACAGCTTTTTCTAGACATGCTCACACTAAGTCGTGAGCTGCCTCACCACCACTTTCCTTTACAGATACACAGGAGTTACATAGGTACAGCAGCATTTCCTTGCGCTGCAAAAGACAATCTGTGTAATCGAAGTGAAAAATAAACCTCATCTTTACTTTCTGGAAAATAACAGAATATTTGACCATCAGTCACTTCAAATGAGCAAAATCTGCCTTTGCAATAGCTTTTTTTAAAAAAAAAATGTTTTAAAGAGGGAGAGCTAGCACTGGAGGACAAAAAAGAACACTGCTCTAGAAGTCAAAACGCCTCCTCACCTGAGTCCAGTCAGAGATGAAGATGATCCAGAAAGATCCAGTCAGCTCCCTCTTCTTCCTGCTCCTATAGAACTGCTCAAAGTGTACTTTGATGAGTTTTTCTGGACAAGTAACAAAAGTGTACTTACTAGCTGACAAGGATATCCCAGCAATTAAAAAGAAAATTTCAAGCAAGCCTAAGCCTTCCTCCCACTGTACTTCAAATATTTATGGACAACATATACACTTTCCCCAGCTAACATTCAGCCCAATTGTTCATACCAGGATATCAGCCTCAGTGGTTTCTCAAGGCTGTAAGAATTCCACTGTGTGTCTCCTCATGACACCTGCATGTTGGGCAAGCAACACCAGCAACAAGGAGGAAAGGAGCTGTGCTGACAACATGAGCACAACACACAGAAAAGAACACTTTTCACATCCCTGGGGGGAAAATACAAGGGTTTGGCTTGCATCAGAAATTCCCACATAATACTTCGGGAGATGGGCTATTCAGTCTTCATAAGAGATACAGGTTCTAGGAGGTTACTCATTTTTTTGCATATTGATTTTTATAAAGCTAGAGGTATTCAGGAGCATGGAGTACCAAGACCATACCATAATGAACACATTACCAGCTAGAACTTTAGAGAATTTAAGAGTGCCCTCACCTGCCTTGCCCTTCCAAATTTGTTAGCATCCACTGGGAGTGACTGTGCAGAATAGGGCTTAGCATTGTTCTCTTTTGCTGTGGAAGAGGCAGTTATTTTTGGTTTAATCTTTTTGAAAAACCAAAATTTATTCCACCATCATCAGGCCTTAGTTGTACTTCTGTACTTTTGCTAATAAGAAATTAATCAGTCAACACCCGTCACTGAGCCGTTTTATACATATTGATCAAGAGGCAGTTGCAAAAGTGATAAGTAAGTAGCTGTCACATGTCATTCTATACTAGGTAGCACTGAATACTCATCTGGAGTATTCCCTGCAGAGAAAGGGAAACATTGAGATTTCAAGGTCATACATCAATAGAATGCTCCAGAATATTGTTTACACCCTAAATTATTTAATTTCTGTGTGTATATATATATACACACCACTAAATACATATATGTATATAAATTTTTATATAAAACATAAGCATGCATGTACACATATACTGCTGGGAAAAAAAAAAATCACATCAAAATGTAGTTCATCTGTTCAAGACAGAATCACACAATAGTTTGGGTGGGAAGGGATCTTAAAGCTCATCCAGTTCCAACCCCCTGTCATGGGGAGGGACACCTTCCACTAGACCAGGTTGCTCCAAGCCCCGTCCAACCTGGCCTTGAGCACTGCCAGGGATGGGACAGCCACAACTTCTCTGGGCAACCTGTGCCAGGGCCTCACCGCCTCCCACAGTACAGAATTTCTTCCTTATATCTAACCTAAACTTGACCTTTTCCGGTTTAAAGCTATTACCTCTTGTCCTACATGTCCTATCACTGTGCTATCCGGAATACCTTCATCACTACCATGTAGCACTGACAAAAAACCAGAACATAATATCATCATATTTCATCTTTTGTTAAAACAAATGTTAAAGGTTTACCACAGGGTTAAGTCAGAATAACTTCTCAAAACCAGAATCTAAACAGTTGTGCTAATACAGAGGCTCAGGAGGCAATCATTAAGGCTTTTGAGTAAAACAGTATGTTCTCTACTGATTTGCTGTAGTATGTCTTAAAATTCCCCCCTACACACCTTGCTTTTGTCATGAAAATACTTAAAAGTGCAGAACATGAGCTCAGGAATGTCATTCACAGCTACATTCTGAAACAGCAAAGCAATGTGTATTTGTTTATTGATTAACACTAGCTTTGCATTGTCAGGTGGAATTGACCGTTTTACCTGAATTCAGTCTTGTTATGCATAGACTCAGAAGGGGATCTTTGTCATAAACCATGTGAAAACTGCTTTTAGCATCACATAAATATACTTTTCATCATAATGTATTATTTCCAGTGAAGTAGCCTCATTTGAAGTGCATATATAACAGGACAGAATTATCCAATTAAAAGAATATCTGTATTTCCATCTTACGATATGAAAACACCAAATATATATCGCTTGCAAAAGGGCAGGAGTAAATGCAGTTTCTGTTCAGCTTTTTAAAGGAAGAGTGATTCTAAGGAAATGCTGAACCACAGTTTAGGTGACAAGTGCTCAGATCTAAAAGAAAGTTAGAAGAGGTTAAGTCCATCCTTTAAACTCTGCTGATGTCCTTGGTCAGTGGTCCTCTCTGTGGGTGGTACAGATTTTTTATGAACAACAGAACACAAGATTTTTAGAATACTGATGCTCTCTTACTACAAGAAAGCTCTACAAAATCCTGCCTCTTCTGGCAGCTAAACTTGGGTGCCCCATAACCCATATCCACAGCTATCCTGCAATCTTTTGCTCACTCATTTATCCACTAAAGGGAAGTCAGATTGTCCCACCAGATCTAGGGGGGTATTGATGCCTCACCTTATGGGGGCATAAAAATACATCTCCTTGGCCAAAGGCAGCAATTTGGTAAACCTGTAGCAGACTAAATCTAGTCCACAAACCTCAAACACAGCAGAGAGCACACTGACTGCAGAGGATTGCCACCTCTCCACTGGGCTGGAGAATGAAGAGAAAGCTCTTGTCAGCACTCACAGAAAGTACCATAAGCCTCAGCTTGGCACTTGATCATTTCCCACTGGTAAAATCACTTGTTTCTCAGTTGTATTTCCTCATCTTTAACACTTGCTCCAGAACTGGTACATTAACAATTATGCTCAGGAAGATCTGTTCATTTTCTGAAAGCACCAAGAAGAAATGAAATACCTGTATTTAAAGTGGCCACACATGATGGCAGTTCTCATGCCAGTTGTGAATAATTTGCTGTAGATGACATTGACAAAATGGCACTCATTTCAATCCAAAAACAAACCACCAAAGGCTACATTCTTCAGCCTCTGTTAATAAGGGGTTTCTGCTTTGTATTTTTGTTATTTACTGTTATTTTCTATTTTTTATGTTCTCCCAGACATTGTTCAGCTATATAATGCTATTTCCAAATGCTCTGGAAATACAAATGAAGAGAAGATAGATAGTAAAAATATGCCTGAAACTTCTCTCCCAAATACGTCTACAGATGATCTTGAGCAACCAGAGATAAAATACAAACTGAAACTCCTGCCACTTCCCAGAGTCTGAAGATCACCGGGCAGGTCTTACTCAAATCCAAACCTAAACATTAGTATGGAAATACTGAAATGCTGTAAAACCTGCTAGTAACAGTCATGAATCCTCACCTAGTGTTAAGTCTACACACGTATATTGACTCTGAGGAACGTCATCAATTCCATAGTATGAAGAACTGGCCTGAATTCCCAAAGTATACCTCAAGCAAGACTCGCACTGAATTCCACAAATAACATCTGGTCATACATGGGTGTCAGTGGTGTTCAGAACTCACATGTGCACTCCAAACCTATACAAAAAGTGAGCTTAATAGCCACACTGGATGCTGAGAATACCTTCTAATAGCTGAAAAAGTACAGCACAAGCACTGCAGAGGCAAGAACTAAAAGTTATCCTATGGGCAGCAACTTTCCAAAACAGATCTAGTGTTCTACATATTTATGCTGAACATACCTAGTTAGATTTGGCAGCCAATTGGAAAGAGCTTGTTTTCTCAAGAGGTGAAGAAAGGTCATCATCATGCTAGAGAAGTGAATCACCTGGATTTTTACTGTTCCTCACATGATATGCATGTTTTGCTTGGGAACAGAAAACCAGTATCAGTAGTGACTAAATTTCAGGCAAGTATCACTTTCCTAATCTTGCTTACATTCCTATTCTCAAAGAGTCCAAATTTAAACTGAATTACTCTGAAGCTCCATACAGGGGCTCTATATTAGATACCTAATACTTCTGCCTACAGCTAAATGTAATTCATGCCACCTCCATTTTTCCAATCTGTGTATATTGTGCCTAGGCATCTTACTGTTATAATTTGTATGTATTTAGTAGTCAACAAAGTTAAAGAAAAAGCCTCTCAAATTTGACAGCAGAGAGACAGAAATATTCAAGATCACACGTCAGATTTAAAACAGTTCATATTTAACCCACTATATTGTTCCATAGCATGACTTTTATCTGCTTGGTCTCACAATGAATAACTGCTGTCAAGGATGGCAAATTTAAATAATTCTGCTTCTTGAAAGTGATGCTTTCAGGTATTAAATCCTTGACTGACATTTCCTGGGAGAGATTAAATCACATGGAGCTTTCATCATCTGAAAAGATCAGAAAATAACATTGTGTATCATATCTAAGCTCACACAAGTCAAGGTTTCCTGATGCAGTTTCAGAAGCCTGTCTAGTCACTTAGACTTCGGATTGCCTGCAGAAGCTATCCTTTACTTTATGGAAAATATTCTCAGGACCTTTCATGAAATGTAAGTATTCTCACATAATCAAATTAGCTAAAGAGCTATCATCTTTTCTTGCATGTCAATTTTGTTGGATGACTTGAAGAGTCACATGCTTTCCAGGAGGAATATTGTTATTAAAACCTGACTCTTGATTATTACTTGAATTATGGCCTATTGATCCATGCCTTTCTTTTACCTCCATACAATATCTAGCACTATTAAGGTCACTATAGAATCAACAGACTATTAAAGATTACTACATGAGTAAGAGGTACAGGAAAATTGAATTTTCTAACAGATTTGCTGACAAGTCACACCTCACACTTCCCCAGAGCACTCTCTGATACATATATATCACTGAAGACTTTTAAAGTGATCAGCTGTGTCAGAGTTCAATTGTCTCTTAAAATCATGGGTGCTAATTTGCCTTTTTGATAGTGAGACTGATGGAAGGAAGCTGCAGGAGTGTAGTCTGCCCGCACTTCTGCTTGTATCCATGGCTGAGAATGCATAAAGAGGGAATAGGAAAAGATACGGAGACACAGACTCAGGTTGCTTCATGTTGCAATTCCTAGGAATGCTTGGAACCAACAACAGTTTTACATCCAAGAAAAAGGGTTTCGTGAGTGCTAATTTGAGTGCAATTTTCATCTTACTCCCAGACTACTGCATACTATCAGAGTCTGCTCTCTAGTTCTTTGATCCAACAGAAAAGTTTGGATAGTACACAGCATATGGGAAAAGAAACACATAGTCAATGTTTTATCATCTTTATAAAAGAGGTACTAACATGTAGGATGTGTCTTCAAAATAGTCTAGGACTTCTCATCTACATAAAGCCAGAATATATGAGTTGGAAGTCAGAGAGCAAACAAGAATATTTTCTTCTGCTGTCACAGGTGTCCCTTGGAGCTCATAGCTGAAGAAGCAAAGCACAATTGTACATATTGATCACTTGATATTTACCCTAGGGGAAAGGCAGTTACCCAGTTAGAATGAAGGTGCAGGAAAACGATATGGAAAAGCTGATCAGGAAACACCCACTTGCCTTGCACAAAGCCATGTATGGTGAGAGCATGTGCTGATATTCACATAGCTATTGAACCTCTACAACTTACAAATTTTCTGTCCTTCCTCCAGTCATCAGGCGCTGAGCTCCTGATGCTAAAGCTAGAAATCCCTCACAAAACTGACCCTTAGCTGTTTTTCCACACTGCACCTCACAGGTGTACAGCATTTAACTCAGAGATAGCACCTGTATTATCCCTTCTTTTCAAATCTGAGCAGAAATCCCACTGGCACATGTGACAACAGTTGCCTGTGAAACACCAGCTTTCTAACCTCTCCAGGTACTTTACTGTTACAGTAATAACCACCACAAAAATAGCACAAAACAAAGTTGAAACTATAAAAGGAAACAAACAGCTGAAACAGAAAGTTGAGATAAAAATTAGTCCAAGCCCAAGTTTGGCTTGAAGCCAAACAAGCACACACAGCTTTGCAGGTAAACTGCAGACAAACGCCCAAATACAAACCTCATTTCACAACTGGAAGGTATTACACTCGAGGGACTATCCACAGAAGCAATACAAACATTGCTGTTGAGTACTCTTAAATTACCCATTAACCACACAGGCAACAGTTTCTGTCTGAATCTTGTTAGACATTTGGATAGGACCTCTAGACACTCAATAAATGACACATATCACACTTCCCTGGGAGCAGCACATAGAGGTTTGGCTACCAAGACTGACATGCAAAACCATCTTGGCTGTACTTTCAGACTGGCTTTATGAGTATCAAAATGTTTGGAAGTTGTGCTCTGATACCATGTCTGCCTGTGCACAATCTGCAGTTATGGGCAGCCCTTGCTTCCCTATTCCATAGGGAAGGGAAGGTTAACTTGAAACACATTACCAGAATCCTCATCTTACTACTTGGCAACAGGGAGCATCTTCTTCCCCCATTCTACCAGTCACATGCAGTTGAGCAAAAGAGATTTTTGCTTCTCCTAAGCAGTAGAAATACCAATGAAGACACTGCAACAGTTGCATAACAACTGCTTTAACTGCAACTGTAGTAAGGCATACAATTTCTTCTTTGTGCACAGACTAACAATATCTTTATTATTGCAAAGTAGACCTTTGTAAAGAGCTGAATTCTTTTAAAGCTGTTACTTTTGAACACGTATTATAGATCTGCAAGAATAAAAGGGGGGTGCTTTTTGCTGTTCAGAAAAAATAACAAAACTGATTAATACTTTAGGCCCCTGTATATTTGTATACAGTTTTCCAACTTCCAGCCCACATACATACAAAAACCCCAAGAATCTTTTAGCAAATGAAACTTGTCTCTACTGAAATAGAAATAACATCCATCAGGTTGTTGGTAGGGAAAACATTGCTTATACTTCACAGGTAGCCTGAGCCCATTTTTTGTCTTCTACCTAGGTTAACTGATCAGTAACAGCACACGGCAAAACTGACCATCAGAGAGATCAAAATGCTTTCCTTAATCTCTTTATCTACTGGGGGCAGGGGCCGAACTTTGCTTTATGTTGTCTTTTTTGAAGACTGCACTTGTCAGAGATTCAGTTGTTCCCTATCCACTCCGCACAAGTCGGGGACACTACCACAGCAGCTGGTTTGGCCTGAAACAGTTGCTACGGACCAGGAACAGTGAACCACGTACGATTTTGGCTGTAGACATTCACTCCTCCTACTTAGAAAAGGTCAGAAAGAAGCAAAGCAGGTTTGATGAAAAAGGGTGCAAGACACCATAGGTGACAAATCTGTCCTCTGAAGTACATCTTGCAGGAGAAACACAAAGGAGATCACAAAACACAAAGTGATTCACAGTACTTAATGGTAGGAAGGATTCTCAAATTGTTCAGCCTTACCTCAGCCCCCTCTTGTCTAACAGAGAGTGTGCCACACCGAAGAGAGGGCGCTGAGGGTGAAGTGTTAGGTGTAAGCAATCGATACAAAGTGCATAAGATATGAAGTCCACTTTAAGGCAGACTTGCAGTAAGTGAGCATGTATATGGTGGAGAGAGGGACTACACACACATTTTTGCGAAGTCTCGCAAGAATATGTTTAACATCTGGTCACTGAGGAAATGAACTAGCACAGCCTTCTAGTTATTTATTATTTTGTTTAAAGTCCCAAAGGCAATTACCTGAAATTATCTTGCAGATTCTTTTTAGTGCTCCAGTCTGTTTACTCATAGAACCTTAGAAAAGGAGTCATTCCATGTCCCTTAGAAACTGCAAGCACCATAGCCACTGTCTGTACACAGCAGGAATCCAAGTTGGTTTTTACAGCTGTTACTAATAAGAGTAACATCACAGTTCTGCAGATAACCAATCTGACATCCCAGTAATTCAGGGCCAGCCTTGCTCTCCTCACTCTTGCAGGTACTTGGACAACGTCCCAACAGTCCTGTCATTTCTCATGCAACAGAAGAAAACACTGGTTTAGTTTTTCAATGTATTCCACAAACCAGTAATTTAACACAGCCTATTCATGCAAGTATTACTTCCTCTGGGAGAAATTCCCCAATAAATTATAGAAAGGAATTGTTTCATATGATTTGTTATATCTTATTGCTATACATACTTACAATACCAATTAGCAACTGCTGTAATACAGGGAATCATTTGAAATTGCATTTGAAGAGACAGCAATACAATATTCAGGAGCTGTTGTTTTCTACAAACCCCTTTTCCCAGTAGCCAACTTAACGGACACTGGTAATCTAATAAAAGGTTCCTTAGCTTGTCGATACTCAGCCTGTATGCTGTTCAATATGCATTGACAGGTCAGGTTATTTATGCTACTGCCTTCTACATCAAGAGCGCTTCATAAATGCTCTTCTGTGAGCTGTGTCTACTAAATATCCAAAATTATCTGCTTCTAAATGCTCTTCTGTAGTGTTGAATTCAGACCAGTTAACGTACCTGATTCCAGTTACTTGCGATTGAATCAAAACTCCACATTTTTGTAAATAAGCAAATACACAAATAGTCATTCAGTTTCCCTAAAGACAGATTGGGCAAGAACCCAGGATGGACATGAGAAGTCAGTTGCTAATGATGTTTTACAGTTATGTCTCTAATGATAGTATATAATTATAAGCACTACAGCTACTTCAACTTAGCAATCATTTACCTTTTCAGAATTGATATCTTGTAATTGCTGACCATTTTAGTACAGCTGCAATTCCACAAAAATACTGAACTAAATTTTATGTTATTATAATGAAGTGCTTACACTTGCCATAGATTAAACCTCAGAAAGGACACATAGCGATGTTTCAACCCTGGAGTTAGGAGACAGCATAATTAGTCAGAGGAAGAAAGACTTTTCACCTTTTATTCCAGACTTCAGACTGTTGCTAAACAGCAGTATTATACAGCATTATATGGTCTGATATACTCCTGTCTATGAAACTTATACTAAGAATATACTTCTGTATGTTCTTAGTACTCCTGGAGAAATATTAAACAGGCCTCACATTTTTAAAAATATTAATCTATCAAAGTACATTGGAATTTCAGGCTGCCTTGTTCTGAATTCCTTCTCAGAACTTGGTGAATACAGGTGCTCAAGCCTGAGTGACGCCTTTAAACAACGCCTTTTAAAAGTAGTCTTGCAAGGCTTTTCTCCTGTTCAGTGTATTTTATCGCACTGTTTGTAGTGTGATAAAGTTACTGCAGTGGAGCCAAACTTCATGAAATAAAAATGAAGCTACTGCTGCCACAGTCTTTGCTAACCCGCAGATGTTTGGTGCAGTGGTTTATCTCTAGCCAAAGGTTTCAGGGGACCTACTTTTTAAGAATACCAGCAGCATGTTCCTATTGGTACCATGCCAAAACATCTGTTCATCGAAATTATTAATATTCTGTGAATAACACTGCCGAGCTAACCGATGATGTGGAGCTAGCAGGCAGACTGCTGTGCTAGAGATGTGGAAAGTTCTCTCATCTTTTTTAAAGTCTAATTTTGGCCAGAAAAAAAACAAAATTCATGCAGAGGGAAGTTCTTCTCTTAGCTGCACTGCTGCTAATAAGGCCACTTTCTATGGTCGCCAAGTGTTTCCAATTCTGATCATCTGGACATCTTCTAAGGCATTTTGAATAACTGGCTTTGGTTTGTTTTTTTTCCCCAGCCATGGTATTTGACTAGTCACTGTTGGCAGCTAGTCAACATTTCAGTAGCTACTATGTTGTGTGTAAGACACATATTAAATAAGCATCTAACGAACTCTTTTCCCATCCTATTCCAGTAAGATGTTTTGCTTGGTTATCTCACCTGAACGTCTTGAAACAATAGTACCATAGTGCTTGACCTTGCAGTTTCTCTACCACACAGCATGTAGCTGTCACATAAGAAGGTTGTGAAGAATGAGTCAATGTCACTTCTAAGGCAGGTGTGGAGCATATCCTCACAACATGTTCAGTTCTCTGCCAAGGAACTTCAGCATACAGCACAGGATATGTTAATTGATTAATAAAACTGATATTTGGAATAGAAAGCATCCTCATCATGCAAGATGAAGCACAGGATGACACATTTTCAAAAAACTCTCACAACTCCAAATAAGCTCACTGATAGTGCCTCTCTCATCTGAGGATTTCAAAGCTTCTTGCAAATTAAATGCCTTTGAGGTACATCACTACTCTTCCCATTTGGCAGAGAAGTAACATCCTCCCAGTCACACACTATAGCAAATCACTACCACCAATAACCAAGGGGAAAATTTTTAGGGGCAGAAATGGCTGTTAAGTGTCCAAATGCCATTTGCGCATCCGAGTATCTTCACCATTAATGCTTATCACCTACTTATACCAGTGCTTTAAAGTGCTGCTTAGATAATTTATTGGTCTTTATAACATCCCCATGAAATAGGTAACTAATTTATCACTACTGTACAATGAGTTAAAATGAGGCATAGGAAAGTTAAGTACTTTGTCCAGACCGTTCAGCAATCTATGAACTAATCCAGCATGAGAAATTAGTAGACCATGATTCTTGAAGCATATATTCAGTTCACATCACCATAAAGACCCTACTCTAACATATTAATACTCCTTCCAAACATACAGATGCTGAGTTTCATCCTCAAGCCATGAACAAGAATTTTAAGCAAACACTTGTCAGATTATGCATCTGACTACTGAATCACATGCATGCTGTATTATGCAGATAGAAACATAAATAAATTGCACTTTTTGACAGACAAGCTCATCCAAATATATTTCATTGGAAAAAAAGTAAGTAAGTGAAGCAGTACAGAATGACTTTATACTTCACTATTAATGGGAAATAGAATCAGACAGGAGTACAGCACTAAAATTTGGCAAGTTCATCCTTGAGAACATAGAAATATGCACCCTAATCTTGTGACTTTGGGAAAATAGAAACAAACAAACCCCAACAACACACAAAAAGTCAAACCACAAAAAATGTGGAAAACCCCAATATTTTCTCAACCCTGTCACATTAGGAGGCAGTTGCAATTTTACTCTTTTCTGGGGGGAGGGTGGAAGGGGCAGGACACATGACCTAGGAGTGGTGAAGAAAGAAAGGAAAATTACATGGTTATATATTTCTTGTATGGCCCTTTTGTTTTTCCTCTCCTGGAACTAAAAGTATAGATTAAAGCTTTTATGATTTTGATTGTCCATGGAATCTTGTGCTGGATCTTTATCATAGACAGCTTGAGTTCTGTAAAGCTTGTACACTCTTCCCGTGCATTCATGGCACTAAAAGTCAGTGCTGCTTTGTCACAGAGCAACTGCATATAACTGACTGCACAGGCCTGTTGAGAAAGGCTACCAGTGGCATTTCAGCAAGAAATTCAGAACTGGAGAGTTCTGGTACCTTCCCCACAGCAATGCATTACTCATTGAATTGCCTCCTCCCAGGGTATTCAGTCTGAGGATAAATGCTGCTGATATATATTATTGCAATAGCATTTACAGAACACTCGTTGCTCTACAAATACATAAGGAGTTATCATCCTTGCCCTAAAGAATTTTGAAAGTAACATAAATGCAGAGGGAAAGAATACCACATGCATAAAGAATAAAGGGTGCTGTTCTCAGATGTTCTTTGCATGCAGGCAGGCATACACAAACACAAACCAGCCCTGCACCTACATTTCTAAGTAAGTGTGATTGCCTGGGCAATGAAATAAAAACAGAAGAGTATATCCAGCCAACATGAACCTTTGGGAAGACGTTTTAGGTTTGAAAGAAAGAAAATGATCGTAGTAGCCTGTAAGGATCTGTATCAAAAAGAAAACAATAGTGGTTCTACTGAATGCAAGAAAGACTAGGAGAGAAAAAGCTGACAGCACCAGCCTGACAGAGTCTAGAGTATTTGTAATGTTCAAACCTTTCTTCTGGGAAACCTAGGCTCAAATACAAAAACACTACCCAACATTAAAGCAGAATGAGCAATTCAGGCACCTGCATGATCAAGAGGAAATGCTATTGCTCAGAGCAAGCACTTTGAAGAAAAGGTTTCTTGTATCTGCTGAAATAGGATGACAGGACAGAGGATGAAGTGAAAGAGAACTTAAAGTTCTCTGGTGTCTAGGCATATAGCAGAAAGACAGGGGAATAAAAATCTGAAAGACAGAGGAAGAAAAATCCTTAGTTCCAGACTGCTTTTGTTGTTGGTTACTGGTTTTGGAGGGGGCTGTTTTGTTTAAAAGAATAATAACTGATTAAATACCACTGCTTCTGAGAGCAAGAGGTTCTGAAATTCCTCTGGTTAAACTCATGCCTGGCTGTACACAATCACTGACACACAGATGATAGGACTGACGTGAAAAATAAAAATAAAGCAAAAGCTGTGTATGTAATTTCTTAAGCAGAACAATCTTCCAGTTACCACTACTACTGGCTTCTTCTAAGTGCTCTTTTTATTTGTAGAAATACACATTCCCCTCTATCTGTAAAATCTAAAGTCTTCAAAGACTTATCCTTATCTGCACTTGTCGCTGACTCAGTCTATTCAAACCCAAGTTGGTCTGTCTGGATTTACAAGGAACTTTTGCAAAAAAGTTATTTACACTTGCTGCCCTCCACTGTTGAGAGAAATGGGAATCTCATTCATAATTAGAGATACTGATATTTGAACTGCACCTTTTCTCAGCTCCCTGGACCCAGATGCTAAGCCAAATATTCTTTCTTCCCCTGAAGAACTCAAGTTTTGTCACTCAATGCAATCCTAAGAAGTGTCAACGGCACAGATTTAACGTAAGCCTCTAAAGCATTACATCCTCCAACGAAAACAGTGCGTATGACCTACAGATATGACATGACATATGCTTTTTTTTAATCTAAAACTGTTCATAAACAACTTTGTCCAGCCCTGAATCATCCTGCCACCCCCACCTCTATGTGCTGCCAAAATACCTCCTCCATCTGTGATATCTTCTTAAGCTATAAGCATCTGGAACGGTAGTGTTCCAATTTGACCTCTAAGCATAATACAACATAACAGAGTAAATGATCATTAACTATTTCCAGTGTTTCACTATGCCAAACAATCAAAGCAAGCAATCAAAACAAACAGGGAATAAGTCCATTCAAAAATCTGTCATCTAGAAGAGGTAAGAAACAATAAGGAGCACAAGACATAACCAGCAACTTAGAACTCCATCCAGTTTCTTTGTCCAGTTTACAACAGCTCAGAAAGAACTATTAACTTGTCAGTAGGGCACAAATGGTGATTGTCACCCTAGAGTTTATTTAACATGGAACCCTGAGTGATGCCAGAATGAAGCTCACTCAGCAAGCTCAGTGTGCTGGACAATACCCACTTAACAGGATTGTCATTCTAACATTCTGACAAAAGGAATCCCAAATTAAGCAAACAAAGGTGGAAAGCAAGCTTCTGTGTTAACTTTTGTAGAGTAATAATTTGGCATTAGGAATCTATTGTTTTCTTAGGAATGGTAGTTGTAGGAGTGAAGGGAGATAGAACAGAATCTGAAGGTACAAAGTCAAACTGTAACTCAGAAGTAAAAACCCAGTCTATTTCAGCAAACATACTCGTGGAAGTGGAATGCAAGTTTTACTTAAAAATTCCTGTAGAGAGAGAGTAGCCATACTGCAAAGTCTTAACTTGCTCAACTATATAAAAAAATACAGTGTAAAAGACTACATTAGCCATCAAACTTCCTTACTAAAAGACAACTCTGAACTACAATGCAGTATACGGACAACACGTACGAGTCTTGATAAAGATAAAGCTTGCCTGTGCCTGAGAAATTTTATGGTTTTTTCCAAAAAACTCAGAACACATATACAAACAAAAACCTTAAAAGAGAATGTTATACTGTTATCTTAGCAACAGTTTCCTATTTGTATTAAGGTCCTTGATGGATATAAACCAAGGACACTTTGATTTAATGTTCAATGAAGAAAAAGGGCTTAGTGAAGCTTGAGAAATGAGGCACTTTTAAACCCCAGAAAATTACTAGTATTTAAATGCCCATTAGAAACATCACCTGTGTCAGTACAGATTGATTTGCACATTTTGAGGAAAGAGGGTTCATTCAAAAGAGCTCCTTTACTTAATCACAGCTAGAGAATGCTCATCTGAACAAAGATTTTACAGTTGTCCCACTTAAAAGCTTGGGTCAAATACGGACCAGGCACCAAAACTGAGTGTTGAGAACTACTGAGGAAAGTAGATGCCAACTGTCGTATTTGGATGAGGTGAGAATAAAGTAGCTTAAAACTCATCCAAGTGTCCTAAACTAGGTTATTCTGTTCAGACTTTGTTTCTCAGCACATGCAAGTCCCTTTTACCTCCAGAGATGCTATGTTTTTGTGAAATCTAGAAAACATGCTAGTGGGGCAAGAAGACAAATACAAACCACAATGCCTGTTAAATTGTAAATATCAGGCTCATCTGAAGGAAAAAGCATTTTAAAATTGCATTCTCATTTTGTGTATCAATGAAATGTTTATGACGTCTTTGTTTCATTTCACTTCACTGAAATGGCTACTTACAATACAAAGCAACTGAAAGCCTTCTTCTGCCTTCTGCCCCTGCTAAGGGTTCTAGCAAGACAGTTCCTCTGAAAATTTATTTTACACACGGCTAAATCTGGCACACTACAGCCAAGGAACACCTCAGGAATTTCAGAAGTAATGAAGACAGAAGAGGAACAGGGTACGTCTGACATGTCTACAGGAGTATTTTTCTAAGTACAAAAGCTTTGGATCCACTCACTGTATCGGCTGTCTGCCAGTCTTGCTTATATTACCAGCTAGAGACAAGTCTTCAAAAATGCCAGTTCACTTCATCATTTCTTTATCCCAGGATAGGTCTTATTTTCCCCCTCTTAAGAAGCCTTATTCTTTACACAACATTTTTAGCTGCTGTAGACTAGAAATGCCGTAAAACTCCCTATGGGTATTTCAGAGTTCACAAGCAGTCATTTTAATATTCTAGAGCTGAGAAAACTCAGGCACAAGATGAAAGGAGAGTCAGGTTCTGGTATTCCTGTTGTAATCAACTCATAAAACACTTCTATTTGAAGCAACTACAGAAAAACATTCTTCAAAGCTAGTTTCTTCATTTATAGTTCTGCAGTTGGAGTCTAATCCCCAGTAGAACTTTCGTCTACTTTTTAAGCACAAATACTAATGATTTTTTTTTTTTCTTTAGGTGAAGTGCCGGATAGGAAAGATTTAGCGTGCTGTCTGATGAACTCACTGGCATTAACAGTTTTCTGAAAGCTATTCCATTTGCAGAAGAAAATAATGAAATTTCCCTTTGAGATACACTGACTGTAGAACAATGTAGAATACAGCTCTGTAGAATGAAATAGCAAACTTCCAAATTCCGCTTCAGAAATAGCTTTCACTGTTAATATGTATGATTTGAGTAATTTTGTCAACAAGAGAAATCATAACAAGTGGGACAATACAAGCCTCATCAACTCAAATGCCTAAATGAAAAACAAACCTAGCTATAAACAATAGCAACTTAGTTTGGGGTGAAAACATTACAGATTACCTGAACTTCCTTGTACTAGGGAAATGGTGAAATGACACGCACTGATGCAGATGAGCTACTAGTTGACATTAAATTTTTCAGTTCAGACACACAGCCAGTCTGAGCATGGCCAGCTTTCTCAACACCTGACATATTCAAAGTCCTTTCAAAAGCCCAATCTAAAAAATATTTACTTTCTGGCTTCAAGGAGAATCCATCTTAGCCATATTATTATTGAATCATTGCCAAGTTGCACCAATACAATCTTTACATGGAAAATAGCTAAACAATTGCTGGAACACTTTCATCTTAAAATTTCTAGGTGCTTCTTTGAATGATTCATGTGCATGAACATCTCCTGCATAATACAGTTCTGTCCTCTACAATCTTAAATGAAAATCAGAAAGGAGGAAAGGGTTGGTTAATATGAAGCTTCCTGTCATTTGACAGGATTTCCTTCAGCAGAAGTAACAGCCATTATTAATAAAGAATAGAAATGTATCCCCACAGTCCTTACTGTAGTGAGCTAATTTGGGACATACTTATTTTTTAGCATTTTCAATAGGTTTATATTCCACCCAGACATGACTAATGTGATAACGAAGGTTTTAAAGTTAATTGCAACAACTTACTATTTACATGTCTTAGAACTAATTCTCAAAAGAGAATTCTTCAGTTTAGATTTACAGTACAGTGGTCAACCAGAGGATAAAACAAAAAGCACACTGTCGCATTCTGGAGTAATTTGTCAGACATGATATGCTGATAAGAGGCCTGCAGAGAGCATTGTCAAAACTCCCTGGCCTTCTTCCATGTGCTCTGAATATCTCAAATTTCCAGACTTACAAGTTACATATAGGCAACTTGAAGAGATAAGAGATGCCTCAGATTTCATTTAGATTTTACTAGGTGAATCTTAAGAAACACAGTATGTTTGTAGCAGTGTATAGGTACTGCTGCTCCATAAACAGAATACAACTTCTCTCTCAGTCTTCAAAATCTCAGGCTAAGAAAACAACAACAACAAAAAACACACCACAAGAAAGCACTAACTTGCCCAAGGTCACTTATCAAGTCTGTCAGAGATAAAAATTAAACTCAGTCTGAACTCCAGACAGCCTTCCTTTCCTCTTGAATCTTGGTTAGTTCAAATGACGCACAATGCGTTTGTGACATGGCACAGCTGGGAGATGACTTATCATTCTGAACAATTCCAGGTGGCTCAATAACGTGGATAAAAAATACTCAAGGTGCAAAGTCTGAAGTTCTGATTTAGAAATATCTTTGAATATGAAGGAAAACCTATTCCTTTCCCCGTCTATTTCAGAATCCATCAACTAATTTGTCCCTGTTCAGTGCTGCAGATTGCCTGGAGAGCAAATTAAAATATTCATCACCTTTCTGTGAGCCCCTAATCAATTCCTTCTCTAAGTCAGGGATATAGATGCCTGGCACAGCAGCCAGTCTCTTCCAGCTCTAAATGATCAAGTACGTGAAATAAATAAAAAAAGCCTCAGAGATCATTCTCTTCCTACCTTCTAAACGCAGATCCTAAAAGGTACTGAGCATTGTAAGACTTTTGGTTGATAATTAAATTTTGGATAGTGCATTAGCCTATGAAGTATGAAAAATGCAAAGTTACTTGAAGATGTTTTACAAACTTTTATCTTTCAGGAATGTTTTTACTACAGACACATAAAATTCATTTGTCCTGTACTTAACACCTAAAGAGACTGTTATCCTCAGGTTTCAATTTCATACCATTGGCTACATAAAACCCTAGGCGAAGCTTCATAACGAGTACTTGAGAAATTCAGCTGATTAATAGTTTTCCTTGTCAATAATAATCAGTACACTCTATATGCTACAGGCCAACCTGTTGTCCTTGGTTCAGCTGTAAGTTATTTTTCTGCTTCTTAGTAGCTGGTGCAGTGCTGTGTTTTCAACTTTATTCTGAGAACAATGCTGATAACACACTAATGTTTTAGTTGTTGCTCAGTAGCACTTACCCTGATGAAGGACTTTTCAGTCTCCCCTGCTCTGCCAGTGAGAAGGGGCACAGGAAGCCAACAGGAAGCAGAGACAGGACACCTGACCCAAAGTAGCCAAAGGGGTATTCCATACCACAGCACATCATGCCCAGTATATAAACTCGGGGGAGTCACCCAGAAGGCCCAGATCACTACTCGGGTCAGGCTGGGTATTGGTCGGTGGGTGGTGAGCAGTTGTATTGTGCATCACTTGTATTTATTGTTTTCTTTTCCTTTTCCCCTTTTAGTTTTATATTCTCTCCCCTTGTTGTTTCCCTTATTATTATTATGAGTGGTAGTAGTAGTAGTGATTTTGTATGATACCTTAGTTACTGGACTGGTCTTATCTTAACCAGTGGGATTTATATTCTCTCGATTCTCCTGTCCATCCCTCCAGGAGCTGGGGGAGAGGGAAGAAGAGGGGCAGTGAGCAAGCAGCTGTGTGATTCTGAGTTACTGGCTGGGCTTAAACCACAACAGTCCTTTTATTAATGTTTATATTTGTCAGTGTATTAACAGTCATACTTCCACATCAAAACTTATGAAGTAAAAATAATTTACTCAAAGACTCTGAAAAGCACACACAGAGATGATATCAGTACTGCGGTACTCAAATACCTCCAGTGCTGAGTGTGGAAGACAAGAACTTACTATAGAATACTAAAAAGGAAAAATACTCATAATCTTTCAAGCAGAATTTATGTTTGATCTTCAGTTGAAAGCAATTCACCTATTATTTCCAATGAACTGCAAAATCCTATAGTTGAATTAAGTAAGTCATGCGCAGCCTTTAGGAAATGAGAACAGTTTGAACTTTGAAAATTAGTAGAAAACTCATCTTAATGGAAAGCTACTATTCAGGATGATTTTGTGCTCTAAATCAACACTGACTTCTGAAGAGTCCTGGAGAAATCTGCACCACTTCAGCAAGCACTAATCGATACCTAGCGAGTGCTGCTGGGCAGGGTTATGCGCCATTTCAAATACCTCCACAAGCCTGATAGAGAAACTACAAGTTGAGGAAGCATTCCCTTCAGTACCTTTTTCTTGATATAACTGAAGCGCTAAAATTATTTCATTTTAAGAACTACAAAACTGAGAGAAATACTAGCAACTATCTAGGCCGCCTCCAAGAGTGAAAAGTACCCTGTTTTACAGGATAAAGCAAGACAGTCTGCACCAGTCTGTTCCAGACCTGCTTTCCAATCACGTAGGAGTAGTCTTTCCCTAAAACTTAAAAATTTAACCTACCCGGAACTTGGAAATCAAAGTGACATATTTTCATAATAGTGACAACTGAAAATTTTAGCTACAGTTTTTAGATAAGTATATGGCCCATTTGAGGAGACTCAATTACGATTTGCTAAAACACTGAGATGCAGCCCTCTTCACCCTTTGCACTCACCTCCCAAATTCCCTGAAATACAGTAGCTCAATCAGTATCATGTTAAATCTCTTATTTTCTGTGTTCAGCATCTTCATATATTAATACTAGTCCAGTATTCAGAGAAAAGCAACCATTTTGTTCTTAGACAGTAAGCTTCAAAATTGGTAACACAGATTCTGTTTTATTTGAAAGAACAAAACACAAGCCACTAATACCAAGAAAATAAAAACAAAGCAAAAGAAACCCCAGCTCTGAAATGCTTTGTAAAAACGAAATAAACTACCTCTATACTCTAAAACCCAAGGAAGGCGTTACATCTATGGAATGGTTAAAAGCCTTGCCTCCGTAACTGCTCGCTACTATTTCCTTTCCTGTTGCTTTGTATCTTAAAGCAAATTAAAGATTCCTCTGAATGAATCAAGAGAATAAGTGTTTTAAAAATCCACACTTACTGATGTATTTTTATAACATTCTTGTTACAAACCATCCTTCTTTAATCCTATTAACACCACTTAAAGAAAAACACTCCAAAGCACAGCAAATAAAAAAAAGTCAGGGTAACAGTCCTTTAGAAACAATACAAGGACATCAGAGTAATAGACTGGGTTTGGTAATTACTGCCTTTTAATCCAGTGTCCCTGCTCCAGCAATGAGGCAGGAGATTTAAATGAGATGTACAAACACTAAAATATAGGAAAGCAAATTTTTCCAACAGTCACTAGTCACTAACAAACAGTCACTACAGTTTGTAGGAAGAATATTAGTAGCTGCCTGATAGCCTTAGCAGTTTGACAAAACAGCTCTACTGTTAAAAAATACATACACATGCATAGACAACCTAAAGCCTACAGTTCATCACTATGATCCAGTACAGAATTTTCTTCCAAATTTGCCTTTCCATATTGGAAGAGGAGAAAACAGTGAGAACTTGAATGTACGGCAGAGAGCTGATAGGCAGACACAGAAGACACATAATCCATCTTTTGAAATTAAGTCTCAAAAACACAGGAGTTAATTCTGCTACAAGGCAGTATGGAGTATTTAAAAAACAGGGTCTTCACCATGCCAGCTTATTATCTGAGACAGACCAATAATTGCAGCCCCGTCTTCCCAGGAGTTTGAGCTACAAGCCCAGATCTTCAGAACTTGCTACATTTCTTATTTATGAATTGAGACACTCTGATCAGCCATGACAGTTACTCTTTCCTCCTTCCCATTTTAATCTTTCAACAGTCCTGTGACAAAATTCTGTTTCAGACAAATGTATGGAACAACATTATATCCAGGGCAATTCTCTGAAGATTATTTCTTATACTAATTTCAGAGACAGATAATAATCAAATAGATGCTGTCACCAAATTTTCATGACAGCCCCTTCCTACTTACAAAAAAGCCTAACCACACTCTATAAAGATTAAAAAAAGCTACATCCTTGCACCCACTTGGGGAAAATGTTCCTCATCTTTCAACAGAGAGAATATGTAACAAATTACATGATTCTAAAAGATTTCACCAAAACCTCACATAAAAATCTATAAGAGCTATAAAAGCTCTCCAAAAGCCTATCTACTATGTTGCCTCTGAAAGACTGCAGCTTTTATTTTACTGTTTCATAGAGCTCCTGTATTTTTACATGTTTAGTTAACAGTATCAACTCATTATGTTTTGTTAAATTCAAGTTGATTTGTTATTGTAATGAGTAATGAACACCAGATAGGAAATGTTGCAGTTTTGTAGAAAAAATCATCAATTTCAGCTACTTTCCCCAGGAAGAATCTGAACTTTACAAATTGCCCAAATGAAACACTGCAACATAAAATACTTTGGTTTTCTCACTTTCTGTTGGCCATCAAAAAACTGTTCTTGTGAACTTTGTGCTTATATAGCATAATTGTTGATACCCAAGTGCTCTGAGTTATCTACATTATCATTTAATTCTATACATACCTGTGAAGTATCTAGCACATTTTTGAATGCTACTAAAATTAACACTTGAAGAAGCACAGTAAATGACTGTCCTGGGTTCAGCAGTAGCAGTCATTTTTTCTCCTCCTTAGTGGCTGGTGCAATGCTGTGTTTTTGATTTTTGGCCTGGGAACAGCACTGATAAGGCCGATGTTTTCAGTTGCTGCTCAAATGTTTGGTCTGGCCAAGGACTTTCTGAGCCTCATGCTCTGCCAGGGAGGAGGGGAAGCTGGGAGGAAGCAGAGACAGGACACCTGACCCAAACTAGCCAAAGGGGTATTCCGTACACAGCACGTCATGCCCAGGATGTAATGGGGAGTTACCCGGAAGGGCTAGTGGGACAGGAAGGTTGGACGAGGTATCGGTCAGTGCTTGGCTGGAGGGGGTGGGGCAAGTTATCGGAAGGCTGGTGCTGAGGTGTTGCATTCTTTCCTCTTGTTATTTCCCTTATCATTATTATCATAGGTGGTAGCAGTAGTGGTTTGTGTTATACCTTAGTTACTAAACTGTTCTTATCTCAACCCATGGGAGTTGCATTCTTTTTGATTCTCCTCTCCGTCCCTCCAGGAATAGAGGGAGGGAAAGAAGGGAGGGAGTGAGTAGATGGGCTGTGTGGTTTATGGCTAACTTTGTTTAAACCACGACAATGACTGAGTTAGCAAAGTACGATAACCCTTTCATAAGTGCAGCCAGTTTATAATGCTATGTGACTATTATAGTGTAGTGTCGGTAGATAGCTGAATAGTTGAAAGTTAGTTCACTTGGTAACACAGTTCCGTTATTTTCTTTCCTTCCTGGGGAGCAGAAGAGAAGTAGAATGAAAGAGAATGAAGGATGAGAAAGATGGAGCAAAAAATCAAGCTTTATTCTGGAAATTCTGAAACAGATGTTCTGCTATTTCCTTCAGATGTCATTAATTGCCAGGGAAATGACTACTGGAGATAGAATGTATCTGAACAAGTTCTTGGTCCTAGAGAACTTGCCAAGCTACAGAAGGTAATAGTCTCTAGAGAAAGGATTCAGGGCAGGCTTTGGCTCTCTAAACACTTCAACAGACCATGTTACCCCTGAAATTTGAAATCAAGTTGCAAATACTAGAAAAATATTTGAGCGGTCACACCACTTCATTATCAGAAATTAATGTTATTTAATGCTAAGCAGCGTAAAATACAGATTCTACTAGATCTGGATAGAATATTTCAGCTATTGCCTAATGCATGAAAATTGCTTGTAACTTAAGATTGGTCTTTTCCCTTTTGAAAGGCAAGAACTTTTTGTCCAAGCCTTGTAATGATAAAATGTCATAAAATGCCTCCTCATCTATGCATTTAGCCTAGTATGACTTTGGCCAGTACCATTTTCAGACAGCCAAATGGATTAATTTCTCTCTGCTTGCAATTTATTAAGAAAAGCACAGTGTTCCCAAATAATACCTAAGATTGGTAGTCCTGAAGGGCTGTGTATTGACATACACAAATCTAGTCATAAATTAGCAATAGTCAGTAATTTGCAGACAGCAAAATGAAATACAGTTACTCTTTGCAAGTCACCCAGCATGAAATTTATCATCTCTATATAAGTAACAAAGATTGATGGCTTTCTTATGCATCAGGTGCCACATATCCATACTCTGCTGAAGCTCTTAGACAGGAAGGCACCACTTGGAAAAATGGAACAGTGTGCACAGTACACTGAAACTAGTCTTAGATAAGAGTCTCCAACCTGGCCCCAAAGTAAGGTTCTTCTCTGTCCCAGTTTCCTCTGTTCTTGTCTCCTTTGTGCTTCTTCCCTCTCGTCCGTCTCTGACTCTTAACCCCATATTTCCCTAGGTATTTTATTGACTTATAATTTCCCCAAAGTCTTACCTGTGGACTTCCACTTCAGCCCAGCAGTTAAGGTTAATAGGTTAATACTGATTCATAATAAGATTAATACTGATTCATGACAACTAAACAAGAATCTGTCAAAGGACAATGACAACCTCATTCTTATGAACTTCACAGAAGACAGTAGTACCCTTTCTTTTTTAGGCTATTGATTCAGAATGTGTAGACAAGAATAAAACAGCTCATGGCTGCAGGAAGAGCTGCACAGAGCCAAAAGGCTATTTTTCTACAAGATTATGTTTTCTTGTGGAAGACAGCATGGATGTCTTTCTTGCTGCTTGCATGGTATCTCTGAGCAGAAACACACTCAGCCATAATTTCACCAGTTTCTCTTTCCTGCATGTTGAAATCATTTAACAATGAATCAGTGGTTCTAGGAAGGCTGTGGCACAGAAGGGAATCTTGAGATGGAAAAATGAGCTCAGATCCCAAGCCCAGCTCCCGTCCTGATGTACTGATGGTATTTCATGCAGTACTCACCAGCTATTCAGCTATATGAATAGACTGACTAAATTCATTTCATTATTCTGTTTGGCATTATTTAAAAAAAATAATAGCAATAAAAAACCCCAAACAAACAACCCCCCCAAAAAACCACACCCTGTAAAGAATTATAAACATTTCATGCATTCTAAAACCATTGAATATACTCAAAAGAGTCCTCTGGAACAGAAATGTTTTATACAGGGAGAAAAAGTAAAGGGTTTTTGATGTAGGTGTTGTTTCAGTGTTGTTTTGTTTGGTTTGATTGGGGATTTTTTTGGGGGGGTCACGTAGTAATCAAAAAGAAAACATTACTGCAGTTTCACAGACCACAAACTTCCATAGCTTTCCCTGGAGTTTTGGCATTTTGCTAGCACTTGAAATCACTATTTATCTGAGCAGGGTTTTTTCTTTTATGTGGGACAAAAGAAATAATATTCAAAAGTGTCTGAATATATCACCAGTTTTGCTGAAGTATTGCCTTTTCTCCCTAAGCATTAACATACTTCATAAATAGACACGTGAATGGAAAAGATATAAAAATGCTCATAAAGTCATACAGCAGAACAGGAAAATTTTTAGGTTTATTTTCCCCATTTTCCCATATTTGGAATAAGCTTAATTTCTTATCCCTCTGGAAGTTTCTAATTCTCTTCTGGCATTCACTGCAGTCTGTTCAGAGTTGATATTTCAAAGTGAAAGACTACTGCAAATCAGAATATTATATTGGTTAATATCTGAGAAATTAATTCATGCACTGGGAAAGAAGTTGATTTCACTCCAAAAATTATCTTGTATTCAAACTACAATTCACCTCCATAGTTTATACGTGATACAGCCCATCCTCTTCAATATTGTTTATTAGCACATCACATCTTTCCCCTTTAATTTTTTCATCAGCTTGCTGCTACATCACATCCCTGCTAACCTCTCTCATATAAATGAGAGAAGACTCTAGAACTTGAAAAACCTTCCTTGAAGATAGAAGCTGCTTTGGAGAAATTGGTTACCCCTAGAGAAAGCTCTCTAAATGCAGAAAAAATGGAGACTTGTTGCAAAGGAACTACACAGAATTGCAGGTGTCTATCTCTGAAATCACAACCTGTCCAATAAAGCCACCCAACCCAAAAACACCTATAAAAAAGCCTCCACATAAACTGAATATTAGCTTTATACCCAACATTATTCATCCTCTGGATGCTCATGTGAATTGAGTACTGTACCATTCATCAAGTGCCTACAAATCACAGAATCACAGAATCCCAAGGGTTGGAAGGGACCTCAAAAGATCATCTAGTCCAACCCCCCTGCAAGAGCAGGGTAACCTACAGTACATCACACAGGAACTTGTCCAGGCGGGCCTTGAATATCTCCAATGTAGGAGACTCCACAACCTCCCTGGGCAACCTGTTCCAGTGCTCTGTCACTCTTACAGTAAAGAAGTTCTTCTTGATGTTAACGTGGAACTTCCTATGCTCCAGTTTACACCCATTGCCCCTTGTCCTATCACTGGATATCACTGAAAAAAGCCTAGCTCCATCATCCTGACACCCACCCTTTACATATTTGTAAACATTGATGAGGTCACCCCTCAGTCTCCTCTTCTCCAAGCTAAAGAGACCCAGCTCCCTCAGCCTCTCCTCGTAAGGGAGGTGTTCCACTCCCTTAATCATTTTTGTGGCTCTGCGCTGGACTTTTTCAAGCAATTCCCTGTCCTTCTTGAACAGAGGGGCCCAGAACTGGACGCAATATTCCAGATGCGGCCTCACCAAGGCTGAGTAGAGGGGGAGGAGAACCTCTCTTGACCTACTAACCACTCCCTTTCTAATGCACCCTAAGATGCCATTTGCCTTCTTGGCCACAAGAGCACATTGCTGGCTCATGGTCATCCTCCTATCCACCAGGACCCCCAGGTCCCTTTCCCCTTTGCTACTTTCCAGCAGGTCACCCCCCAACCTGTACTGGTACATGGGGTTGTTCTTCCCCAGATGCAAGACTCTACACTTGCCCTTGTTAAATTTCATCAAGTTTCTCCCCGCCCAACTCTCCAGCATGTCCAGGTCTCGCTGAATGGCAGCACAGTCCTCTGGTGTGTCAGCCACTCCTCCCAGTTTTGTGTCATCAGCAAACTTGCTGAGGGTGCACTCAGTTCCCTCATCCAGGTCATTGATGAAAATATTAAACAGCACCGGTCCCAGCACCGACCCCTGAGGGACTCCACTAGTCACAGACCTCCAGCTAGATTCTGCGCCATTGACCACAACTCTCTGCCTTCTTCCTTTCAACCAGTTCCTGATCCACCTCACTACTTGATCGTCAAGCCCACACTTCCTTAGCTTATCTATGAGGATGCTGTGGGAGACAGTATGAAATGCTTTACTGAAATCAAGAAAAACCACATCTACCGCTCTACCA
This sequence comes from Lathamus discolor, assembly GCF_037157495.1. Taxonomy (NCBI): domain Eukaryota; kingdom Metazoa; phylum Chordata; class Aves; order Psittaciformes; family Psittacidae; genus Lathamus; species Lathamus discolor. The sequence goes on along the minus strand of NC_088889.1, from coordinate 59,558,370 downwards.
TCATCCCTCCACCTAGTCACTTCCTCATAGAAGGCTATAAGGTTGGTCAAACATGACTTTCCCCTCATAAAACCATGTTGGCTGTTCTTAATGACCCCCTCATCCTTGATATGCCTAGAGATGGAGTCAAGAATAAGTTGTTCCATCACCTTTCCAGGGATGGAGGTAAGGCTGACCGGTCTATAATTACCCGGGTCCTCCTTTTTGCCCTTCTTATAGACTGGGGTGACATTTGCCATCCGCCAATCCTCAGGCACCTCTCCCGTCTCCCACGACTTACCAAAGATGATGGAGAGTGGCCTAGCAATGACCTCCGCCAGCTCCCTCAGCACCCGTGGGTGCATTCCATCCAGACCCATCGATTTACAGATGTCCAGATTGCATAGCTGATCCCTAACCCAATCCTCATCTACCAAAGCAAACTCCTCCTTTGTCCTGACTCCTTCTGGGGCTATAGGAATCCAGGGCACCCAGGGAGAGTCTGCAGGAGTAAAGACAGAGGCAAAGAAGGCATTCAGCACCTCTGCCTTCTTTATATCCTCTGTCTCCAGGGCACCCACTTTGTTCAGCAGTGGGCCTATATTGCCTCTTGTGTTAGTTTTATTTGCTATGTATTTGAAGAAGCCCTTTCTATTGTCCTTAACCCGACTAGCAAGATTAAGCTCCAAGGAGGCCTTAGCTGTCCTAATTGCCTCCCTACATCCTCTAACAACTGTCCTATATTCCTTCCAAGTGGCCAGCCCCTCCTTCCATAATCCATGGATTCTCCTTTTCCATTTGAGTTTGCCCAGCAGCTCCTTGTTTAACCACGCCGGTCTCCTAGATCCCTTACTTGATTTCCTACTCATTGGGATGCTCTGATCCTGAGCTTGGAAGAAGTGGTCCTTGAATGCTGACCAACTATCTTGAGCCCCTTTACCACCTAGTACCCTTTCCCATGAGACTTCCCTTAGCAGTTGACTGAAGAGGCCAAAGTTGGCCCTTCGGAAATCCGGAACTGTGGCTTTGCTAGGTATTCTATTCCTCCCACACAGGATCCTAAATTCCACCATCTCATGGTCACTGCAGCCAAGGCTGCCATTGACCATCACCACTTCGACCAAACCCTCCTTGTTGGCGAGTACTAAATCTAGCAGCGCTGCTCTCCTAGTTGGTACGTCCACCATTTGCATTAAGAAGTTATCATCAATGCACTGGAGGAACCTCCTAGACTGTGAATGATTGGTGTGTGAGCCTTCCAGCAAATATTGGGGTAGTTAAAATCCCCCACGACGACTAAGGCATGTAGTCGCGAGGCTACTTCCAGTTGCTTGTAGAAAGCCTCATCAACTCCTTCGTCCTGATCAGGAGGTCTATAATAGACCCCCACAACTGTATCACCCGTGCCAGTCTGTCCCTCAACATATTACTAAGGTCTTTTGTCCTTCATACTTATTTATGCTACAAAGCTTCAGTGAGTAAAAACAGCTGCATATGGGAGATACATCTTGTAAGGCTGATAGTCTGGTAAGGATTACCCATTCTTATAAGGGCAGTGAGCCTGAAGTCTCCATTTCTATGAAAAGAACAGTCCAGTTCACAATACTGTCATGATTCGTGATGCCACCTGTATTTTAATTGGAAATCCAATTCAGATTACTCTTTTCTAGTATTTTTACATTTTTTCTATGTGATAAATAGATTCCAGGGTTTCAGATGCTTAGACCATGGGGCTCGCTTTGAGAAACCTGTTTTCCTGGGGCTGATGGGGTCCATCTATCAGAAGAAGAGCATCTTAGATCATAGGCTTGCCAAGCTGGTGCCAAGGGCTTTAAACAAACTTTTGCCTTTTCAGAGATCTGCTTAGTATAGAGTACCATGACATAGAGCCCTGGAGGTAATTAGGGTCCCATGAGAACTAGGTAATACTCAAGGAACATGTTCTCCACTGCATCCTGACAAGGAGAAAGTCAGGCAGAAACACCAGGAGGCCTGTTTGGATGAACGAGGGGCTCCTGGACAAACTCCACACAAAAAGGAAGCCTATAGAAGGTAGAAGCAAGGATAGATAGACTGAGAGAATACAGAAAAATTCTCTGAGCAGCCAGGGATCAGATTAGGAAAGCTGAAGCCCTGACAGAACTGAATTTGGCCAAGATGTGAAGTGCAACAAGAAAAGTTTCTATAGGTACATTAGTGATAAAAGGAAAACTACAGAAAATGTGGGCCCCCTCTGGAAGGAAATGAGAGACCTGACTACCCAAGACATGGAGAAGGCCAAGGTACTCGGTAACATTTTTTGCCTTGGTCTTCAGTGGCAAGAGCTCCAGCCACACAATCCCAGATTGCGTAAAGTAAGTGCAGAGACTGGGAGAATAAAGAACCACATACTGTAAGAGAAGATCAGGTTCAAGACCATCTAAGGAACCTGAAGCTGCACAGATCTATGGGACCTGACAAGATGAATCCACAGGTCATGAGGGAACTAGCAGATGAAGTGGCTAATCACTGTCCATCCTATTTGAGAAGTGATGGCAGTGCAGTGAAGTTCCCACTGACTGGAAATGGGGAAAGATAATCCCCATTTTTAAAAGGGGAAATAAGAAAAACCCAGTGAACTACAGGATAGTCAAATCTCAGAAACATCATGGAGCAGATTTTCATGGAAAGAATGCTAAGGCACGTGGAAAATAAGGAGGTGACATGATTTCCTCATAGTATTTTAAGAATATTGCAGGGCTGCAAGCAAAGACAGAAGCACTCAGAAAACAAGTTAAATATATTAATACAATATATTTACAACACCAGAGAGTAAACATTTGTAGAACTGAGAATAATAAACTCATGTATCTTCGATATATAGGGATTCAATGGTGGTGACTTGCTCATTACGACAGTAGCTGCAGTGACAAAACTTTTATTCTTTACCAATGGATTATCTAGTCAAATACTCAATTGGAAAGCTGGCTAAGATATTCTAATTTCAACATGTATTAGCTACAACTCAGACTTGTTGAGGAATAGGAAGCAGAAGTATAAGTGAAGGAAGACATTAACACATTAATAAAAAAAGGACCCATTAATGTTACCAACTTGGTTGGGGAATTTTGAATAAGGTTACAGAAGGAATGGTAAAATATATATATTTTATATATATCTAAAATGGAAGCGGTTATAGGCCTCCAGGGCATGATGAAAAAAGAAAATCTGCCAATGTTTATACATCTAACAGAGGCTTTTAAGGAGAGTGTATCATTGATCATATGGTATTTCAATTACCCTGAAACTGACCTTATGGATAATGGCATAATATCTTAGGCAGGTTCATGTTTCTAAATGTAAAAAAACCCCTAAAAAACAGTTTTCCTGCACAGTGTATTGAACAGTCAAAAAGATCAAATGTAAATTTTTAATTCAGTCAGTTCTGGAGAAATAATATGGCATGACAAAGAGGACATGCATCAAGGAAAATCAGGGGTCCAGATTATCACATTGTAAATTTTCTTGCATACAAAGAATGGAGTTTCTTTGCCTTTGAAAAGGCAATAAAAATGGTTGAAAAACTGACATTGAAATACAAGAAACATTCCAAAAGAAATGGCAAATGTGGGTGACAGAAGTGTGATGCTATCTCCACAAGGAATACCTACTAGCAGCAAAACAAAGTGGTTGATTTTTATAATTTGCCTGAAGTCTGTATTGCTGGAAAGGTACCAGTTTCTGCTTCCTGACTATCTTAGGTAGATCTCTTATAAAGGAAGAATCCCAATTTTGCAGCAAAAAAAAAAAAAGTGGACAGCATTACTGTTTTGAAAATTATTTTTTCTCACATTTCAGGGCGATCAGACAGACACCTGCTTTCCTTTTTTGTTAATGCAGAAAAGAAATAAACATGTAAGATACCTTAAAATAAAAGGTCTCCACAGCATTCATGACAAGGATAAAAAGACAGTACTGCAGTTCCTCTGGCTCTCTCCAACTGGATAGAAAGAGTAGGCCAGTTCTAGCTGCCCTTTGGGACTTTGTGGCTTTAGGCAGAAATATGTGGAAGAGAGATTTCTGCTTCTGGCCTGAATTCAGCCAGTTGCTCTTCAGAGTTGATGCTTCACACCATTTTGCAGACCCAGTTTCTACAGTAAATACATCTCTAGGAACCTGTTCCCAAGATGGCTCATTAGCATAAAATTTGTCCCTTTAAAGGTCATGTGGAAAGAGCAGATATATGTTGTACCTGTCTCAGACATACTATAAAGATGTCTTGAGGAATACTGCCCGAGATAGCTATTTAGTCACAAAATTAACTGCAATAGTTTGAAAGGAAATCAATTCATGCCAAGGAAACTGTACTGCTAACTGCAGCATGGACCCACTCCAAACTATTTTTTCTACTGTGATGACATGAACAGCTTCTTAGCCACCTCCATATGTGGGCTATCACTGAGAATGCTACTAATAGGCCTTCACTGTTGAGTCAGCTTGAATGCCAGAACAATACAAAATGCATAAACCTTGATACCAACCTACTACTGGGAACACTAGTGGGGGGGGGAAGGAAGTGAAGAAATAAGTGAGGTGCTTTCATATATCCTTAAATTACCACTCACTTTATCATGTTTTCTGATAATGCTTTCCTAGGATTTTGAATCTTCAGTAAGGCAGTACGACACCAAGCACATGGCTAGGATCTCTCTTGGCTCAGAAGGTAGAATAAAAGTGAAGAGAAACTTAATGAGCACCAGTGGATTCGTGTGTGGTCTGTAAAAGTTTTGTCATTCTATGAATAAGCTTGAAAAATGGGAAAATCCAACAAGTGTTGTGTTGGTGGTCAGGCATTATCTGACACTATTACCTGATTCTTTCTACTTCACTACAAGACAATTCTCTTCTTCCATAGATGAAGAATAGGTGTATGCTAAACCAATTAGCTTCATAAAGAAAATCCGATAAATACGAGGTCCGGATTATAACAGTCTAGAATAACTGTTACCATAAACACAGTTTACTTCCAGATATCAAAAGGGCTTTTAAAAGCCCAAGTGAGAACAAAGATTCCCTAGCTTCATAACTGCACACACACACACCTAAACAACAGGTTCAAGACTTTTTAAAAAATTCTTTCTTTCTACACACCAACAAATTTCATACATTTTCATGTAAGTTTCTACCCTTCATATCATTTACTTAGATGGCTTAAAATATCAGTTTCCTAGGCACAGCAGTGGGAATCTTTCAGAAGTCAGGAACTTCAGCATTCAATTCCATTTACACAGTAAACTGGACAGACATTGCAGTCCACTATTATGTCGTCTGACAAGGTCATCTGTACAATATGAGTTATGGGGTAATAGGAAGTAAGTAGCCTCCTGGAAAATCTAAATATTCTGCCTTTTAGCTGTATCTGAGCAAACTACCCAACCAAATTCTTGGATATCCACATTTTTTTTTCTCTGCAGTATAAAATAAACAATGAGAGGTTTTGTTCCTCTCCCATCCCCTGCCAGGTTCATTGTGATTAAGAAAGCAACACTAGGGCTAGGTGTCATGTCACATACAACCAGATGTCACAGTCTGAGCAGATGAAAGTTTGTCAGATCACATTCTGATGAAAAATTAAATCCTTGACTCAACAAAGTGTTTCCTTTGTAGTGCAATAAAATCCCACCACAGAGGCCAAGCTCAGAAACCTGCCCTATACAGCTTTCCTCTGTAACTTACTCTGGCTGGATTTCAGCTCAGGACATTGTGCAGGTATCAGTAACAAACCGAAACCAAGCAAAAATTACAGTAGATAGGTGAATAGTTTCCCTGAATATTATTGCTGGACATAGTTTATACATATAAGTTACAGGGCTATTAAATTAATGAAAATTCCAAACTTACTGCTACTACGCAACTTACATTTTTCTTTTGGAGAACAACTCAACTTCAAATTTCCCTGCACAGAGGTTTTGCTTGATGTAGCAGCAGAATTTTGAGCATTTGCCATTCCTTCTTTCCAGTTGTCTACCACATCTCTGTTGCATCCACCGTATGTGAATTAAATAATCCTTCTTATCCAATTTCTGTAAACATACTGAAAGCTTTTTCAGAGTGTCATCCTTACTGTCCCTTAAGGGAAATAAAAAAAAAAAAAAAAGCTGTCTGGATTTGTTCTTATATTTCATATTTAATAATTAATTTTTATTAAAGTCACTGTATTTTTGAAAAGTTTAACAACATACCTGCATAACTCTTCGCTGACAACCGTACTACATACAAACGCAGTAAGAAATAGTAAAAAATGCATGTAAAATCGTACTACAAACTTAGTAAAAAAATAGGTGTCTCACAGTTTTAACTGAAGAACAGAAGTATCACAGTAATAAAATGCCACACTACAGCAAAGAAATCTCAATGAAATTATGATTTCCTCAAGCCTTCTTTGGGCAGGAGTAGAATGTTATGGATCATCTCAAAATCAGTTAGGACATTCTGGGAATAAAAGTAGCTATTATGAACATGGCATTCCCTCCCCTCATAGTAGCCTTACTGAGTGAAGGAAACTGGTTTATACTGCAGATTTAAGGTTGGCAGATGGATGTAGTCTTATAAATTACAGTTACTAACTGCAGAATGCTACATAATTAAAAGTCGTATTTTTATGCAAAACAACTGTTCTTCCAAATATTACTTGGATTTTCTTGATTAAATATTTACTTGATTTATGTGATTACTTGATGTAATTCATTTAATAGAGAACAGGAACAAGATCTTGGCAGTATAAGAAAAAAATCTCTTACCACATTGAAAACTGCAATGATTTATGATTCATATACACAGAGTAATCAGATCTGAATAACTAAAAACACTCTGAAATTACCTGAACTATGCAGCAAGGAAAAGCTCACAGCTCTAACACCAAGTTCAAACTGGCAGCTTCGAAAGAGCATGATGCTGTATTTCCAAGAAAGGATAGTATATGATGGTGTTCACATCTCAGCCTTAGTCAGAAACCTCTTAATGTGATTCTGACTATCTGAACAGAAAGCACCAAGAGAATGCAATGCTTCTTCCTCATAGTGCCTGAAAGGATACCTCACACATTCAGAGGGAAGAAGAGAGATTACCAGGCCATTAAATTTCCTCAGAATTGATCCCCATGACACTGGAAATGATTCTCTTTCTGTTTTGTGTTCTGCTGCTTTCAGCTATCTCACAAGAGAGTTAAAATTCAGGTTAAGATCTCACAGTAGTTCCTAAAAAAAAAATTGCACTCTTGTTCCTCATTTCTGCACGTCTATTTTGAAGCAACTGCTTCTGCCTCAAGCAAGTTACTTGCTCAGAAGAGGCAGACAGGCCTGTAAACTCTGCTACTTAAATCAATTGAAAGCAGGTCCATTGATAAAACTTCCACAGTCCTTATCCAGATTAAAGTGTTTAGCACTTACTTCGTTCAGGCACCACTCCCTTCTCCCAGACTAGACACTATGATTATCAGCAATGCCTTGATACCATCGTTCAAGATTCTCTCTTCTAAGGAATTTTTTTTGGCCCTCCTGTAACAAATTACCAATTTCCTCAGGTACTAGGGAAATGCAGAAGCAGAGTCCTGTCTCCAGCTCCCTGCACCATAATTATCGTGTTGCCTTGCTGCCTTTGTTTGGTAATCCCACTATGTCAACTTTAGTACATTCCCCAGTTATCTGGAGGCTGTTAACCTAGTACCACTTCTTCATTTAAACGCTTGAAAGCCAAGTCAACAGTGGATTCTTTCATCATCTTAATGTAGTCTTGTTGTATTTGAACTGACATCATAGAACTGGACATATTACTTGCTATTAATGTATAGCTACAATATTGCAGTTGCATAAGCCCATATAAAAGTGATTTTGAATGCATAAAAAATTAATCATTTACTAATAACCACATTCATTCTGGTGCCTTCCGATTTTGAAGTGTACTAATACTAATATTGCTGTGGTGACAGAAATTACTGCTATCTTGGGGTATCTTGAGAGCTGGTTAACTGACTTTTTACTGGCAGGTAAGTGTCATTAGCTTGGGATGAGGACGCACTAATTGTGCAAAGTAGTCAATTGCAGTAAGTAGCTTTTCCTTTCTGGAGTATTTAAAAGTAATTCAGGGATTTATTGCCATAAATGGCAACGTTTGTGCATGCCGAGTACAAACAGCACTGTAGAAGTATCTCTGTCTATTTGATGTTATAATTGGAACAGGGAGAGTGTTATGAGCCAGTTTATGAACCAACCTCTGATTTAAAATCTTAAATTAAAGAAAAAAGTAAAAAGAAAAAAGAAAAAAAATAATTTTATATGCCAACTGAATCTTATTTACATTATAGACAGAATCAAATAATTTCAGGTAACTCTGGAAATGCTTAATATATCTCACTAGCAGCTGTAAACATTATTCTTCAAAGGCTAATTTCTGCGTAACTGCACTTAGCATTAAGGGCTGACTGAACCACTGTAATACCAGGCAAGTTTAATTTGGCCTAATTTATGCTTGAGGAACTATTCAGCCTGTGGAAAGCTAACAGTTTTACACATCCAAGAAAGTGGCAGATAAATACACAAATTTAAAAATCATTTTAACAATGACACTTGTTTATACAGTTTGGAATGAATTTGACTAATATTTCAGATAGCTGTTCACTATGTAGTTCATCATGAATCTGTGCTCATTAATCCAAGTACTCTAAGCAAAGGTCTTCAGAATTCTACTGATCTGCCCATCACTACCTATGACTTCTATAGGAAATTGTAAAATAACTTAACAAAACCTATAGTAAAAGGAATTAAATGCCTTTAAAAAACAGTAGGCCCCGATTCAAAAAGCTCCAGAGAGATGTATTTGAACCAGGTGTGTAAGTAAAAACTGCAGGTAATTCTTCAGGAATTTAAGAAATCAGAGTCAAAGTTTCCCTACAACCCTAGAAAGGATTTTGGTGTAAAAAAACCTACTGTGTTAAAAGGGATTGCTTTAAAATGCATAAAATGCGTGCATGTATGACTGGGTTTCCTAAAACTATGAACTATGATATGATTAAAGAATTGTTACTCATACAGTTCACCACAGCTGCAGATCAACTGAAGTCTAACAGACATGCTGGGATTCTCATGCCTCTATTAAAATATAAGCACCACTCAAATACTTACAATATTGTTTATATTAGAATTTGGATTCTGGGGATGGTTGAAAAGATGCCTGGTTTGAATGCATACATTTGTTTTTACGATTCACACAAATCGATTTTTTCTGAGAAGAGCTCACTACATGCTGACCATGCCTCAGATGTCATCAAGCCTGCCTATTAGAACATCACCTGCACACACATTTTCTTTTAAATCATCCTCCTACAGAAGACCATGCTTTAAAAAGAAACCACACTCCAAATCCCTTCAGATTCAGAGCAATTACCTTAAAAGCATTTATGCTAAAGAAAGTACTATCGATTGTTGCATCAGCTTTCAGGTCATGTACAGTCAACAAAAGCAGGATTAAATTTAGCTGTCTAATTACGAGGGATGGGCTGAATTACCAGAAAACAATGCAGCAGCTCATTTTCAGAGCACATATTGCTTATCTATGATATTTGACAGCTGGAGTTCAAACTGTGTATCTATCAATACGGGTGTCTCCATTTTTAAGACAGTTGTAACATGCTTTTTACATGTCCTATAACTTATAATATATGAAGCTACTGCTAGAAGCTAAAAACTAGGACACAAATCTACCTAATATAAGCATTAACTAAATATGCCAGGTTATTTAAAACTGAATTATATATATTATATATTATGTACCTTTGGCTTCGCATTATCGAGAGACAGTGAAAAACGACTGGCAGAGACACTTGTTGCCTAATAGGCTTCAGTTTTGAAGCAAACTTGATGATAAAGTTTTATTTACTTTCATGATTTTGGCATGGAAAAAAATAGTTTAACAAACAGTGTAATTCAGTTTTGCTCATCAATCAAATATCCTATATTAATGGTGTTTCTCTGATTACCCCCATTGTAGGAGGTACCAGTGATTGAAGAATATCTGAAAATGTATAACCTTCCTATGCAATAGAAACTTTTGACAAATGACATCTCTAGTGTCTTTCTTTTAGGCTGTAAGTCATTCATCTTCCAGCTATCTTAGGTGTAAATGAATACAATGAGTGGACTCCAGTGTGAAATTAACCAACATGCAGGATCATACTCTGGTTTTAACCTCCAGTAATAACTAATGCATTTTGATGGCTACACTTCAGTGCTAATTTGTAATTAAATTCAGGTGCTTCTTTGATCTTGCTGATATATTTTGTCCCTATTTTCTTATCAAGAGTCTCCATGCAGTCTGTAATTATGCTCCTTAGTGTGACAGCAACTTTGAATAAGTACATGCATTAATATATGCTCTGGGAAAACACCGTCTGAGCCAAAGCAAGCTCTTATCACTGAGCTGGAGTACCATCTGAAACAGTGCTGATTAAAAATGTAGTATTATATATTTTATCAGCTCATAATAGATTTACCATAAAAATAAAACAAAGATTCTCAGTTTTAAGGTAATGGATGATAGAAGCAGTGCAGCTAGCATCCTTCCAACGATACGTACATTAATGCAAACAGAGCATTAATATCACAACACTGCAAAAATGCAAGTGTCATGTTTTATGTTCCCAATGTGGTCACCACCTTTATACTTTGGGAGGTATATAATAAAGGTGCTTAGCAATTTCACATCTTTTTTCTCCTTCTCGGGTGGTCAACCTGTGAAGGAGACATTCTTTTACCCTCCTAGCCCCCCTCTCAGACCATTTACAGCATCATTTGAGAGTTTTGAAGTTCTTGAATGGCCTTTTAATATTGTTGAGACCTGTTTGCCGATTGTGATGGGGATTACCATGTTGGCATGCATACAGAGTGTGTTTTGCCCACAGCCATTTCGTCTGATTTCAAGAGTTAAGCAGAGACAGGTTTGGGCCTTGTCTGGGGTTAAATGACGATATAGGAGGACCAAGAGATTTTCCCCGGGGCTGGACAGCCATGAGTGGCAGGGTGTGTGGGATAGTATGGGCAAGTATCTAGGTCAGTGGGCTCCTCCAGTACTTTGGAATTTCACCACCGAACAAGTGCAAAATCCAGAAGAATTAGTAAAACACTTAAATGAAGTGTGTGGTCAGTTTGGCCATACCAGAGACGGACAAATCACGGCAACGTGCTGGGGCTTGGCCCCTTACAGGGCCTTGTTCAACACTATCCAGCACCTTCAAAAGGAAAAAAATACCCCTGCATCTGAGGGCAAAGCAACAGTCAGCGCAGCTACTCCAGCTCCAAGCACAGCAGCTACACCACCCCCAGTGACAAGTACAGTGGCTACCCAAACTCTGGCTGCAACAGACAGCACAGCTACCCCAGCTCCAAGCACAGCAGCCACACCACCCCCAGCGGCAAGTACAATTGCTACTCAAACCACAGTGATAATCACTGCAGCTAAACCAGAGGACCAATTTGTACCAATATCAGTTGCCCCTGTACGCAAGAGAAAAAGCAAAAAGGAGGCAAGAAGGGTGAAGCAAGATGAAGAAACAATGTATTCACCACCTGGTCCAGTATCTGAGGAGGAGTCATCATCGCATGATGACGAAGAAGAAGAAGAGGTGACTTCTCGACCTCGGACCTCAACTGAGCTACGGAATATGCGAAAAGATTTTACCCGTCAACCAGGGGAGCACATCATCACCTGGTTGCTCTATGCTGGGACAATGGGGTCGATGGTCACGAACTAGAAGGTAGTGAAGCCAAGCAGCTTCATGGGACTCTTAATCTCAGGGTCATGGGTTCAAGCCCCACGTTGGGCGCCAAAAAGAACTGTCGTGGTTTAAACCGATCCACACAGCTCGTCCACTCACCCTCCCCCCCCCACCCCCGACCCTCCCTGCTCCCAGAGGGATGGGGAGGCGAATCAAGAGAATGTAACTCCCACGGGTTGAGATAAGAACAGCCCAGTAACTGAGGTATAACACAAACCACTGCTGCTGCCACCAATGATAATATTGATAAGAGAAAATAACAAGAGAATACGATACCACAGCCAAACGAGTTCGACCCCCTCGAAGAGAGAGTGTGCCCTTCCGGGTAACTCCCAGTTACCTCCCTGGCCATGACGTGCTGTGGTATGGAATACCTCTTTGGCTAGTTTGGGTCAGGTGTCCTGTCTCTGCTTCCTCCCGGCCTCCCTCGTCCCCAGCAGAGCATGAGACTCACAAAGTCCTTGGCCAGAATAAACACTACTTAACAACAATTAAAAACAATTGGTGTTATCAGCTCTCTGCCCAGGCTGGAAGTCAAAACACAGCATTGCACCAGTAACTAAGAAGGAGCAAAACAGCTCCTGGTAAACCCGGGACAGTATCCATCTAGGCTTTTCCTCTAAAGAGGAAGATATTTAAAACTTTTTCTGAATAATGATATATTGAACAGAAAGATATTTTAAAAGTGTTAAAATCTATTGTAACAATACAGTGATACAACCTAAGCCTCCTGAAGCAACAAATAAATACATAATGCAAGGAAGCAGAGACATATAACTCATCTACCCAGCTAAAGAAACGATCTGTAATCCTGAGAAGACAAACTCTAATCTTGTATTTTCAACACATAAATAAGACATACACCAGAGACAACATAACTGAGATCCTTTTATTAAGCACTTTCTATCTGAGAAACATGAAATAAAAATTGCAAAAGTGCTAGGGGGTTTTTGTAAACACGTCAATCTACAGGTACAAATTGAGGCTGCTACGACTGTCCAGTCATGAAACTGATGCTTTACTGATATGCTACTCCAAAACTCAAAAATGGCCACAATTATGGATGCATAACTTTCCCCAGACAGAGAAAGTCTGACTGCTCTAGGACACTTTTATGATAACCACACGAACTTGCAGCATGGATGCATGCACAATTATATCTGGCTAGTTGGAGAGGACAAGAGTGGAGAGGTTGGTAGTACTGTAACATTGTACAGTACAATCTTCTACTGCATAAAAGTTGCAAGAAAACTAGATTTACACATGTATTTTGTGATGTTATTTCATGAAGTTCTGGCTTTTTACTCATTGCTAAAAATTTCAGCAGCACAGGTACATACTGATCTAGACATACTGCATGACTACTGTTTCAGCTAACACAACTTCCCCAATCTAGGACCACTTCAATTCAAATCAGTACTTGTGACAGCACTTGAGAAACCCATGAATCAACTTTTTGAGCTCTGACAAAAGGATAACTGCATCATTTGTGTGTTCGTATCAAACAGTATCAGTACCTACTCTGTCCTACCTCTCCTACCAGGTTCTGAGATACAATGCAGAAACTGGACTGAACCGTATCAGCGTTGAGTTCCCTTCCGAAAGGGAGAAATGTCTGATGCAACAGCACTAGATCCCTTCAGCCTCTGACTCCTTCGCAGTAGAAATGGGAGGCAACTTAACTAAAACCAAAGCAAAATAATTACATTTTCACTGCTTATTTATCATCTGGAGTACCCCACAATTGTGCCTTCCAAAACCAGCCACAGAATCATGGTCAGGAAGTACTGCTATATTAATATGAAACACCAATATGCCTACTCCACAAGAGACTAATGCTTTTTGTGGAAACAAAATCATTCCATAAAAGGTGGAGAAAAAAAAAACAAACACCAGAATGTGTGAAATTCATAAGCTGAAGCTAAGACTGATGGGTGGCTAAACATGAAGCCACATCTTCCATTTTATTAATTTTCCTTCTGCACAGCTGAGATAAAATCAGACAAAGTGCCACAGAAATTTTCTAACATCACAGATACAGCAGTCTTCTTTCCCATCATACATCATCAGATGAAAGGCATGTTGTGCTTATTTTACTGCAGATCCATTCACTATTCTACCTGGCAGCAATCTGGGTTTTTTTAAAATAAATGTCTCTAGTACAGTTTTATAGTCATGCCACACAACACAAACTGGAGTTCTGCCAAAGTGCAAATCAAGTAGTTTGAGGAACCTTTTTCCTATGCCAAGGGAAGCAGCTGTCCATCCTTATAAAATCTATGCAGGCTATTATATTCTTCTGCCTAAGAGACAGTATTTTGTTGTCTTTCAGATAAAAGGTTCAGTGTTGTCCATCATGGAGCTCCCTCTTTCACAGAGCAGTACTCAAGTACCCTTATAAGAACACCTGAAAGGACCTTGCCAAATATATTTTGAGAGTGAGAATCTTTTTAGTCTATTTAAAAACAAATCCATTTGCTCTTTTCTAAAGTGCTCTCAAAACCATCACAATTCTTCTTGAATTATCACGGCTCACATTTTGATATTATCATAAAAAGCTTTTAATAAGTATTAAGAAAATCCACATGACAACCTATTCAGAATGTCTTCTTGTTATTGACTCTTATCTTAGTCATTGTAATTTCTTTATGATTGTAACATTAATTTATGTTTACAATGTTTATTTTCTTATGGTATGACAACCTTTTTCAAAATACAAGTGATACCTCCATGATACATGTGCATGCAAAAAGAACTCCATTCATATTTTCTGGAACATCTCTTAGAAATGTATCAGCTATAGTATATTTTTACATATGCAGATTTTTTTAGGAGACCTTCAAACAAACAACTGTGTAAAACATCTGTGTTAGAATGTACAAGAAACTATGCATATCATCAATAAAATTATTATATATTCACACAAAATTAAAACCAAGTATGCTTACTTTTAATCCTTTTGGACTTAAGCCTTTGTTGAAGAAGTAGTGTTGGGAAAATTACACTTAACACTATTATCCTTCAGTTCAGCTCTTTCATATTTTTCACAGCAAATTTGGTCTATATCTGTTACCCTATACCACTAGAAATTCACTGAGATCTGGGATACTTAAGCATCACATAGATAGAATGTTTGAGGGTTTTCTTACAATTCAAATCTGTACAAAAGTATCTACCCAGACGGACAGTATCTCAACCCCCCCACAATTAACTATTCCAGAGCAGAGCTCTGAGCAGAACAATGTAGCTAGCAACCATACTGCTATGATGATCATTAATGGTAAAACCGTCTGATGTGTCTTGACTACTTCTACACAGCCAATGTACATAAACTTTGCCCGGAATTCTTGTCTGTGTGTCTAATATAGTTCACTGTTGCTGTTAACACCAAATAAATGCTAGTAATTTTGATCTGTCAATGTTCAGAAATCTGTACCTGGGGTTTTCTTTACCACATTTTCTTTCAAAACACTCTTTCATGCAGCTGCACAGGGATAGAGAAAATAGGGAGAAAATGGGTTTTCATCACTACTGAACTTGCTACAGGTGACTGCATTTCCTATTCAAGTAGTTTTGCCCTATTCCAGTATCTAAGAGGAGAAGATCAAGAAGACAGAAGCAGGTTTTACTGAGGTGCACGGCAGGAAGTTCAAAGACAATAGTCATAATTTGACACATGGAAAATATTCAGCTAGAAGACAGTCAAACACTGGAACACACTGTCCAAAAAGCTTGGGGAATATCTGTCGTTTGAGGTTTTCTGATCCAGGCTGGATAAGGTCCTGAGCAACCTGCTCAGAATTCACTTGTTACCCTGCCTTGAGGAGATGGTCTGGATATTTAAAAAACCAACAAACAACCTCCCCCCAAAAAACACCAGGAGAGCAACCAACAACAACAAAACAAACTATCAAAGAAAAATATATCAATCATTAACTGAAACTAAGACAAATTCAAATGAGATATCAGTCTCTAATTGGTAACAGTGAATGTGACATTTCCTTAGGTTTTCTAAGTCTATTAACTACACAATGCTAAAACCTGTGATGTGGGTTTTTAGATTGCCTTTTTTACAAGTGTCCTCTTTTTCATAACTAACTTTCAGTAGTCACTGTCCACCACAAATATTTTTGTTGAAACCAATCATATGAACAAAACAATGTTTGAGCAGCATCTGCAGAAAGTGCTGCAATATAGAAAAAAAACTCCAGAGAACTGAACAGATTACCCATAACTAGAATGGCTCATTTCCTTAGCGAATTATACAACAGTCTTTTGGGACAGAAAATTTCAGCTCCTAAGTTTATCAAAATAAATGCTTGTTTTCTTAAATGCATTACTACAAATGCAGTACTGCATACAAATGCAGTAATGCATTTAAGTAATGCATTTAAGTAATCTTAAATGCAGTACTACAAAGCACAAACCAAGAACTAGAGTGAAATGAAATAATTCAAATAATCAAATTAGTTAGATTCAGTATGGTAACACTTTTGTGGCTCAGTAAGGATATGATCACCTGAAAAGTTGTCATGACCCAAACAAAGGTATGCATGTACAGCACCTCAGCTAGTTAGTTATAGACTACTGTTACTTACATGCTACTGTTCTGTGGTAAGAAATGTCACATTAGTCATGAGGTGAAGCCAAGCACATAGGCGGTTACCAGAGACGACTAGCACAGTAGAAAATCCATACTTCACTTTACTCATGAGGTCTGCTTTATATGTTAATAACTTACTGCATATTTTGGAAGCAAAAGCTTCTAATTAAAGCAAATTTCTTCTCCAAAGTACTTGTAGCTCTGGAAGCATGAACACCTTATCATAATGAACCTCTGCCTCCTCTGAGGGAAAAGGTGTACACACAACAGTCAGCAACAGAAAACAATGCATCCTCTTTGCACGTGTGGTACTAACAAAACTTGTAAACACTGCAGCGATCTTATGCATTTCTGCAGCTAAATTTTCAAGAGAACAGATCAAATACTTTAGAAAAATTCTTGCAGCCCCATAAAGAGGAAAAATGCAGACTGAATCCTTGTGGCTAAACTAGAGGGCCTCAATATAGACATATACAATTAGCATCAACTGAGACAAATAACTGATTAGACTGACATCACCAGCAACCCAGTATCTTTGAAGACATATGAATACACATTTAAATCAAGCTATTCAGGAAAAAAGTAATTTGTCAGCAGCAAACATTAAGGTTACAATTTATCCATAAAGCAACTGAATACTTGCCTTTGAATAGAAGTCCCCATAAAAATCTAGTTATCTTCCTCCAAAAGTGGTGTCATTGCTGAAGAAGAAATAATCATGAGACAATAAAGCAAGGCTCAAGTTAGCTCTGAGGGCCTTCCACAAAACCTGTGATAATATTCCTGCTGAGTTCAACAGGGCTGCATCTTCACTTGCACCTTTGCCTGTAGTCTGCATCTCTGGGCATCACTTTGGGCTACAACTTAAAATCATTTGCAAACTCAAGCCACAGCAAAATCATCCTATGCGTTACTACAACAAACTTCTGCCTAATTCCTGAAGCCACGCTGCCTTCATGAGTGTTTCCACTGTGCAGCCTCTCTGTGAGAGGTCACTTCTCCATTTCATATGTATTGACAAAACAGAAGTGCTGTAGAACAGTGGCACTAACAGACCCTCAGTTTAAAACCTGGAAGGGGCGGGGGGTAATACATGAATACACTGAACTATAGGTTTATTTCCATTACAGTTGACAGTGAGTTGTTAGAGGCTGTACCTCTAAACCTTACAGTTTCCTTTGTTTAGCAGAACCATGTGAAAGAACTCTACAGCTATGCGGATAGCAGCTGAACATGTTGCAGTCCTACAAAAACAAATGGACTAGAGAAAAAAGCAGTATGACATGAAATGCTACAAACCATACACGTTTCTTTGTAAGGGGCAGACAAAAGCAGCACCCTCCAGTATACCTATTTTCATCAACTGCTTTCCCAGTGTTCATAAAATCCCTACTTAGCAACAAAACACTATGCATCCAAGAGGCAGTTAACACAACTGTTTCTGCAGCTTTTCATCATCTTTGGTTAGCAGGTCAGAAGGAACTACTATCATTAGAGAGGAAGACCTCTGTCTATGGGGTGGCTGTCTCCCTGCACAGCTGTAGCAAAATATGATGCTGCTATCTTTATTCTGCCTTAACGCTGCAGATAAAACTGAAATAGCTGCCATGAATAAAAATACATTCAAACCACATCTCAAATGTGAGGTTAAAATTCAATTTTTATTCCAGAATAGAATTCATATTTTCAGCAACTCTGTAGAGGACAGCCCTTTTTTCACTCTCACAGACAACTATAGAGAGAGCTTTGCTTCACACTGCCCCTTCTCTTCAGAGACTATTCAGCTGCAGAACATTCTATATGCTCACACCTTCAACTTGAATCCCTGTATGGCAGTATGTCACTCCACAAAGACAGTAACCGTAGCTCCACAGCATTTCTGTGTTTCATATATGTAATTCCAATCGCATTAATTAAAATAAAAAGCAAACTATCTTTTTCGTACATCATCCAGTCACATCAAACAAGTTTTTAGCAATATGTCTATTTGCAAGAAATGCATATTGAGCCACAGTCTACCTCCAGCTTCCAATAACTGAGGGCAGGTATGAGGCAGTGTAAGATAGGATGTGACACACCATGGAAGTTTTAGGGAAGATTTATAAATAGGGAATCCTTTGTACCTACACCTGGAGTGCACAGAGTATACAGACTCAATGCACCTCACAGCATGCTGAAGGCTGCCTTACTTAGCCACCTGTGTCCTGCTTTAACACACACACTGATGTAGGAACTGATTTTTCCTACAGTGATCTCCCAAGTACTCTTAATGCAAACCTCTACCTCCCATACCAGCTTGGGCAACATGCTTGCTTAACACATTAAAAAAAAACCAACAAAACAAAACAGGCTTGAACCCACTTCCCTGGGTTCCCTGCCACAAGGCAGTGCTGCAGGCCTAGTACCACAAAGTTCCTCCCTATCTGTCTACTCCACAGCTTCTCACTATAATGCATATGGGCCTGGGAGCAGAGGACCTTGTGGCCCACGGTGACAGCACACCTCAGTGAAGCAGGTTGCATGCTGCAGAGCCCTGTACACCAGCCTATGGGGGAAGCCACAGCAGAGCTGGAGCTGTGCTCCTGAACCTTCATCTCCTCCCCAGAGGAGCAGAGATGCAAAAAGTCACTATAGAGCAAAATTTATGTCTGTTGGTTCTATAGTTTCAGTTTTGCTGGGAAACCACCATTTTATGTGCACATACTGGAGGATATTTGCATTCAGAACTGTATCTACTCCCCGCTGGAGGGCTGTCAGCCATCTGTTGGTCATGAATTGGCCACATTTCCTGACCCCAAGTAGTATTTCATTTCATCAGGGCATAGCAAGGGTTACCTGCTCATCCCATGGGCTTGCACGCTTACTCTCCTGAGCCAGCTGACAATGTATCCATGCTGAGCCTGTCCCCTGCCCCTCGGCACTGTGTGCAGGTGGCCTCGCATGCCTGCCAGCTGCGCTGCAGGTGTGCTGGCTTGCTAACCTGGCTCCATCACAATAAGCCACCAGGCAAGGTCTAACTCTGAGAATCATAGAATCTACTAGGTTGAAGACTTGTAAGATCATCAAGTCCAGCTGTTACCCCAGGAAGTCCAACCATTACCCCCAGGAAGCAATCAGGCTCAACATCCAAAACTGAAGTTCCTATTCAGCCCTATGCAGACACAAACTTAGACATTAAAACATTTTGGTATAGAGAGTTTTATTCTTATATAACTAAAACCTCTGTGTGTTATCAGCACTGTTCTCAGACTGAAGCTAAAACACAGCACTACAGCAGCTTCTAGGAAGGAGGGAAAAAATAACTTACAACTGAAACCAGGACATTTTGTCAATTTAAGATTTTTCTGAGACTTTCATTCGGTGAAAAGTTTTGATACTTGGGACTTTTTTGTTAGTTCAGGCTGAAAATGATGTTAAAATAGCATTTCCATCAGGAGAGATTCTACTTTTTGGTCCTTTCTGGTTATTATATTAATCATGACTCTTTAAAATGGCCTAGCTAAGCATCAAACTGGGAATTGTTAGAGAAAGTATGCTCTCACTGTTTCACCATTTCTCAAAAATCCATTTACAGGGTTGCAAAGGTATTTGCTTTTATATGCAGTCAGTGTTTCTTTCTGCTCCCACAGCAATTTTGCTCTATGTCTGAACCAGCACTTTAGGAAAATGAAAATCGAAATGCTTATTTTCTGCCCTTAGAATTAGTCTTTAAACTTTGAAACATTCTCAGTCTTACGTTTTTAAACAAGAAATGGTACTTGGTTCTTTAAGACCTACTTTCATTTTACTGGGGGTATCTTGTGTTTCTTTGAACTCTACTTTTACTAAGAAAGTGTTCCTGAAGTGCTTTCATAATAAAATGCGTTACAGTTCAGATGCAAGAAAATATTTGGCTTTCTTCTTTTGATACCAACACTGAATTATAACCTACACAGAAACTTGGAGCCAAAGCACTTCAGTGAAGCTGGCCTGGTTCAGCAAAACACAGAATAATGTATTTTTGGCTCACTGAGCCAAAGTGAGGACAGTGGGAAGTGTAGACCTGAAGTAATATAGGTACAGATATACTTAACCACTCATAGCACATAGCTAAGTACCTTTTCCCGTAAGCTGCACTGGCTCATTTGCCATTCCTATCCAAAACAGTCATTTCTCAGGAAACTGAAAAAAAGTTGGTCCTTGTATCTACATAGTTTAGAGTTTGAGTACTTGCACTTCCATTTGTGATACGCAACTAGACCTAATAAAAATGGTGTCTTAATATATCTATGAATGTAATATCTGTAAAGAAATGTCATTTACAATGCAAGAAAAGAATTGCTAAAAACTTTCCTCTGTCCGAGTTATTCCAGATCAAAGCTATGCAGTGAAAACCTGTTAAAAGAGAAATAGATGAAGAATCACAGAATCACAGAATCACAGAATCCCAAGGGTTGGAAGGGACCTAAAAAGATCATCTAGTCCAACCCCCCTGCAAGAGCAGGGTAACCTACAGTACATCACACAGGAACTTGTCCAGGCGGGCCTTGAATATCTCCAGTGTAGGAGACTCCACAACCCCCCTGGGCAACCTGTTCCAGTGCTCTGTCACTCTTACAGTAAAGAAGTTCTTCCTGATGTTAACGTGGAACTTCCTATGCTCCAGTTTACACCCATTGCCCCTTGTCCTATCACTGGATATCACTGAAAAAAGCCTAGCTCCATCATCCTGACACCTACCCTTTACATATTTGTAAACATTGATGAGGTCACCCCTCAGTCTCCTCTTCTCCAAGCTAAAGAGACCCAGCTCCCTCAGCCTCTCCTCATAAGGGAGATGTTCCACTCCCTTAATCATCTTTGTGGCTCTGCGCTGGACTCCTTCAAGCAATTCCCTGTCCTTCTTGAATTGAGGGGCCCAGAACTGGACACAATATTCCAGATGCGGCCTCACCAAGGCTGAGTAGAGGGGGAGGAGAACCTCTCTTGACCTACTAACCACTCCCTTTCTAATGCACCCTAAGATGCCGTTTGCCTTCTTGGCCACAAGAGCACATTGCTGGCTCATGGTCATCCTCCTATCCACCAGGACCCCCAGGTCCCTTTCCCGTTCACTACTTTCCAGCAGGTCAACCCCCAACCTGTACTGGTACATGGGGTTGTTCTTCCCCAGATGCAAGACTCTACACTTGCCCTTGTTAAATTTCATCAAGTTTCTCCCCGCCCAACTCTCCAGCCTGTCCAGGTCTCGCTGAATGGCAGCACAGTCCTCTGGTGTGTCAGCCACTCCTCCCAGTTTTGTGTCATCAGCAAACTTGCTGAGGGTGCACTCAGTTCCCTCATCCAGGTCATTGATGAAAATATTAAACAGCACCGGTCCCAGCACCGACCCCTGAGGAACTCCACTGTCAGGCAAATCAAACCAGCCAGTGGTAAAATGATAAAATACCGAAATAACTATTTAAAAAATGCATCCCTAAAACCTTCAGCTAGATGAATACATATTTTAATACTGCTTGACAAAGTGTGCTGTCTTTCATTTTTCTTCTGCTACATAGTATGTATAAAGAAATTCTTTTCAGAAATAAATGTGTTCACCAGCGTCTTCATTTTTCATTGCCATATGTATCTCAACACTCCATCCTTTTGGTATGAAAGAAGCTTGTTGTATTCACAGAAATTTGGAGCTGGAACCTAACGCTTTATTTATCCGCATATCATAAAAAGTTTCCCCATCATTCTTGTATGGTGACCCCTAATCCTGTTCCCAGAGAGGAATGTACTGGTGATGGTAGACAGCAGCCCTCTCTGTCATCCTACCTTTTCTTTTTTTTTTTTTTTTTTGGTAACTGTTCACGCTTTGGAAACTTCTGTATGTTCTCTGAGAGAAAGTAGGCTACCCAGGAAAATCTGCTATTAGAAATGCCCTTTTTCTAGAGCCTAATCAGAAATATCCTATTAGAAGCTCTGTGTGATCATTACATCATTGCCTAAATGTTATTAAATAGCTGCAATAATTTTATAATGATATTTAATTATTAATAATTTAATATTTTTATGTTATTAACATATTTTTCATTTCCATTAAAAAATGTTGGTTCCTTGTTGGAACAGATTTGATTTCCCAGTTGATGACTTAGGCCACAGTCTTTCTTCACAATTAAGTCTTAAATTTGAATTAGCAAAGACAGGAGGATTTTGATCCTCAAAGGCAATTATTTTTAATAAATAAGAACAGTGTGTATTTGAAGTAGTTTTATGACTCAACATAATGCCAAACACCTAAGTACTGTAGCATCCTGGTTTCCCTGTACATTGCACCTGCTGTACATAAGCTGTTTGTCTGTGAGTGAACAATATATTCTCTGAAAAGCGTGCACGAAGTGGCCTCCTTGCCTTTTTGGTTCTGCATTCAGAACTGCATGTTGCCAGTAATTAGATACACAGACAGTTACAATGATTAGGAGGCAACTTAGAAACAAGGTAGCACTGGAAGACCTGAACCCTCTAATTCCAGTAAGTCTCCATTTAAACCAGATGACTTGGAATTTGTGTTCCCTCAAACAAGTAAAACAGGATTAATGATATAGTTGAATTATTAATTATTAATTATAACTCCAGTTTACATGTTGTTGGGATACTGTCTTAACTCATTAGGACATAAAAACTGTGCATCTAAATTCAATATATTGCATATTCACAAGTATTAGCATACAAAAAAACCTACTAAGTTTTCTGAAGTTATCAACCTTATTTCAATACAAGCTCATTACTACCAGCACTCCAACTGACATCAGTGGCAGTGCTTTATTAAACTAGACTGTAGTCTATTAAACTAGACTCTCTGTACTTGCACACAGGCACATACATACAAACAAACATACAAGCACAGCTTCAGGTAAAAATTATTTGTGTTCTCTACTCTCCTCAAACATGAGATAGGTAGCAGAAAACAGGTTCTTTCCCTCTCCAAATGGAACAGAGAAAACAATGAGTCCTCTTGCTTCACTGTTTTATCTCGTATTCCAAACACAAACTCACATTCAGCTTTATCCAGTTTACTCATTAATTTGAGTTAAAATTGTAGGTATTTTCACATGACTCTTAGGAAAATCAAGCCTATAAAGACAACATGTAATGCATACATTAATAATCTAATGTATACATGTAACGCATACACGTACTTTGCAAAAATAGCATGAAGAGTGATCACTCACACATCTGCTATTTTTAAGTCACCTATATTTTCCATCTGAAGGGGTTTTCATTATTCTTATTACTGTTATTCTTATGTTCACATCTGCTATTTGTAAGTCACCTATATTTTCCATCTGAAGGGGTTTTCTTTATTCTTATTACTGTTATTCTTATGTTCATTTAATTACCATTATAAGCTGCCTCTACCAGGAAAACTTTTAATATTCTATGCTTGCTGGCCCTAGCAGAAAAAAAAAAAAATCACTTCTATGGGATGGAGATGATAGGTTTGTTTTCAGGTCAAGCAATCAGATGCACTTCTTAAACATATCTTCCAGCTTCATCTATCACTGCTAGCCTTACAGGAACTTTGTTGCAGTGGGTCAGCCCCACTGGGCACTTTTGTTACCACAGACCCATAGTACGTTTAGCATCAATATCGCCAACCAGACTACACCCAGTTTTCTAGTAACTTATTAGGAATGTCATGTTAGCTAATCTGTCATAAAATATTTATTCCCCTAGAGGGATTAAGAGAATGACATGCTCCTGTTGTGAAAATATGAACAAGAAAAGCAGCGATTTCCCTGACAGGCCTGGATGGCTTTCATCAGTTCAGCAATATTAATGTATGGAAAACAGATTCTATGCTCTACTTTGGCTAGAACATGTCAGTCTATCATGTTAAAAATATCCATGACTAGTCAGCAAACATAAGTACCTTATCCTCCTGCCTCTGATCTTAAAGCCATATTCCGCTGGACTACATCTGCGGAAAGACTGGACAGAATATTGAGTAAGCATAAAATTACTCAAAAACTCTGTGAGTCTCTGTGTGTCATATTTCTTTGACTACCATTAGCAAATCCCTCCTGTCTATGTCAATGTCAGCTATGTAAGCATACCTTAATCTAGAAAATTCACTTGAATACCATGGTATTTCCATGCCTTATGCAAATAATAAGGACAGTAAAAGAACTGATGTATACAGGGCACATAATTCTTCTGGCAGATCCTGCCTCTTAGGGAAAGTAAGAAAGTTTTTTTAATAATATGTGTATATTTCCTACTAGCTATTTTTACATTTTAGCTGTCAGAATGAGTAAACCAAATACTTTTGAAGAAGGAATTAGAGATCCATTTGCGAAGCTGAAGGCACTTAGCATTCCTGTCATATCATATCTTTATTGGAAAGCCAGGAAAGGATAACAGTTATTAGACATTGCTCTTATTTCAAACCTTATGCTGTTAGAAATATTTCAAATAACTTTTCTATCTCAAAAGACCTCGGAGTTTCTAAGATTTTGTCAGAGATTAATGAAATAGCTTCTGAGAAGCCACAGCATTTCTTTTCTATTCCTATAACCACTGAACCTGAAACCTACAGGTTTTACAGCATGGGAGCCCAACACCATGTATGCTTCTTGTATAAAACACAGTTCCAATTGGGATCAGATTCGTAAACAAATAGCGTAGCCAGGGTGATAAGCTGTTGCCACATCACCCACTGTTTGAATAATTACTTACAAGACATTTTTATCCCCCAGTGTTCCCACCAATCCTCAGTAAGGCATGGAGTAACTTGAAAACCTACTGTCTCAGTTCCCTCAACTATAAAAACCTCACTCAAGATCTTTTAAAGAGTCGGGGGGGGCCGGGGGGGGGGTGTGTTACATATTTGTGAGAACATTCATTCATCTCACCTAACTTTAGCCATTTAACTGAAGCACCCGTGTTGAGGATAAAGTCCAAGCTAAGACTGTCCTGCACGACTGTTTGTAATGTTACAAGAACCAAGAAGAAAATGCCAGAACTGTATCTGTAAGTCAGTTCCACTGGATAGTGTACACTTACAGGTATCATTGAAATTAAATGTCTCAGATAAACCATGCAAATAATAATGCAGCTGTCTCTATCTTAAGAAAAAAAAAAAAACACCACAAACAACAACAACAAAAAAAAAAGACAAAAAAAAAAAACAACCCCAAAACCAAACAAACAAAACCCAAAGCAAACAGAAAAACCCACAAACAATAAACTGTTTAAATTTTGCAGGCCTTGTGATCAAACGCTGTGCTTGAATCTTCTTCCTTGCAGGCAGGGCAGATGTGAGAATGCTTAAGGGAATGCAAGGGTCTGCTCTACACACTGCGTTATTCCTGAAAGTAAAGAAATGTTTCTGCTTTAGGATATCCATGCATAACTCAGCCTTCTCTGTTCTTCTACTTAGGTCTCCTCATATTTCCTACTCCTAGATATTTCTGGACTCTGCTCAGTTTGGCTGAGCCCCTTTCTGATCCTCTCTGTAGGCCAAAAGGAGCACAGTTCATACATCACTCTTGTAAATTAATTACCTTATCGGTTGAACGAATCGTATCGTAAAGTGTGTATGAATGCACCTCTGAAATCACCTAAGCCAAAAGGCTCTTTCCTTACACAAATAGGGTCGCTGTTTCTGAGAAAGCCTGAGGCAAAACCCGCAGGACTGCTGGGGTTACATCCCATTGGCTTCCTTATTCAGTAAGTCAGCGTCAGAAATACTAGCAGCTCTGTAGCACATGGAACCCCCCATAGAGTCACTTTTTTTTTCTTTTCTCTTTTTTTACCAGCTTCTGGCTCCACTGTCTGTTAGTGCAGTCATTCTGTGTTTCTGCTTGTTGAACTTGCTGTCCCCTGTTCTCTGCCTACACCACAGATACACACATGCCAAACCACAGCAGTTATTTTAAAATCCTTTCTAACCTTACTGACCTTGTAACAAATAATACTGCTCTAGGCACTGAATAGCCACACTGTTCCTTGTATACATGTGGCCAAGCAAGGTGACTAGGTCAGAAGATGCTCAGATGTGTTGCATCTGGGAAACTGCATCTGGCCAGCCTGTTTCTGTGGACCCCAGCAATTGATATATGTAACTACTGTTTTAAGGGCCACTGCAAAACATAGCTTCTGAAATTTACTATTGTACATTTTCCAGACACAAGGGTTCCCTTAATAAAATGTACCATTTTAAATGTACTTTCTTTTCAAGCCAGATTCCTGGGTAAGTTACCTCTCTAACAGTAGTATTTACTTTTTCTGCATGCCAGGGAAATAAAGCAGAAAGGGTAAGAAAGCTAGCGTAACTAATAAAATCAAGTAAGAACAGCATAGCACAATTTATCTCCTTTGATAGAAGGAAGAATCAGGAGGGATTTAATTCTTGAGGAGTGGTGACCATTTTACTTGGCATCCTAAGGCTATTCTTACATTGCAGGAGATTTTCCAAAATGAGAATGAATCTTTAGTCGAACTTTAACTATAGGGAATCAAACTACAAGCTGAGGGAAATGGAGAAATAACATGACAACACTGCCAGTTCTTTTTGCAAGAGACCTGCGGCATGTCATCGCAAATGAGATGTCAATCCTGTAATTAGCAATTCACTCAGTATAAATTGTGTGTATGTTACTGCACATCAATCACTGTCATTTCCATGTAGTCAGGATGTTTTATAGAACCTAATTTGTAAACAATATGCAAAAGTTTAGCCCTCTTTAAATTAAAATTGTCAAACATCTACATAACCTTCAGTGAACACAGAAAACTATGCGCAATTTGGCTCCTAAATGGGAAAAGGGAAAGTTTTATCTCTTTGTTTCTACAAATAGACTTTTAAAATCCTAGTAGGTCCTAAGGGAAAAACAAGCATGCATTAAAGGCTACTAGTCCACATCCAAAACAACTGCAACCAATATGTAACACTTACTTTCTTGTCAAGGAAAACACAAAAACTGAAAAAGCAGGGGTATGAAGTTGAAAGTCAAAACTCATTCCAGGAATACATATTCTTGATTTAAGATGCGTCCAGTGAAGCATAATCCATGGCTTCCTTGGCAAACAGGGGGGTCCATTTGTTTAAGTAATATTTAATTCCCCGATTCCCAATTTGTCAACTGCAAACATCATAACTTGCTTTGATTTTCATCTGACAGATATCAGAAATCGCTCCATAGGAAAATTATATTTGTAATACATTATGAGAAGATATAAATTATATTTCTCATATAATGACTACACAACCACCCTTCCACCTTAAATTTGATAGATTAAGAAACTGAGCTCCTGGAACTCTTCCTTTTTAATACATTTTTTCTTATGCTTTAATTATTCCACTGGCTCTTCTCACCAGTGATCAACAACCTTTCTGAACTGTGAACATTAGTCTTTCACTAAGAGACCTCTGAAAGTGCCAAATGAAACAAAACTTATCCTGAATATTCTCAGGATTGCATTAAAACCTTTGCTGCAGATTAAATTCTCTCCTAAACCATAGCTCCTGACTCAAAATGAATTGCTCATCCATTGCTTGTAAGTCACTTAGATCCTATGCTTAATATGGTCAGCAGGTTGCTTAGGTATGTTTCTCGCTGTGAGATTCATAAACACTGAAGCACAACAACCGTAAGAAAAATTTTCCTGTGGCTAAATGAATGTCATGAAATTAAATGAATCACAAATTGTGACTCTGTCTTCAGTCTGCCTCCTCTGGAGGGCTCAGGCCAGACCAAAAACTGTAACTCTTGCACGAAGCTGCCAAAAATGCAAATTCCAAACTGGCTACCAGCTTTTTTTTTTCACTTAGATGCAAGCTTAATCTAAAAAGCATATGCAATGCACAGTTTAGGCATGGTTTGCACAGTTTTCAGGTCAACTACTTCTTTACAAGTCAAGCTTTTAAATAATCTATTGATTTTATGACAGAAAATACCTATCTACAAAAGTTGCCAGAAACAGAGGGGCAACTTTTTATGTGTGGTATCATTTTTCAATACCTTATGCCCTTTCTTTACCCCCAGTTTGGGACTCAGAAGCCATCAGGTTAAAAATGCTACCTAGAAATAGTCGCCCTTCATTGGCTTCAGACAGAATGAAGGTGATGCACCTCACTGGTCCTTTAGCAAATATGCATTTTCTTTTGACAATCTAGCAGATATGCAAAAACCAAAAACTGTGCTGTATCTGCTTAAAGCATAACAAACATACAATGTTCATAAACACCACTGCCGTTATAATAAGAAGGTGCTCATACAAAGAAGACTACACACCAAGACTTTAGTGTATAGAAGTTTTCACCACAGGCCTAAGCTCTGAATTCTTTACATGCAAATACAGTGTTCTCTTAATTAAATGGTTAGTACTGTACAAATGAAATTAACATTAATCTGAGATTAGGAAAACAGATCAAGGCACATGTCACAAAGTTAGAATAACGATGTACTGGATATGCTCACAAAAACAAAACTAAGATTTGAAGCGGGATGGCTACAGTCAAAGTACCCAGCTCCCACCAAGGCTGATGATTTTCTCCATTACCTACATCTGGAACACATATGTGTTTCACATCAACGCAGGTGGTTCTTGGAGCTTCTCCAAAGAAGCTGTTCTTTGCAGAATGAACAATCTCCTTGATCATGTACAGAGCTAATGAATGAGAAAGGATAGAGCCTTCCACAATAGAATAAAATCTATCCATGCTGACACCTTGCATTATACTCACATATATTCTAGAAGGAAAAACACAGGATATAAAACTTAGTATGAGATGAGTAAAGTACCTTCCCAACTAAGGAACAGGAACATATTCAGTTTACTTAAATATTTTGTATTCTGATAGGCATATGTATCTTACACCAGTTTTTACTGTTACCTATAAATAACTAATGATTTACTTATAAAACACCCTTACAAGCTTTGTAATCTCTTTTAAAATATAGATAAGATAATGGAGGATATGACTGTACTGAATAAAATCAAAAAAGCTGAAAAAAATACGATATTTTTTTGATGATGCAACATTCATGGGAAAAAACATATCAGATCAGTAATTTACTGTGCCTATTTTGTACACTAGATGTAGTATTGCAAAACAAAAGGCCCCCAAGGAAGCCTGAGCCAATATTGTTCTACATTCTGGGGTAGCTGTTTAGGAAGATACTTAAGCATGTGGTTGGCTTCCAGCATGACTAACCTTATTACTTTCAATGGAACTATTCAAATTCTTCAATTAGGCCTCCTGAATGAAAGTATGTTCACACAAAGTAAGAGGGGAAATAAAAAATAGAAGATCACTGCCTTCCAGAGTATCACTTGTTCACAAAAGTCATTAAACTAGTATTTTGCTATTATAGTTTCTGCAACTGGCTGGCCTCAAAAAGCAATACAGTAATCTTACCCCACTGAGCTTAAAGCAACCTCTAGTCCCTCCTTTTAGTTATTTTATTTTTTTTTTCAGAACTTTTTTCATCTGTTATGATTGGATTCCTTGCATTTTCCCTACTTCTCACTTTGGCCTCCTATACTCAGAGGATGGATCTCCACTGAGAATTAGCTTTCTCATGATTCAGAGCTGTTTCTCACCAACAACTCAAGAGAGCTGAAAATACGGTAATGAAATTCTGCTCTTCTGAAATTATGGGCTCTAAAAGGAGTCATGAATTAACACAATATTTTTTCACTCTGCCCCCATATACTGATGTCTGGCCATGCATATGTTACCAAGTGAAAAGTCTGGTAACACACCTGGCTGTTGCTTTGGTATGCCAGGATCCATCAGTAGAACTGTGGCATCACCTCCAGATATAATCTCCATGCTTCCGCCCCCTCCTCCAAAATTAGAAAAGTAGATTTTGTCCTTTTGTTGGTTAGAACACATGCTGTTTCACAAGTGATAAAAATACTGCATCCAAATTGCTCATCTCAGACAGGAATATCAGAAATCCACTGAGGCAAATTCTTCCTTGAGTTCAGATTAAATTCCACGAGATAGAAATATTGACATTCTGCTCTAAGTGTAAAGACAGCTTTCCAAGGAACTAGAGGACTCACCTAGAACATAATAAAGTGAACAATAAGCTATTAAAATGTCCTGGAAATTTGTAGCAGCTACTTTACATGGATGCTGTGGTATTAATAATCTTGCCTTGCATATACAGTTGAGTGACGTTGCGCACTGCTTTGCAACATTCCTTCTTCAACAACCTTGTCTGCATAAGCTGAAGTTGACATCGGAGCTAACAAAAAACTTTTAATGCAAAGGTTTGTGATTAGCTTTTGTATCCAGCAGCACACACAAATACAGTAACAGATGGAGGATTACTAAAGAGTAGAAGAGAATGAGTTTTCCATGTCATTATCTTTCAGAAATGAGAAGTACAAAGCCACACCTATTCTATTACACGTCTGGCACAATGAGCTTCTGTCTTTGAGCCAGATGTGATTTACTTTTTAAAGAAAAGTGGAAATCTAATTAGAACATACTGTGGATAGACTGACCTTACACTCATCTGAGTTTTCATTAAAGTAGCTATATAAAGCCCTTGATATGTTGCAGGCTGCAGCTGTCAGCTTCAAGAGGTACTTCTGAAAGCCCTAAAGAATTAATTGCAAGGTAATGATCGCAGCAATGTGGTTAGTGCAGCTTGCAGTTCCATTGCAAGAATAACCATTTAATTACCAACAGTTAAAAGAGGCTGCTCCTCCAGACTCTGAGTCAAATTTGAGGAAGTGTTAAGCACCCACAATTCCTATTAATTTCAGAGGACTTTGCAAGCGTTTATCACTATCCAGGATTTCACCTAGTAATTGGATTTTTAGACCAATACTTTCTTCTGAAGTTTCAGATATCCAGCCATTCCTCTAGTAGGGCACTTGATAAGGTCATTTGCTTTTCTCTCTCTCTTATTTTTTTTTTTTTTTTTTTTTTAAGGAGCATTTGCTATTAAAAAAGGTTTACTTTAAACAGCCTGCAGGTCTTCATTTAAAAATGCAGTGTATTTTTGGACAATGACATCAATATGTCTTATCTGCCAATTTTGCCCTTCATTATGCAAAATGCCTTGAGAGGATGTCACAGAAAGAACTAAGTACAGAGTATTTGCCAGCTCATCTTCCAATTAAATTCATAGCTTTAGGAATCCAGACCTTTTCCTTGATCTGACAGGTAGCAGAATAAAGCAGTTGTATTTTAGGTGTTGTCTGTCACGTTTTATCTGACAAAGACATTTACATACCTCAACAATGCCAAGAACACAGGCTTCCAAAGTCATATACAAACTGGTTGCTTTCATTAATCACCAATTAACTAGGCAGCAATCCAGAAGAGTAGCTTGCTCTGAGAGTTTTATACCAACTGAACATCCATCAACAGATTTCTAATATGTCGGAGAACATTTTGTAGTCCCACTAAAAATTTCAGCAGCAGAAATGTCAAGAAGAGATTGTAGTAATGAATAATTATTTATTGCTGCCAGTGAGTTAATATACTAATGGATCTCTATGTTATTACTCACTTGTAAGCTAACTGATTGTTAATGCATGTTTTACTGTAGTAACATTACTCAAACTCCAAAACATGACATTACTTTAGCAAGGAGATTCTGATACTTTGCTGAGTAAAAACACTGTAGTGTAGAATAAATGCTACCATTCTTTTATTGCAACACTGCAGTTCTGCAGTAACCTGTTTTAAAAGCTGGTGTCTCATGAATATTGAGTTTCTAAATTAAGGTGTATACTGTAACTGAATGCAGAAACATAAAATAAGCATGCAAGAAAAGTTTATTTGTTCTATTTTCCACACAAAAAGTCTCAAGAGAGATGAAATAAGTCCTTTACCAGCACATAGTGTCCTGTAGTAAAGGCAGATGAGCCTAAGCAAGGAGTACAGAATTGTCAATGTGGGTAAGAGTGATATAAAACTTGCCAGATGCATAGTGATATTCACCTGTTCAGCAGGTCTGCAGCTTCATTCTTTGAGAAAGCCTGTTTCTTGAACAAACCAAGCCACTGCCATTGAAAAACATTTATTATGCTGTCCCTAACACTAGTACTTCACGGCTGCATATTGGTAGCTATGGGCACAATGTTAACTAGAAGTTTGCCCTCTACCTCTTTGCTAGGTAAAAAGCTGGCTAGATGGTCAAGCCCTAAGTGTGGTGGTGAATGAAGTTGAATTCAGTTGGCAGCTGGTCACAAGTGGTGTCCCCCAGGGCTCAGGACTGGTGTCAGTTCTGTTTGGCATCTATCAATGATCTGGACAAGGGGATCAAGTGCACCCTCAGTAAGTTGGCAGAGGATACCAAGCTGGGTGGGAGTGTTGGTCTGCTTGAGGTAGGAAGGCTCTGCAGAGGGATCAGAACAGGATGGACTGCTGGGCAAAGGCCATTGGTATGAGGTTCAACAAGGCTCAGTGCCCGGTCCTGCACCTGGGTCACAACCCCATGCAACATTCCAGACTTGAAGAAGAGTGGCTGGAAAGCCATTTGGCAGAAAAGGACCTGGGGGTGCTGATTGACAGCTGCTGAACACAAGCCAGCTTGTGCCCAGGCAGCCAAGGCAGCCAGCAGCATCCTGGCCTGTATCAGAAATAGTGTGGCCAGCAGGACTAGGGAAGGGATTGTCCCCTTGTACTCACACTGGTGAAGCCATGGACCTTGAATACTGTGTTCAGTTCTGGGGCCCTCACTACAAGAAAGACATTGACATACTGGAGTTTGTCCAAAGAAGGGTAAAGAAGCCGGTGAATGGTCTCAAGAACAAGTCTGAGGAGAAACAGCTGAGGGAACTGGAGTTGTTTAGTCTGGAGTAGAGAAAGCTCAGGGGAGATAGTATCACTCTTTGCAACTACCTGAAAGGAGGACAGAGAGAGGTGGGTATTGGTCTCTTCTCCCACATAGCAAGTCATAGGATGAAATGAAATAGCCCCAAGTTGTGCCTGGGGATGTTTGGATTGGATATTAGGAAAAATGTTGGTTTTAACAACTTGAAAGGGTTGTCAAGCATTGAAACAGGCTGCCTAGGGAAGTGGTTGAGTCAGCATTCCTGGAGGTATTTAAGACGCATAGATGTGGCACTTAGGGACATGGTTTAATGGTGGACTTGGCAGTGTTAGGTTTACAGTTGGACTCAATGATGTTAAAGGTGTTTTCCAACCTAAATGATTCTATGATTATATAAATCAGAACTGCATTCAGTGTCATCCTTAAAGCACTTTTTGATAACTATGCTGCCTCTTCATATCCATAAACCAACAGCTGCTTGTACCTTTATGTGTTAGCATATTTTTCTGTATTATATTCTTCTGCACTGATACTTCATACACTTCATTTCCATCAACACAAGAAATAAACTTCAGCTACCTGAAATACAAACCAAGAAACATTTGTGTGTCCTGAAGCACTTATGATACATACTTCCAAGTAGCCATCAATCTAGCCAGCATAGCTAGTTTGGCTGAGGTAATATAGGTTCTAAGTTGTGCTTAGTGATGATGTGAAACACATCACAAAGATGCTACAAGAGTTTTATGAAAGAAGAAAGAGAGAAAGAGAGAAGGAAGGAAGGAAGGAAGGAAGGAAGGAAGGAAGGAAGGAAGGAAGGAAGGAAGGAAAGAAGGGAGGGAGGGAGGGAGGGAGGGAGGGAGGGAAGGGGGAAGGGAGGATAAGCTTGTCTGGCACAGACAACAGCAGGAATTCCAGGAAAACAGTATTTCACTTGGGTGGGAATTTTCTCCATTACTGGGAGGTGACAGATACTTGCAAATCACTTTAGCTCTGATTATAACCTGACCTACCTCTTGATGGAAAAGAAGCAGATCTTTTCTATTTTACATTTTTTTTAATAAACACATGGAGTTTGTGGATGACTATAGGAATGGTTAGATATGAACTACTACTTAACTATACCCCAAGAAGACGAGTGGTCAAGAAAGGGAAAAGACTAGAGCCTTAACGTCATCTTCCCATTGCACAGACTAGTACAGAAACTCCCTAATTTGCAGATTTTACAGGCCAGAAATTAAT
This sequence comes from Lathamus discolor, assembly GCF_037157495.1. Lineage (NCBI taxonomy): Eukaryota > Metazoa > Chordata > Aves > Psittaciformes > Psittacidae > Lathamus > Lathamus discolor. The sequence continues at coordinate 59,523,965 of NC_088889.1, read as the reverse complement.
GGGTCATGTAGGGATCCAGGACTGGTTCTTGAGAGAGCAAATACTTTGTTTGGCAGACCTGCTGTATAGCACAGCTCTTGCATCACATACCTCCTGCTTTAGTTCAAGCCTCACAGGACAGTCCAGTCCATCAACTAGTGAGGAAAACCAACATTTTGTCCAGTGAGCAGCAAAAATTATTCTAACTGCCAGCAAAATAAACCAGCAAGTTTTTCAGCCCTGTTGCACCTTCTTCATAAAATCACAGGCAATTCTGCAGAGGTAATTTTGCTCATCTTTTTTAGAAGCACTGAATAATCCTCATATTCCTCCTGTGGGCAGGAAACTATTAGTATCTGCCAATTAAAACAAGTACAGAAATAGAGGCATGGAGAAGCTGTAAGAGCACAGTTCAGACGTTCTGAGTCAGTAAGACTGCCCACGCATTCTTGAGCTACAGAACATTTTTCTTCATTTGAAGTTCTGCTTTTTTCCTGTGCTTTGCCAAGAGCCAGTGTGATTTTTATAAAGATGGGGCTCTTACTCTTCTTCCCTTCCTAATGCAGTTGATGGTAATAAATACTTAGAGAGAAAAAAACAAAAGGCTCTGAGCAGCATTTGGAGCATCAGCTCTGTTTTGCTATCTTTTAAAACTCACTGATAAAGGGTGCCTGGCCAAACATCAAAGAGAAACTCAGCTGTGCCTTCTTTGGAAACACAGTGAATTCATTGCAGCTCAAGAACAAAAAAATAGAAGAAATGGGGCAGCTCAAGAACAAAAAAATAGAAGAAATGGGGCATGCTTATCTCTGAAAGTTATATCCATAAACATGTCTCAATGTACTGCTTCCTGCAATAAAGGACTTTATCCTACTTCGAGTGCATCAGTACTGAGAAAATACATGAGAATCCTTAAATATTTCCTGGCTGCAGTATTCTGAAAGATAAAAAAATTATGATAACTGTGTGCAACTCACATTTCTGAGAACCTATGGTCCATCATGCTAACCTGCTCTTCAGAAAAAGGTATTCATTAACACACACAAGTCAAATCTTGCCTGCCAGTTGTAACAGAAGGAGGAGAACTGGGGGAAGATACTAATTTTTCACTGTTGAATCCTGAATCAGACTTTGGACAGACGGGGAAAAAAAATTGGAAGTGAAAGCCAAATTTTACTGCCTAAACTACAACTTCTGCCTCACAGCGGAAAGAAAAAGAGCTAAGATTCACCTCCCTCTGGCTACAGATGTTCAGTCAGAACTTCCATCACAGGCACTCACTTCTCCCATAGGAGTTGTAAAAAAGACACCTAAAAGTGTTGGAGAGCACATCAAACTGATCCTGACTTCTCACATTGCCCCAGTCAGATAGATGTGTGATCACTCTTTCATGGCTTTCACTTCTTTGTAACAAGAAATAGTTTGTCTACTTATCTTCGCTAAAAACGGAACTATTTCCCTACTCCTGAAGGTGAGATCTTTCATGATCATGAAAGTTAGGTTCAGGCCTGCTTCCACCTAGCGTGATCAGAGGTAATAGTAACAATCACTGAAGGGAAACACCCAGAAAATCTTAATCTAATTACATCTTAATTTAATTACAAACTTATCTTCCAAAACCTTTTTTAAAATACGAACAACAGCTTCAAAACCTGCAGTCTGAAGATATTTGGGGAAGCATGGACTATTTTCCATGTCTACAAGACATACCACCAAAGGAAACGAGCTTATGCCAATAAGATAAAACTAATTACAACACAAACCATCACTGAGAAATGGTCAGAGGTATGTACACCTAAGAAGTTTGAAACTTTCGCGTTAGGGTACTTTTTCATCAAATAATGCTATTAGATATACAAATCACTGTATTTAAAGATGTATCAGGTCTTACTAGTTTCATGCCAAGTTAAAGTACTTGCATTTTTGTTGCTTGCTGTGTCACCACAATTTTACTTGCTGTATTTTTACATCCAAATGATTCCACAATGCATAGCAGATCTAGGTGTCATATACAGTTTCACAGATCACTGAAAAAAATAAATGTATGTTACTATAATGAAATCAGAGGAACAGCTGGAAGCTCCAAACACTTACTCTAACATACATCTCAGTTGGAAAGGATCTGGAAAGAACACTTGCCTTGGAGGGCTGGTGGGAGTGTGATATTGTCAATCTGCCAGGCCTCCCCATATTTATACTTCAGCCATCGTCCTCCATTCCAAAGAGGCTTTAACTGTTTGGCTTGTTTAATTGCAGCTCATGTTTCACACTCATTAATAACCTGGGCAATAGTGTCTATTGTTAAGTCCACCCCTCAGTCGAGGGCCCATCTATATGTTACATCTCTGCCCTGATGGCCTGAAGTGTCATGGGCCCACCGGGCCAAAAATAATTCACCTTTATGTTGCTAATCTAAGTCCATCTGAGCCACTTCAATTTTAGCAGCTTTATCCACTTGGTTGTTCTGGTGTTCCTCAGTGGCCCGTCTCTTGGGTACATGTGCATCTACATGGTGTACCTTCACCAACAGGTTCTGCACCCGGGCAGCGATATCTTGCCACAGTGCAGCAGTCCAGATGGGTTTACCTCTGCGTTGCCAGTTGCTTCGCTTCCATTGCTGCAACCACCCCTACAGGGCGTTTGCCACCATCCATGAGTCAGTATAGAGATAAAGTACTGGCCACTTTTCTCATTCAGCAATGTCCAAGGCCAGCTGGATGGCTTTCACCTCTGCAAATTGACTCGATTCGCCCTCTCCTTCAGCAGTTTCTGCAACCTGTTGTCGAGGACTCCACACAGCTGCCGTCCATCTCCGATGCTTTCCCACAATATGGCAGGACCCATCAGTAAACAAGGCATACTGTTTTTCACTTTCTGACAGTTTATTATATGGTGGGGCCTCTTCAGCACGCATCACATCCTCCTCTGGTGACATTCCAAAATCTTTGTCCTCTGGCCAGTCCATGATGACTTCTAGAATGCCTGGACGACTGGGATTTCCTATTCAAGCTCATTGTGTAATCAGTGCAGCCCATTTACTCCATGTATCATCAGTTGCATGATGTGTAGAGGAGACCCTGCCTTTGAACATCCAGCCCAGCACAGGCAGTGAGGGTGCCAGGAGGAGTTGTGCTTCAGTGCCAATCACTTCCAAAGCAGCTCAAACCCCTTCACAGGCTGCCAGTATCTCTTTCTCAGTTGGGGTATAGCTGGCCTCAGATCCTTTGTATCCCCGACTCCAAAAGCCGAGGGGTCGACCTTGGAGTTTTCAACTTATGATAGTTTCTTTGCCACTTCTTTTACTAGCTGAGAGAAAGGAAGTTAACATAGCAGCCTTCCAGTATCTGAAGGGGGCTTATAAGGATGCTGGGGAAGGACTCTTCATCAGGGACTCTAGCGATAGGACAAGGGGTAATGGGTTAAAACTTAAACAGGGGAAGTTTAGATTGGATATAAGGAAGTTCTTTACTGTGAGGGTGGTGAGGCACTGGAATGGGCTGCTGTTGTGTATGTTCGACTTCATCTGGGTCTATGGGTATATTCCCGTTATTTGGCTTGATGTGGTGGATCATCTCTATGATGGCTGATTCCCTCAGAGACTGGATGCCTTTGTCTAAAGTAGTCCACTTGGCTGAACAACTCATAACATTGTCCTTGTATGGAAAACTTTCTTTCATAGCTGCCAAGAGCCGCCTCCAAAGACTGAGGGACTTTTTCTCTCTTGCAATTGCTTTGTCAATTCCCCCTTCTCTAGCAAGTGATCCCAGCTGCTTGGCTTCCCTACCTTCTAGTTCGTGACCATCAGCCCCAGTGTCCCTGCATCTGAAGGCAAAGCAGCCTACAGCCACACAACCCTGAAAACACCCGATCTCGTCTGATCTCAGAAGCTAAGCAGGGTCAGGCTCAGTTAGTACTTGGATGGGAGACCACCTGGGAATCCCGGGGGCTGTAGGCTTTAAAAGAAGTGTCGTGGTTTAAACCAAGCCACACAGCTTGTCCACTCACTCCCCCCACCATTTTCTCCCTCTTTCATTCCCCACCCCGCCTCCTCCCCGCTCCCGGAGGGATGGGGAGAAGAATTGAGAGAATGTAACTCCCACGGGTTGAGATAAGAACAGCCCAGTAACTAAGGTATAACACAAACCCACTACTGCTACCAGCAATGATAATAATGATAAGAGAAAATAACAAGGGAAGAGAATACAATACCACCGCCAAACGAGTTCGACCCCCCCTAAGAGAGCCCATGCCCTTTCAGGTAACTCCCAGTTACCTCCCTGGGCATGACGTGCTGTGGTATGGAATACCTCTTTGGCTAGCTTGGGTCAGGTGTCCTGCCTCTGCATCCTCCTGGCCTTCCCTCCTCCCTGGCAGAGCATGAGACTCACGAAGTCCTTAGTCAGGGTAAACACTACTTAGCAACAATTAAAAACAATCGGTGTTATCAGCTCTCTTCCCAGGCTGGAAGTCAAAACACAGCACTGCACCAGCTACTAAGAAGGAGAAAAACTGACTGCTACTACTAAACCCAGGACAATTGAGAAGAATGGTATTCTACCTAACAGGGAGAGGCAGTACGTTTCTCAAGAGCTTCACATCACATAGCAACCAGCACTGACCACATGGGATACCTGGGATGCACAGCATTGCTTAGTTACAACTCTGGCATGAAATAGATCTGTCACCTAAAAATTGCTTAGTTGTGCCATTATTTTCAGTATTGTTTTCCAGAATGAATATTCAATCTTTCTTTCTAAGTGAGAATGGAAGATACACACACTGTGTGTGTGTGTGTGTGTGTGTGTGCATATCACATGTTTCTTGTCTTCCCTCCCTTCTGCATTCATGATATGTGTACTTGAACTCCATGTCAGTCATTTATACCTCTTCATTTAGCTACTCCTCAGAGGATTCAAACCAAGGCCACTTACACAAATCAGCTCTCCTGGCCAGCTGCTATGCATGGTCCAAAGGCATTCTTATATCCCAAAGTTTTCTTGCAGAGCCTACCAACACAGAAGTCACACAGTGATAAATATATTAGAACTACAACTTAAGTCATTAAGAAGGCATTTCTCACTTTCTTTTGTGCAGCTAGATCCCCAGTCAATAGCCAGGCAGAACATAATCCTAAATCTGCTTTCTACTGCACTTGGCTTAGCTCTTTATGGTGTGGTCTTAAAATCAGCTAGAAAAGAAATGTATTTGAAACGGCATAGGCAGAACTGGAACAATTCCATCAAGAATTCTTGAAGCAGGAAGTTTCATAGAGCATTCTGCCCTGATGCCCTGTCAGATTCTGAGAAATGGAAAACAATAAAGTGTAAAACCAGAAGAATTTAGCATAAACTTTAATACATATTTTAAAATGGAGTTCACAGTAACTCATCTCCAGCCTTAATGGCAATGCTTGTATTCACTGTGCAAAGAATTCTACCTCAGATGAAATTTGTGGTACTGCCAGGTTCTTGCAGATAGTGGAGTCTACTAAACAGTGGCAACACTGAATTTGTTTTTATGATTCCTATAATAACAATGATATTTTTACAGAGATGCAGCATGAAAAGACACACTATTAGACTATTTTCTCAACATTTTCACTCAATTACTACACTAACCAAGGTCTGTGGGCTTTCTGTCTGAAGTCACGAATCATAAAATAACATCTTCCTGTTTGGTCTCCCCACTTTCCTTCCCTGAATGTTTATTTTAAGGTGAAGATACACTCAAGTATCTGCATTACGTACATCATAAGCCATTTGAATGATAAACTTTGAAAAGAAAATAGGATGGTCCAACAACCAACGTTATAACTCAGACTTCAGTGCTTATCAGCCTTACTATACCTTGACCATCTAACTAGTCAGAACAAGGATGGTCTGACAAGTATCATAGCACGATAATGACTAGAAAAAAATAGCATTAGTTTATGATCCTCTAGTTTAGTAAACTGGTAAATGGACTGATTAATTGATTACTGTTCATTCTATTGCACTAAGGCCACAAGCAAGTGAGCATTGCCCTGTAGAAGATATGTAGTACATTAATATCTTGCAAGACAGTCCTCTCTCCTTAATTAACAAAACAAGCCACAAGGTAGAAAACAGAAGAGACTTACTGAAACCAAACAGCAGACAAATGACTGAAAAGATCCTAAGGCTCCTAAAGTCTAAGTCATCAGTGTGGCTACCAGATACAAGGTGCTCAAGATAATTTTCTGTGATTACAAACTACCATCTCCAATCCCAGTACTAACAATCAGTAAGAACAAACAAAACAAACAAATAAACCCCAACCACCTTCTAGAAATAAACTCTGAAAATGCATTGGGGAAATCTAGCAACGGTTATTTACAAGCAGCCAAAGTAAATGCTTTATGTAGTTCAGTCTGCAGCAAGATTGTGTCGTCTTTTACTGCATAATAGTTTGCACAGCTACAATAACACAAAGCGAAAAGTGAATTGCCTATGTACATTTTGGCTAATTTATTGCTGAGAAATGTGTGCTCTGTTTACTGTGAATTCCATGCTATCCTTTGGGTTGCCAAATGCATTTCTTCTCAGGGAACTGCTTTGTTTGTTACTGTGCTTTTGTTTGGTTAACAACATGTCCTCATCCTGTTCCTTTTGAAAACAGTGATAGGTTGCAATGTAATCGATAAATACACAGTGAAGTTTGCAGACCTGTCCCAGAATGCCACAACACAGAGACGGTAGAAGTTTTACCATATAATTACTTCGAATGCCACTGGAATCCTAAGAACATACTTCACAGAACCTCCCTGACTGAAAAAACTGCTACAGTTATCTTAAGAGTAAAGATTTTGAAAAAGAGTAAATCTTTGAAATAGATTTGTTTTCCTTCCATAAAATTGGGAAGATCCCTCTGAAACCACCCTAATATACTTCATGGGAAAGGCTTGATTCCTGCAGTCATTCTCATCTGAATACCTGCCAGTGTTCTGCAGCTTTAACAACCATGTGTAGAAAAAGAATCATCTGTCAGCCCTTTCTAAAACACTAGTTTAGTAGCCTGTCATGAGGTATAACAATCTCTGAATCTCAGCATCTACCCCCAGTTATGACATAGCAATATCTAAGATAACACAGGGAAAGAGATACCACCATGTACCAGCTGCAAGCATAGTAGGTTTTTATGGTGATAAAGCTAGTGAAAAATCCTTATAAGAAAATATATGTACAAAAAGGAAAAACAGAAAACAGGAGAGAGGAAGATTAGAGGGAGATTTGTAAGAAAAATAATGTAGAGAAAATGGCAGCTGGAATAAATCTTGAAATAACAGGAGGAAGATAAAAGGCCAAGTACAGGAAAAAGAAAGAAGAGGGTTTGGAATGGAAAAACAGGCAGAGGCCAACAGGAGGTGGGACACTTTTTCTTTCCTTCTGACTAGCTTTTGGACCAACACATACGAAGTTAGGATTCATTAAGGGATTTTGAATAGTCTAATACATTAGGAACATTATCTAGTCTGTAGGGTACATATGGCCGATGTATATTAATCATAATCTTTCAGTCTGTGCTGACTCAGCTGGCATTCTGAATCACTTACACAAAATAGAAAGGATTTTGCATATATATCTAGGCGTACACAAGCATCTATCAGATTCTCCCTTTCCCTTCTACCAGCAAGAAAAAAAAAACCCACACAAAAAAAGAACCAACAAAACAAAACAACAACAAAAACATTACAGATTTTGCATTACAAAAAGTTATACTACTAGTAATTTCTTTAAGTGCCTTCTCTATTTCCATTTGGATATATAAATTAATGTTCTCTCCCATTATTTCCTCTGAAAGTGTTTTGTTTTGTTTTTTTTTTTTAAAGCTCAGAACAGTAAGAGAAATCCTCAGTATGTCAAAAGGCTTAAACTAGGATCTAGAAATACATTTATATCCAGGAGCTGGAATTTCAGAAGAGCTGAGCTCTGTTTCAAGTAACAAAAGAGGGCTGATCGCCACATAAATTCACTGTAAAGAGTGAGTACCTTGTAACAGCATCAGATGCTGAAAGATGAACAGGCTAATATTTAGCATTTGAAAATCAGACCTATAACGTTTGCTGTAGGACAGGGCTTTCTAAAGTGTTCTGTATATGCCACTAACTATATGTGAACCACACCAAAAGTTATACACAGCTCAATTATCCAAAACCTGCCTCAACTGCCTAGTGTTGTCTCCTAAGACTGCCCAGAAGCAGGCAAAGCTGAAATCTGGGATCTCAAAAGAGAGTGGGTAAAGGCTCACTACCTTTTCTCCTTCCTGCTCATCATTTGCACTAGTCACAAAATTGAGGAACTTAAGTACACAAAGTGCAGAAACCCAGATGAAATGTGTTCTTAAAGGTTTGCTAGTGAACAACTAAAACAACTTGTAATAACAGAACTATTAAATACACTAGACTTCTGCATAGCACCAACTAAAAATTTGAGACACATCACAGTCAATCCATGTATCATTAGCCTCAGCCACAGCACACAGTGAGGCAACAAATACTTCAAAGCTCATCAAAACACAAAGTCATTTTTCCTCAGGTAGCTGTAAATGAGTTTTCAAAAATGGTGTCTGCTTCAAAATGCATACATTTACCTACTATACAAAATTATTCAAAAGTTTTCTGGATGTCCAGCCTGTGGTACCTGAAAAGAGCCTAGTTTTCAGAGCACAGGTTTAATACTGAGATCAATTCCTTTACTCAAAATGACAGTTTTGGATTCCAGTGACCGGAAGCTTATATAACTATCTATTGTATCAATAAAGATACAATAATCATGGTCGTTATTATTCCTGTTACAGATATCTCTAGTTCTTTTTTTGCTATGATAGGTCACAGCATACCAGAGCAGAACCTCCTGAAAAACATCTCCAAGTAAGAGGTAGCACCAAAAAATGAATTTCTGCTACTGCAGGGAAGGCAAGAAGGCAATGGATCATGAAAAAAAGGGTCTGGAATCAATTTCAAGAAGTCATGTAGACCATCTCTCTGCCTGAAGTCAAGGTCAGCTATGCAGAAGCTATTTCTGACATACTAGAAAACCAGCTTTAAATGCTACTGGTTTAAACACTTCAGCTGACAACCACCATCAACAGCTATCAAAAATATAGGCCTTAATTTTTACCACTAATATTTACAAAGCTGTCTCGGGTTCAAAATAAATAATTACCGAAAATGAAACCAACTATTTCCACTAATAGCATCGTGACAGATTTGTGGGCCAAATTCTGATTTCAGTCAAAATTAAATCCAATAGAACTATTCTGGATACATGCTGGTTACTGAAGAACAGAACGCCTTCCTGCAACTTAGGTTATATGTCCATCTCAAAATGCAATGGTATATGCACGTGTGTGTGTAGCATAGAGTAAGATTTTCCCAACATGTTCTCATTCTGCGCACCAACCTGCCCCCAAAAATACCCATGGAAAATGCACTTGTACAACCTCTCATCTATTCTGATTACTGAAACAATTCCATGGAATAGTTTTGCATGCCAGAAGCATACCTGTTACACTAACTTACAAACTAGTAGCCTTTCAAAGCTGTTTCAGAACACTGCCATGTAGACATACACACACAATCTTAGCATGAAAAACAACTTTTCTGTATTAAAAATAGAAACAAGAACAAATCTAGTTTACATGTTACACTGTTCTGCTGTATTTTTATAACTTCCATATATGCATATTTATTTTATTGAGACCATTTTTAATGTAAGAGTAACAAATGTTTGCCTCTCTAGAGGAGTCTTTTATCCCTTTGCACAATGCAATTTATATACACTAATTGCTAAACAAAGAATAACAGAATATGGTGCTTGTCTTTCTTGCACAATTAGTTACAGATTATGTGAAGAAGCTATGCATTCACAGCTAGGAATGAACAATAAAACTCATAAAGGAAGATACAGCAAGTCTTACAATAGACATTCTCTGTGTTGTGATAACTGAGTTAAGCAGAGATGCAGATTGCATATGCAGAAAATGGAATAACACATAAGTAAAATTAAGGAATGGCAATTACTTGACCAAATTTAGATTAAATTCATGCTGCATGTATCAGGGGAACTGCAAGTTCTCTGTTGGAATATTAATTCCCAGTGGCAATGATGATTCAGAAGTGATTCAGGGTGTCCAGGACCGAAGAACTGACAATAACAGCACAAAGTGTGAGCATAGGCAGCTGCATTTCAAAACATACAGCATATTTTATGCTGCCATTATGAAAGGTTTACCTTTGGGCAGGTTTAACTGTAGAGGAACAGCTGGTGCCTGTTAAAAGTCAATATCCTTCTAGATGAAATATCCTGGGTAAACCAACAAAATATAGAATAAAAATCTGGCTTCAAACTTGTAATGCTGTGAAATATGATCACCTGAATGGGACCTACATCACAAAAAGAAAGTGTGATCTATGTCTCAAAAAGGCTCCTATATGGTCAAAGTGATGCTTCGGATTTGGTGCAAGAAATGTACCTGAGATTGACTTCCTTGTCATTTTGCAGGTTGCTGAACATCTACTCTGTGAGAATTTGGCCCACAATGGAGCAGTATAATTAAAGAAGTTTTTCTGTCCCATCACAGCATAGAAACAAGGTCAGAGATTTTTTTTGTTTCTGATCCATCTTGTAAGCCATAATGTGCTTCAATAATGGGTGAGTCCATGATTACAATATTGAGTCAGTATGAAATCCTGTCAGTGGAAAGAGAGAATTTGCTGAGCTATAGTTCTTTTCTTATCATGACTCATGCTGCTGGTGTTACAAACTATCTTCAGGCAAGCAATATGTCTGCTTTATGATAATTTTGCTACAAAAGGAGGTGTTCTATTTTTTGCTGATTAAAATACCTATATAGTTAGTCAAGAATCGTTAGAAGAGGCAGCATCTTTTCTTACACTGATTGACAACTGCTGGAAAAAAAGTCAGATTTTCAGATACACACCCTCTCAGATTTGCTTCCTCGCTATCTGCCATTTCATCATGCCACTTAGAAAAGCATTTTTGACTTCTGGCTATCATCAAAAACAACAGCTTGATATGCAGTGTCGTATTTGCCCAGAGTCTGTTGACCAAACCAGGCTGTGAGCAATGCAAAGAACGTAAAGAACACTTAACCCCTGCATATACAAGTTTATGTGGGTAAGTTGCATGAAGACCAACCTTTAGTGAGACTTGCTGAAGTCTTATTGTTAAGTTCAATTAAGATTTTCCATCTGAAACATTACTAGGGAATTGTCTTTGGGCTTTAAGTGCACCCAAGGGCTTTTGTCTCACAAAAAGAGTTATCACCAGGTTGTGCCAAATGCTGCACATAGGAAAGAGGCAGACCCTACACTGAAAAGCTTATAATGTGTGGAACATGACAAACTGTAAGAGAATCCCCGTCACCCTTTTGATGCAGGACACTGAGGCACCACAGATGAAAAGACTTGCCCAAGGTCATGTTGAGAAATTCCTACTCGGTTGGGAATTTACCTTCAAACATCTTGAATCGTAAGCTTGTGCTTTAATCTCCATACCTTTCTTCTGCTGTACGTAAGCAGGCAAAGCTTAGGATCCAGTAGTGAAGTGCTTCAGGACTGAAACAGAATTTTTGCACATTTTGCCTCCTGCTTTTTGCCGCAGGATTTGAGGTCTTGGCAATACAGGTGATAGTTTTTGTTTAGAATATATTTATGATTCCTAAGGTTAAATTCTTTCATTACTACTCAAGCAATATTGTAACTGCATTTGCCACTACACAGAAGCAAGTGCTCAGTGTTGTTATTGTAAATAGTTCATCCACTTTAAGCTATCCACTCCCTTTATCAAGTGTATATACTTGAGTAATAGTCCATATTTTATCATTTTCTCACTATTCTGTGTCGTATTTTATTAATCAACATACTTTATTTTCATTTCTAGAAAAACAACTGAAATGTGTTTGGAAAATATGACTACTAATAACTTGAATCTTAAAAAAAATCCCCAAACCCTGGTCAAAAGGAATATTGAGATATGCCCCTATATCCTTGCAGAAGATATTTAAATCTATTTTTAGATTAAATCAGTCAAATGCTTCTTCCAATTCACTGATTAAAATAATCACTGTCTCTAACCAGTGCAGAAAATTCAAATTATTCCCAACCTAATGATTTTATTGTTTAGCATAATCATCTTTGAGCTATTCCAGGAAATCACAAGCCTACTGCATGCTTATGTATAATCTGACTCAAACCAGGTGTCTTGCTAAAGAAATCCATATAGGAAGCTGGCATAGAAAATAAATTCCAAAGTAACAACCACTATAGAAAAAAAAAAAAAAAAAAAAAAAAGAGACAACATCTGGGAAAAAAAATTGTGCCTGGAAAAACAGAGGAAGCTTCTAGCAAAGCAAAATACATGTCGGCAGTGGGCCCATTAGTTTCAATACTCATGCAACAATAAAGTATACAGGATAGACAAGACAGCTTTTTTTATATAGCATACCTGGGCCTAATTTTCCCCTACCTGGGAAAAATTTGAGCCTCTGAAATAATTAACTGGTGGTAAGAAGTCACTGGTGAGGTTTAACAGGAACAATGTATTTTATATATATATTTCTCTTAACTAAAAAAAGAGCAACAGAGAGATGTGCATGTTTAGATGATAACCTTAGTCTTTAACTTTCAAATGCTCGCTTACCTTTTAGTTTCTAGTGGTATGCCAAATTTGTGTCCCATCTGAAGCATGCAGACTGTCCCACGAAGTCAAGAATCTTCACTCAGCAATGACCGTATGTACTATAGCCAAACAGAAAACGGCACTTCCAGTCACTCATATTTTCTGCATACAAATAATGTGACAAACCTGGATCTCACAAAGATGGTTGAGCTGAGTGTTATTCATTGCTTAGTACCAATTACTTTTTTAAAGCTTAGAACCTGACACTTTCAGAAGAGCAAAGATTTTGGAAAGCATACTTGTTAGCTTGCATGCATCTCAGTTATAAATGTATTTGAGGAACTTATTTATATAAAATTTAATAGAAATATTATTTTACATTGAAGCATTTCAATTAACATGACCATTTGCTGTCTGGCATAGAGCAGAACTAATACAGCACAGTATCTGTAAAAATAGGTTGTCTTTATTCATTTTGAAACCATATAACTACTTCTTTGTATAAAGTAGATATATTTTCGTGTTAAATATAACAAAAAAACCAGGGTTACACTATAGTCTCATAAAGCTAATTATATAGAAAATCAATTTAACTGACTTTGCATTGCTTGACTTGATTCAGATTTAGAAAGAATTTGCTTTATGTTTAGTTTTCTAACTCAAATGAACAGGAAATGCACACATACACAATTTTTCTCTAAACCTCTAAATCAGTCTGTTGAGCTTGAGACTGTTGCTGTTCAATAGGCAAAGAATCGCAGTGACCTCCGTGAAACAGCACAAGCATAAGGAGCTCTGTGATAAGCAATAACTGCAGAACAGGGCTTTACTTCATCCTGGCTTTTACTTATCTGGCTATACTTCTAACTGAATTACCACACTTGTGTATGGTCCTAATTACAGTATATGAACTTTTGGAAGCCCTGCAGTTACACATTTTTTCTGTCATTGAGTGTAATCCTAATACCATGAGCATGAAAACCGACATACACTTCGTGTTTTACAAATGATCTCTCAAGAAACTACATGAACTTGATGGATGGGACATGCTGGTTTGTTTTTTTTTCCTTACTTGAAGAGTTCTGCCTATGGATATTTTCCTCTTTCACAGATAAAACAAGATGGGAAAGATTATGGAGAAATCTCCTCTCTCCCCCACCTTTAGGAATTAAGACTGCTTATTTTACAAAAAGCATAACTTAAGAAAGGCTCAAGCAAGTCTTAAGGGACTACCACTGGGCTAGTCTTACAAATGTTTTGATCTCTCCAAAGTTTCTGAGGCAGCATGTCATATCACAGCCTTCCCAAAAAATAAAACAAAACCAAAAACTGAAAACAACCAAACAAAACCCTAAACAAAAAACCCAAAAAACTCCACCACAATATTTTTGAGAATTGACCCTCTCAAATCTAGCAATTTTAGACTCTTTTATAAGGGAGGGAAGACTAGGGTGAATAAGCTCTATAGTGAAAGATGTTATGCTACCTGTTAAGATGAGATAACATCAATTTGTTTACAGATAAGAAATGAGATTATATATTCTCTGTACATTATAATGCTTTGTAGAAACCTTGAATATATGTAGTGAATGTGTGCAGGATACATACAGTAATTATTGAATGATTAAAGGTCCTCTAGTTCCAACTTCCCTTCCACAAGCTGGGACACCTTCTACTAGACCAGGTTGTTCAAAGCACAATACAGCCTGGCCTTGAACCCTTCCAGGCATGGAGCACCCACCTCTGGGCAACCTTGCCCAGTGCCTCACCGTCCTCACAGGGAAGAATTTCTTCCTAATATTTAAATACCTAATACCAAAATCTCCCCTCTCCAGTTTAAAGCCATTACCATTCTCCTATCCCTACATGCTGTTGTAAAAAGCAAGTTGAATTACTCCAAGTGGCTACATTGCAAAAGAATAGAGGAAGGTTTGTTTGTGGAAATGAACTTTAGGAATAATGTCCTTCATGAGGCATTTAAGGAAAACACATTAGTATTAGGTTTGTCGTATCTGATATTACAGTTGTGATAAAAATATCATTATTTCTGATTAAAACTTTCACAAGCATTCACAGGTACCCAGAAAATCCCTCAATAATTGTTGACTCAGGATATAAATGCGCTGTCCAGAATCTTGAAATAGAACAGGGGGGAAGCTTTGACTCCTGCCATCTTTTGTGAGAACAATGGTAGCAGCAGGTGATGTGAATTTCTGAGGAAGCCAATGTACAGATATGAATTCCAGATGGTAGTCAAGAGCTGCTCTGAAGATGACAACTATAGTAACAGGAAAACTATAATGACACATTTGGAATATAATCAGTGATCGAGTCAAAAGAATCACAGAACAGACTTCTGCAAGAAATTCAAGAATAAAAAGAAGTGGGTATGGTTTAAGACTTACAAGAGAACTGAGTGTGAGCAGACAGGCTGGCATGACCTCCTCAAAATAACCATGATCTGTTGCAGGAATCAAGCTACACAAAACAATAGTACAAACTAACACACAAAGTCCAGAATTATCATGACGTCTTGGAAAAAAAATGAAGTGTAACAGAAGGAAAAATACTGCAAAACATTATACAAGTACTAATATGTGAATAAAATTACACTGACTGAAGGGAAGACTGGTAGAGAATGGGGGGAAATTTTCAATTTCAAAAAATACATCCCTAGAAAGCTCAATCTAGTACTTTGACAAGTTATTTGATACTGAGATTGCTACAATGCAATTACAAATAGCTATTTTTCATTAATTATCCTGAGGAAATACAGCTTCAAAGTGATCAAAATACCTATCAGAAATAGCAAAGCATCTATTGTTGATAGTGTTCCCATTGAAATAGTAAAAGCAGTAATAAGGAGAAATAATACATAGCAATAATGAGTATTAATAGGTAAAAAAAATTTTACCAATTAATTCTGGGAGCCTACACTACAGAAACCAAGCCAAATTACAGTACCACTACAGAGGCATCCTCTCTTTACAGCAGCTTTTAAAATCCTAACTGAATAAATAGGCTATGCAGTAAAGGCAGAGGGAATATCAGTCTGGTAGATGTCTTAGCACAGTGTTGTGGAAATGTTTTAAACTCATGATGATTCAAGGAAGGAAAGGAAAATGTCAGAATACACAGTTGTCAGGAGAGAAATAAAAAAATAAAACAGAACCAAACCACAAGCCAAATATGTTGTGAAATAGTCCTTATATCACAGCAGGGTATCAAAGAAACATTATTATATATTAAGAAAGCACAACTGCTTGTTTATGAAAATTGGTGTGTGGGAAAGTAAAATCTTCTCCTATTTAATACCATGTCCTGGGTTCAGCAGTAGCAGCCATTTTTTCTCCTTCTTAGTAGCTGGTGCAGCGTTATGTTTTTGATTTTTGGCCTGGGAACAGAGCTGATAACACCGATGGTTTTAGTTACTGCTTGACTGTTTAGTCTGACCAAGAACTTTGTGAGTGTCATGCTCTGCCACATAGGAGGGGAAGCCGAGAGGAAGCAGAGACAAGGCACCTGACCCAAACTACCCAGAGATATTCCATACCACAGCACGTCATTCCCAGGGTGCAACTGGGAGTTACTGGGAAGGGTTAGTGGACTGCGGGGTTGGACTAGGTATTGGTCGGTGCTCAGTCGGAGTGGGACAAGTTATCAGTCGGCGAGTGGTGAGGTGTTGTATTCTCTTCCCTTGTTATTTCCTTTATCATTATTATTATTGGTGGTAGCAGTGGTGATTTGTGTTATACCTTAGTTACTAAACTGTTCTTATCTCAACCCATGGGAGTTGCATTCTTTTTGATTCTCCTCTCCGTCCCTCCGGCAGTAGGGGGAGGGAAAGAAGTGGGGAGGGAGTGAGTGAACGATCTGCATGTCTGGGTTTAAACCATGACATACCAGTATAAAAATAATGAGGAAAGATTCCCTATCCTTGATACTCCTGAACATGACCATGGAAAATGTAATGCCTTCAGTACGTCATTTTCAGAATGGGTGAATTCAAGCACATTGAGCTGACAAGTGCTAATGAACTGCCTGCTTTAGCAAACTGAAAATACTATGCAGGCTCCAGGTAAAGGTGAAAGAAAAAATTACTTAAGATCGAGATTGTTGCTGTTGACATAATTAAGAACTATTAAACAAGTAACAATCAATCAACAACCAAAAATCTTAGCATGTTACTTTAAACACAAAGAAGGAACAATTACTAATAACAGCTTGGAAAGGAAACTAAGGCAAAAGTTCAGATCAAGGCAACCGACTATTTTTCCTTTATATACAGAATGTAAGACATGGACACTTACTAAAATGGGAAGAACTGTAAAGACTTTTATAAACAGGGTGAAAGGGTGATAGGTGGAAGAGAAGTTCCAAAAATATATAGCATAAAAATATATATATCTGTCCATCATATTGGAAAAACCATGGCAGTCAGGTAAAGTTCCTGATGACTGGAAAAAGGGAAATATAACCCCCATTTTCAAGAAGGGGAAAAGGGAGGACCCAGGGAATTACAGACCAGTCAGTCTCACCTCTGTGCCTGGCAAAATCTTGGAGCACATTCTTCTGGAAGGCATGCTAAGGCGCATGAAAAACAACAAGGTGCTTGGCGACAGCCAGCATGGCTTCACTAGGGGGAAATCCTTCTTGACCAGTTTGGTGGCCTTCTATGATGGGGCTATGGAACTGATGGACAGGGGTAGAGCAGTTGACGTCATCTACCTGGACTTGTGCAAAGCGTTCGATACCGTCCCACATGACATCCTTGTCTCTAAACTCGAGAGATATCAATTTGATAGATGGACCACTTGGTGGATAAAAAACTGGTTGGGTGGCCACATGCAAAGAGTTGTGGTCAATGGCTCAATGTCTGGCTGGAGGTCAGTAACGAGTGGTGTCCCTCAGGGATCGGTGTTGGGACCGGTCTTGTTCAACATCTTTGCTGGTGACATGGACAGTGGGATTGAGTGTGCCCTCAGCAAGTTTGCTGACGACACCAAGCTGTGTTTTTCGGCTGATACGCTGGAAGGAAGGGATGCCATCCAGAGGGACCTTGACACGCTTGTAAGGTGGGCTGGTGCCAACCTCATGAAGTTCAACTATGACAAGTGCAAGGTCCTAAAGCTGGGTCGGAGCAATCCCAGGCACGGCTACAGGTTGGGCAAAGAAGAGATTCAGAGCAGCCCTGCAGAGAAGGACATGGGGGTTCTGGTCGATGAGAAACTTAACATGAGCCAGCAGTGTGCACTCGCAGCCCAGAAAGCCAACTGTATCCTGGGCTGCATCAAAAGGAGTGTGACCAGCAGGTCGAAAGAGGTGATCCTGCCCCTCTACTCTGCTCTTGTGAGACCTCACCTGGAGTATTGTGTGCAGTTCTGGTGTCCTCAACATAAAAAGGACATGGAACTGTTGGAACAAGTCCAGAGGAGAGCCGCAAGGATGATCAGGGGACTGGAGCACCTCCCATATGAAGACAGGCTGAGAAAGTTGAGGCTGTTCAGCCTGGAGAAGAGAAGGCTGCATGGAGACCTCATAGCAGCCTTCCAGTATCTGAAGGGGGTCTATAAGGATGCTGGGGAGGGACTCTTCATTAGGAACTGTAATGATAGGACAAGGGGTAATGGATTAAAACTTAAACAGGGGAAGTTTAGATTGGATATAAGGAAGAAGTTCTTTACTGTGAGGGTGGTGAGGCACTGGAATGGGTTGCCCAAGGAAGCTGTGAATGCTCCATCCTTGGCAGTGCTCAAGGCCAGGTTGTACAGAGCCTTGGGTGACATGGTCTAGTGTGAGGTGTCCCTGACCATGGCAGGGGGGTTGGAAGTAAATGATCTTAAGGTCCTTTCCATCCCTAACTATTCTATGATTCTACAATTCTATATATGAAGAACTAAGCTTAGAAAATGCATACAATCCTACTGACTTCATAGACAAGGCTTACAATAAGGATAACAGAAAGCTGGTGTCCTTGCAATCCTATGTGCCTCTTGCCAAAAGTGCAAAACCACCCAACCAAACTCAAACTGCTCTTGAGCTTGCAAACAGGAATATATGCTTCCTGGAAAGGTTTATATTCTTCATGTTTTCAAAGGCAAGCCTAAAACATCGGAATTTATCAGACTACTTACTCAGATTTTGCTTCAGATTGAATATCCACATAAGGCAATCACAGAATATCTAAGGATTTTAACTTTTTGCTTCGTTAAACTTAGGCTCAATTTATGACTTCAGCTAAAGAGAATTCCCAATATTCTTACATTTTAACTATAGAAGTGTCAGATTCGTTTGACCAATCTTGTGACACTTAGAATTTAGACATCTAGCCTAAGCTGGATGCTTCTGCTTAGGGAGGAAGATCTCCCTCTCTAGTCAACAGAGAAAGAAACACCAGACACTTACAGAGCAAGACTAGTGCCAGCTTTCTCTGACATTATTGTGGCTCATTAAATACTCAGTAATGTATGGCTACCTACAAGTAAAATCTAGACTCTAACTATAAGCATGGCTTGCTTATAAAACAGTGTGCCTATCAGGTCTTTCTTCCATTAGAACAGTATTTTATATCTCAAGAAGAATGTCATGGATGTATTCACTTTCTAAGCTGGGTTATTGCATACCATTACAATACATGGGCTCAGCACTAAAATGTCCATCATTCTAATGTGTTGCTATTTATCAGACAATAATTAACAGCTTTTTGGTCATCTTAAATAATAATACATTCAAAAAATAATTGTCACTAGTTCTGCTCCTTTTTTAATTTATTATTTTCGTTTAGAAACTTTCAACTTCAGCAGTATCTTGTGACAATATCTTACTACACTGAAAGCAGAACTGCAAATTCAGCTGGAAACAGACAAATAGGAGTTACCCTTTCTCCCTTAAACACAAGCTGACATCTTTCAAGTAAATCAAAAGCTAGTGCTAAAAATTTCCACTATCATTACTCTTGACACTCAAAAGTCAGCAACTTGTGTTGACAGTGAAGACAAAGCAACATTTTAAAAGGCAAAAATAAAGGGTGGCTGTTTAGCAAAAATTGCCACATGAACTTTGGTGTAGTGGCTTCAGGGATGCTAACTACCTACACTGAACATGCAGTGCTGTTGTAGTCATAGATAGTGATATGTCAAAAAAGTGAATTCAATTAGTTTATGTCAAAATAAACAGCATTTCTGTTACTTGTTCTCTTCCTACACTTCCCTCTGTTGGCTTCATTTGTCTGCTCTACCTAGTTGTTCAGACTGTATCTGTTGAACACTGAGAAATCTTTCTTATATATGCCTAGTGCATAACTACACAGGCCTCTGACCTGGATGCAGCTCTGATACATCCAGCTCAAAAAATTGAAATACTAGTTAAAGAGTTAAAGTGGCTTCCCATTCTTGCAGCCTCTCTTTAGTCTTTGGAGCCAGCTGGCATGTGCAGCCCTTTACACCTCTCCTTGGGGCACGAGATGCTTTCAAAAGAACTATCTTCTCTCAGTTTTAAAGGTATTCCTATTAAAGCTTTAATCTTTCTAGAAAGTAACTTGAATCTTGAATAAAGAAGTTCTTGAATTTGGGATCAAACCGGTCAATATGTTCAGCAGATACAGGAGGTGTAAAAAGCTGTGTAACTAGAAAGCCAACATCATTTGTCAGGAACTTTCAATATAATACTTACCACAATGGCCATGGAAATTTAAAAGGTTATCAACCCATATCACCATAGGCGTGGAAAAGAAAATGTATTTTTTAAGCACTGGTTTTTTTTTAATCACTCCTTAAGATTTTAGGTTGAGCAATCACTGCTTTTATCAGCACTACTAAACCCAATTGACAAATTGCACTCCATTAGATCCAGCAGACTCCCTTTCAACCGTGTTCCTTCTAATATTACATTTCCAGTGTCCCTTCCTATCTGAAAGATCTCAGCAGAATTTGACTCATAATACCCATTCCTAAAGCAGGCCAGAGCCTAAATATTGCCTTTGTAAAAAGTGGGCTGACACTTTACTCTCTGAACACATACATGCCTCTAAATGGAAGCTACCTAAAACTGTGGGTTAACAACAACAAACAAACAAAACCCCCAAAACCCAACCAAACAAACAAAACCCCCCAAAACCAACCAAGCAACAAAACAAACCCCCCCCCAAAAGCCACCCCCCCCCCCAAAAAAAAAGCCCAACAAAAAAAAGCATTTTATTAAGCCTCTAGTGGAATAAATTTGCTATTAATTGAAGCCTATTTTTTCTTTTGATCAATAGATTCTTGATTCTTAGAAAATAACAAATGGGATAAATAACTGTATAAGCACATATGTCCAGAAGTGCCTCAATTTTATGGAATTAGCTATTGTAAAAAACAAAACTAAAATAGATCCATCAGACATAACATAATTTATAGTGTCTGATGATAAAGTGGTTAATAACTGTTCTGAATTGTTTTTTTCCTTTAAATCACAAAGTCACCTTGATCATATAATACATGTTCAGTAATATTTAATATCTCTTCAGAACAGAGCCTGTCTTTGATACTAAAACACAATGTACTACTAAACAAGGTAAGACTGTTTCAATGTGAAGAGGAGGAGTTTTTTGAGCATTATCTATTGAGCCCCCATTATGTTAGTTCTGTGATCCACATAAATTACAGAAACATTCGACATCTCCATCAGAATCTGCTGAAGAGTCAAAGGAAACTGAAGAGTAAAATAATACAGAGTGAAACATATACTGCTCTCATCCGTCCTGTTTCAGCCTGTTAACATTTCAAATTTTTGTTTAATTCCAGAGCTACTGAAATAAAGATTAAAAATCAAGCAGGGAAGAAAATGTAATTTCTGCCAGCCAAAAATGTGCAGTTTCTGAAATGCTGTTCATCACAAACAACTGTCCTCTCCACCTGAAGACAGTTTTTCATGAAGTTTAACTTGGCAAAAAAGTTTATTTTGGAAGTAGCAAAGTATTCAGAGGGGAAAGCGTTAGCACAGACTGCTTGGCTTATTTTGAAACAGCTGAAGACAAGGCCAAAACCTACTAGGCTGTTGGGCTCTGAATATGAACAGCATTTTCTTTCTCACTGCTTTGTTGTAAGAAAAAAGTAAAGACCTGGACTGTAGTTAGCTCTTAGGAAAACCTTTCCTTTGAACACTCTCTGGAGTGCAGTGCCAACAGACCCACAGACACAACAGGCTCAATTAGGTCCTGACACAGTGCTGTTCTGGCTGAATATGGTTTCTAGATTCTATCATGAATTTAGCCCAAGATTAATAGAATAGTTTCTACTTTGTTTTAGTACTGCCATCGGGTAGAATGTACAGATGAACGAATAATAACATTGCAGAAAATAGTTTCTGATTCTATGAAAGTCTACTGCAGCTACCAGCATCTGAATATTCAGTTTCATTGTTTCTGCATATTGTCAGAATTATACAGAAGTGCCAGCTTCACAAACGTGCTAATTCTTGTAGTAAGACATTACTTTCTCAAATGTTAGGGGGAAGACAGCCATTTACCTCCTTTGATGTCTGACTATTTGTCAAACACTTCAGCACATTTGCATTTTGTTTCCCCAGGTGATCTCACATACTTGCTTGTTAAGCTCAAATCTGGGAAAAGACAAATATATTACAAAAATAAGATGCTATGAAACAAGTATGCGAGCTAAATGGAGGCATGTTGGTTCTGAAGCATTGGGAAGACCCATAAAATCAATCTTCAATATCATATACACTGGCTAGGCAGACATTACACAGTAAAAATGTTTCCACTATTCGGGAAGAAAGATATAAGACTATGAGAGTTTAAAACGGACCAAAAAGGGATTTGTTTTTTAATAGAAAGAACAAGGAGTTCACAGTACCACATCAGTAAGCATTTTTACATAGAAATAAAGCAAAATATTTAATTAAAACATCAGAGTATTTAAATAAAATTTCTAAAATAACTTTTTAAAGATAGTATTTTAAATGGAAATTTCAGAACAATAAAGGCAACAAAATAGTGTAAAATGTGGAAAAAAATCCAATAAAGGATACAGCCACTTCAGACACATTTTCTTCACTAATCATTGTACCAGCTATGGAATATATCCCACTAAATGTAATTTTAAGCTGATCTTTCTTGGAAAATTAAATACAGCCAGCTTAATCCACCCAGCTGTTCACAGTAATGTGTCTCACTTGGAGAGCCAGACTTCAAAAAAATGCAAATGGATGTGAGCACTGGAATCCTAAGAGGACACAATGCATGACACACAGAAAGACTAAGTAAGTGCACAAGGCATTCTATAATCTAAACAGGAAAGGATGAGAGGAGACAAGATGTCAAATTTATGAAGAGAAATTAACAAATCTCCTTGTCCTGCTTAGACAGACAAGAAATAATGTGTTTCAAATGCAAAGGGGATGGGGTGTGTTTAAAATCAGGCTACATAAAAACATGACAATGGAAAGAATAAGGAACTACAAGACAACGCTGCCCAGCAAGGTTGTGATTCTCCATTGCCACATGTTTTTAGAGAGCAGACCAAACACGTTTCTGTCGCAAGTTCTGTACGAATAGCTCATCTTGCCCTAGAGAAGAGGAATAGACTATATGATTTCTTGATGTCCTTTCTAAACATATATTTCACCTAAGACCATACAACACAGGCAATCTTTTTTACTGCCCTTCTGCAGTACTTTCATAAGCCAGGCTGTCACAGATTCTGCCAACATAGGGTCTGAAATAGAATTGTCATTAAAGTTATATTAAACTATCTGAAATATTGAATACATTACTGAACTATAGAGTTCTAGTCCCCCTCTGTAAAGGACATGATCACTGAAATTAGACTCTAGCATTCCTTCAACACAGGAAATGCAACATGTGCTGTCCAGATAATACCCCTATGTAGCATATATTTACTATTGATTCAGGCAATTGTAAACCAAGAAAACCAGACAGACCAAAATCTAGTTCTCTTCTTACATCATTAAGAAATTATAAACACTTCTAGTTGCTCTTCATTGTTAATTTTTTCAAGAGGTTTCTTTACAGAGGGAATTTAGGAGTTCAGTGTACTCCTATGTTTTAGCCACTTCAGAAGGCGCCAAACATACTAGCGCCGTGCAATGTTCCATTTCCTGTCTCCATCAATGTTACCCTTACTTAAAGAAAAAAAAAAGTATCTAAACAATGACCAATTTTCTCTTCACATATGGTAAGCATCCCACTGAGAGTCTATCATTAGAATATTAGTTTTCCCATCAGAACAACGTCTTATTTATCAATCCAGTTAGAAGAAATATTTTCTAATCCTGCTTATTCTGTTCTTCCATTCTCATCCTGTGCAAACCTTTCTTCAGTACAACAATATACAGTAGTGGGATTCAAGTTTGTTATTACCCTAATCTTTATAATGAGTTTGGAATTTACTTAATATACCTAGAAATGCATGAACATTTGTGCATAACAAAATCACATGTGGAGAGTAACAGTGCTGCTTCATTAGGAACAGAGACGTTTAAGCCAGTTTAACTACATCCAGATATTATTATGGCATGAGTATTGAAAATTTTGTTGTAGTCAAATTCATGATCATTTAATTCAGGTCAAGTGGAATGTATCCACAATGAAAGGAAAATATGAGTCACTGTACTGCAGAACTAGGCAACATAGACTATTAACATGGCAGTTAAAGAGCTGAGAATATTTAGGAGACTGAAGGTTGGCTTAATGGGTTTGGAATCTGTACTATGGAATTGAGACTGTATGTGCCCCTCCCCAATACCTCCCTCAATATTCTAGATGCAATTTAGGTTTTTGCAGCCTCCTCACTGTAATTCTGTGCATGTATACTTCTGTTCAGGATTCATGTCAGGGTATATCTAGTATCATTTTGTCTCTAGTTCAGATTGCAGGGCAACATTAAAAAATGCAAACCATTATAATCCATTGGGATCCCAAGAATTTTCATCCCCCCCCCCCTTTTTTTTTTTTTATGCTGAAAATAAAATGTTCACTAAGTTCAATGAAAACCACACTATAAAGACTGAGGCTATGAAGTGGGCTGATGAAAGTCCTGCAAAGACTTTTACAGAAGCCAAACAGCCTGACTCATGTAATGGTCCCACTGCAGCAAACACAATTACTTAAATGTATAAAGTTGTGTATGTGCATAATGACTGCATATGCCTCTACAGAATGTAGCAGCTATTATGGTAAGATTGAAAATTTAGGTATGTATTAGTACTTTTCATCTTAAGCCTTTGTCACATATTGTTTGAAATTTTTTTTCAGTAATTTTCCCAGAAATAACGAATAAAGTAATGCAAGTTTCCATCAATTAAATGATTCAGAAAATTCGAGCATTTATGACATAAATATTTTTTTGAAGAAATCCATAATGGCTGAGACTTCAGATTACTCTGAAGCTAAAATGACAGAGAACTGGAAAGCAGAAATCTGGCCTGAAGAACTACTTTTTGAGAATAAAAGGTCTTTCAAACATTCAGAAAAAAGATGGTTTTGACTTACTAAGACTGAAAGCTGTTTTCCCACTAAATTCTTATAGTACTCAGCTAAGAATGCCAAACAGCACATGAAGCTAAGTGAAACAGTAAGTTAAAAAGCTATAAAAAAATATAAGCAAATATGTTCAAAACAGAGTTAAATAAAGCCCTAATCTTAGCCAACGAGTATTATCATTACCTCTGTGATAATTTATATTTCAAGATTTTAATTCAAACTATTTACATCAAGAAATCCTATGGGAAGTTTTAGTTTATTTCTCCTTATAACAACATTTTCTCACAAAAACAGGGTTTAAATTAAAAGACTTTCACCTTTCTAAAGCAGAAGCTGCAAAGTAAAAATATGCTTTCATATCCACACACACCATTCCTACATTAGTTTGCTGTATGTCTTGTGAACACCTCAGAACAGCGTACAATTTTTTCCCTCACCTGCAGCCTGAGAGCTATGTTTAAGATGAAATTTAACATTCTCTATCCAATCTGCTTCAAACCAGAATGACCCCAAAGAACCACAGAATACCAGTGCAAAGCTCAACAAAGTAAACTCAAGATGCATCTGTGCACACCCCACCATGGCCTTCCTGCGCCTGCAAGACAGTAATGATGAGAGAGCAGTCTTCCAGAGTTTTGTCCTCCTCAGTAACAGAATGTGACTCCACCTGTTAACTAGAACTTCTCTCTGTTTAACTACAAGGGTGTCTTAAGTGTAGAAGTTTACACAGATGCCACAGAGGACATTCATCCTGGATGAATGTTATTTTACATCTCTCTAGCAATATAATAAGGTTTTCATTTACATGACAATTAGGTCCTAATCACACTTTACCTCAAGGAGTTAAACAACTGTAACATGAATATAACGCACATGGCTATATTAAAAGCATTTTTTGACCATAAAACCTTGAAAAGATAACAGAGTAAGGGAAGTTTTTCTCCCACTGTCAAACTGACTAGTAAGACTGAAGTTAAAAATAAAATCCTGCTTTATACCCTCTACCTTCTCTCAGCTGAAAATAAATTACAGCATAGATGCAATGCTGGAGCAGCTAATATTGCAAGACATTTCTACCAGGTTTTATGCAGACAAGAGAAGATACAGAGACACTTTATCCCCCTGCAGGAGGCTATTTTTATCTTAATTCCCTGGATGCATACACAACAGATGCTGCTGCAGTTTTGTAAAATCATTAAAAAATATTTGGATCTACAAAGATAGCAATGCATTTACTTTATATTGCATCTTGCAAAGCTCAAACATCATTGGTTACAGTATCTTCCATGCTGTAGGTACTTTAAAGGGAAGAGAAGACATACATTCTGCCTACTGTTTCCAGTCTAAACATACAGAAATAATCTGTCAAATAACTGCATGGGCAGAGAGAAACAATTTTGTTTGCGTAAAGCACTGTCTGGAACTATGAATATATATGTACACACACACACAGATACATACTTGCTCCTTCAACTGTTTGCACAAAGTTTTTATCATGACAAGTTCTGTCCCATACTAAAACTATCAGGTTAAAATAAATACAGCACACGCTATTCATTGCTGTTACATCCAGTTTGAACCTTCCAGACCCATGACAAAGAATAATGCAGAGAACTGATATTTAAATAATTTAAAAGAAAAAGAAAATAAATGAAAGAAACCACTTTGCTGAAATCTGCTGGAGTTCTACCAAGAGCTGTAGATTTCTTCACAGTTGTTTAAGATACAGCTTGAGATGACAGGCAAAATTTTATTGGGTGTATGTTTCTGCAACCAAGGTAACTGCTGAATAATTCAGTCTCTCTCTTTAGAGAGCTGGAAGTGTCAAACAAGTACACAAGGTACTTTTTTTCTGTAATATTTTTAAAGCTACCAAATTTTTGTTTTGCAAAAGACCTCATTCTCCCTCTTCCTACATCACCCTATCCCCCCCTCGCCCCAAGCTCCAGAGTTATAATTCACACAACACCATATCCTGATACTTTTAAGATAATGGCAGAACTCTCACCAATTTGTACAGGGACAAAATTTGATCCATTAACAAACTACAACTGTAAACAAATAAAATTAACATGTCCTCAAAATCAGAAATAGGACCCAGCAAACAAACCTCCTGGAGTTATTTTTCATTTCAGTATACAGTTATCTGTAGAAACTAAATTGGATTGTCTCAGTCTAAGTGAACAAAGAAAGTTTTAAAACAGTAATGCCAAAATAGCCCTGCATTCTTACGATTTAGAAATTTAGAAGATTCTCTCCTGCAGCCAAGTGTTACTCAACACCTCTGAGGCCAGAAAAATCTTTGACAGCAGGTTGCTGATGGTGTATAGCCCAGCCAAAGTTAAAGCATCTCTCAATTGCTTTTAAGCTGGTATCAGCAGAGGCACAGGTCCCAAACATATACTGCCCTTTGCCCCTGAGGAAAGCCTGGATTTCAACTGACAATACTTCAACAAATTGTCAGTAATAGTCTGTTTTCACATTCTAGTTCCATAGAAAATGTGAAGCAGATCAACCACAGTGATAGTGATGCTGCATTTACCCAGAGGTCAGAGTATGTACATACATAATTATTGTGGACTAACTGATGCAATATATATTTACTTATTGTATGGAAAGCTAAGGTGCATTCACATGCACATAAATCTTAAATCCTGAGGATGTCTGCTGTTTAAAACTTCTTAGTGTTGCTATGCACAAGAACAAAGTGTTACAGTGAAGTCCAAACCCTTACTTGAAAGGTCTTGCTTTTGTAAGTACTTAGTGCTGACAAATCTATTGGCTGCTTAGTAGGTCTACTCTGAATAGTGTAAAGGTTATTCAGTGCTTTCCTACAGGAAACAAGGAGTCAATAAAGATCCTAAAATAGCGTAAAGAATTGTAATACTGAAAGAATAGTTCATTAAAAGCAGCACTGGTTTGTATTGTGATCATCAGATATCTAGAAGTCTTAACAGTCTACAGTAAATTTCTAAAAGAGTAGGCAGATGCCAATAAAATTATTAAAAGCTATAAAGACCATCAGACCATGTGTCTTAAAATAGTGTTTTGCATAGATTTGACTACAGAAACTATCACAGAAATGTTCTAGAATGAGTGATCTCTAACATCAAGTTGTGTCAGTTTGAGGAAAATAAACAGAAGCTTGTTTCACAAAGATAAGTTTTGCCTTACCTTGGTTGCATTCACCTAATTTTCAAGGCATATTCTTTGTATCTGTATATATTCTGTTGCCATATTAGCCATGTAGAAGGAAAAGGGAGGTAAATATAGAACAACTTGTACAACTTTCTATTTCAACTCTTCATCCTTTTACAGGACACAACAAAACCCAGGTCTTTAAATAAATTTGCAAAGGTATTATACTGCCTTTTCCAGTATTCTCTGGGAAACTATATTTTTTGTTAGATATTCCACAAGGCACTGAGTCTATAATTGTTTATCCTGTGTGCATTCAGAATATGAACTAATGAAATGTCTATTTTGGCCCATCAGATATCATAGGGTGCTTGCTCTACTGAAAAAATTAAATCTGTTGAGCTGAATGCCTGATTAGGTTTACATTTTACAAATTATTGAAACAAACAGAATCAGAAGTACAAACAAATTAATTTTACTTCTAAGACCGACAAGTCTATTCTGATAAAGCAGTAAAGCTATGGCAATATTAAAAGCATAATTAAACTGTAGTTGGAAAGTCTTGATATTATTTTCAATTATTTGAACATATTACAATAAGCCTGGAATGGAGACTATAACTTTTAGAAGCCTTGATACCACCTATTTTCATTAATTATTCAGTGGCAAGCTTCATTAGGTTTTCTGGAAAGCTGGCCACTGCATGGTTCTTCTTTTTCTCATTTTAAGGATGTCCTGGGGGAAAAAAAAAAAAAAATGATTAAGGAAAAAAGCAAAAAGGGATTTACACTAAATGAAATTTTGCTTTTGGAAATGAGCGAGCTATGCTGTATCACTCTCTTTCTGCCTTTTCTGATGGATTGTTCCTGCATTTAACACCATTTAAATTTTGTCATTAATTTTCAATGAGCTTGGGATAGAACTTAAATTCCCAAGGCAACAAACCCTGAAGCTCTTAACAATCAAGAGTTAAATTTGCAAGGATGGGCCTGGTTTTTCACAGCAGGAAGTTTCAAATTCTTTTTCAGAGACAGACATAAGACTTCTTGCATTCAGTATAAGATAGAAGATACATTACAATAAAAGCAAAAAATCAGGAAACAAAGGAAGCTAAAATTATTGGCACACAGAAAATATAAGAAACAGAAAGAGATGGACAAATGAAAGAAGAGGAAAACCCAAAACTCTAAGTGGCATGTAAAAAGCAGAACTGTAGCACAGAATCAGCAGGTACTTAGACGTTGTTACTTTGAGTGCTCTGAAACAATGCTGACCAATTAATGGACTTTTCACAGAATCACTGAATGGCTGAGATAGAGAGTGACCTCTGGAAATCATCTTGCTACCTGCTTGCTCAAGCAAGGTCACCTACAAAAGCTCACTATGGATTATGTCCATGTTCCACTCTGGGAAACCTGTGGCAGCTCTGTCACCCACTGTTTTCAAAAGAAATACTTCTTTTCAAATTAAAATGGAGGAGAGTCTTCCTTAATGGAGTGCAAACTTCCTTAATGAAAGTCGCTTCAAGTGAATGAACAAGAAATGTTCCTTTTCAAAAGAAACAATTTTCAAAACAAGACATGCTTTGAAACATTGCCACTGTAATAAAATTATTTTGAATTTCTATGAAAATGTAAAGCCAGAAATAACATTTAAAAGCAGCTTTGACTGTCATTGCGTCGTACAATAACCCTGACTATTGGAGTAATAACTGTGAGTTCCCAATTAATATTACATGAATACGGAAAATGGTTAAAGTGTTAAATATTAATATTTTTCATGAAAAGGCCACTGGAAAAAAAAAAAGGAAAAAGTTCACTGGAAACATTCTGATCACTTCTACAGCAAATAAAGGAATTGTTCTCCTTGCAACTCAGGTCCATATTGCTCATTTTCAGTCTGAAATGCAACTCTTCTCCAGGAAGCATACAACTTGTAGAACTTTTCAAGGAGTGATAGTTGCCCTGTATTCAGTTTGGTTTAGTTTCCTTAGTTTTTCATGGTCACAGCATAACTTCCACCATTTAAGTGCTGCTTAATCTCTTTACCACATTGTAACGGTCTAATTCGATTGGATTGTCTCCATAAACATCTATAGACGTTTGGCCTCTGGAAAATTGCAAACTATTAGAAGACTTTGAGGCTATCTCTTATCCCCATAGCTGTAGAGAATATTTCAGTTCTTGCTCATATTATCACTTATGTTAGCACTCTAAATATATTATGTTACATTAATTAGAAGCCAAAACCAGTAAGTGACAAAATCAGCTGTATTAGTATATCTGGAAAAAAAAATTATGGAAAGCTGTGGGATTATAAGCAATTGTTTAAAACTGAGCATAGTTATCACATTGCTATTTCGCAGTCTACCCTTTTCAGCTTTGTTGGCTCTTATCACATCTGCATTCTTCATAAAATATATTCACTGATTTTCATACAAGATGGAATTTTCATACAAACATGATTTACAAGATTAGTCAAACTGCACACAATAAGCTGTCTAGAACAGGATGGGATATAAATGCTGCTTCCTTAATGCAAGTGTTGTTGAAATTGCTTGATGCGAATGAACAAATTAAAGCAAATCCTAAGGAAGCTAATTTTCAGGCAATTCTGGAAATTATTGCTGATGACTAGGTAAATTGCTCCTGGCTGCAGATTTAGTTAATATAACATACATGATAAACTAGGTGTGGTACCAGGAGACACCGAAGTTCAAATAAGGCTATGTGGCAAGGAGACGGTTCTTTTTCACCTTTTTCATCTACATATCAATAGCTTTAATTCTAAGGCAATGTTACAGTTTTGTCAGGTGGTTAGGTGGCAGCATGCGTGTCAGTGACAACAGATACTGGTCCCTGGTGAAACACACAAAAAGTAGAAAAGTACTGTTTGGCATGGGTTGTGGGAACATAACCTTGAAAATAGGGGAGTTAACACCACTGTTAGCCAAAGGGAGTCTTATACCAGTAAACATCTGTTCACACACTGGCCCCATATGCACTGATGTTGCAACAGGTAATTTTCCAGTCCAGCCCAAGAGGGGATATAAGGACCTGTGCAGGGAGGGATGGGTGAGAAGGCCATTTGCGCATCCTGATTCGGGGGACGCCCTGACAACACACTGCCTACCAGCCCTCTGACTGGACAACATGTTCCACCTCCTTCTCCTGCTTGGCAGCATGCCATGCAACCAGGGGTCGGTATGTATGTAACCTGCTGTCCTGGGTTGAGCAGCAGCAGTCATTTTTCTCCTTCTTAGGAGCTAGTACAGTGCTGTGTTTTGATCTTTTGGCCTTGGAACAGTGGTGATAACGCCGATGTTTTCAGTTGCTGCTCGAATGTTTGGTCTGGCCAAGGACTTTCTGAGCCTCATGCTCTGCCAGGGAGGAGGGGAGGCCAGGAGGAAGCAGAGACAGGACACCTGACCCAAACTAGCCAAAGAGGTATTCCATACCACAGCACATCATGCCCAGGATGTAACTTGGAGTGACCTGGAAGGGTTGGGTCGGCAGGGTTGGACGAGGTATCGGTCGGTGCTCGGCTGGGGGGAGTGAGGCGAGTTATCGGTTGGCTGGTGTTGAGGTGTTGTATTCTTTCCTCTTGTTATTTCCTTTATCATTATTATTATTGGTGGTAGCAGCAGTGGTTTGTGTTATACCTTAGTTACTAAACTGTTCTTATCTCAACCCGTGGGAGTTGCATTCTTTTCGATTCTCCTCTCCGTCCCTCCAGGAGCAGGGGGAGGGCAAGAAGGGGGGGAGTGAGTAAACGAGGTTTGTGGTTGGGTTTAAACCACGACAGTTCTTTTTGGCGCCCAACGTGGGGCTTGAAGGGTTGAGATAACGACGGAGATGATCAGATTAATAGTCGTCACAGTGCTGATTTATTGGCTCTCAAAGTTGTTTCTCTTGCTCTCAGAGCTTCAGAATGTAGTACATTACTTAGAGCCGGTATTCCCTGTGTTAGTGTTTATCAAGTGTGGGGCTTGGGCTAAGGTTTTTGTTTCACTGTACTTTATGGCAATGGCTTGTAATACGGTTGGGCTCCAGCAGCAGGGAGAGATGGACGTGGCCGTGGACTTGTACCCGGCCGTCCCGCTGCTCTTCACCGTCCTGGCCCTTGTCCTCGCCTCCGTCTTCGTGAGGCTGCGGGGAGCCGAGGGGGAGCGGCCCCGGGAGCCGGCGGCGGCCGAAGCGGCCCGGGAGAGCGGCCCCGGGGACCAGGCGGCGGCGGGAGCGGGGCCGGAGGCCGGGAGGAAGGCGGCTGCTGAGCGGCGGGAGGAGGCGGCCGAGGAGCCGAGCCCAGCGGAGGAGCCGAGCCCAGCGGAGGAGCCGAGCCCCGCGGAGGAGCCGCACCCTGCGGCGGCCGAGAGCGTCCCCCGGCAGCCGCCCGTAGAGCCGCAGGAGGATGCAGGAGCCCAGGCAGCATTTCCCAGCACGGCAGGGGAGGAAGAGCTGCACCCGGGAAGAGAGAAGCCGGTGGTGGGAGAGCCGGCAGGCACAGCAGCGACACCAGCCCCAGGGACAAGTACAGCAGCGTCATTGGAGAGTTCTGAAGGGTTCGAACGGCCTGTGGGTACCCTTGGGACCTGCCTGCTGATTGTGACGGGGATCAGCATGCTGACACACACACAGAGCGTGTTCTACCCACGGCCATTTTGTCTGATCTCAGAAGTTAAGCAGAGTCAGGTTTGCTTCTTGTCTGGGGTTAGACAACAATATGGGAGGACCAAGAGATCTTCCCCAAGGCTGGACAGCCATGAGTGGCAGGGTGTGTGGGACAGT
Organism: Lathamus discolor; assembly: GCF_037157495.1. NCBI lineage: Eukaryota > Metazoa > Chordata > Aves > Psittaciformes > Psittacidae > Lathamus > Lathamus discolor. The sequence goes on along the minus strand of NC_088889.1, from coordinate 59,490,900 downwards.
ATGAGCGAGTATCTGGTCCACTGGGCCCCTCCAGTGCTTTGGAAGCATTGGAGATGGAAGGCAGCTCTATGGAGTCCCCAGCAACAAGCTGCAGAAACTGCTGAAGGGGACAGTGAATTATTTCGAGCCTGGTGGGCCATGACACTTCAGGCCATCAGGGCATAGATGCAACATAGAGATGGACTAATGATCGAGGGGTGGACTTAGCAATGGACACTATTGCCCAGGTTATTCATGAGTGTGAACACTGCACACAGCCTCTCCTGCTCTGAGAGACTGTAACAAGAGATGGAGCCTGACATCATGGACCAGATGGACTCAGCAGCTTTATAGGTCCATGCACTAAGAAATGATGTTTTTCTCTGTGTATATGTAGATGTATATATATATGTAAGAGTGATGGCATATTGAAGATGTGGGATCTGAGCATGACGTGAATGGTATGGAATAAGGGGTGGATAATGTCCTGGGTTGAGCAACAGCAGTCATTTTTCTCCTTCTTAGGAGCTAGTACAGTGCTGTGTTTTGATCTTTTGGCCTTGGAACAGTGGTGATAACGCCGATGTTTTCAGTTGCTGCTCGAATGTTTGGTCTGGCCAAGGACTTTCTGAGCCTCATGCTCTGCCAGGGAGGAGGGGAGGCCGGGAGGAAGCAGAGACAGGACACCTGACCCAAACTAGCCAAAGAGGTATTCCATACCACAGCACGTCATGCCCAGGATGTAACTTGGAGTGACCTGGAAGGGTTGGGTCGGCAGGGTTGGACGAGGTATCAGTCGGTGCTCGGCTGGGGGGAGTGGGGCGAGTTATCGGTTGGCTGGTGTTGAGGCGTTGTATTCTTTCCTCTTGTTATTTCCTTTATCATTATTATTATTGGTGGTAGCAGCAGTGGTTTGTGTTATACCTTAGTTACTAAACTGTTCTTATCTCAACCCGTGGGAGTTGCATTCTTTTCGATTCTCCTCTCCGTCCCTCCAGGAGCAGGGGGAGGGCAAGAAGGGGGGGAGTGAGTGAACGAGGTTTGTGGTTGGGTTTAAACCATGACACCTGCTTTGCATTTTTATATATATATATTTTTTTCTTTTTTTTTTTTTTTTGCTTTGCACTAATAACTCAATGAATAGACTAGAGTATTTGATTGTTTACATTGTGTTTGGTGTACAGTCTTTGTACATGGGAATCCCACGAACCTAGAACAGTATGAAATCCTTTTGATTGTAGTGAATGAATACATTTCTTACTGCCATTTGTCTCAAAATCTAGAGAAAAGAGCAGCGTGAAAACCTACATCTTTCCATGCAAAAATCTCAATAAAAGAAAATATTAAATCTGGCTAATGTTAATAGACCTGACTACCACTCTATTACACCAGCTTAATGCAGACTTCACAAAACTAATACACTGACTCCACACCACAAACGTGAATTTAAACTTAAGATTTAAGATGTAGCTAAAACACTGACCTCTCTTCCACTCACAAGCTTGTGAAATAAACCTTCAGCATGGTATTAGAAATAGGTGTGTTGATTACTCATGTAATTCACCAGCAAACCTAAAAGGCTACACTGATATCATGAAGACAGCTAAGCATATATTTAGGGCTTTAACATTTCTTATCTGCCCTGCCTTTTTAAAAATAGTCATCAAACTCAGGGCCAAACGCAATTCACTGGAAGTCCTTCTTCTCCCCTTAGCTCTGGCTTCAGTGTGGTCCTACTTCTCACATAACATCATGTGTCTGCCCCTCAGGAACCACTTAATGACACAGTTGTTTTCATTTGTTGGAAAAAAATTGATTATGCCGATTTTTAAGGTTTTGTTTTTCTTTTTCCCCTATTAGCTAAAGGCAAAATTGAGTGAGTAAGCCATGTATGGTCATACAGAGAGGATAGCTAGGAAAAAAGTATTTCAAAAGTCTTGGGGTACCTTAGAACAATCCCCCTTGAGCCATGGAGTTCAAATCCCCACTGCGCCACATTCTGGTTATTCCCTTTCTGTCTGATGTTGAAAATCTCTTCCTGATGTAATATAAGAAATATTTTAACACCTTGAAAAATATTCAAAGCATATAAAAAATACTCTTCTCTGCTTTCATTTACCAGTGGTCCTGCATTATTTAGTCTCACCTATTTCATTGCTTGTTTAATTTAACACAGCAAAATGCGTTAACACAGCAAAATGCATCAACACAGCAAAATGCGTCTTCCAGGTTGGGGTACACTAGCCTTTCCAAACAAACATTCAATTACATAAGGTAAAGATTCTATTCTCATGAGTCTGTTTATTTAATCTTAAGCATTTGCATGTTTGTTTATTCAAAATTCATGTTCCATTTCAAATACATATGTCTATGGAAGAAGTTTTTTTTTAAATATGATAAGGAATTGATTCTCTACTGACAATAAAGTAAATAGAAGCAGCTTAATATTTTTCCACTATTTCTGTGGCCTGCATCTCAAATTCAGAGTAACTATCAAAAAATTATTTCACCACAGGCAAAATCCCCCTTAAATTGCAGCAACCATCTTACTTTACTGCTTATCTGCTATTAAAAGAAAGGTTTATTTAACTTAGAATCATAGAATAGTTAGGGTTGGAAAGGACCTTAAGATCATCCAGTTCCAACACCCCTGCCATGGGCACAAACACCTCACACTAAACCATGTCACCCAAGGCTCTGTACAACCTGGCCTTGAGCACTGCCAAGCACTGCATTCACAGCTTCCTTGGGCAATCCATTGCAGTGCCTCACCACCCTCACAGTAAAGAACTTCTTCCTCATATCCAATCTAAACTTCCCCTGTTTAAGTTTTAATCCGTTACCCCTTGTCCTATCATCGCAGTCCCTAATGAAGAGTCCCTCCCCAGCATCCTTATAGACCCCCTTCAGATACTGGAAGGCTGCTATGAGGTCTCCAGGCAGCCTTCTCTTCTCCAGGCTGAACAGCCTCAACTTTCTCAGCCTGTCTTCATATGGGAGGTGCTCCAGTCCCCTGATCATCCCCGTGGCCCTCCTCTGGACTTGTTCCAACAGTTCCATGTCCTTTTTATGTTGAGAACACCAGAACTGCACACAATACTCCAGGTGAGGTCTCACAAGAGCAGAGTAGAGGGGCAGGATCACCTCTTTTGACTTGCTGGTCACGCTGCTTTTGATGCAGCCCAGGATATGGTTGGCTTTCTGGGCTGTGAGCTCACACTGAAGGCGGCTCATGTTAAGTTTCTCATTGACCAATACCCCCAAGTTGTTCTCCTCAGGGCTGCTCTGAATCTCTTCTCTGCCCAACCTGTAGTTGTGCCTGGGATTGCTCCAACCAAAGTGTAGGACCTTGCGCTTGGCATGGTTAATCCTTAATCCTCTTCGTCTTTAATCCTCTTAATCTTAATCCTCTCATCTTTGAATCGTAACAGAATATCAAGTCTGAAGTCAGTTGAAAACCTGGAATAATCTATAATTTAAATGCACCTCTGCATACATCATTTTCTCTTCAGAGATCAAGGAAAGACAGGCAGAAACACAGCCTTGTTTCTAACAAATTATGCCCAAACTAGCAGAATTCAAATGATCTCTCTATGGAGCATAGAGGTAGCTATGTTGGTTCCCTTATAAACATTTCTGGACTGATTTGGACAAAAGATTTTGTAACAAGGAACCCAACATTATCTAAAATATTGGTGCATATTTTAGAAAAAAAATTAAAAACAAACAAAAAACAACTGAACCAAATGAAAACAAAGAAGACAGTCCAACCTCATAAAGCTATCACAACATATTTATATAAACAGATGTGTTAAAATTACGTTTAACATGTCCCAAATATCTGTCATTCTAGATAAGTATTCTCCTTGAAGTGCTAAAATTCAGGGGCTCCAGCGAAGACCAAGTTCCCAATTTGTTCTAAGCACACAGTGAAAGAAAGTCCTTCTCTAAGGAGATTACTCTCTGCAGGAGAGATGGCAGGGTATGGGTCAGGATCCTCATCCTGCCCCACTTACATGTATCAAGGAAAACAAATGTTCTGCCAAATAAAATTACTTACAAAACATGACAGCTGTGATGTCTCGAGATATTGACACCAGTGTCTAGAGTTTGGATTAAGAAGTCCCTGACGTTTCTGTGCCTGAGCACTCATATCTCCTGTTGCATTTCAGTTTTCTTCTCTTGGCTGCAGTGACACAGCTGTTTCTGAAGCAATGTTGTAAATCAAATTACTGAAATGATTCATACTAAATATAACCTGGTTTGTGTTTGAAAAGGTCTGAAAGGTCCTTATAGTTTTAATGGTAGAAGAAGGGGAAGACAAAGTAGGAGGGGAAAAGTCCAGCTTTGAGTGGAAATGTTACCTAAGTTTCAACTGGAGAATTCAGAGCCAGCATATTTCAGCCTCTCACAGCTTCATTACACTTCCCCTCCAGCCCTACACCTTTCTATAAAACAAGGGAGGAAGAATAACTAATTCAAGTGATTGTCACTTTTCCGTTCTGAACAGCCTAATCTGGTTTGACACAGCTAAAACAGATGTCCTTAGACAACTGCCAATCTATTCAATCCCAGTTTTAGTATTCTTTCTGATAGCATTATAATTTTCATACCTCTGACTATAAGGGGTGTGACAGGAGTGTTGCACATTGTAATCATAAAACATGTTAGGGATATCTTTATTTTAGGCCAACGATCAGTTCTGCAGATTTCAAAGCAGAACTGATATTACACAGATGGTTTTCATGCTCATCAGCAAGAGCAGCGGGTCCCAATGGAATTCTAAAAATGCACAATGGGAACACAGAAAAAAGCTTGAATCTACAGTATCAGTAGTTATGTTGCTGGGAAGGGAGAATTTTTACATTCTTCACCCAAAATGCCTAAACTCAGAAAAATTATTCAGCTGCTAACATAGAGAAAACTTGTTTAGCTGAAATTCCAATCCTATAAGCCTCCCTTTCTAACGTAGGGATGATTTCATAGCCTCTTGCTTCATTGGGTTTAAAATTCCCTCTGTTGTAAAGACTTCTCTAAGCTGCTTCCCTTCATAAACAGTAGATTGCAGGGAAATATTTTCTCTGCAGTATTTTCTTAATGAAAACATCCACAAATTGATTTTTCACACTTTGCTCCCCCTTTCAAGATACAAATTGAAAATAAACAAGCCAGACTGTCACTGAACATATGTACATCTTATTCCTCAAGTGGATTTATAACAAGGCAGCATAAAGTATTGGACTTAAATTAATAATAAAACCTACATTAATTTCTCACAGAAGCATTGGGTGGTTTTATAAAATTTCACATAAAAACTCCAAAAAAATTAAAAAAGAACACTACACTGGGAAACCTGAGAAGATTTAAAGTGTTTCCTCCATCATAAACTAAAGGAAGGAGTTAGATCTCTTGATCCAAAAACAAGTCCAAAACAACCAAAACATTTTGCTATGACATTCTTAACATTGTAATAGTTTTACAAATCTGCTTGTGCTATGTATGCTCCGTACTTAAAATATCTCATCCTGCCACTATGAGATAGGAAAGAGTGCACTCTGAGAGCAAATCAGGACTCAAACAAATCAAAGCATTTCATGCACTTAAAGAAATTTCTTAAATGACACCTTGAACTGAAGTCCATGGATAGAATATATTCCCTCAAGAAAAAGTACTTGTAACTGTCAGTTGCATTCCAGTGAACTTCCTGACTGCAGCCTAGACAGTTGATAAAATCTGTTAACGAAATGCCTGTTTTTGAGCTAAGCAGCTATGACAACAAAATGTTTGGAGATATTTTCAACATACATGACATTTCTTCACAAATAGATCTATTCATACACAAAAGCAAAAAAAAAAAAAACAAAATAAAAACAAAAAAACCCCCAACAAAACAGAAGTAAAACACCCCCATTTGTTACTGGATGACTTGATGACTTTGCACCTGATACTTCATTTTAAAGAAAATGTAAAATGCAAACCGTATTCCTGTGTTACTATGCATAAGATTTTCATAGTGTAAGAGACATCCCAGTTTTACATAGGTCTGAGGATCATCCTAGAAAGAATGCATTGAAAACTGACACTCTGTGCTGCTGTCCACTGACCTAGCTCTCACTCTCATTTTGTCCAAGTCATTCTCCCTTTTTCTCTCTGAGTGACTGAACCTTTGTACCTGCAAAAATGAGATTATGATAAATATGTACCATCACAGAGAACTGGTGCGACTTAATGCAGCATTTGGAAAGCCATCTGTAGTTCTAAAGCACTACCAATTGCTAAAGTCACAGTTTTTTCTTGTGCAGAATATGTAGTGACCTGCAGTACTTGAGAAGAGAAATACGTGAGGCCACAGTTGCAGGCACCCACTGTTTCAAAAATATTGCATGCCATAAGTAAATGGCATTTTGCATCTCTATGACCTACATTATTACACCTGATATTCAGAATAGTTGCCTCAAAAAAAGCATGTGTATGTAACCTGTAGTTTGCTGAAATATCTTCCTATTGCAGCAGCCTATAAGTGGTCTGAATTTGACAACTCTTATGACAACTTATTAAGTGGGAAATCACTAGTCATTTCAAACATTCAATTACACAAGCTAAGGATTAGATTCTTACAAACTTTCTATTTAAGACTGAGCATTTGCATGTTTATTAATTTTATATTAGAATTCAGAGCTCTGTCTGAACACCGAAGCTGTCAATCTTTTGATACAAAATAAAAAGGTCTTTAGTCTCTTCACTATTTGTACTGTCCACAAGTCTTTCATTTTAAAGCCTCCCTCACCCAGTTGGCCAGCCTGCTGCCGAAGATTCCCTTGCCTCTTCTAGACAGCTGGATCCCATCCCTCCCTAACAGGCTAGAGTCAAAGAATGTCTCGTTGTCATCAAAGCCAAAACTCATGATGGCAGCAGCCGCGAAGCCAGAAGTTGCACTGTGTATGTATTTCTGGCTGCCCCTTTCCTCTAACTGGTAAAATGGAAGAAATTTGAGCACCACTATTCTTCACTTTCACCCTCAGGGCTCTATGTCATTCATGCCCATATGAAAGAACAGCAGTGGACAGTAGTCTGTGCTCTTGAAAAGTTGTGGCACCCTCTCAGCAACATCCTGAATCTCACCCGATGGAGGGAGCACACCTCACGTGACTCCCTGTCAGGCCAGCAGATGGGCACCTCAGTGCCCTTTAACAGTCACGCACTACAAGCACTTGTTTCTTTTTGCAGCGTCCACTGTGGGCTGCTAGTGTGGTTTCTCCTTACAGGCCTTGCTCGTGGATGTCTACAGCTGTCAAAGCTTCATACCTGTTTTTGCTTGTGCTACTGGAGGGTGGAGACTGAAGCAGAGTCCTGCTTTCATGGGTCACCAGGGTCCAAGGTGCCTCTTTATCTGTGGTATCCATTACAGGAGAATGATTCTGAAATCATCTGTCTACATCTCAACTCCTCTAACATTGCACAGCCCTTTAACTGTTTCCTGCAACTAGGCCACCTAACATAACAGATTCTCAACCTGGGCACACCTTGTGCAGGTACTTTACCTTTTCTCCAGAAGGGTCTGGGCATTTGTTGCAACTACCAGCTGTACTGCTCCATCTGTGTGGAAGCATCAGATGTCTCAGGGGGCCTTTCATTGCCAGATCCATATAGTAATCTGAATTCCTCCAACTGCTTTCAGAAGTTTAAAGACTCTGTACCATACTGCAAGGAGTTCCTCAATAGGCTGAGTTTTACAATTCCTGCCTTCTGAAACAGAAATGTGATCCTTTACAATACTTAGTGTTCTTTTAGTTTCACCCAAAGGTTCTGAAGGGCGTAGCAAAAACAGATGTGGAAGAGCCTTTCACACACTTTCCTTCACTTTGCTAGTGAACCGTCTCATTCAGATTTTTCTTTTATTGACAAACCCCAGTAGTCAACACTATGTCCCATCAATAAATTCACTTCAGTTTCTGCATTATCATAAGATGCCAATAACTGACCTATTTATAGCAGTAGGTGCCCTAAAATACTGTGAACCTCACTGGTATCTAACTATTTACCTGAAGCCAAATTCTACTGTTAAACCCATTATGACATTTTTCAAGTACTAGCTTTCACTGTAGGTATTTGCTATGGCAAATAACCAAACTGCTAATCTTCAGATTCCCTCCCACTATCAATTTTTTTGACTCTCTAGGACATCAAAGGCTGTGATTTAGAGGCAAGGGGAGCATATTAAATATATGCAGAAAACCTGTTTTAAAAGCATGTATTTACACCAGTACTCTACACCCAAGCATTATTTTAATCAGGTGAGAAAAACAGAAAAGAAGGCTTGTGTGACCAATTAGAACTAACCAACACTATTTAAATATTGTGTGAATAATAGTTACCATGCACTGAAAAGTTTGCAAATCATAACCTATTCCTAGATATTGATAATTATTATTGAAAGACTGATAATTTCAAGAGAATACTGCACTCCTACACAAATTGCAAAAAAAGAAAAGCGATGTTGAATTAGTTAGAGCTATAGGATAAAGTATGAATTATTTACTAAGCTTGATTCATATGTGCGTAATTCTTCACAGTCAAGCACGTAAATCAGATCAGGTAATTTCACACAATCATATGATTACTAATTCCATATGCAATTACTTCATCAGTGTCTGTGTCTGTAGCTGCACTATTTAGAAGTACAAATTTAATATATTCTTGCTTACATATTATTCAGACAGACAACACATTTTTAGAGTCTATGTGGATGTATAAAGAGTTTTAATACCCAACTTTGATACTTCAGCTATTAAGATGAGGCTATATACTCATAACATGCTTTCATCTAACTGCAGAAGAGTACTTGCAACTTCTATCTTTCTTTGGTTTGTAACGCAAAAATAGTAGTGTTACAGAGCAGAGGGATTTTTCTTAACATCAGATAATGTATTTCAATATTCACTGGAGGGAAGGCGGATAGCAAATGCAGAGTAGCTTTCTACTGAAGACCTAACATTTGCTACCATTATGAATTAAGTAACAATCAAATAGTTGTTGTTTTATTTGATACATCACTACACAGGTTTTTTTAGAAAATATTCTTTTAAACTTCCTATGTAGGTAGGAACTTGATAAAACTAATCAATATTCAGAATTTCTGCCCATGGTTTTATTCAACAATCTGTTCTTATTCGCAGTTTCTATGACTACAATAGCAGCACTAATTTCTTCAGACTGAAAGGAAATGGAATCTAATTTGAGTATTTAAGCAAGACCATGCACAATTTTCTTTGAAAGCTATTCCAGCAGAAAGAGGATATATATACGCATACATGCATACCAAAAAACACTGGTATATATCATCAAGTTCACATTTAACAAAGAAGAGAAAAAACACATTCAATTTTAACTACATATTTTTAATGTAATATAAGGAAATTTTAGCCAGCATTTAAAGAATTCTACTTTTACCTTTTCCAAATGTTTACTACAAGACATGCAATTATTTAATTTTTTTTTGTGGGTCAGAATAATACAAAGACCAACATAAACACTGTGTTTCTTTTTCAAAGACTTTTCTACGCATTCAATATGCTTTCATCTCGCAAAGCTTCAGATCACTTCTTTTTCTTCTGCATCACTTCCACCCATTACTTAATTTTAATTCACTGACTCTAACACAAGGAAACACTAATATATATGCAGATGTTGTGAGATTATGATTCATCATATTGATTTCAATGGTACTACTCATACATTTGTGTAATATCTTTCTTAGTAACTCCAGTTCTTTTAAAAATATTGTGATCTTAGCCACAAGAAGTTTAATGACACCAGGAAAGCATAGTGCCAGAACAAGCAAAATTTATCATACCTACTGAAGGAATTTTTAACTGAAGAAACTAGTTCTCTCTCATGCTATTCCTATATTTTTTACTTTCCTTTAATCCATCAGCTTTTAAAATAGATTTACTTCAATTTAAGTATGCACCTACTAGTTCCACATTCAAAAGAGTCCCTCAGACAAGAAAATTTTAGGTACAAAAAAATTATCTCTTTAATAAGCCTCTCTGCTAAGCAACTGGGCAGCCACACAGGCCCTACCAGCTAGGCAGCCAGCACACAAGACAACTTGCAGCACTGGATGGCCTGCACAGCTGCTAGTTAGGGAGCTCTGGGTTCTAGATAATCACAGAGCCTCTCAGCCAACTAGCCTGACATCCTTGTTTCATGCCAACTAGCTCAGTTTCATACCTTCTAGCTCACCTGTCCAGTTTCCCTTCAAGTATTGATAAATTGACATAAAGCGTCTGTTAAATCAACATTTTTCAAGGCACTGCAGTTCTGCCAGCAAAATCATGACCGGATTTAAAATTAAGTACTGGAAAATAAATTAAGATTTAATTTTCTGATTTAAGTCAAAACATTATTGAATCTATCCTTTGTCCTCTAGTAATTCTCTCATCCCAGTTACCGTTTGTGTCAAATTACTTCTTAAACATCATTCTGCAACCCTGAGTCTGACTATGTACTTCCATATATACATCTTAAGACACACAAAAAGCTTTCCCGGCTAACAGTAAAAGATAGTTTCTTCTTTATCAACCCCTAAACTATCCATTTCATGTATCATTTGCACAGTTATGTGGAGATAGCTCTTACCTTTTGGTTGTCCTAAGAAAGAAACGTCAAGGCCAGTCACCTCAAGAAAATACAGTCACACAACACTTGGAATCACTGCTCAACAGAACGGAACACTTCAAGTTTAGTTGGCTGTTCTGAAATAGCTCTCAACACAGGTCTAAGCAAGCTAAAAGCAAAGAAAAGAAATATTTTTAAGAACAGGTAATAACCATTACAATAGCTAGGAAACAAAGAAAGGGAAAAGCCACATATTTTTACAAGCGTTTAGATGAGTGCTTAAGTTAGATCACTAGGTTTCTCTTACCCTATAAAATTTAGCTTATTTGCTAACAGATGCTTCATATCATTCCTAGGTGAAGGCTGTGATATGCATCCAGTCCTATGCCTTCCAGTTACAGGAATGGAAAACAGTTCGGACAGAGAAGCCTAAATCTCATCTAATTTTGGTAGAATTGAAATAAAATCCCTTTGCCTTCCATTCTTGTTCCTCTCCCATCATTTAGCATGCAAAAACCTTACCAGGCTTTATAGAATCATATAATGGTCGGGGTTGGAAAGGACCTTCAGATCATCTAGGTCCAATCCCCCTGCCATGGCCAGGGACACCTCACATTAAACCATGTTGCCCAAGGCTCTGTCCAACCTGGCCTTGAGCACTGCCAGGGGTGGAGCATTCACAGGTTCCTTGAGCAACCCATTCCAGTGCCTCACCACCCTCACAGTAAAGAACTTCTTCCTTATATCTAACCTAAACTTGCCCTGTTTAAGTGTGAATCAATTACCCCTTGTCCTGTCACTACAGTCCCTAATGAAGAGTCCCTCTCCAGCATCCTTGTAGGCCCCCTTCAGATACTGGAAGGCTGTTATGAGTTCTCCATGTAGCCTTCTTTTCTCCAGGCTGAACAGCCCCAACTTTCCTAGTCTGTCTTCATATGGGAGGTACTCCAACCCCCCGATCATCCTCATGGCCCTCCTCTGAACTTGCTCCAACAGTTCCATGTCTTTCTTTCTCTTCTCTCATGTCACTTTCCACCTTAACAATAGTCAGGTAACATTGGCTGAACTATTTTTTTTTCCTGTCTGCTCTGATGAACAGAAAACTTGGTAAATGCATGGGAGAAACCAGTGTTCTTTTCACTTTATTATGTCCATCCAATAGTCTTATTCCGACTAATATGGAAAAACCAGTTTTTGGTAAGAACTGTCCATATATTGTCTTGTCACTTCTCTAAGCGCTCAGAGAAGAAACTCTATATTTGACATTTGTTACCACAGTGCAGTTCACTCCAATCTCTACAAACACTCAAGTATTTTTTTCTAACAGAACTAAAAGCTTAAGCAACAAAATTTCCCTTTTTTACAGATTAAGTACCAATATACTGTTATGAAATAAAGAATAATCAAACTATGTATGTATATTATCCACACAGTGACAGTATTACTGTGGTCATTAAATATTAATTTTATTCCCCCTATATTTCTTACAAGTCAGAGTAAAATCCATGCATTTCAAAATATTTTTGTCCCATTTATTTTAATTATACAAGTTAAGTATCTTCTATTGGATTGGAAACTTACTTTGCAACTTACTTTTGTCATCCACATCTCTTTCACTGGTTATCAAATAGCTCCTGAATCTGGCAATTCTTTGGGGAACGGACCAAAGCTAATCACTTGCTCCAAGGAAGAATAAGGTTGCTGGGTTTGCCTATATCACATGTAATACATGAACCTAGTTAGCACCATTCTGATATTGTATTTCCAAGATACACACAAACAATTTGCTAGCACAGGCTTATCTCTCACTCAAGGCCTAAATACAATTATGGCTCTAGGGTAGAAACGGAAGAGCTTTCTTTAAGCATTGCAATTGTAACACAGGCTTCATTGAAGAGGAAAGTAGGAATCTTGACAGATATGAAATACAAGAACTTCTCAGGCAATAATGGCATATCATGAGTATTAAAACAGCTAATGGAAGTTTTTAAAAAGCAAAGTCGCTCCTTCACAAGTCAAAAAGAATAACACTGACTACTGTTTAGAATTTGCTGTCTTAGCAATCTAAATAATAAGCTAACAGGAAAAGCACATGTTATTAATTACCATCAAAAATAAGTATGCAATTTTCTTTTAAAATGCATCTACTTAATGTGATGTTATGCTTTACTCTGAAAAACCTTAGAATTTTGCCCTTTAAAAAAAGACCCTTAATATTGGAATTTCATAGGCAAGAAAACCTATGATTATCCAGGAAAAGCAAACAAACAAAGCTAAATGCAAAGAAAGAAACAATAAAAAGAGTTGTGAAATTAATCAGTCAAATGGTTAATGTAAGGATAAACAATTCTGCTCAATGTGGACTCACAATGGTAGATGACTTCCATTGACACAAACATTGTTTTAAATATATTCCAAGAGCATTAGGTGTTTCCCGTGAATCTTCATCTTCACATGGCAGAACTTCATCTAAATCACAGCATCATGGGCAAACATCATAAATTGATAAGACCCATTCCTACCTGACAGTGTATTTCATCAGTCTAGATAGGTTGTCATCTACTCTATCTGAATAATCAGTGTGTAAAAGTTACACATGGATGATGGTGATGGGACTATGCCATTTTGAATTATTGGGTGGGAGAATCCATTAATTTACCCAATTGTAGTGGAGCATAATTATTGTTAGGACATTTAGGACAAAATCTATTTCAAAACTCTAAAGGTCACAAGAATTTACAGCTGGTACATCTGGCATAAGTTCCGTACTCTCCTAAGATAAACTTTATTGATAAACTTAGGCAGAGGGACCTTTCTTGCAGATAACTGTTGATATTCCAGCAGCTAGGTTACAATCTGTTACAACCCTTTGATGCTTTTTGGCTTTATGCTATGCTGCTTGTACTATTCTATATTCTTAAGTCTATGTCCTTTATATGTTTTCAGAGATTAACAATTCAGTATTACTGACCTTCATGAGATACACAATAGAATGGTCACTAAGTCACACATACTATACTACTTATTGTTTAAGGCCAACAGGTTCACTCTTCAATGAATTGTTCCTGATCCAGTGATACATCAAAACCAATCTGTTTGCTATCTCTTGTAGAAAGACTCCCTCCGGTGACTACCACAGTTACAAAGTAACTGAGGCGGCACACATTTGATGGTAAGGATGAAAACAGCAGGCAGGAAAACAGAAAACAAAATGGAACTTCAGTTAAAATGTTAGCTTTCATTTCCATTTCACATTATGATTGTATCACTGGCCCAGAATGTGTCTTTTCCACTTTTTTCCTCATTTCTTTTTACTCTTATTTTGGGGGGGGGGGGGGGGCTGACTGCCCAAGGAAGAGCTATTTTTAACAAGACTTACTTGTTCCAGCTTCTCTTTCCAGGAGTCTGGTTTACAGCATAAACATTCACAAGCAAAAAGCAATGGAGTATTCTAATCATAATACACACCGGGTGAGACAGAGATGAATTCTGAATGGTAAATCCACAAGAGTCTGCCCAGGTTTCCTGATGGCACCATTATCCACCAAATTTATTAACAAAAATGAATGACAGGTATATTTCTTTAAGTAACTAAGAAAATATCAGTCCTTCCCAAGGACTCTCTTCATTAGGATATGATTGAGGCATCTGTAAGATTCTTCAGTATTTGTCACTATAAATCACAAAACATTCCATGAACTGATGTCTTCTAGCCAGAAGAATTAAGACAGGACCAAAGTACATTTTCTCATCACGAATGAGCATGGTTTACAACACGCGGCTCTTTCTCGACTCAGAACGAGCATGTGTTTTCCACCACAGCCCGACGCCTGCACAGCTGTGTAGCTACGAGGGACCCTGCCTGGGCCGCCAGGTCCTCCCTGCTCAGCAGAGGGGAAAGACCTCGCTGTCCCTGCTCCTTGCCGAGGGTACGCCCCTCCCGGGCCCCCTCCCTTAGGCACGGGCCGGACCCTGCGCCCTGAGCGCCGGCCGCAGCCGCTCCCAGCGGAGTGCTTTATCCGCCAGGGGGCAGTGCCGTCCCCGCTGCCGCCGCCCCCTGCCGGTCACCGCTCGCACAGCGGCGCTGCGACTCCGGTCGGGGCCCGTCGCGGGTCTGCGGCTGCCCCACGGCGCTGGTACGGCAGGAGCGGGCTCCCGAGTGCTGTCAGCCCCACGCCCCGGTGCTCGCGGTGGCCTCGCCGGAGCTGCTCGTCTCGGCAAACGCCTGCTGACGGCCGTCGATAACCGTTCAATCCGCCGCCGTCCCGCCTGGCAGCGCCAGAGGCTCATGCGCGTCAACTTCCCGTCTGGCACAGCAGGGTCATTCCTGCATTCTTAAATGACTTGGAGAAAGAATGAAAACGTTGCTCTCTCTGAGCACCCCAGGAGTCATCACTGAAGCTCTGATTCAAAAACCTTCGGTGTCTGACTCCCGTATCTCCCAGAATTCCCGTTTCAGCTCAATTTTTAAAAAGGTTGATGCTCTCAGTCAGCGAGGAAAAGATTCTAAATAATTTTACCCTTTAAACTTACAGCATTTAAACCTTGCCATGTTGCTGCTTTCCACTCTTTATTTGCGGCTGTTGAACACTCCATTAAAATACACAGGCCTGCTGTGAGTACATTAAATTGTTTTACCCTCAGACTACTGGCACAGTTGTAAAGTATGAACCAAGATACTTCTTTTTTTCTAAGTTTCTTAAATTGCTAATAAAATATCTTAAAAATAATAATGAAAAAAAAATTAAAAAATATATCTTTTGGGATTGTAGAATCCCAAAAGGAAACAAAAAGACTGCATTTGTCTGGCTCCCTTTCCCCAAAGCAACAATGTATGTAGGGAGGAGGCTATAAGATACTTGAAAAAGAGCTGGGGAGCTAGCTGGTCTATAGGAGGCTGAGTGCAGAGCCAGCAGTGTGGCCAGGTGGACAAAAAGGCCAATAGTATCCTGGCTTGTAACAGACATAGTGTGGCCAGCAGGACCAGGGCAGTGAGCATCCCCCTGTACGTAGGCTGATCTAAGTGATTCTATGAAATTTGAAGCTGGTATTCAGCTTCTCAGAAGTGCATCAGGACCAATAATTCACAAGTGAACAGAAAATAGTAAATATATACAGCTTTTGAAAATGTATAAACTGGTTCAGTTCTAAACATTCAGCTACAGTTTCAGTTATACACCATTCTACTTACCTGATCACAGAGTAGAAATGGATCAACTTCAAAGAGGTTAGGGTAGCATAAAAAAGTAGAATTATTAGGAGTCTCAGCTTGTGAAGAAATGTGTCAGCAGTTCTGGCTGAACTGATTTCTTGGGTAAAGCAGCAAATCCATTTGTAGCATTAGCAAGGTTTAAACATAAATAATGCTTCTTTAAATGATATACTGTTAAGCAAGCAGTGGCAAATAACAGTGCTTACTCCTCCAGATGTGCACTTCATACACCTACATTTACTTCCGTGTATTATTCTCAGTGCACAGCTAAGCTCAAGTTCCATCATTATCAACAAAGTCACACATAACCAGATGACTCCTTTACATTGCCAAAATAATAGTGAGGAGCAACATGTACTTCCTGCTGTTATGACTGTGAAAGAAATGCACACTTCCCATGTCATATACAGACTTTGCCACAGAAGGGGGAAGATAAATACTGTTTTTAAATGTATCCCAAAAACTAGGAATGGCTCAGAACATAGAAACTAAATTCAGGGCTTTCATAAAATCTTTTCAATAGCTCTCTGTTTCCCTTGTACAACATTTACTGCACATAAGATCATATTGCAGACTTTACACTTTGTTGTAATCTGCATCACTTAGCAAGTAGGGAATAGATTCCAATTCTTGAAAATGGTGAGAAAGACTACTCCTTTTGACCAACTAGCCATGGTCAACTACAATTAGCCCTGAAAAAAAATCAAGTTTGTGTCATCAGTAAAGCACGTATTATAAAACCTTACCTGCTCCCACAGACTGAATTCAACAATAATTATATTTGATTCTCATTGAAGTCTGTAAGAGTTGTCCCGAGGCATTTAAAAAAGTGTAGCTATAAGTTTAGGTTTAACAATAAATTGCAATGAAAGAAGGAGAATTCGTGTTACCATGAGATAAAATGGAAATGTTATCCCAAGAAAAATAATAATAAATGCAGGCTGAGAAGGAACATGTGCCCTTTCATTTTTCTCTTCTAATTTGTTGAGAACTTTCTCATTTCATTCATTCTAATTATTCTAAAACTTCTGCTGCCATTATTAGCCATAAGCAGGGAACTGATGAGTCCAGACAGTCAAAAGCTCAGAGAAGCAAGTTTCTAGAAGATAATTTCCAATTCTTAATGTGAGTCTGGCTGTTACTTACGTTGATAAAGAAGTCTTTCCTCTTATCATGCTCTTATTTTATCCTCCCTGAGGAGCTAGGCATATCTGAATCCTTCTGGGTCTCGTATCTTTTTTAATAAGGAATAAGTCTCGATGGTGGAAAGATACAACATGAACTAGACAAGGATAGGAAGAAATCCAAAGATATGAGAAATCCGAAATTCATAATAAAAACCTCTCACTCTCTACAGCTATATATCAAAAGTACATGTTGCATAATTTGGAAGTCAGCTCATTATTAGATCTGCATTATACAACGAAGCATAAATTTACTTTTTTATAGACCACAGGGTATTTGATCTTTTTCTAACAGATCACCAGAACTGAAACACATCTGGTTCAAACACTTCTGAGATTTCTTGAAAATATTTCATAACTCATAAATGTCACTTAGCAAAGTGCAATTACATCACTTCTTTGCCAGCATCATCATTTGTCCTCATCAGTAGTTTTCTGCCCTATTCCAATCCTTTTTTCTTCCCCTCTCCCCTCCCCCCTTATTCCTTATTAACCCATAAAACAACAGTGAATCAGAAACACTATGACACATTGTTACTTGGCTAAATATTTTGCAAAGACCTTTCCAGCTAAGCAACTAAAGTAGAAAGACATTAAGTTCCCAGGTGCCCATCTCTCACCACTTTGCAGGAAATTACTGCCCCCCTGCAGCCCTGCTTCCCAAGTTCTCCACATAGTATGCTAGTACCAGCTTAGTATCAACTGAAAAGCTAAGCTGTGAATGAGAGTGGCAGAAGTGCTGGCACACAGCTCACACTTCCAGGGCAGGAACTTCTGGCAAGGGCTGGAATGCAGAAGGGTGACAGCAGAACTCCTCACTGCTCCCACTAAAATCACCCAAGTCCATCTGTCAAAGTCTCCAAATTGCCCGGTATGTCTCTAAAATACTAGTCCAAGTTTTGGAAGCAGAAGAGCCAACAACCATGACACCCAAAGGAAGTTTCTCTTTAGAGTTATCTCAAATGCTGACACCATGACTGCTACCAGCATAAAAGACAGTTTTGAACTGTGGTACTTTACAGGACAGTGAACTAAAAAGCCTGAATGCCACTGTCCACGGAGACTTCAGTTCCCCACTGCTGATCTAAAAACACAGCAAATTCTTAAAATCACTGTGTTTTTGGGGAAAAAAAGATAGCCCCTGTGTACTGGGAAATGCAACTTTAAACAGTCAACATTTCTTAATGATGAAGTGTCCTAATGTGCATTGTCGGAGACAGGGGGAAAGAAGAATGGAGGGGAACAGATCCAAAAGAATTGTTACCCTCTTTTTCCTGTCTCTCGTCAATTTTAGACAGCCCTCACTACCGTCTCCTCTCACACACCCTTTGGGACAGGCAACACTGACTACACTACTTGAGGAACAAGCCATATAGAGACTGCATGCCTGCAGGCTGGTGTATGTAATGTGAGAGAAAACTTCCATTTCTGTAGAACAAGGAAAAATACCAAGAATTTCAGGAGACAGGCTCATCCTAGCATAACTGCTCCATCTGCATAAACACCTTTAAGCTTCTGCAATGTAGAAAAAACTCTGACATTTCAGACAATAAGAACCTGCTTATCTTTCAGAATAGGAAGTTCCTTTATATCTCAGAAGAATATGCTGATCTAAATCTTTTAAGGATTCTTAGACTTTCTCACAGTAGGTATAGACAAACACAATAAAGACATTTTTATTCTACAATAAAATCTGAGTTTTAATAAAAAATTGAACATATTCTATAACTGATTGACTATATAAAAATCTTTTCAATGTTACTCTGGTGCATCTCTAATGCAGAGGTACTTCTTAAAATATTAAAAGCAACATTAAACCATGTCAATAACAAAAGCTTTTATAATAGACTCAGTTCCCAAGAGTTTATTAAATAAATGTTTGTTCAAAAGTTCCACTTCTCCAGTCTCATAAAAAATTGCAGTCAAGGTACTCACATGTAAAGGTACTCAAATGCCCAGAAAAGCAAACCAGAAAAGATGGAGAACACTAACTGGATATTAGAGATGTTGATGCTCTATCAGTATGGGAAAAGACGTTTTCAGTACAAGCGAAGCGAACACTCAGACCAGCTGCTCTACGTTTACAACCTATAATTAATCTCATTCATATATGGATATTTTTGGATATTTTTCCTCCACAATACTAGCCTTCTTTATTGAATGGAAATAGATCATCCTCAGAGTAGCTAAAAAACAAGTGCAGCTAAAACAGATTTTCTCTGATCTTGTACTGCAGTTATAATAAGTTAGATCCGACTTTATGCCTCAGAAAGCCAAAAGTGTGTTAACTTTTCTATTTGAAAAGCTGTTAATCAAACGTCTAGCTTTCATTAGCACAAAGTCAGCATTTGCTAACATTTTAGAAAAGATAAACTACTTCCAAAATTTGATTCAGGGAAGTAGTCAGATGCGAAATCCAATTCATTGGTACCACAGCAAATTATACAAATACGCATTTCTTGCCATCAACACCTGAATATAAATAAAAGCCAAAGATACACATCAAAATGCCTAAAAGACCCTTTGAAATATTGAAACCAGTAATAGGAACCCTTCTGCATCAATTTTTTTTCAGGTAGTGAAAACATTTTGACAGATTTTTTGTCATGTTATTCAGTTTTAGAATTGCTTGGTTTGGGTACAGCAGATGCTGCATTAATAGAGTATCACTGCACATGTTCAATCTTCTCTATATTCTCAGTGTCCATTCCTAAAAGGTGAGATTTCTATGTTATTAAAATGCTTTCATTTCAGTCATATGGGTAAAAAATTAATTTGGTAGGATAGCATTACCAGAGTGGATTTGAAATGCATTTACTTTAAAGAATATATTTTCCCCTATGTATTCATCCATGTGCATGCACACCAGCACAAACATTTATGTTTTATAAAAGCACAGTTGTTTACTCAGCTTGCCATAGTTACAGATGCCTCCCAGAGAGCCATATATAACCACAGCTATATACCTCATAACCAAACCTATACCATCAGGAACTTCTTACAACAGCTTTGATTGAAAGCATCATCAATGTAAAAGATGAGAAGCAGACTTAATCTTCCCTTCTCCTTCCGATATTTGTTCATGTAATCATAGACTATCTAGAAAGTACTCTTTGTTTATCTTTCCTGGCTGTAGCCCAGCAGACAAGCAAAGCTAAAACACTAGTTTTGTCTCCTGGTGCACAAACAGTACTGTGGTTTTGGTTCAGTTTTTGCTTGGGGTTTGTGGGGTTTTTGTTTGGTAGGTTTTGTTTGTTTATTGTTGGTGTTTTGGTTTTTTCCTTTTAAGAGCTTAAGTCCAGAGCTTATCAGATTGTTACTTTGAGTGGATCCCAGTTCTCTCTCATGAGAAACAAGTTTCTTAAGCCTTGTGTTAAGGAATACCAGGGACATGAGAAACAGAAAACTGCTGTGATGATGTTTCTGTTGTGTGAATAAAGGATGAAGATTCTGATGTTTTCTGATCTAGTGGCTTTGCACTCACTGCAAGGATTTTAATTAAAAGATAAATCAATAATATCCCTTTGTCTACAATATAATTAACCTGCTTTTTTCACAAATTAAATGCACTGAAGTAGAAATTGTTTTGTTGTTTGGGGTTTTTGTTTGTTTGTTTGTTTAATGAAGCTATTACTTTCATTCTCTTGGATCTTTCCCATTTCTTGCACAGATTACTTTCTTGCATTACTTTCAGTTTCATCCTTCCTGAGAGGTGACCCATTAGGTGAGTTACTTTTAATAATGCTTAGGTGTGAAATTAGTTCTAAAGCTTCTGCAGCACTCACAATCCCTACCACAAGACAAAAAGCTGGTACATCTAGATCTGAAATGGTGTTCAAAAGGATGCTATCAATTTAAAATTCACACTGAGCCACATCCAGGAAGCAAGAGTTTCTTTCTGTCTAAAGCATGTAGAAAAAACACAGAAGTACAAGACTGAAAAAGAATAGCCATAGAAGAAATTGGACGAAGACTACCATGGAAGAGGGAGTACGCCAGATTAAATTATGAGCTGAATGGAGATGAGCTGAGAAGAGGGGATGAGAATAAGAAAATGGAATATACTGCAGCAGGATTGTGGAAAATACTGAAGACAAAAAAAAGGTAAAAACCAAAACAACAGTAATAGGAAGAAAGTCATCTATGGAAACACAAGACAACACTACAATGTGAAAAAAACACTTCCTCACATTGCTGACTGGTTATAAGTAGTAGCAGTGGCTTTTTGAATGACTGATAAGCAGGACTGAGTTAAGGGCATTCCTCACTTGTCCTTCAGAAGTCATGTATACTATAGATGGAAATGATCCCATTATATTCTGTTAGCTTCCCTACAATCTATCAGATCTCTTTTCTCCGAATCCCCTTCCCTTTCTCTCTTTCTTATTGTTACCAAAACTCTGTTGAGTGCCTCACAAGAGAATGCTCTTGTATAGGCACGATGCAAATTCACACTCAAAAGAGCGCCTCTAGCTCACACCACTAACCCCTAGTGACCTGCAGTTCTTAATCCAGCAGCCATCATCATAGACAGTTCCATCAGAGACAGAGGCTGTTCCATTTTGACAGCATACTCAGCACAACTTTCAGTCTAATTTCTGTGAGAAGTGGCACCTGTCAATCTGAGTGACAAGTCATCCAAAATTTTACTATTGCTCTGGCACCAATCCCTTCTATGAGGTTAACAAACAACTGCTTCAGCTTTCTCCTTGTAAAAAGTGAGAAATTATCCCACAGGAAGAAATATGGGCCAGTAGAAAGTACATGCCAGAGCAATTATGTTACTTGATAAATCTTGAGAAAACAGCAATGCTCTTCTGATCGGTTTTATAATACTTCACAGATACAGGTCTCTCCATAAGCAGAAGGACCCTTGAGCATGACTGCTTATAGTATTTTATTGTGGTGGCAAAACCTGTGTACAGCAACCATGAAGGAGTTAAAATGAGGTCAATTGTAGAGTTAAACTGAAAATTGTAACAAATTAAGTCCCAAAGACACGTAAGCCAGTAAGAGTTAGAAAGGTCTGAGGGTCAAGCAAGTCTCAAATCTGGGTGGACTACAGTCAAGTCTAAGCCCTGCTGTCACATATTCTCAAGATTTCATAGAAAAAGTATTTGGCTGGTTTCCTGAGTCTGTACTTTTCAGTGCCTGTTACAAGATACTAAATGCATATCCAACTTAAATCAGCTACCTTTGTTTTCCCTCAGAGACTATTAAGGATGTGCCAGTGGCTACAATATATTGCTTTAGAGACTTGAAAGTAAATTCCTGGTCAAATATCAAGCTTTATTCATCTTTTTCTTGTTGTCCTTAAACAGAAGAGAGTTCTGGAAAAATCTTTTGGGAGGCATAATAAAGACCATGCAAGCACCAACAGGGTTGATAAATCATTTATGAAAAAAGAAAAGGGAGAACATTCTCAAATGCCAGTGAAAGAAGTATTTCCATTAATATATGAAGCATAATAAATACACTCCATTTTAAAGCAGACAATTAGAATCATAGAATCATAGAATAGTTAGGGTTGGAAAGGACCTCAAGATCATCTAGTTCCAACCCCCCTGCCATGGGCAGGAACACCTCACACTAACTTCCATACCCAAGCATGCAAAACAGTGGGAAGATGTGAATTATGACTAGCAGAAAGCAAGCAATCCAGTGATCATTCCTTAAGAGGTAACTTTTCCAGTGGGAAAATAGGAGTCCACCTATCTATTATGATACAACTCAGTGGATGAGTTCAAGCTCCTTGAGAAACACCCTCCAAAGTTATTGATACAGACTACTGAGCTTCATTAAAAAATGAACCATACACTTGCCTTCTTTCATCAGCTGAGGAGACTGATGTTCATCTACTGATACTGTCCACCCATAGCAATCAAGAGATATGGGTTATTTTTATTTTCAGAATTTCCTTCATCAATAAAGCTTTTTTTTTTTTTCCACAGGGAGTAAACAGAGTACAGACAGTGCCATAAGAATCGCATTCTTTCAAAGGTCAGATCTTGCTGTCTCAGATGGTATGCTTTAGCACACTCACACCGATTTCAACAGTATCACCAGTTCACTCTTATAAAGGATTCAGCCCATGACTTTACAAGGTCACATTAACTCCAGAAAAAAGAACTGTCCTTTAAAAAGTTTCATCTGCTGTGAAATACCAAGAGAAGCCTTTAAAAGAGTTACCACAGAAGTGGATGTGCAGTTACCATCTTTGAAAATTCTTATGCTCAATGGATATTCAGGAGTTAACTGCAGACTCAGCATCAATTTCTTTCACAATTAATCAAAGACTTCACATTAATAACATTGGCAATATGTAGAAACAGTTACCCAATTTCTATGGACAGTGTTACATGAATGGAACCGTTCCTGCCTTTGCATATGTGCTGAATGGTGACTTTTACAGAACATAAAATCTTTGTTGGGTATGTTTAGTTTTGCATGTTTTATAAATATTAAAATTTACTGAACTTTACACAATTGGTCATGACATTGTAGAATTATTTGCCCTTTGTGTTGCCCTCCATCAACCACTCTGATTTTGCACACAGTGAAGCATTTAAATAAATTTCAAATGTATTCACAGACCTAAAGCTATTGATAGGATTTTGTTCAACTTTCAATACTTCATGAGTAAAACAAGTTAACTCACCTAAGAAAACTACAGGAGTCAGCTGACAATCTGGAACTGGGATTAGTTTGGTGATACGTTCAAATTCTGAGGTTCGTTTGTAACGAGTCTGATCCAAGCTCTGCTTAAACCGGTGAAGAGAGTATCTTGTTCCTCCAGATGCATTTTCTATCTGGCTCTATATTCTCTGTGAAGAGAACAAGCCCATTTTTTACTTTAAAAAATGAAACACTATCTCTAAGCAGAACAAAATAAAGCTGTCCTCTACATTCATCAGCTGGAATTGATAGAAAGACATTAAGTAATTTGTTAACAAAGCAATGAAACAACTGTGATAGCAAGTTGCAACCAGTAGTTGGGCTAGAAATCCTTCTACATTTTTTCCTGCAATGTGAGTATCTGTATTGTACAAAAGCCCGTAGCCTGTTTGAATTACACAAAATTGACTGTGCCTTTTTCAGAAGGAGCCTTCCAGGAACCTAATAAAGACTCAGGAAAAGATCACACAAACAGGCTTGACCTCTTTCCTACTTAAAATCCATAATTTCACTGCAGTGTCAAACAGCAAACCAAGCTTAAATAATATTCTTCTTATGAGGATTAAACAAATGAGTAAGTATAATTAGTAAAGCTATAATTACCAGTACAATGTTCCCATTACAGCAATAAAGAGAGAGTGCCTGTGGAATGAACTTTAGTTTCCTTCCTTCCAGGATAACCAACCACTGAAAGAAATGAGAAAATCATGAATAATTCAGGATTTTGCTTGGTTTATGTAAAAAAGGTCCCTGCATGTAAATTTCAGATGAATTCATATTCACTGACAAAGCAACTAATTTACTTTCAGAATAGTAAATGGAGAAAATAATTTCTTTTTAGACAACTGTATGCTTGTTTTCACACTATTGAACAGTCAGTGAAAGATTAACTGGTGTAAATATCTCAGCCCCTTACTCCAAAGGTGTGAACAGCACTATTAAGAGCCTTCTTCATCTCCAATTTTGTTTTTTTTTATTAAATAAATGTACTTGCATAGACAATATTGTCAAAAATTAGACAGCTGAACATATTAAACTATAAACAAGTATAATTAGATCATGTATGAATACCACTTTCTGTAACTTCAATGAGTGGAAGCAAATAGTGTGACAAGGTCTCCAATGCTTTTGTCCCTGAATCTAATTCTGTTAAGCCATTTATTCGCTTGCAAACAGCTACCAAAAAGTGAAAAAGAAAAGCATCCCATATGATGCATGATTTGTCCTGAAATAGAGTCTTACTGAATACACGAGGGAAAACATCAGAGGACTTGCTAATACATCCTGGTGTCCTTTTACAGCAATCACCAAACTGGACCAGGTCCAAGAATGACCTCTTCCACATGTCTCCGGCAGCAGATCTGGCAAGTACAGAAGCCTGCCCAGTCAGAATACACTATTGCTGCTGATGAATTCTTTAGTTCACATCTCTGCAGGATTTTACACTAAAAGCAAGCATCCTGTGATGTGCTTTAACTTTTAAACTGCTGTGCTAAACGTGGATGTAACTGTCAACATGAGAGGCTGCAGCACATTAAGTGCCATCAGTACAATCCCTAGGAGATAACCCCAGAAAGCATTTTGGGTTTTCTTCAGGATTAAGGCCACAACATTCTCTTAGTCACGATGGAGATTTCTCCATGTCTACAATTCAAGGTGATTCTCTCAGCCATGCCCAACAGACCTTATTATGTTCCTGAAAAAAGTCTTGTTTCCAAATGGACGAGTCTTGTCACTTGTAATTCTAAGCGTACTCAGGAGTCTGATCTTGTTTTCAAACAGTTTGAACCAGTCTTAGAAACTCTGAACCCTAAACTTTTTATGGCATCCTACAATTGGTGATACAATCTCATACCTGTTGCTGTAGCATTGGGATGCATGCAGAATCCAAGACACATTTTTGCAGTGCAGGAAGTGAGAGGCATTAGCTCCATCATATTCTTACTTCCTTTGGTTGCAGTCACTAAAGTTTAATTTTTACTTGACAACATTTAAAAATATCTGCAAAAACTCATATTTTGTCCAAAATCCAATCACTATTTTAATCTGTTTTGAAAATACCTGTGCTCACATGAAAAAGAATCATTAAACAACTGAAATAGTTTCCCAGTTGCAGGATTCCTGGATATAAAAGTTATCGTCTGCATCCTGAGGCAAAAATAATATACAAGCTTAGTTCATGGGACAGTGTCTGAGAAGGTATTCCATTAATGCGTTTAACACAGGTCTGCAGCAGAGAACTAATAAAACCTAAAACATATTCTGGGCTTCCTATTCAGAACTACACCATTCTACTGATCCATACGGGTCCCTTCCAACTTGAGGTATTCTATGATTCTACTCTGGAATGCAGCTTACAAATTGACCACAATGACCATTATGATCAATGGCTAAGTCAGGTGAAAGGAAAGTCACAACAGCAATCAACAGTACTTTTTACATGTCTATTTATTGTTTAAAAACAAACATAATAGAAACTGTCTTTTGGCTGAGGACAATGGCACCTGAAAGAAGGTTGAAGAATACTTTATTAAATGAAGATTAAGGGTTCTCATCCCCTTAATTTCCTCTCCATGCAAGAGTGTTGCAGGTAGGAAGGAATGACAAAGAATTCAAGCACATATCAAGCGGCAATTTCTTCAGACAGGAAAAGGCAGGCCGTATGCAACACATTTCACAGTATTTCATCTGTATCACATACAACTTAAAAATTCGAACATTCAGATAATGAAGAAATGATAGCTGCTTAGGAGAGCTTCCTGTTGTAAACTGTCTGCAGCTGCCTGCTTATGTATTATCTGCTACTCACTGTCAAGTGTTAATAGCCTCCATCACTTAGGTAAAATAGGACAACCAAAAATTATAGGCACATTAACAGAGAGAAAGAGTTCTAGGTGCCCTAAAATACAGAAAAGGACTACTGGGGAAGGAAGGGAGATATAGAAATTCCATCATCTTGGTTCTGTCACTTTGTATATGCTTAAAAGAAAGTCAGAGGCACACATGCTAGATATTTTTTTCCTATAAACACCTCAGGAAGTCTTCAGAGCATAAATAGACTGTTGCTCCATTTCATTTGTAAGAGCTCAACAAAAAGGCCAACTGCTTATGGATTTGACTCACTGAACTCAAAAAGCTACAGCGAGTCAGATGTTCCACACTCACTGTGGAGTTGTCAAAGTAATGATTTCTTCTGGTCATTTTTCACATGATTCCATGGGATGGACTATGCTTAGTTCAGCACTATATATCTACAGTAGGCAAGGGAATAGCTTTGCAACTTTTGCTTTTCCCTTCACTCCATAGAAAGCATTCTTCCATTCAAACAACCGTTAGAGTTCCTACAAGAAGTGATGCAGTTACTATAGACACATCGGCTGGCCCAAAGCAAGAGAGAAAACCTAGTTTACAGGGCCACAATCAATTTATACCACCCAAGAATAGTAAAATACCTAATTTATACTCAGGTATATGCATACGTATTCCAAAGTATAAGTGAATTGCAACTTGCCTTTAGGCATAAGATCACGATTCTCTTCAGTCTTTTGTAGAAGGCCTATCAACTTCAGAAACTGCTAAGTATGGTGGTATGGTACAGTTACACCTTCACCATGGTTCACACCCTTACATTAGCTCTTGTTAACTGAAAAGAACGGGGATACACAGTGAACATTTTCTAGCATCATGTTTTTATTTACCATGTACAGAAAGACTTAGAAGCAGCACATGGAGAATTCCTTCCAGATGCCGCAGTTATGGTCTTAGCTCTTTCAGCAGTCTAATATGCTGGCATTGTTGGACTTTTCTTGTCTTAGCCCCTAACTTTCTCACCTTGGAACTGCCCAGACCAAAGATCTTAAAGTATGTACCCTGGGCATAACTGTTCTTCACAAAAAAAGAAACTTCAGGTAGGTTTGCCTGAATCCAGTTTTGATTGAAGGCCTTAATCAATGCAAATTCTCTCTGTGATTATCAACATTCAATTATTCTGTGGGTTCCCTCATGTGAAGATGACTTGGTTTAACATTAAATGAGGGCTTGCTGTTCAAATATTTTTTAAGACTGAACATTTACTATGGGATTCACACAAAAATATCTGTCCATTTAAAATCAATAACAATAAACTAAGGATTGAATTCTCTCTCACTAACTCTGCTTGCTTTTCACAACTGAAACAGTTGTGAAACTCCAGTGTCAGAAAAGAAACTGTCAGGGCAAAGTTAGAGAAACAAAGCGAAAATAGACTTAGTTACTGAAAGAATCATGTACTTCAGGAAAAGAAAGAACCTTCTGGGTCATGTATCTTATATCCCTAGACAACAGGATGGCTGCTGCATGGTCTCTAATGTGTTTTCATTGATTTTTTTTTTTTTAATTTAATACTCCAGAGAGACAGCATCTCACCAAATCACCCATGAGAAATTTCTCTTTGTCCACTTAATTTACTATAGAGCTAGAAAACATTTCTTAGTGTCTGCAAGCTTTCTCTTCATTTATTATGATATCTTCAAAGTAATTAAAATAAAGTTCCTTTCTTTTCTGATTGTAAAGTATATTCTGACTTCAGAATGCAGCCACACCATGTTTCTCACATGAGAATATTTGTGATCTGGAGTTCATGAACTGCGCTGCAGTTTAATACAAGAAATGGTACTTTAGAACGTTCTTTTTAGAAGGACAAGCAATCACATACTTATTCAACTGTATTAACGATCAAATTCACCTGAGTGTTACTTATTTAATTTTACATTTTCCTGTCATCCTCATTATAAAACGTTTCCCTAAATAACAAATGTTGCAGACATGCAAGATTTAAGAGCCTAAGGCAGTATCCAAAAGCCAGACATTTTCAAATTTGGCTGTTCTCAAAGATTTAGAGGCTGCGCACTGGCAGTTTACTTCACAAGTGATCGCTGGTTCATAAACTGAAAACCACAGTTTCATATTCACCCCCAGTTAGCAGTTAATCCAGTATAACAGTGGCAACCATTACTGACAACAGTACAAGAAACGATAAAAATAGGTGTCTTTAGCAGGTACAAGTCACCTATTCAGGCAGGAGAACACAGCTCAAAGTTCCTACCCATAAGCAACCATGAGATGTAGAGACTCAGTTTAACTTTGAAATGTTTCTATATTAAATTATTGTTCCATAAATGCAATAAATCAGCTTTCACAATCTATCAGAATTTAACATCAACTGTTATTAATATAAAAGCACAGAAATTGGTAATATGCAGAAGGTCTAGAATAAAAAGGAAAGAAAAAGGCTAAGACAAGCAAGTAACAGTGAATTATTCAAACTTACAGTCAGACTGTGTCAGTTGATTGACATATTAGACTAAGCTTTCCTAACTTGTAACATAAAAATCTTTTCATATAGCTTTTAGAACATGAGATTTTCTCAGGCTTTTGAGAAGTTTGCTGCCATTCTAGTAGCATGTTTCTTAATCAGAGTTACAAGAATCTTCCAAGCCTACTAATGCTGCGTGGATCCAGGCCTTCAGTATTACACATCATAATGTAGACAGACTTATTCCAAGTCTTCAGGAATAGAAAAACACAGTTTACCATTTTGCTGCTTGAAAAAGTACATCAGCTACCTCTTAGAAAATTTTCTTAGAAGAGATAGAAAAGTGTCAAGCTGCTTCTTAAGCCAGACTTGAGAGAGGAGATGGAGCATCTGCAGAAATTTTCAGGGCAGATATATGCTGCAACCATTTTGCAACACACATGAAAAACACCTGCTGCTCCCAATGAAAAGCATGAAGTGTCCTAAACCACTTAACATGATATAACCACCCTCAAAGTAGATATGCCATCCCTCAACAAGGCAATTCGAACACCAGATGAAAGCCCAAACAGGGAGCAAATACCAGTTGCGCTTCTGTGACTGGGAAGCTCAACTGTGAGAGGGACAATTACCGAACACCAGCATGGGGCTTCTGTCTTGTTCTGAGATGTGCTTATAGCAAACAGCAGTGTCCAAAGCAAGTTGTTCAAATTACAGCTTCACATTTTTGCTTATGAAGGACTTCATCTTTTCAGCCACATATTTCAAGCATTACTGTAAATTTAGCACCTGGAAAACACGCATACTGCATACACAAATGGTCTTACAAACATTTCAGTATGCAAGTTCTGCAAGTGCTCATTCTCTGTTGACTGAAATTAATACAATAAACTGGAACTGTAATTTTTTTCTTTTCTTCCCACATAACTCAAACATCATAATTGAAACCTTACAAAACCTGGCAAGTTATTAGACTCAAGACAATAAATGATGACCCAAAATGCTTTTGAGACATAATCCCCTGAAGGTAAATATTCCATATAAAGCCCCATAGTCCAAATTTCAGAATTAATTACTTTTGTCATTTCTGACAAGTATCATGAATCTGATTTAATTATATTAGGAATGTCTGTAAGCAGAGCAGACTCAAAGGACATTAATCTTTTTGATAAAATTTGCTGTGCATTTTTTATGCTGAAAAAAGGGTCTGGTTGGGGAACTAAGCTAAATTTCTAGAGAAAATTAATTACACAACATTGCCTCTGCTGGTTAATACATTTAAGAGTCTGGCTTGTAACAGATTGTCGTGAGAAAAGTGATCTATCTGATTGAAAACAGTACAACAAGCAATACTGAGATCCTAATAAGCATATTGCCATCAGTCCTAGAGCAACTCCGGTACAACACTGATAGTATTTATCAACTTCAAGGCTTGTAAAAAAGCACACTTTCTCTTTGAGAAAGGATGCAAGTGTCCAAACTTCCTGCTAGAACACAAGCACAACAAGTGCTCTGAGGTACAGAAAATAGATTTATTTGCATTAGTATACTTAGAAGTCCTACTATAGTAAAAACATATGATGGGCTTAGACTGTTCAAATAAACACTTACAATGATCTCAGAAATCTGTCATTGTCTCAAACCGTGCCATCAGCACATAATATTTAGTCCTGGACAAACGTTTCAAGATTTGACTCATTACAGCAAGCAGAGATTTTTTATTCTTTTTTTTAACTGAAAAATTTAAGTGCAGTAACTTGAAATTATTCATCAATCCTCAGAGCAAATCTTTCTTTTAACAAGTATTTTAATTAGGTGCCATTTTAATTAATTTAGCAGCCAACTCAACTAACTGATCTGGGGAGTTAGCCTAGCCTTTTCCAAGCATTGTGCTGGAACTTTATGGTAAATTCTAAACACTCAGGTCCTCAAACAGAAGTCTGTTGAGATTGCATTAAAATTTACAAGTATATTAGCCAAATTAAGATGACAAACCTCTGAAGTAAAACATTCTATGCCTTAGCTGGATCCAAACTGATGAAGCATCGATGTTCATAGAGGCTCAGCACTGTCTATATGAAATAAAGATCAGGTGTGTAAGACCCAAACTGCAAAACACCAGAAATGACTGAACAGATTCAAATTATCCTCCTTATTGTGAAATCCTCAGTACACAGCTCAACTGCAGAGGACATGGTTATGTCCCACTGTCCACAAAGATATCATTGCTAGGTTTTAGAGGTGTAGAACATACAAGAAGTAGTCTGAACGTCAAAATATTTGGACTTAAGTGATACCGGAGAGCACACCAGCAAACTGCCAGTCTTCTTGCACAATATAAATGAGATTCAAGGCGAATCAGTTCACTATAGTTCTATCCTAATTTTAAATGTCTTCTATTGTGCAGTATCTTTCCTCTTTCCTTAAGTGGGAAACCTAAAATATTGAAAAATGGCTATTAGTCAACCTGAAAGTAAGTTAAATTTCTTTTGACTTCTTTAAAGGAAAATCTAAAGGCCATTTCTTACAAATTAATGGAATAGTCAAATAATTTACTTTCTCATTTTTTGAAAAATCAAACTATTCAGACTATTACAGGTGATGACCTAAGTCTCCGTTTGTCACCTGTGGTTTCCCTAATGCAAATGGAATAGAGTTTTCTGGGTTGGAATCAGAGGACATAAGGAACTTCAGAACAGCATAGAAGCTATATGGAATTTTTACATTAAATCCCAATAGCACTGGCCAATGTCATAGAATCATATACTGGTTTGGGTTGAAAAGGACCTTGAGATCACCGAGTTGCAGCCCCCTGCCATGGGTAGGGACATCTCCCACTAGACCAGGTTGCTCAAGCCCTGTCCAACCTGCCAAGCACTGCCAGGGGTGGATCATTTGGTTATCATCAAGTTTCCCCTATCTTCAGCAAAAATTATTTCTGCCCCTGTATGTCAAAAAGTTCCTAGTAGATTGCTTATTTGTATAAAACAAAGCCCTTCACATGGGTATGAAGAACTTGGAAAAAAAAGCAAGATCAAGCACCCAGATGAAGATGAAAGAAGAGTCTGCCTGCCTTCTTTTTCAGTCACTGGGGATGAAAATCAGTGCTTATTCATCTAGTTTCTCTCTCATTGCAGAAAGTAGTCTCAGGAATATACTTTTTATGGAGTAGCAAGCAGATCAACCTCATACACTACGGAGAAGTACAGTGATTCCAAAAATTATGATGAGTCTTGCACTGTAAACATGAAAACACCCCAATGAAGTGTGTATCTCCCAAAGCAGAAACCTTTTTCCAACATTTTCTTCTCCAAAGATGACCTATTAATCCCTGGCTGCTGTCAAGAAAGATTCTCTATAATTTGTTACTCTTTGCTTTTTCAACAAATATTTTACAAGCATCTATCTGAGACAGCCCATTGAGCAGTCTTACTCATCAAGATTTCAAGTACCAAAGATCAACTTCTGCTCTCTCAACAGCATAAGTTAATTATATGCCTCAGTGACAAGAAATACACATGTAAAACGAAAAAATCAGGATACACATAAATATATTTTAATGTTAGATGTTTGCGCCAGTAGCTTCTTTCATAACTGCTAAATTTGTCTTCAGAACATGAACCTATTCATGCAAATTATAATTCATATGTTCTTTCATTCACCCACTTGTATCCATTTCTAATATATAATAAAGAATTATCCATGGGATAAAATGTCCAGTTAAAAGTCCAGACTAGTCTTCCAAAGCTATTGCTGCTATCTCATTAGTACAACGTAGTTTGCATTTTGCAGTACTGTTCTATCAGAATTAAATCAGGGCCACTTTATTTACTTGTCTGCAAAACAGGAATGGAACACCATCATTTTGATTGCAGTCTCTTCAATGCTCAATACACATTTATGAAATATGGTGAGTACAGTTTTAAACCACCATTAGTAAATGCAACAATTTGACTTTAAGAAGGTTCTAAATAGGATGAATCTAGGTTCTCATACTTCATAAATATAAATAATGAAACTTTATTATTTAAATAATAATACTTCCATTACATGCCAAGCAAACATCCCAAAGAACAACTGAGTATTACTGCAGATCAAAATATTTGCTTACATCTAGGAACTATTGGGACCAATTTCCGAAAAAATTCAAAATGCCACATTCTTATAGTCCTACTATGGACGCTAGTAATTTTGTATGTCAGTGATCAATAAAGATACAGTTGCTCAAGCCTCTATCATCTCACCAAGTCTTAAGACTACATATATCCCCCAAATTGTTATTTGAAGAGCACCAGAGAAAAAATGGTGACGTATTTTGGGAATCCAGTGTGTGTATATTTCTGGTTTGGGTGGTTTATTCCTTTTGCATTTAGTCCAACAGCCAAATTGGCCTGAGGCAATTCCTATGTCTGCAAGACATCACAGCCTATTGTAATATATTTCTTTCTATTGCCTTGCCAGCTTTTCACCTTTCTGATCATTGGGTTTTAGTTTCCAGAGAAAATGGGAAAGAAAAATAAGGAGAACTTAAAGGATCTATTTGTTTTGGTTTGGTTTTTGCTCAGTCTGCCATTAGGCTATTGCTCACTACATCACTTGCAAACCCATTCAAAATTTGTATTACTCCTCATACCACTTTGAAAACTTTGAAATTAATGATCATAATGGCATCTCTAGTCCAGTATCAGTCCCATTTGTTACCCCTACACTCCATTTCCAGTTTAGCAGATTTTATTGATGAGGGAACCATCTATACAAATCTTATATAATGACAATGGGAGGGCTTTAAAAAAGAAATAAAACTACTTCTAATTTATTTCTTTCAATTAGTTCCTTTGCCTCTCATATTCCACTGATTCTTTTATCTTCATACACCTACTTTAACATTAATGAACTTGACCTGTAACATCAGCTGCTGCCCTTATGCTATTGTTTTTTTCAGCCTCTAATGGTGTACTCAGTGGTTTAATGCAGTGGATTTATATTCTCCACCTTTGTTCAGGGACTTGCAAATACTTTATTATAAGAGTTGTTTCAATGTCCAAACTATTTTTGGAATATGTGACACATTAAAGTAAGCCAAAGGCTGAACCTCCTTAGGAGAATTAATCAAAGAAGAGAACGACTTTTCAGGAATGATGAAAAGCCTTTCTTGTCTATGAACATAGATCATACATCATTAAGTCATCTGGTCAGACACAGAGCAGTACATGTGCAAAAGGCTTCACTGTAGAGATCACTTTAATGACATTGTCAATATGGAGGTGGGAGGAAATTTAGTAAAGCACAGGGGTTGAGAAACATGATTCACATTAACAATTAAGGAAGGCCAGTCTTGGAGCTTAGCTTTTAAAACATAACAGCCCAGTATTTTCTCTGAATACTTTGCTTATTATACTAGCATCACTAAACTCACTAGCGCAGCACAATGGATTCACACTAGTTACCCTTCAGTAGACATGTTATTTCAAATGGTAATATAGTTTTCTGGAATTAAAAACAGGCTTTTAAATAAGCAGCATATAGAAGCCTACAGATTTTCTATGTTGAAAGGTAACAAAGTTTTGAATAAATCAGTATGATCTTGTTGCAGACTGTTGAATTTGATTTCCACCCAAGTTCACCCATTAGAAACCAGCATTATTTCTTAGAGAAATTTGTCTTAACAACGTTTTGCTTCATCACATTTGAAATTTCCTTTTTTAACAGACAAAAGCTTTTGAATAAATCACCAGTAGTGAAACTATGGCTTTTGAAGAGTACTGAGGATTTTAAAAAATAAAATAAAATAAAATAAAATAAAATAAAATAAAATAAAATAAAATAAAATAAAATAAAATAAAATAAAATAAAATAAAATAAAATAAAATAAAATAAAATAAAATAAATCTGTGATCTGAAATTATAAAAACACTCAATTATTTTTAACAAATGTTGAGGAGATTATGTTTGTTCTACTGTCAATGATGGGATAACAATTTCCTTTATTAGGAAAAAATTAAATGCAGAGATACCAAAGATGATAGCCAATAAATAAAACTCAAGCTTTGTCTTTCAAGAACAAAGACTATTGCCAGATCATAATAAAAAGTCTTAGTCACTAAATAAAAGCTCTTTATTTACCTGCCAGGCCATACACAAAAGGCTAACTCCATAAAGGAGTGGCTAATTTCCCTTAGTATTCCAACAAGCAAAGTCACAGAACAGCTCAAGTATTGTAAACAGACTGGTAGCAATTCAAAGACTTTGTGAGTATGTCATGGTTTAAACAAAGTCAGCCATAAATCACACAGTCACTCTCCCACTCCCCGCCCCTTCTTGCCCTACCCCTACTCCCAGAGGGACAGAGAGGAGAATCGAAAAGAATGCAACTCCCACGGGTTGAGATAAGAACAGTTTAGTAACTAAGGTATAACACAAACCACTGCTGCTACCACCAATAATAGTAATGATAAAGGAAATAACAAGGGAAGAGAATACAACACCTCACCACCAGCCAACTGATAACCTGCCCCCACCCCACCCAACCGAGCACCGACCGATACCTCATCCAACCCCACAGTGTATTAGCCCTTCTGGGTAACTCCCCATTACATCCTGGGCATGAAGTGCTGTGGTATGGAATACCTCTTTGGTCAGTTTGGATCAGGTGTCCTGCCTCTGCTTCCTCCCAGCTTCCCCTCCTCCCTGACAGAGCATGAGGCTCACAAAGTCCTTGGTCAGACTCAAACATTTGAGCAGTAACTAAAAACATCGGTGTTATCAGCACTGTTCCAAAGCCAAAAGTCAGAACACAGCACTGCACCAGCTACTAAGAAGGAGAAAAATGACTGCTACTGCTGAACCGAGGACAGAGTACTAAAGCAATACTCCAAAATAGTACTAAGAAGCTGTTCCATGAGTTCTCCTTCAAATGAAACTGGGAAAGCACTCCAACAGTTACTTCAATTAGCAGTAACACACATTTTCAAGGTTTTTTTCAGTGCTCCAACTTGTGTCCCACAAAAGGTGGGGATTATAGAAATACAATAAATGTTAACTGCTGTAGTGCACATATGACATTGGTTAATAACAATCTGTGGTGTACCATTTAGAAAGAATCCACATACTTTGGATTACAAATCAAGCCCACCTGGACAGCATGCTTACCCTTCATTTAAATAGCTGTCAAAAGCAACATAGAAGCATGTCACTACCCCAAAATATGAAACTATTCCAGTATTTGGATGTTATTCAGGGGACTTTCCCGCTGTTCCTGAGCACAAGAGACACATTTTGATTCATGCTAAATAATGTGTTAGAGATAAGAATCTATCTGGCTTAATTCCTGCTGTTTCGATTGCACAGGTTAAAATATCAGAAACTAGTACATAATTCAAATCAAATCAGACGAACAAGAGTTAACCCTTTCTGGAAAACTGAGCCAGGTCACACTTGGCAGATCACTGGGTTTGTATCCAAAATCACCATATTGAGAAAGTTACTCTGAAAGTTACAGTGGAAAGTTACAGTGGAAAGATGTATACATAAGCCATACAGGATTTGAGGTAACCTTCACTTTTCAACCTAAAATTAATATTCACAAAATGTTATTGCTAGTGACAGAAAATAATGTATTAAGCTTGCTGGCAGGTCTCACAATTTTGCAACTCTTGTCATTTTAGTTGCAATAGAGCTAATTTTCTTCCCAGTAGCTGGTTAAGCGCTGTGTTCTTTGGATTTAGTAGGAGGACAACGTTGATAACACACCACTGGTTTAGTTGTTGTTAGTAGCATTTAACCTGGTCAAGGACTTCTCAGGCTCTCAGGCTCTGCCAGTAAGGAGAGGCACAAGAAGCCAGGTGGGAGCAGAGACAGGACACCTGAGTTGTGCTGGATACAATAAAGGCTCACTGAATGCTTTTCAAGTACTTTTGATTTAAAGTTTTCCCTAGCTGAGGTGGAGGTTTGTTTCTAGGTTTCCTAGTTATTCCTCTGTTAAAAATTAACATTTTTTATATGAGGAGAGAGGTCTTTTCATGTTACATTTGTGTCCATAGTTCTTCTCTCCCCATTAAGTCTTCTTTAAAAAAGAAAACAAAGACAAAAACCAAACCACGAAACCACCCACACTGTTCTGAGCCTCAACCTGAACTCTCATAGCATCTTTTCTACCCCTGTCTCATAGCAAAAATAGTATTCCATTAGTTTGTTTCTTGCTCAAGCTGCTTTCCTTTATTTCAGTGATTCTGTTGCTCAAGTTTAACCAGACTTGTACTTCTTTCAGCATGACATTGTGACAGCTTCTGTTTGATTGTTTCAATTAATAGAAGTGTTTATATGCTTTAACCATTTAAGATGTGGCAGATCAGTGTGTCAGGTCTCCTCAGACTTTTTTTTTCTTAGCCTCTATCTCCTTATTTTAAATTACACTCACATTTGGAAAGATTTCAAATCACCGATAAGCTTTCCCTACTTAAGTCCCTACCCTCTTCTCTTATTCACTTAAGAAATGTCGTGCTTAAGGGAAATGCTTTGCTATTGAATAAAAGTAGGAAAGAAAGTCTTAAAAAAAATTTATGTGTACATGGCTTAACTTTGATATTTGGTGTTCTTAAGCTATAAAGCATAAAATATTGTTTTGTTGCTGCAGCTCTGTAGCAGCAGAAGTGCTCCTCTCAGAAGAAATATTTCACTAAGTTTGGTTTCAACCCAATACAAAAATAGTGAAAGTTGATTTATACTTGAATTAATTCAGAAGCCTAATACAGCTGATCACAGAATGACTGAGGTTGGAAAGTACCTCTGGAGGTCACCTACACCCTCACAGTAGAACAGTGTTCCCATATGTTCTGACAGAGCCTCCCGTGTTTCAGTCTCTGCCCATTACCTCTTGTGCTGTCAGTGGGCACCAGTGACAAGAGTCCATCCATACATCAGCTATGCGTATTTTAAAACATGTGTGACAAACATTGTTCTTTACAGTGCTTCAGTCTACAAATTACTGCTATCCTCAAAACATGAAAACATGCTTTTCCACGTAATTTTCAACTGAAGCTAGGCTACAATATTTTGAGTTTGAAAACCAAAGTAAAGAAGATTAAACACAATAAACCAGAAAAACACTACAAACGCAAGAAAATGTGCAAAACCCACTAACCTTCAAAAACTCACCACGCAAACCCACTGCAAACAAAAGCAAACAAAACCCCTCTACCCCAAATTTCCAGGATATTTTTTTGTTTGTTTCTTAACAAAGACACTCATCATTTCTACAGACTCTGTGGCATTCTTTAAATATACTCTGTGTTCCTGAAAATCAGAAATCTAAAGATATTAACCACAGAAGTCAGCAGACAAAATAGCTCACCAGCACTTAGACATAACAGCCAGAAAAACCCTCAGCCTCCTCTATTGGATCCAGCTTCAAGTTAGAACTTTAAGACTTTTTTTTGTAGGAAAAAAAGTACACCTTATTTCCCCATCATCTGCACTCAGATGCCTCCTGAAGCCTGGGTTAGTGTATATACACCTATTTTTCTAATTGTTTACAATTATTTGTACACTATTAACTTGGCAGAGCTGAATTAAACCAGTGCTAAAGCACTGATCTTATACCTTTATAACTTTATGAGAGCTGAATTTCTCATAACCTATTTAGAGGAACACAGTGCGTGGCCAGAGGGGTGGGTAGCACACCAGGGAGCAATGTTCAGTTGGCAAACCATCATACTGCAATATAAACTTTTGAAACAACAAACAAAAAATGACAGTAGAAAAGCTTCTTTGTTATCTCTTCAATGCTCACCTGGTGTGAGTTTGCCATGGTTTCAAATAATTTCTGAAAAACTATTAGGACCAATACTGGTGTTTATTGCTCTGTTACTTGTTTGTTTTCAAGTTTAATAAATCTTTTTAGTAGTTCTTCCTTCAGTGTAAAGGAATATCACTATTATCCCAGCTCATATTTCCACCAATTTCTATGTTACCTTCATCCTTCCACTAAAAGGACATAAACAATACCAGAAATGTTCAAAATGAGGTATTTGAACTATTACCTTTCTGTGCTGCCTCAAACACTGTGCTTTCCTACTGAATCACCAAAATTGTAATTTTAACTTTGCTGATTAAGTCAGTTTAAATCATCTCAACATTAGTCATATATAGGAAGAGGTCATGAAGAAGATGGAATCGACCTCTTCAAATGGATGCACAGCAGGAGTACAAGTCACCAGGCATAATCTGCAGCAACATAAACCCTGACTGGATATATGAAAATGAGAAACTCTCTCCCCATTACAGCAGTAAAGCACTGGAACGGGTAGCCTAACTTACAGTCTCCACCCTTGGACATCTTTAAACCTGACTGCATTTTGTGTTGTTCTAGGTTTTTTTGTGCTTTGTTGTTTTGTTTTGTTCTGTTGTTGTTGGTTTTGTTGTTTGAGGGGTGTTGTTTGTTTTATTTGGGGTTTGTGTTGTGTTTGTTCTGTTGGGTGTTTTTAGAAAAAACCTAATAGCCGAGCTCCTTAGAAGCCTGAAATCTGTATACCCTCACTGTGTCTCTGACAAACAGAAATGGGGAACAGGAAAGCAGGAAAACCTAGGACTGTATTTTTAAACTATTCTGCTACCCAACATACAAATAAGAGTCTACCTAGAACACTAGCTTACCATGACTGGACACCAGTGACTTTATAAATTCACCTATGCTGTTTGTGGTGGGAAAGAGGCAGAAGTTGAAACTTAGTCTATCTACTTGATGAACCAAATCCAGAGCCGCCTCAGCTAACATTGTTCACCACAGTGGCGTAACACAGCAAAAATGGGACACAGCTGTGTCACTTGTATGCTTATTTATAGCTTTCCAGTATTCTCCATAGAAATTAGTAACAACTACTCTGATTCCCAGATAAAATGACTTGTCCAGAAAGCAACAGGTGCCCCAATACTATACACACTATTTTTTTGTTGCTGTTTCTGTGGCATCTGGCATATAGTCCCATCAGCTGCAAAATTATCATGCAGAGTATTTTACCCAATGCATGAGCCCCTTCACATGGAAATGGTGGAATTAGAGAGTTAGATGTATCCCTTTACCCTTTCCTCTCCCATACTTAAACAGGGCCTAATTCACCCTTCATTATCAGCAGTCCTTATGTGAAAACTTAAAGATGCTTACATGAAAAATATTATGAGTAATAAAAATTTAGCTTATAACTTCCGAATATATTACAAATACTCTATGATTCACTGAAGCTTTCATCCAAGGAAAGAAGAGGAAAATATAGTCATATACCTATTGAAAAAAACCCAAACCAGATATAAATAATTTCTAATTTCTTAGAAGCTAAAACAAATAGTAGCATAGAAGTGTTACAGGACACTATGAAGCATTACCGTTGTGCTATTTAATTTTTACTACAGAATCTAGCACAGAATAGCTATAGATTAAGTAAATAGCTTCTGCTTCAGCCTCCAAGTCTGTACTTTAGATATCATGAATTACAAACCAAACTTAGAAGTCGTAATTTGGTAAAAGTCACACAAAAAAAGTTAAAAGTACAAGCCACGCGAAGTCTGGGAGACTCAACCTTTCTGCTGGCGACTGAGAACTGGAGTTTCACAGTTGAGTTCAGGAACATACAATTAGCGCTATCATATGATGGCTTGGCTTGACGAACAAGGATTTGTGAAGGTCTTTACCCACACTTACTACAAGTGCAATGATGACTAAGAAGGCAATGTGGGATAGGCAAATCCAGTTGGAAAAAAAGGCTGCTTAGTCATTCAGGATGTTTCCAAACAAGACTGTCATCTCCTGGGTCAATCTTGAGCAACCAATGTCCTGAACCGCTATCATAACTCTACCACATAGGAATGCATGGAACAACAAAAAAAGGTGGCAGTAGCTCTGACAGCAAAGTGTGCCAGTACCTTACCCAGCTGATACTCCAATACACTCCTCTGAATTCACAGGACTAAAATACATCTTGAAGTAGTTTGGCATTACTACAGGATTTTAGCTCCTCTGATCAACCTGGCAACATAGATTGCCAATACAGTTCTATGGAAAAGGTGTAAATGACTTCTGATCACCAGGCAAGGTCAAGTCCAACTGTCAGAAAACATGATAATGTTTAATCACTGTGATTTGCATTGTGAAAGAGCATTTCTCATACCACTTACCTTGAACTCTAAACAAAGTACAACATCATATCTTTCAGTATATGTATTAGCGAAGTTACCCATATGTTGTGGTTTAAGACCAGCCGGTAACCCAGAACCACGCAGCAGCTCACTCAGTCCCCCACCATTCTTCACCCCTGCTCCTGAAGGGATATGGAGGAGAGTCGAAAGAATGCAAATCCCACAGGTTGAGATAAGAACAGTCCAGTAACTAAGGTATAACACAAACCACTGCTGCTACCACCAATAATAATAATGATAAGGGAAGTAACAAGGGGAGAGAATATAAAACTAAAAAGGGAAAAGGAAAACAATAAACACAAGTGCTGGACAAAAGTGCTCACCACCTGCCAACCGATACCCAGCCTGACCCGAACAGCGATCTGAGCCTTCAGGGTAACTGCCCCAGTTTATATACTGGGCATGACTAGTGCTTTTGACTAGTTTGGGTCAGGTGTTCTGTTTCTGCTTCCTCCCAGCTTCCTGTGCCCCTTCTCACTGGCAGAGCATGAGACTGAAAAAGTCCTTGATCAGAGTAAACATTACTGAGCAATAACTGAAAACATCGGTGTTATCAGCATTGTTCTCAGACTAAAGTAGAAAACACAGCACTGCACCAGCTACTAAGAAGGAAACCACAGCATATGTAAAATTCTGAACCCTTTTTTCAGACTTTCCAAAACAGTTCCATTAAATACTTTTTTCTAGCAAACTCACGAAGCCAAAAACTACAATAATTAAAAGCTGAA
This sequence comes from Lathamus discolor, assembly GCF_037157495.1. NCBI lineage: Eukaryota > Metazoa > Chordata > Aves > Psittaciformes > Psittacidae > Lathamus > Lathamus discolor. The sequence continues at coordinate 59,449,023 of NC_088889.1, read as the reverse complement.
TTAAATTATTATTAATAATAGCTCACTGCCCTGGACTTCAAGAGAGCAGATTTTGGCCTCTTCAGGAACCTGCTCAGTAACGTTCCAAGGGATATAGACCTGGAGGGCAGGGGGACCCAAGACTGTTGGCTGATATTCAAGGATCACCTGCTACAAGCTCAGGAGTGCTGCATCCCAACTAGAAGGAAGTGCAGCAGGAGGGCCAGGAGACCTCCTTGGGTGGATAAGGAGCTGCTGAGGAAACTTAGAGGGGAAAAAGAGGCTTATAAAAGGTGGAAGCAAGGACAGGCGGCCTGGGAAGAACACAGGGATGTTGTCTGGGAAGCTAGGGACCAGGTTAGGAAAGCTAAGGCCCAGTTAGAATTAAACTTGGTTACAGATGTTAAGGATAAAAGGAAGGGATTCTATAGGTACATTGATAATAAAAGACAGACAAGGGACAACGTGGACCCTCTCCGGAAGCTCTCAGGAGAACTGGCTACCCTGGATTTGGAGAAGGCTGAGGTTCTGAATGAGTTCTTTGCCTCGGTCTTCACTGGCAAAGGCTCTGACCACACCACCCAAGTCCTGGAAGGCAGATGCAGGGACTGTGAGAATGAAGACCTCGGGCCCATTGTAAGAGAGGATCTGGTTTGAGACCATCTTAAGCACCTGAACATACACAAGTCCATGGGACCTGATGAAATCTATCCGTGGGTCCTGAAGGAGCTGGCGAATGAAGTTGCTAAGCCACTGGCCATCATATTTGAAAAATCATGGCAGTCAGGTGAAGTTCCTGACGACTGGAAAAAGGAAAATATAACCCCCATTTTCAAGAAGGGGAAAATGGAAGACCCAGGGAATTACAGACCAGTCAGTCTCACCTCTGTGCCTGGCAAAATCTTGGAGCAGATTCTCCTGGAAGGCATGCTAAGGCGCATGAAAAACAACAAGGTGCTTGGTGACAGCCAGCATGGCCTCACTAAGGGGAAATCCTGCCTGACCAATTTGGTGACCTTCTATGATGAGGCTACAGAACTGATGGACAGGGGTAGAGCAGCTGATGTCATCTATCTGGACTTGTGCAAAGCATTCAACACTGTCCCACACGACATCCTTGTCTCTAAATTGGAGACATCAATTTGATAGATGGACCACTCGGTGGATAAAGAACTGGCTGGGTGGCTGCATGCAAACAGTTGTGGTCAATGGCTCAGTGTCCAGCTGGAGACCTATATATAGGTGTCATGGTTTAGTGTGAGGTGTCCCTGCCCACAGCAGGGGTGTTGGGACTTGATGATCTTAAGGTTCTTTCCAACCCTAACTGTTCTATGATTCTATGATTCTATGACAGTGGAAATAAAAAGACACTGTAATGCAAAACTATAGGACAAGTACCTGCTATGGCAGTTGCGACTCAAAATCATAGAATAATAGAATAGTTCAGGTTGGAAGATCATCTATTTCCAGTTTCCCTACCATGGGCAGGGACACCTTCCACTGCACCAGGTTACTCAAAGCCCTATCCCACCCGTCTATGAGCACTGCCAGGGATGGGGCTTTCAAATGTATAATAGAAACTCAGCATTTATTACATTATCAAGCTATTTCAAAACAATAGCTTCTGCTGTCTTTGAACTGGAAGTAATTGTCATGCTTTTGTACAATTTACTGAAATAATTACATCTGTGTAATAAACATGCATGGGATGGGAGTGTGGGGAATGTACTGTATCATTAAGCTTCTTGTCCTGCTAACTTTATCCTGTGATCTTTAAAATAAAGGTTTCACCAGGCTGTTTATTTCTTTGCGATCAGCATGGCTATCTCTTTTCTTAAAAACAATCACTCACAAAGAGAGGACAAAGCTTTGACAGTCTTGTCTGAATTGCGTAAGTCTTTGAACTTTAAGGAAATAATTGTTTTGATTTTTTAATTTAACTTGAACAAGAGTAGTCTCTTGATTTTTATTTTATTAAATAACAATGTAGCCTGTAGCCTACATACCTGATCAAAAATGAGAAGAAATAATTGTTTCTAGTGAATCTTGCAAAGTTAGTTATATCAAGTGATGGTTATTAATGCTGTGTGAACAGCAAAAAACACTGCATGGTTTCTCTTTAGGCTAATAATTATAAAAATGTATAGTAAATTTCACAGCTGCATAGTTTTCTGAATTTGAGTAGGCTTCAAGCACAGAAAGAGCAAGCATTCATAGATTCCGTGTAAAGTTAAACTCAGGTAAAGTGCATTGAGAAAGTAACGAGATTCCCACCACCCCCTGCAATAAGGGATGATGCTATGTGCTGAAGTTTAATAAATGCATTGATTAAAACCAGCCTAGACATTTCAGTCCTAGTCCCTCTAGGTGACTATCATTGCATTTTTCATACTCACAGGTTTAATTACTGGAGTTTAAAATGCAGCACAATTTTTTCAAAGGAGAAAAGTAGATTACTGTGAAGAATATTATTGTTTAACTCAGAGATATAAAAGTAAGAATTAGGTGTGTAGTTTGTCACAAGAACAAAGACTAGGTAACCAACCAGTCCGACATCCTATTACTGAAAGAAGATATTGTCAGAAAGAGTCATGAAACCACTGCAGCAGTGAAATATTGAATCCTAGACAATGAAAGACTTCTGTCTGGCATTATTAGGAAGGGGTATTTCTTTGAGATCTCCTTTCTTTTATATGACTAATTTCCCCTCTTACTTTAAAGAAGAAGAAGAAATATAATGTATCATGGGAACTAAATCTCATTACTTTATAATAGAAATATTAGTTTAATTCCAGTAGCATCTCTTATCTCCAAAAAGAGATCTATTCACTCATAATCATAAAATCAGAATCATGGAATAGTTAGGGTTGGAAAGGACCTTAAGATCATCAGGTCCCAACACCCCTGCCATGGGCAGGGACACCTCACACTAAACCATGTCACCCAAGGCTCTCTCCAACCTGGCCTTGAACACCGCCAGGGATGGAGCATTCACAACCTCCCTGGGCAACCCATTCCAGTGCCTCATCACTCTCACAGTAAAGAACTTCCTTCTTATATCCAATCTAAACTTCCCCTGTTTAAGTTTTAACCCATTACCCCTTGTCCTGTCACTACAGCCCTAATGAAGAGTCCCTCCTCAGCATCCTTGTAGGCCCCCTTCAAATACCGGAAGGCTGCTATGAGGTCCCCACGCAGCCTTCTCTTCTCCAGGCTGAACAGCCCCAACTTTCTCAGCCTATCTTCATACGGGAGGTGCTCCAGTCCCCTGATCATTCTCGTGGCCCTCCTCTGGACTTGTTCCAGCAGTTCCATGTCCTTTTTATGTTGAGGACACCAGAACTGCACACAATACTCCAAGTGACGTCTCACGAGAGCAGAGTAGAAGGGCGGGATCACCTCCTTTGACCTGCTGGTCACACTCCTTTTGATGCAGCCCAGGATACGGTCGGCTTTCTGGGCTGCGAGCACACACTGAAGCCGGCTCATGTTCATTTTCTCATCGACCAGCACCCCAAAGTCCTTCTCCTCAGGGCTGCTCTGAATCTCTTCTTTGCCCAACCTTTAGCTCTGCCTGGGACTGCTCCAGCCGAGGTGTAGGACCTTCCACTTGTCATGGTTGAACTTCATAAGGTTGGCATCAGCCCACCTCACAAGCATGTCAAGGTCCCTCTGGATGGCATCCCTTCCCTCCAGCATATCAACCGAACCACACAGTTTGGTGTCATTGGCAAACTTGCTGAGAGCGCCCTCAACCCCACTCAATCCATGTCACCAACAAAGATGTTGAACAAGACCAGTCCCGACACCGATCCTTGAGGAACACCACTCGTTACTGCTCATCTGATGCTTTTATTTATTTAAATACACAGATGTGCTCTCATCCCTTAAATTCATCATCAAGCCACCTAGTTTATGTAACCAAACAATCCCACCACTTCTAACGCTTACCCATTTTGCATTTGCAATACCCACTCACTATCTGTATTTACTGTGTTTAAGTTTACAATAGCAGTTCCCATCCCATAGCCAGCTCTGCTCTACTTTCTTTCCCAGTGTGCTGACACCCACCAACTTCAGCAGATCGGAGACACAGATCTCAAACTCTTTCTGCATGCATATGTTTACAGAACAAAGGCCAATGACTTAAAAGATCTGAGATACAGACATTTGTGTGATCACATTGAGCTCTTGGAAGTCTGAGCTCTGCCTGGACAACCAGGACAGGAGCTAGAATAACTGATAAAGCTCACATGGATTTCTTATCTAACCCACCTTTCAAACATTTGCAAAGTGTTTTAGCTGTATAAAGACACGAGAACTAGCTGACAGCTACATTAGATATGGATCATTTATCCAAAGCCCTAATGTTGTCAGAATTGTTTACAACAAGTAGTTCATTGCTTCACAAATTTTCCCTGACAGTTTCAATCAGTTGCTCAATGATCAAGTTTAATGGTATGCAATAGATATCAAGTACAGTAGATAAAATCTGTAGGTATAACTGAGCTGGATAACAATAGAGGCAATTTTTGCCTTCAGATAATTTTAAGAAATTTTCCTAAAGTTTATGTTCTCCATAATCAAATCTTGTGACTCTCTAGGGGAATGACTTGCTAGCACATAAACTGAATGAAATTCTGTCCCCTTCTGACGTACCTGCCATTCAAACGGGCTACTGATTAATCCATTAAGGCCATATATCAGCACTGTTTCTCAAACACGCAGTCCAGGCTGGCTCAAAACCCTTGGTGAGCACCCACAGCTCAAACCAACCTCCGATACAGGGGTAAATTATTCTTAGGATTGGTCACTGTGCACCATTTCATGAGGTGTTACCCCAAATTGTCCCTTTTTTATATAAAACCAGCTTGGACTAAGCATTTTTATGTCCTGATAACGAGAATACCTTCACAAGCAAGATATTTTGTCTCACTTCTTCCTCCCAAAATATTCAATGTAAAGCCAAGCCATGTTAATTAAAAAAATAAATACAAGAGCTTCAGTCTTTGCCTAGTTTCTATGATTCTTCCCTGGGCTTGATTCTGTCCATATAGCCCCTAACTATATTTTTAACAGCCCTGAGACCATTATATGTTTTATTCTGACAACTATTATCCTTAAGGTAAGGATAAGATTGTATTTTTTATTATTATTTATCTTTATTCAGATAATATATAATAAATAGATAAAGATTAGAAAATCAGTTGGCAAGCATCTCCAGTTTAAGTGTTCAGCATTTATGTGATGCTTTTCCCATTAAAAAACCTCCAGTAACGATGGGTATTACCTTTAACCTTTACATGTCACTACTGTTCCCATCAAATTTCACAGTTCAGATTCTATACTCAGCCACAGTTTTGAGAAAAAGGAGTAATTTGACTCAGATCAGGTTCTGAAAGCACTAATTTTGTGACAGAATTGAAGCAGGATACAGTACATTTCTGATATTTGATAAGTTAACAAAGAAATGGGGGATATTTTCAAAAAATATTAAAAAGATAGAAAAGCTCATCCCTAGAATATTATCAGCTGTATTTCTAAAGGTATTTCCATCCTAACTGATAGCTAAGCAGATTTCCATTTCTTAACACAGTCAGTCATACTGCAAATAACACCATTATTGGCTCACTAGAACTTAGACTGAGGAAATAAACTCATTTCACAGATGCTACTCACAATTCATGACCAAGCTATCCCAAATCCCAGGCCTGGAGTGGAAATAAAGATCTCTGTAGCTCATAAGAAGCCCTTGTAACAGCCCCATGTCATTCATAAGAAGATTTTTTAATTTTGCATTTTCCCAGTAAGATTTACACTGTAATAAAGAGCCAACATTTTCAGAAAATCATAATTTTTTGAAAAGTATTCATGAAGAATAATGGATTAGATCCTAGAACACCCCTGCTAAGCCAGTTGTAGGTTTAACATAAATCTCAATGCAATCTATTTTAATCTAAAATACTTATTTCAGTGCATTCAGTGAATATAAAGCAATATCCAAGCCTTCTGCTCTTCATGACAAACTGTACTGCTTCTATTTAGTGGCTAGCTGGCCAAAACCCTTCAACAAGTCTTTAATTAGTCCTGAAAAAGAAAGCAGCGCTGGATAAGCATGTTAACATTTGGCCAGCTCAAGGCTTGTCCAAATACTCCTGCCAGGAAGAAGTCTTTTCCTGGAGGGTCACAGAAAAGTGTCTTTAAACAGAACATCACATAGAATTTAATAGAAAATTCCACATTAAGCTATGGCTTTGCAAAATTAACCCCCATTCCTTTCATTCTATGTATAAAAAAAAGGGGGGGGGGGGGAATTTGATTAAGTGTTTTATAAAACAAAGAAATTTCATTAATTTCTTCAATTTTAACTACTTTCATTTATTTTAATTGTAATTTCTTTAATTACTTTCTTTATTAAAAGAAATCAATGAGTCTTTCCTCTATTTAGTATCACAGCATGGAGTCATAAAGAAAATGAACAGAGTTCAGAAATGTACTTCTCTGAGCCTTTAAAGAAATAGCATTAAAGACAATATCCCATAAACATATCTGATACTATTAAGTTCAGAGGGTTTTGCCTAGCTCATCTGTTGCCTGAGCAATGTCTGATAGTACGATCCTCATACAAAGAAAAGAATAGTTAGACTTGGGGGGGAAGGGGGGAGGAGGATTGGGGGAACAGACAGCACACTTATCCAAATAAATCCACAATCCAAGAAAAATATCTGGATCTGCTGACTCAAAGAACATCAAGAACTTATGATGTCAGTGACCCAGAAGATTAAATTCCTCTTTGAAGACATTTAATCATATTTTCAGATATGCAAGGGAACTTTCATAATATAATAAAGGAGATACAATTTTTTTTATTTAGAAAATGATGTTCCAAACCTCTATGACCCAAGGCAAAGATACAAAACTAAAATGACTGTGCTTTCATGAATAACAGTGTATAGCATTATGTCATTTAGCACAGTTATTAAAATTCATTTCAAGCGCTGATATTGACTACAGAGAATACACAAGTTCTTCCCCTTGCATGATTTAACTTTCACAGTTAAGAAAATAGCTATTTGATTAAAAAAAATACATGACATCTTCTGCTCCTACCCATGTCAGCAGAAGCTACAAATGTCTCTGTATCTTGAATTAATTCCAATTAGAAGCTTAATGTATGCTTATTGATGTCTACATTTTGTACAATGTATATAAATTTACCCTCTAAGTGCCATATGTGGAGTGATTTATGAACCAGGGATTTTGCACATTAGTTATATTAAGACATCCTTTTTATCTTCAATGATACGCAAATAGGTATCATAAGCATGTAACACAAAATATATTCATCTCATATAACAAAGGCCAATACATTTTATACTTAGTCCTTGGCACTAACATTAACTACTGTTTGGGAGTAAAATATGAACATTTTAATATGTGTCATCTGATCTGACAAGAGGTCTGACTACCTTGCAAACAAAACAAATTTTTACTGTCTTTCATAACATAGGCTATTCGAGCTATAAAAAAAGTAATTTATTACAGAAAGATGCGCATTTCCCAATCTGACTCCTTTGTCCTCTATGCATTCATTTCAACTACTCGCTCTACCATCACCACCATCAAGCACACTGTGAAGAACAGGGTGTGACATGTTGGGGCATGAAAGTCAGAAGGCTGACTTTCCAAGACAGGGTGTAACATGAAGACAACACACGTCAGAAAAAGAAGGTGGAATTTTTTTTTAGTCAAATGCTAGGTGGAACATTAGCAACTGTTGTTTGTTTGGGTTTTTTTCCCCAAAGGAGCTGGACTTCCTATTAGTCCAGAAACACTGCACTGGGATGTTTGCTATGTAAGTTCTGTCAGCTTCAAAGGCATCTGCTGTTCCACGTCAGTGGTAGGTGCTAAAAACCCCAAATCAAACCAGCACAACAAAACCCAAAAACAAACAGGAAAGCCCAACAAGGCAAGGCAATCTTTGAGAAAACTTTGTGGCACTGAGCCACAATCCCATTCACACTCACCTAGCAAAGCAGACAACAAAAATTCTGGATAGAAACTATGAAAATAAGGGTCAAGTAAAAGCCAGGAGCATAACAGGTGACAAATTATGCTAGCTTTTAATTTTACTACCCACTCATATATGCATTCTTGTGAAGTGTTATACAGCTGCTGATTGCATTTTTGGTTTAGATTAAGTTCATCTTACTGATGCCAAATTCAGACAGTTAACCTTTACTGTTTATTTTTAATAGATTTGATGCAATACATTTTTATTGCCGAGATAAGTATTGATTAAAGCCTCTGCTTCCACTCATTTTGATTGCCTCATGTAATTAGGAAGTCTAATAAGATTATGAAGTACAAATAACATTTTACATTTGCATGTAGATTTGTGAATGACCTTTACGAATTGAATATACTTGGAAATACACCTGCCCTTGAGGTAAAGGACAGCAAATATACAGTAGACATCTCAAGGTATAAATAAGGAAGACTCTGTTAAGTGATGTGGAATAGCAAAGTACCTTCAAGGTCCAGACAGAATAGAAAGGTTTCCCATGAATCAAGTCTAACCTGCCCTGCCTAATGCAAAAAGCTAAGTTTATACCATTTAAGAGGCTATACTCCTGGTATTTTAAACAGTGATTTGAATTTTTTTAAGCAATGTATCAATTCCAAAACTCCAGTCATACTCAAAGCTGTAAGATGTGCGTGGGTAATCAGGCAGCTACGCTAAAATAGTCAAGTGTTTATGTAAGTGCAGAAACACAACCACAAAAAGAGCAAAGTCAAGGCCCAGGATTTTCAAATAGGCAGAGATTTGCCATAACTGACCAGACTGTTTATTCATGTTAGCCAACATCTTGCTGGCAGCAACTGCCAACACTTGTTCATTCAGCTGGGAGTATGAAGAGGAGGAATGCCTGATGATTTTTTTTCCCCCTATCTTCTGAAAAATATATATCAGGTTTTCTCAGATATAATCTCATTTGTTAGATGATCTCCCAAGTGACATAAGAAAGTTTAATGGCATTTAGCTTTTATGGACTGGCTGATTAGACTAATTACAAGTGTGAAAAAGAAGACTTGAAAATATATTCTGTGACTGGATGCGGATTTTTTTTTTTTTCAGATAAAGCATTATTATTCCCCAAAAAATGTTTAATTCATTTTATAAGGTCTGCGAAATCAGGTTTGGAAAGTGCCAAACAGGTCCGTTTTCATTCTCTCACCTGGGATGGGATGCATTAGTCATTTACTGTACTGCACTTTTTAGCCCTGTCTCATTTTAAGCACAACTTCAAAGATATGAAGCATCCCACATGTCCCTTGGGAAACTATTCCAAAATAGTACAGAGGTTTATTTCTGACATTTAATATAATCTCTCCTCCTCAGATTCACCCTGTTACACTCACTCCATCACCTTCTAAAAGAGTCTGAAAATAAGCAGAGAGGGTTGTTCTGAAATCTTGTTTAAGTTTTGGACACTGCCATCCATATTCTGAGGAAAACATGTTACACGACCCCAGATCTATCTTGACTTATTTCTGAAATGCAACCCCCAAATCCACACAGCCGGACTTACAGCCACTTTCCTCTCTCAAGGAACTTCAGTGGAAAAAGGATTTTAACAGCTTTCTTCTATAGTTACGGTTAGGAAAGGCTATAGAAATATGATTGCAGTCATGACATTTTTCTATAGCCCTTCATCAATCCAAAGCAAATTCACCTACTAGAGACTTCTGGTGATCCATAACAGAGCAGGAAAACTTGGTATCTATTTTTCACATCAAAACGTTTGGTTATCCTGCTGTATGAGTGTCCTGAATTGTTTTTCCAAAGGAAATACGATACATCGCATACTCTATGACAGATTCATTTGACAACGGTATCCAATCATGGGGTGGGGGTGGGAAATCAATGAGATAGGTTATGGGGACATCTGCTCAATATGAACAGCTGAGGCTTCCAGCTCCCTGACCGTGTAACTGCTGCATATTGTACCACAAGTTATATAGCAGAAATTTTGCTTTTTACATCTGACGGACAAGAAAACAGTATTGTTCTATCCAAACTACAAGTGAAATCAGGAGATAAAAGAATTACAATGACATTTCATGTGGAGGATTTTTAAGAATTTATTCCACCATTTAAGTTATCCAAAATGCCATCTTTAAAGCAGCATGCAGGCTCTAGGATACCTTTCTCCACTGTGCAAATGTTTATGGAAAACAGAAATGAAAAGCCCTTTAATATGTAACTGTTCTGTAAGCTCCAGATGTGCCACAGGGAGAACCTACATACTTCTGCTCCATGTGCTTGATAACTGCATACCTTAATGGGGATTTGAAGGCACTTTAGTGCACTGAGTTGCACAAAAAACCTACAGTGAAACACAGCATTTATTTACAAAACCTACAAAACCACCAGACAACAGTTAGTAAGGTCTAAACAGCCTCTATATAACCTGGTTGTTGTGGTTTAAGCCCAGCCAGTGACTCAGAACCATGCAGCCAAAGTCAAAACCATTCTATTGTTACCCATGGAGCACAAGGAAGAAGACTATCATCTGAGATTTTCTTCTTCCTCCTCAGGGAAAAAAAAAAGGTCTATCGCAATTCTTCCCTGTGTATGTTGTCTGACCTGCTGCTGTAACTACAGTGTGAAGCATGCAGGCAGAGAGGTATCATCAAGGTTCTGCCCATTCTCTGCCCTCTAGTCCTTTCCACATTGACACACAAAAAGACAAAGGTCTATGCAAGCAAAAATGCAGCAGCTAGTAACTGACATAGTGACATTTTCCTGAGATATTATAGAAATCCTATAAAATAAGAGAATAAAGAAAAAAAAAACAAAGCAGACACTATGAATCCTTGCATTGGGCAGAACTCACTTAAAGGGAGTAAAGTTTGATCTTGCTTTCCTTAATGGAATTTATTTCCTGCTAATACCTCTTTACCTCAAGGAAACGAGTGTCATGAGATGACAGAGACGAAGGTTTTCTCTGTCAGAAGCATGGCCTTTTATTGTTTTTCAGCACTACCACTGAGCTCAGAAGAAGTTCAGGAAGAATGCCTGTACATTTTCAGAATCATTATGGGTTCAGCGAGGGACTGGTACCAGATTTGGGGTGAACTGATGGCCCTCTCAAATTTTAAATTAATTCTGCTAGGAAGCAAGAACTTCACCTAAAGACACAAAATAAAATAAATTTTTAAAGAATTAAAAACTAAAACCAAACTTTACAAATAATCTGTTGTCTGACTTACCCGTTGCTTTTACCCTTGAATATTTTTTTTTCTCTAAAAGAACAGCTCAGACGCTACCGGTTGCAATAACTTCTTCTAACACAAAAAATGATGATCCAACTGGGAATTGTTTCAAGGGCTACAGCAGTGCACATATGAGGTTTCCAGATTAAGAGGCAAACAACGTATCTACAGGTACTAAACAAAGTTAGGGATTCAGCTACATCAGTGGAGGTTTTTAATTGTGTGCTAGTACTATACTGGAGTAAGATTTTTCTTATAAGACAGGAGATGAAAAAGAGTAGTATTAAAAAAAATAAATTAAAAAAAATAATTACCAAGCACAAGATGACTGCCCAATGTTTTTTCCAGGAAGACATCCTGACTCTACACGGAGGGCCTTCAGACATGCACATGAAAGTGATCAAATTATATGGCTGCCTATAATGGCTAAGAAAGATATCTAACATGGTATGCAGTCCCTTATAATGTAAAGTTCCTCTAGACATTGCAACTTTGATAATAGTTTCTAATTCAAAAACATTTTCTTCACATAATATTATTAAAGTGGACTGCTTTGGAAAGGATTCGGAGCACAGAAACGGAAGCTGTGTTTCCGAATTTCTGAGATGTTTTAGTTGTCTAGATTTACCAGTCAGGGACAATCTGAAGAAAAAGTCACCACCTGTTACATATTTTCACTTAATCTTAACATTCACATTAGCTTTTCACTGCTTTTTCATACCTCCTTGTTTCAAATATGCCTGCGTGCAGAAACAGAAATATACTCAGAAGTACAAATATGCTCAGGCATACTTTGAAAGATCAAGCTTTCAATGGGTATGGTATTTAAAAGCTTGCTCACACCTATCCGTGCAATATTCTGTGAATTCTTTGAGGCATGATTGTGGGCTGTGATATCTTTACCTGAAATACACTGGTACAGACACTTGGTACTGACAAAATAATACTGACAAAGTCAAAGTTATACCATGCTATGAAAATAGTGCTGAAGACAAAAACTAAAATAATCAGAGACAAGTGTATACCACCTGCAAAAGACTGATGAACATGTCAAAGGTAAAAAGCCTTATGGACACTTACAGACTTCCAGCAGTCTGCCTACAGATTTTGTCAAATCAATGGGCATGGACTGAGAAACTAGTCACGAGACTGGTTTCCAGAACAGAGACAAGTCTGTTTCACTGGTTTTGCAGCCTTTGATGTTTAATTCTTAGCCAGGCTGAAGGTTGGAAAGACTCAGTTATCAGCCACCTAAAATTCACACACTCAGCTTGGAACTCTCTACATTCCCCAGAGATTGGGTTGATTTCCCTTAAGTGTAGGCACAGATAGTCACAGCAATGAAGAATTAAACATTATGACATATCCCAAATAAAATCAGACACACATCAAAAACACTGCAGAATTTCTAAGTGAAGAACTGCATGCTGGTGCACTGAGCTAGGCTGTGTGCGCTTTGGGGCACTCTGATAAAATTAGGGAGTAACCTGAGGTGGAAAGGACCTTGGAAGATCTTGCAGTCCAGGGCTTTGGCTGCTCCAGTGCTTAACTTTCCTTGTGGTGAACCTTATGATCAGTCAGAACGGCTCTTATTTCTATTTATGCCCATTCAGTCATGCCCTCCCAGACTTCGTCTTAAACACATGGTTTTAAAGAATCCACCTCTGTTCCAAGTTTACCTTTGCATTTTGAAATAAAATACTTAACACAGTGTACAAACCTGTATATAGAAACATATGCCTTGACTATAGAATAATTCCTTCTTTAATATCCAATACTGATCCTAGGTCTTGGGGCTTAGCTAGTAGCCTACCTGTACTGCTGCCAAAGGGTTCCAGTCTAGTTGCTGCTTAGGTCACCTCTTTTCCCAAGAAACAGCTTGACTTTCAGGACAATAGAAGCAACAGTAGAAGGAGATATTTTTCATTCAAGAATTGCTTCCTGGAGAAGTCATTATCTAATTTGATTAATGTCCCTATACACATGGATAGTGCCTTTTTCTCTTATCCTGTTTCCTTATATATAACGTTGCGATATATTGCCATCCTTCCTGAATTTTGACAGATAACACTGATGCAAATTATGCATCTCAGTAAAACTGCACTGCTGAAATTGAGATAACTGATACACAAACCTTTTTTTCCTTTTCCCGCATTAAAATTCCAGGGTTTACATAACTGTTATGTCCAGAGACAGAGATAAATGGATGAATACATAGAAAGCTCTGTAGAACACATGCATGAAATAACTTTAGAAGACAAGACAGAATTAATAGTTGTTCTCAAATTGATAACAGTCCTAAAATGCCAGCAGCGCTTTGCCTCTGCACCCAGCTCATCCTTTTATTTATGCATCTGTAGCCTATAAAAGAAAAGCTAATTTTAAAATCCACTCATGCAGAAATTTTTAAATTTCTTCAAAAGAGCTTCTAGAATACTAAACACGCCTACACACGGAGTTTTGGTCTGATGGAACTTTTCTGTTCTTTTACTAATCCTCAGTATTAACATAGTTAACTTGAAACATGTAGGAATGTTACATTTCAGTGTAATTATGTGATTATAGACATCTCATGCCCATGGACTCTTTGTACACAGATAGTTCCAGTTTATAAAGCTAAGAATGCAGACAGGAATCTGACAGCTGGGACTTCAGAGAGAAGCATTTGTGAACTAGCACGCAATTTTCGTGAAGTCTTAAGCTATGTTCCAATAAAGCAGCTGTAAGTTCGGATGCTGAACCAAACTTCATCCAATGTCTCTGCCTAAAAAAGCCATCAAAACATTTACTGTAAAAGCATGATGAATATCAGTTACCGTCTTTTGTGGGAGAGAAATTGCACAGTAATAAAAGGGAAAGAACCTTCCTCATTTCCAAAACACACCCAACAGCTGAGCAAACTTCTGAAAATATTCAGGACTCGATACCTACCTCCTTCTCTGGAGGTTGAATAAATTCAAAAAATACACTCTTTCATGAAGGTTTTTGTATTATTCTTTTTCTTTCAGCAGTAGCATGCAAGTGCAGACTATCTTTTGGTTTAGTTAAAAAGCAAGACAATTAAAACAAGCATTTTCCTTTAATATCTAAATTGTCAATGTGTAAAATCAAGGTATTTTGCTTGCAGCATTCCCATAAGTAATGTTTTATTATCTTTTTTTTAAGAAATCCTTCTCACATCATATAACAAAGGGTCAAGACTGAAACCACCAGTGTAATACTTATTTGTGCACAAGTTCCTTTAGAGGAAAAAAACAAAACAAAAATGAAACTCAAAGATGGGTTTTCAATGAAGTAGCTGAAGACAAAGTAAGTAAATTAGTTTGGGGATTTACCTGTCACTAGTGGAGAGTGTTCTTTCAGAAATCAAATCAGAAGACTGAAACATTAGAAGAGCACACACATTCCCCTTCAATTTGCTGTTTTATCAATCACAGTTTTCAAGCCGTTTTTCTGTAATTGTTTAAACTTAAGGAATAAGCTGACACCTGCTGTAATAACCACTGCAGAACACAAAGTGTAGTAGGGAAATTGTAACCATACTACCAGCAGTGTCCTGAGAAATACGTTCTATAAGCAAATCTGTTCTTTGCCTGTTAAAGCTCACGATCCTGTCTGCCACAGACCTTAGTGTTGTCTGTCTCCATGTTGGCAGTCACAACTTCCTACTATATCACAGTGTTGAAAGGGGATACTGGGTCATACTGATCTTGCAAGATGTAAATCAAAAATGTATTCCCCCTTTGCAATATTTCAGCACTAAATTATATAGGAAGTGCCAAGAACAAAAAGTAATTCCCAGTATATGTTAAAAATAAAATATAAAAAAACAATGAAATTATATTACACAAATTTATGGTGTAAGATAACTTTTTCCCAGATGAGGTGAATAAACACATGCAACTTCTTTTACTTATCAACAGAAGAAAAACATTTTGCTTGGGCCCAGCCACACATTAATGTGCAAAAGCATTTGTGCTAAATGACATTTCTTGCATTTTCAATTGCGTTCCTAGTATACAGCCAAAGAGATAAATCCACTTATTCTGTCCTTTGCATGTTGTACATGAAAGAAGGAAGTATACCAAGATTAAAAAATCCCATAAAAGATGAAGTAATGTCTTCAAACAAGGAAGTCAACTCCTTTTATTATTCTGGAATGGGTTGTAGGCAAACATGTTGATTCTTCAGGCTAGTTCCTATAAGTCATTACATGCAAGTAGTTGGATTCTACTGACTACACTAGTAGGCAGTATATCTAGTGTACACAGAGTAATGCTATTTGCTATTTACATATATCCGAGTATAAATCTGAAACTGTTACACCACAGAGTATGTAATTTTTCATAGTTACTGATGCATTGAGATTTCTAGAAAAAGGAACCATTTAGGATAAAATCTGTCCCAAGACAGAGGAAGTAATACTCCCAGTTTTGTATTCCCTAACCTTTAGGATAAAAGAAGTAAAGAGCTGTAGCAGGTGACAGCCATCACAGAAAGACACAAGCAAGGAGATGCATCATCCCATTTCCTCTTTCAAAAAATCAGTCAGCATGGGTCAAAGCAAGAAGAGCTGTTAAACAGATTTTTGCTGTTGCTGTTGCTCTGCTTCCTTGACTTTGCTGTCTGAATCTCCAGGCTGTCTCTTCTGTCAATCACAGTAGGTGACCTGCTGTCACTCCTCTATCATCTGTTAGGAACAGTACGACATCAGAAAGCTTTATATTATTCAGCTGTATTTTATTAGGTGATTCCACCTACAGTATATTTACTGTTACATTTTTCATTTCTCCCACATGCATCTCATGGGGCTAGGATGTTCCCTTTTGTACAGGCTAGTTTCACCAGGTATCTTGGACTCCTAAAGTCATTCAGCTAGGGGTTTGAGTGGGTTTTCACACTATTTCAGTGCAAAGTTCTATTGTAAACCATCACCACACAAATTACTTCAATTCTCAGCAACAACACCTATCAAAAAAATAGTCTCCTACTTCACAAAATCATCTAAATAAATATTTTCATGTGGCTTATAGCTTTACTGCTAGTGTTTCACAGCACAGCAATCCAAAACTTCAATGTCAATGACTTTCCAAGACTACTGACACATTATTACAAAGATGGAAAAACTGAAGTACCAATATTAGTTCATCTATCCCAAAGCATACAGGCATCCAAAACACATATCTGGGATGATCTTAAGGTCATTTCCAACCCTAACTATTCTATGATTCTATGTTATACAATATAGTCTGAATTTTAGAGGAGTAGGCAAATACTTTTTTTAATAGTCAGGGAGGGAAGATGAAGACTACACTGAATAATCATGTACCCTTGTGGCACAGATGGTAACTTATCAGGTGGTCTACAGAAAAAAGAATCCAGAAGTCATTAACAGTTAAACAATCCTAGACCTCAACACAGCAAGACTTCTTCCACCCCATCTAGCTAATTAGTGTTGTAACCGCTGCAGCACTTCGTTCTTATGATGACATCAGTTTACATAGCAAACAAGGTCAAAATCACAGTACCTAGCCATCACTACGAAATTAAAATGTAATCTGAACACAAAGGAGCCAAACCAGAGTCAGGCTTCAGTTAGGTGAATCTCTCAGCTGCACAAAGGTGAATCCAAGCCTCTTGGAAACACCCTCCTGGCAAATTGGCTGGCTTATGTCTCCCTCTTCATAGCATAAACACATTCTTCCCAATATGCCACTAAAAAAACCCCAAGTTCCTGAACAGTTAGCATTAGAAGTACTGCCTGTCTATACAATGCAAATTTTGAGAAAGCAAAACACACTTCCTAAAAATTATTTGAGAAGTAAATCAAGTATGTTTTCACTTTTACCAAGTAGTCACAGGATAATTATGGTACTTAGCTTGAAGCCAGGCTTAATCCATGTAAAACACCTTTCTTGATTTATCTTTTTGCAAGTATGTACTACTGTACAGTAGTGGAACAAAGAATATATATCAAAAGCTGTCGCTTTGAAATAAAAGCCTAACCTATTAGACACAAACACATTCCGCTAAAAGGCACAATTCAGATGCTTTCTTTCCCCTGTGTACAGTTTATCTGCATTAAAAGTTGTCTTAGTTTCAAAGCTGTACCAAAGCCTACCCAGAATCATAATCTGACTCTTGTTATGTGCCAGAAAACATTCTAGATTCACATGCAGAAAAATAAAACTATGTGTCTTTGCTAGAATGGCCCTGATAATCTCTACTAGTAAAGTAACCTCCGAACTGGAGTGATTATTTGCTTTCATACTCCATAGAGCCAACTTGCAACTTTCTGTCCCCAGATCCTTTACGTCCTGCTTTCAGGAAAAAGGAAATCACAGATCTATCATCTGAGAAGCCATTAGCTTATCCCTAAAAGTAGTCATTCGTAACACTTTGACAAGAACAATCTCTCTCTTTTACTGGAGCACAGGAATGACAGTGAGAAGACGTAGCCCAGAGAAGATGCTGCATGAACATTTTGCAGAAAAATGCGTGTTATTGGAAAGACCAGAAAACCAAGGTATGACCTGTTTGCATAACATCACTTCCCTGGAACTGCGCATAAACAGAAAGGCTCACCTGAACCTCAGCATAACAGCATTTAGTAATGATTATGAAACAGGAAAAGGCACACTCTCAGTGACACAGCAGCTTCACAGAAGGCACCACTCAACAGCTGACATGTGAGAAATGTTTGTGTATGCACAGCTTATGTTAGGGGGTGAAAACACAGTGGTAGGGACTAAGTTGTACTGCCAGTCCATTATTCAGACAGATCATAGCACATAAGAAGAGATCTTAAGACTCTCACTTGACATCCCCAGCACTACAAGTGATAACTATCCCAGCAGTCTGTTAATGATGCAGCAGCCAGATCAGCCCAGCGAGAGCCAGAAGCCATCCCTGCACCACAGAATTTTTGAACAATTAGGATGTACTTGAAATAATAGGATTGTGGCATGCAAGGTCACAAAAGCACAGTCCTTACCACTTTTTCTGGTTACCAACAGTATCTCTTAGAGAGAGTGAATCTAAGGACAGGGTGTCCAGACTGCAGGAATACACAGGAACACCCCAAGTAAGCTGCCTGCACCAAACTTTCTAAAGCTAAGACAATGTGGCTGTTTCTGGAACTTGTTCCCAAAGAAACCACCACGAAGGCTTTGAGAAAGGAAAGTAAACACAGATCAGTTGTACAAACTTTTCTCCGTGACCCAATGGCTAATGTTTTCTACCACTGAAGGGAGTTGCAGGAACAACCTAAGGCACAGGTTTTATCATCTTTTCTGTCAGTACTAAAGCAGGTCAGTGAGAAGATTAGGGTCATTCATGCTCTGTTATCTTTCTTCTATAACAATGGCATAATAGGCATAAATATGATTCCAAGTGGAATCTTAAAGTCCCTAAGTCTCCCTTCCAAAACAGGAACTCTTGAGAAGCAGCCAGCTGATAAAACTACAGTTTTTAAGTGCAAGAAGCATTTTGGCAGTCCAAAAGCTTGCACGGAGAATTACAGCCAAGTCAGTGTTTACACACAAGCTATAAAAATCAAACTGAAGCATGGCAGTAGGCTTAGCCGCCACAGTGAGAAGGATTGTGCAGGAACACACTCATAAGTTGTCAAACTAACTTACAGAAAATCACCAGATTCTCAACTCTTCCCCCAGCCCCAAAAAGCTTACACAACACCAGCCCTTTTTGTTCTGTTAGATGAATTGGTGCATCGATTTTTGTGTTTGAATTCCACAGTCTCCCACTGAAAAGCTCTTTCAATAATAAATCCAGTTTCACAACAGACTTAAAGTCAAACTTCCATTGTCCTGAAAAAAAGAGGTATGATTATCTCAAGTATGCCTTTTGCATAAGTATTAAACAAATTGAAGGCCTGAACTAGTTTGAAGTCACTTAAGAAATAAAGCATAAGGATACTTCTTTAGCAAGAGTCTCCCTATCCACATGTGCACTGAACTTTGTCATTTTTGTGTCACAACTTTAGTCAGCAGTCAGGTACTCTGTGCTGGATTAGTACATGCCAGAGCGCATGCAGAGCTATGACATGATCTTTCTTGCACTTAGCATGGGATTGGAATTCTTGTAGCATCATGAGAGGATAGATTTAGGCATCCTTCTGTATCATTCTCTGATTTTATTTTGAAAATTACTTAATGTGTATAAGCCTAGTAGCCTGAGAGAAAAAGAGAAGTGCCTTCTTAGGAACACCCTTACAAATAAAATCCAGTTCTCACTGCTGCTCATCAGTGCCCAGGAGGGTTGCACATGACATCTGACACTATAGCAACTGCTTTGCACTTCAAGCAGCCTTGAGCTTTGTAGTTGAGAGATTCTGTTAATTGTAAGGGATGTTAGTGTTATGACCTTCATATGACACTTTAGCTATTAAAAGAAAGGCACCTTTCAAGCGTGTCAAGATCCCTCTGGATGGCATTCCTTCCCTCCAGTGTATCAACCGAACCACACTGCTTGGTGTCATCAGCAAACTTGCTAAGGGCGCACTCAATCCACTATTCATGCCACCAACAAAGATGTTGAACAGGATCAGTTCCAGTACCAACCCTTGAGGGACACCAATCATTATCCTTCTCCAGTTTGACATTGAGCTGTTGACCACAACTCTCTGCATGCAGCCATCCAGCCAATTCTTTATCCACCACATGTTCAATCCATTAAACTGATGTCTCTCTAGTTTAGACAAGGTAGTCATGCAGTACAGTCTTGAATACTTTGCAGAAATGGAACAGACATCTTCCAGTCCTTCCTACGCCTGTTCCAGCATTCATCAATTCTACTTCTGTCTCCTGACAGTTCTCTCATCTTGTAATTTGCTATGGATTAACTACGCAACTTTAATGTTATTCTCAATTTTTGCCTAAGTAGTCATTGGTATAATTTGACCAGAATCAAACATACGCCAACTAACTGCAACTGGGTGATGTGTCAGTTTGTTGGGAGTGAAGTTCATTTTCTTAGCAGTTTCTTGACATCACTTATTTCTATGATGAAGATCGTGCTACAGCTGCCTCAGCTGGCAGTGTGCTCAGGTGGCCAAGCAGGACAACAGCATCCTGGCTTTTATCAGACATAGCATGGACAGCAAGACTAGGGAAGTAATTGTCCCCCTATACTTGGCACTGGTGAGGCTGCACCTAAAATACTATGTTCAGCTCTGAGCCCCTCAAGACAGACATTTAGATGCAGGAGCAGGTCCAGAAAAGGGCAATAAAGCTGACGAAGGGTCTGGAGCATAAGTCTTACAAGGAGTGCCTGAGAGAACGGGGGTTTTTTAGCCTGGAGAAGAGAAGGCTCAGGGGGGATCTTAATGCTTTCTACAACTACCTGAAAGGAGGATGAAGCAAGGTGGGTGTCAGTCTCTGCTTCCAAGTGACAAGTGATAGGACAAGAATAAACAGCCTCCAGCTGTGCCAGGGAAGGTTTAGATTGAGTATTAGGGAAAATCTCTTCCCCGAAAGGGTTGTCATGTATTGTAACAGGCTGCCCATGGAAGTGGTTGAGTCAGCATTCCTGGAGGTATTTAAAAGACCTACAGGTGGCACTTAGGGAAATGGTTTAGTGACGGACTGATATATCTAATCTGAGTTCTGGTAGAACAGATCAAATTGGATGTTTGCACGGTTTTAGTGCTCACTGGCAAGCCATGAGTTTTATGTCACTTCTCCAGGTTGTTGGGCAAACAGAAAGCCTTTTGTAGACTTTCACATGATCAAAAAATATGCTCTTTCCCACAGAAGCCCTTCCATGTGGGAAAGGGCATGGCAAAAGCACAGAGTTTGTCCCATATACCACCTAGGGCGGCAGGCAAAGGGCTAGGCCACTGCCTACACCCTGTCATGAGATTAAGCCAACTGCAGAAGATGTGGAAAGCTGCTGACCTCAGCTCACAAATGGCAAAGGTGAGAAGCTGATGAGTTACAGACAGTGCTGGAAAGAATGACTGGTCTTCACAGCTGGTGACAGGGAAGATTCATGAAACACAGACGGAGTCCACTGATGACTGAAGGAAACTGCTGCAGACTGGACAGCAGAATTGTGCTATGCCAGCAGCATTTAGGTAACTATCAGTAACACCACAAAAGGCTGGGATTATCTAGGTAATGCTATCAGGAATGACAAATCTGGATATAGATACAAAAAAAACAGGGCAAAAAAGCAGGGAAGGAATAAGGCAAGGCAGGGAATGCAGAAGACTAGGCTGGAGAAATGGAGGCATGTGGGCAGCAAAAAGGAGGTCTAGAAAATGGGAAAATGGATAATAAGGTATGAAAGTCTTGCTGCCTTCATGTCCTGGTTTCAGCTAGGATAGAGTTCATTTTCTCCCCAGTAGCTGGTGCAGTGCTGTCTTTTGGTTTTAATCTGAAAACAATGCTGATAACACACTGATGTTTTAGTTGTTGCTCAGTGGTACCCCAATCAAGGACTTTTCAGTCTCCCATGCTCTGCCAGTGAGGAGGGGCACAAGAAGCTGGGAGGCAGCAGAGACTGGACACTTGACCCGAACTAACCAAAAGGGTATTCCATAACACAGCATGACATGCCCAGTATATAAACTGGGGGGAGTTACCAGAAAGGACCGATTGCTGCTCGGGTAAGACTGGATATTGGTCGGCCGGTGGTGAGCAATTGTATTGTGCATCACTTGAGTTTATTGGTTTTTTACATTCTGCCTTTTAGTTTTACATTCTCTCCCCCTTGTTACTTCCCTTTTCATTGTTATTATTAGTCATAGTATATTGTACTTTAGATATTAAACCACTCTTACCTCAACCCATGGGGTTTACATTCTTCCGATTCTCCTCCCCATCCCACCGGGGCAGGGTGGGGGAAAGAAAGGAAGATGTGAGTGAGCATAGTGCCGAGTTACCAGCTGGGGTTAGAAAACACCACTTGTGTGCTTGCTGGGAAGCATTGTGTTCGATCATCTCAGCCTAAATCAAGACAATAAAATAAAACCTGTTGCTCTGGCCATGCCACACATGTGAAGCCAACTCCCATGGTTAGGGGACAGAGGAGGAAAGAAGTACTTTCCATAGCAAGCAAGGGAACCCCCAACATACAGAGTAAACATGGTACTATTGTGAGGGTGCCTGTTCCAGCAACACCTCATAGTATTATCACTTCCTTAAGAGACTATCAAATGTCTTCTGAGTCCTGAAACTCTTGGTTAAGTAAACACTATTGTGACAATTATTCCAATGCTGCTGAATCCAGCTACAATACAGAAACTAGCCAAAATATGTTGCTTTTATCCAGTCCCTAAATTATCAGATTAATAGAGGTCTTAGAAAACTTCCTACCCAAAATGAAAGGAAATCTAGACTCTGAAATTTTCTGCACTGCAACCATCACTTACTGTCACGAGCATGCAATTGGTATAAAGACCCTCTTATCTAACACACTTGCAACCAGGATGAGGACAACTTGAGGTCCTTACAACATAACTTGCAAAGCAGTGAAAAGCTGCATTTTGAGATCCTCAGAACTAATTATTTACAGATTAACTTTTTGCCTCAATGGACAAAGCATGTGACTAATTCAGTGCTATAACCATCACAGTACTGAGTTTAACTACTGGCTCAATTTAGAGTTCTACCATCCAGCTATACCTGACACACGGTTGATGGCTGTATATAAATGCCAATTTTAACACTCTCTGACTTGGATTTTTTGTACAAACATCATTTGCTTCTCACTCTCTGAAGCAGGAGGAACTGCTAGTGGCTGTGTGTGCCAGACATTAACATAATAATAACATTCACAGGTATTCCACATTTTCCTCTGCATTTCTAAAAATCCCATTTTATGGAGCTTGTATAAATATATGGGTGAGCATCTGCATCACAGGCCATATAACTGCAGAACTGTTAGACAGTAATAGTGAAAATATCTTTTCATCTGAAAGAACCCATTCTCACACTTTGCTCAGAAAGGATCACTTTCCATAATGGAGGCTGCTGTTGGCCAATAGCCTCTTTTCAAGCCAGATTGCAAAGCAACAATATAAGCAAGAGACCTGCTTATGCAGTCACATAGTGTTAAGTGAAGAAGAGATTTATACATACATATATATATATATTTTTTTTTCTTAAGAAAGGCAAATATAAACCATTCAGTATGCCAGGAGCTTGCATGCACCCAGCTATTTTAGGTTACCTAAGCAATGACATACAAAAAGGTTCTAAAACAGGGCCAGCCTCTAAAGGACCACAATAAGAAAGAACACAAAAGGCAGCTGTTTCTCCTCTAACCACTGCACACAGCTATCAAGGCAACCATAGTCTCTCCCAAGGATCCTCTAGTCATAGCTCAGTGATCAGCTGGACCTGGGTTGACCAGGAAGATGTAAAAAGATTGAATCACACTTTAGCTTCAAGGCTGGCAGCCTAACCATGTTGGGGGGCAGTGGTGGGGAAGGAGGAAGTCTGGAAAACCTGGAAAGGAGGAGAACATAGTTAAATTAATGGAGGAATATACACAGAAACTCATAAAAAAGTTGTACACAGGAGAAGTGTGTTTCTAAATTCATCTAGGAATGGTAACCTCAAGGCTTCTGCAGCCATTTTTCCTAACATACTTCACTGTCAATCTTTATTCTTTACATGAATTAATATAGAAAATCACAGACCAAATTAATGAAAGCAACATAGTAATATTAATATTTCATGTTTGATGCAATGAGACTGTTTCCTGACAGTGCTTAGTTGAAGTGGAATGATCATTTTATTGGAAGTCCACCAATTGCCTTTCCAGTTACAAAAGAAGGCAAGTTTGTCACGCCCCATTTCACTTTTACGAAGCCAAACAAACCCCACATAAACAGTTTCATAAGACACCCTGCAGCATAGCCCTTTCAGATGCTGCAGAATCAGACGCATTACTTAAATGTCGTTTTAAAATAGTACTGGATACAAAAGCACTAAGGTATGCCATCTCCACTGTTTGAGGAACAGGAGTCATTCTAAATACACTATAAACCAGACATTTATGCACCAGCATCAAGCACTGGAGACAATCTTCTCACCTAGCAAGAAACCATCAGGATTTCTCCAGGGTACAATATAGGGTTTTGAACCATCAATCTGGAAATACTGCAGACAGACTCCCTAACAGGAGTACTGCTGCAGCCCCACATACCTTTTCTTGAACGCTTTGTGCAACAACTGCTACTAAAAAAAAGATAAAAAACTGCTTTCTCATCCTTCATCTCCAACCTCACAGACATTTTTCTTAGGTCCAGGAAATGCAAACAAAACCAGAGATTTCAAGATTCTTTTTGCATGTTGAAACGTTGCAGATACTCAGTAATCCTCAGTTCAGACATTGAGAAGTGGCCTTAGGCAAATTTAACAGAGCTTCAGTGTTCTTTTTAAAAAGCAGCATACTACTGAAACAGGAAACTGCTATGTACTAGTTGCCAAGAGTACATTATTAAGGAAAAAAAGGAGTTGAGTTCTTGAAATGTAATGAGAAGGATTATAGCAACATGAAGCCACCCTCTTATAACAGATTATATCTGGAAAAGAAATCAAGTCCCATTAGAAACCAATGGGAGCAAGTTTAAAAGAGATTGCAAAGTAATTTTCTTTCAAATTACTTAGTTAATTTAAACGTATTAAACCATTAAATTAACAGAACACATTTTCAAGTGATAGAACCTCCTATAAAGTAACTTTGAAATCAAATCTCATTGGATTCAAGTATGGTCTAAAGGTTATTTAGTTTTAATTACCACAAAAAAAAATAATAAAAAAGCAAGCCTTTAAGCCTGAACGTGTTAGGGCCCATTATCCCATTCCATACTATTTGATTCATTTCTTGGTCACACCAAGATCACCTGATTGAATAAAAAATGAGATAGTACACACTAACAATACAGTCTTCATCTCCAGTAAAGCCAGCGTTGAGAAAACAGGACTAGAGCAAAACACTTGGATAGCAGAACTAAGAATAACAATCAGAATCATATATATAAAAGTATGAGGAAACAACTGAATTTTCATTCCATCAAATATACCTAGTACCTTAGATAATATCTAAGAACAACTATTTTTCAAAAAACTATTCCAGATGAAAACACGTGGAAACAGATAATTCTAGGATTTATGTTCACATACACATCCATTAAAATAGAATGAGGGTCTCCAATGTAAATCACTAAGTTTAGCTTTATTTTGTTTTCTACCTATGCACACTGCAAAGCAAAAAGAGAGAGATCTTTAATAATTTTTTGCATTGTGCAACAAAGGATCTCTTACAAAGGTAAATTAAGTGATGTGAGCAGTGTCGTTCCTGTCAGTGGCACCATTAGGAACAGCACTGAAATTAATGAATCTCACAAATTTAAGGCAGATTTTCCCAAATGCCTGGCTGTGCTCTCACTATTTCAACCTGATTAAAATCCATTGACATGGAAGCTAGTTTGCTGAGTGCAGACTCCTACACCTGCCTGTAACCCCTTCTATTATTATCTGGGATAAACGAGGTCATTCCTGTCACAGGCAGTTTCCTGAACACTTGCAATTCCCAAGCAATTCTTCAGTTTCTAAGTACAGCTTTAGTAACATCTGAAAATATAAGGAGAAAATGATGCAAGCTAGCTGTTCTAGCTACCTGTGTTCACATTAATTGATTTAGGACCTTCTATACTGGAATCAGAATTACCTGAAACACACCAAAGATTACAGTTTAGTCGTGTTCTGATTGAACAAGAATTTCAAAGCTCAGAAACCAAATAGGAAATAGGCTTAGAATGTCTTGTTACTCTCATTTGGGTTAATAGCGTAGTTATGATTCACTGTCTTTGCTGTTTGTTGGACTCGATCTGCAGCTTGAGCAGCATCACAGTCATTTAATTAATATAGTGCCAAGGAAAATGTAAATGCTGTTTAATCTTATCTAGAAAAAATGAGTTTGTAATACTATTGTCAGCAAGCAAGCTTGGCTAACATCCTTTGGATCAACACACTAGGAAACTTCAAGTTGACTCAATTGCACTTCTCACAGCACTAGCAGCAATCCAGACATGCATCACTGCACGCAAGAACGTCCACAAAATCTTCACAACAGCAAGTTTCTCTAGAAGTCAACTGCAAACCTTTTAGGTTATTTAACATTTAAATTCATGCAAAAATCAACGTAACTTCAACAATTAAGTCCAGCTTTTTACAGAGTTAGATTATTATTTTCAACAATTCTAATTTTAGATGTTCCTTAGAGCAAGTGTGAGCTTTGGCTATGAATGGAGGCCATTTCTCACTTTTTCTAGAGCAGCTAGTATACATACCCTTCTCTATACAGAGGGAGTCATATATATGTATATATCCTGTAGGTTCTGATCATTTCATAAATATCCTGCTGCAGCAAGCCAGCTTCATAATCCAAGTAAATTGGTCATCAAAGGAAAAGTCAACACTAAAACCAGTACGATAACCCAGGCAATGGCACTGGATGCACCTCTCAGCATGACAAATGCCACTTTATTATCAGAGGTACAGATTAGGACCATAGCCTAGAAAAGTTCAGTGGTTAAATCATCTCCTCAGAATGCAAGAGAAATGCTGAACAAGATTTACATCCAAACATTCTTCTCCATTGTACATCATATATCAAGCAGTGATTGACTTCTTTTTTTAATCCCAGGGAATATCCAGTTTGAGAGGTTTTTTATTTAAAAACAGAGATAAACTGGGGGGGGGGGGGAAGAAGGAGGAAGGAAGCTATCCAAGAAACAGCAGATGAACAGGGAACTAAGTCTTTAAAAATCCTTAAAAGGTCACAAGACAGGAATGTAGGTTTTCACCTGGGCCTAACTAGCAATAATTAACTAACTAGCTTTGATAACATAGACCCTTCTATCTTCAAGATAAGATAGGTGTTTAAAATGTTTTCACTCATTTGCCTAGGAACAGTGGCAATCTCTTTATAAACCAAGTCAGCTAGAAAAAGAAAACTCCCATAGTCTTATGAGGGAAAAAAAAAACCCACAAAACCAAACGCACAAAAAACCCAAACTAGTGCCAAACAAATCAAGACTATCATTCCCTGGTATTCTATGAAGATAGTAAGATAGCATTGTAAGAACATTGACAGAAAAGCTGCAGTAAGAAGAGTTCAATCTCTTTTTTAGCTATAAAAAATGACTAAAAATGTCAGAAGTTGATAGCTTTCCCGAAAGGGATTCTAAATCTTCTGAATTTATGTCAGTTGGTATTTCTGCATTCCTAGAAGACCAAAGAACTCTGATGTTAAACCCTAATTCCACAGCACTGCTTTGATGATCCCTGTTTAATGAGAAAAGCTCAAAGGTACTCACTGCAGAACATATAATGCAAACTAACAACACAGATGCCATAATAAAGTACCAACAGAAGTGCTAACTGTTCCATGTGAAGAGAACAATAGTAATGCAACACGGATAGAAAATTAAGTAAACTGATTTTACAAAGCTTGATTCAGTAGCAATCCATCAGCCATTTTCTTACTACACTATCATTTAATTCCACACTCATTGGAAATCTTGGGAAAAATAATAATGTTGGCACAGTAGGGTCATTGTTTTTTGTTCTACAGTCTACTTCAAAACAGAGAACCTGTTTCCTCTTCTTTCTACTGCTAACTTCCCCATAGCATAAAGTGATTAGTAAGCTGTCAACTTTTCATGATAATAAAGAAGAAAAAACCTTCAAGACTCGCAATCAGTTGCTGAATGTACCTTAGGAGGAGAAATAATGAAGCAAAAAAGTAAAAATAAGTCAATACTATATTTAGGGCATTTTCAAGACAGAAATGGTGCTTTTTTTAATGCAAATAAAATGCAATTTTAATGCAAAATGTCCTATACTTCCATCTCTTCAGGAACCCCCAAGCAGAACTAGGAGTCTGATTCTTTTTTTCTTTTTATTTTATCCCTTTGCTTTTGCCGCCTTTCCATCTTTTAATTCTCTAAGGGCTCACACTGCTTAGAAGTAACATATTCCTGGACTCCTGCCTATACTTAATATTTCAGATATTTCCAAGGAAACCAGAAGTACATAGATTCCTATTGCTGTATTTCCTGTTTCAGCTCTATAAAACACAGCATTGATTCCTGTGTGTTGTATTAGATTTGCCAAACGTAGAAATTCTCCTTTTCTTCACACATTTAGCACCTGCTAGAGAGCAGCAATTCATTTAACCCATGTGTCTTAATCCTGGCTCAGTGAGAGCATTTCTAAGATGACCCCTATACACAATTCAAATTTTAACAGTTTAATCTGTGAAGTAGTTAAAAGTGCTAGTGAGAACAGGGCTTGTCAGAACAGGATTTCAAGTACCTGCAAACAAATTCAGTGCCTAAATATAGTGTCAACACAGTTCTTGCACCCTACTGTTTCACATTTCCTAGAGCCACCATAGACAGTACCTACAGTTCAGGAAATTATCTGATACTTCAGTTACCACTGCCTTCTTCCTTTATATGATGTCAAAAGCATAGATGTGGTTAGCTACAGCAACTAAATAATTTCTCAGACTGGTATGTTTCATTCATAAATTGATTCCCACAGTGAATTGGGACAGCATACTGGACCAGTCTGGCTCTTAGCAACAAACTACTGCACTATCCAAGATACACTGTGCTACTGATTCATGTGTTTGGATCACTATCCACAGCAAGAAAATTTACACATTGCCAGTGGGTAAAAACATCTAAATGCTACTCCAGTATTTGTTTATGAATTGTAGTGTGATTCAAGAGAAAAAAAAAACCTGCTGTTCAGGGAGATTCTTGCCATTCATTTCCAGAGTAATAGATAAAACACAGTCCTTTATATACACTGTTTCCTGTGAACCTATTTAAGCCCTCTTCCTTCCACACTTTCATTTATCTGGATATTTCAGATGATTTACATATTTTTTCCAGTACCTAGACACAGTCTGCTGTTGCTACCACATTTGCTTTACTGCAAGACGCATTCCCAAATGTAAGAAAAGAGAGTGCAACTTCTTCCAGTTTAAAACTATAACAAATCCATTACAGTCTAAACAAAATACTAAATACCCTGTTACTGAAGCATAATCAAACTTCAGAAATGAGTAATATTTAATGGAACAACTGATCTAAGTGAACGCATTGGAAAGCATCACTGTATCTCCCGTTAAGCTCCAGGCCTGCATGACTCCATCAGCTCCTTAGGCTTCCCTCAGGCAAGGTTCTGACAATAGTCACACATTAAGGGATGCTATTTCAGCATAGAAACAAACACAAAGCACAATCTGTGATATTATCCTTAAATTGCATCATTTTTCTTTTTATCAGTGGTGCAGAGTTTTGAATTCAATACTGGAAATTTAAAGAAGTTTACATTAATTTTTTTTAAGTCTTAACGAGCATATAAATGAATCTACAAGTATTGCGAATACAACAGAAGAGCCTTCCTCTACTAAAACTGATACCAGAACAGTTCCGTAAAGCTATAATATGCCATTCAACTCACGTCTCTCTATTTTTTGCCAGGGGGAAGGTGAGAAAACTTCTTTCAACAGGATGAATGGTATTATGAGATAATCATACAATCAAACCCATCAACAATGTGCATTTCAGTGTCTCAAGCAAACATATTCAGGATAAGATGAAATAACCACACTTTATTAAAAATTAAGCAATTACGAGTGGACACAGAGAAAAGGGGTTTAGGTTTACTATCATACATACCAAATGTCTAAAAGAACCTGAGGGAGGTATATTTTCCAGGTGCACAAATACCTACATATTCAAAGTGTCTCTTCTCATCAGTAAATGCCTGTTTGATCAGACTGTATATCAGCTTCCCATTTTCAGTGAATGACCCAAGCTGCCTTGTACTGTCTTTCACCTCTAAACTGGACAACTCCTTTTTTAGGAAGATACCAGGCATGAAAACATGCTGCAACATTTGCCCTCCCACCCCCTCCAAATTAATCAGGCTATAAGTTATGAGGTGCATTTGTAGATCCTGAATCTCTACATACTGAATACTATTAAATACAGTAATCGTTATAATTGCCAACATTTTCATCAGAAACCTCAAGGAAAATGCAATATTAATATTAAAAGTATATTCTTCCAAGCAGGAACAAAAAGTCTGTATAGGAGTAACATGAAACCAAAGTACCAGAGTACCAAATCAATTCACAGAATGACCAAAAAGATCCTAGATTCCTCACTGCATTTAGTAGAGCAGATGCTGCAAAAATAATCCAAGTTGCTGCTCTCTGGATAGGATGTTTCTTGGTGTTCATGCAGATGTTTTACAAGCACGGGTTCTAAACCCCATTTGCTTTTTCATTATCCTTTCATTTGTTCCCCATTCCAGAGGCTGTACAGGGTGTCAGATGACCATACACAAACTGTCAGCCATCCCTTTAGCAGACACTAACAAGAAATCAGCCTTGTTAGTGCCTAAAAGACCGAAGCAAGGAAGGCAGCCAAAGCCTGTGTGTATAAGCTGCAGTAATTTAGACCTGCTTATGTTTGTATAACTCACAGATGAGACTGGAATATAAACACGTTGATTTGGCATTTATGGCACACACATGGCATAAGCATTACTGACAACTGAAAAACTTTGTAAGTTAAAATAGACTGGCATACTTAACCTCTGTATTGTTTCTAGCTGTTCAGACTAGCTCTGTGAGAGCCAAAGCCAGCCATAGTACACAACTTCCAAACTCAAGCCTTGATGCTTCACTTTCAGCTCACGTGTTTACTGTAATATGCAGTCACAGGGAAGGGAGAGGAGGTTCCTGCATCCATATAAATTTTGTCCCCTCTGCTCTGACTTTGAATTAAAGCAATGTGACATTTAAGTATCAAAGACATGAACTTCACAAATCACCTTAAAGGAATGTTCATTTCAAAACTCATTTGTGGCTAATATATGCTGACATTGTTAGCATCAAGCCAAAGAGCCAAACACCCAGGTTCTGTCATTGAAATGTAATTACAGAGGGTCAGCTATGTGCTGGTTTGTGTGACCCCGAGGGGCACTGCAAAATAAAATGCCACAGAACCAGAAGCATCTTGTGACAGCTTAATAGAACACACGCTAACAAAACCAATGTATAATATATTTTAAATTGCTGCTTCTAACAGATCATTACAGAATGTCAACTAATGAGCAGTTTAGCTCATTGGCATAACCTAAAATGACTTTCAGGAGTATATTTATGAAGGTCACATCTCTCACGTATACTGAATGTACGAAATGGGCAGCAAGTGATAGAAAGGAATGCAATTTTGCCTACACCAGCCACTTCTGTCTTGGGACTGTAGAAAAGCTACATCTCCCACATGTCACTTCATACTGGAGAAAGGAATGGCTTTATTTGTGGATGCTTCAAATGAGACAGATAAACACATACTTGTGTATGCAGAGACTCCGCTGGGGATTAGGAGATGCAAACACTGTACTGGCATCCTCTCATCCCACAGTATCCCACTATGATCCACAGAGATCCAAGGGCATTAAGCAGAAATAGGATTGGCAATGCTGAAACACTCTTTAGTCTAGGGAGGATGCCCATTCTGTGTCCACAGAATAATGCTCCCTGCAACCACTGGAAGCCATTCTGTAAGCTATAAACTAGGAAGTTCGATGTCAAGGATTAGTGAGTATAGTGATATACTGTATGGCAGGCTGCTACATTTTCCCCCTAGAAACAGGTAAAAAAGAAGCTATCCTTTTCTTTCTGAAAGCCATGTCAGACAACTAACATTTTTTTGTCTTATTACACATTATTTTATCCACTGATAAAAATAAAGATGAATAATAATGAACACAGCATTTAATTTACTTTTTGAGATTAAAAGCACATAGAATTCATGAGAACACAGACGAGTTTACAAAGCTTTAAGACAAAATTGAGTTTTCCATTGATATCCATCTGTATAGCTAAAATATCATGTTTTAGCAGACATCTTTCTAGCAGAATCTTTTTATTCACCAGCTCCATAAAAAAAAAAAAAAAAAGCCAAGGAGACTAAATAAGAAAACCTTAAATGTCAAATGAAAAAGAAAGCCTGTTATGGAGTATCAGGTCTACCAAGCACAGAGGCTTGCAAGCCTCATATTAATACATCCTGTTCACCCCTGAAAATCTTATCCAAGTACTTTGCTATATTATTAAGTTCCACAAATGCATCCCTATTCAAAAACACACTAGAATCATGCAAGTAAAAACTAACTCCACAGATCATCATTAACATTTCAAGCTCTTTTTCCCCCTAAAATACAATTTTTATACATATATATACATATGAAATCTTAACAGTTTCTATAAGGTTAAATAAACCTCTTTAAAAAACACTAACCAAAACCAAACAAACCAGGTATCAGGTTTATGTAGACAATGCCTTAGCATAAGGCTACCAAAGTTCTAAGCTAATAGTGACATCCAGTGGAAAGACAGTAAGACAGTCTATATTCTTTCCTTCACGCTATTGTGTAGGCAGTTTTAAGTCAGATAAAACCCATAATAATAACTTTAGGTTATGAATATTCAGAAAGGTAGGCCTATCTTGTATTATATATGTCACTGGGAAGGCAGAGGTGTGCCACAATGACAAATATGGCTGGATTTCCACAGAGGTAAAAGTTCTGCCGCACCTTGATTTATTTGGCCCAAGAGACAAAATTCCTAACACTGTTTCACTACAACAAATAATCTGTCTTAGAGTTAACTATTAAACCAGGGAGCAACTGGACATTTTGCATTAAAGAGTTTACAGGCGTCTGATAACACATTTGCACAGGTATTTATTGTCTTAACTAATCAAGTTATCCTCAGGCATACTCTATCCAATATCTTAGTGGCAATTAATTTTACAAGGAAAAAGAGATACTATAAACACAGAAGCTGCTGTGTTTTGATCTAATGGAAGTGAACTATGAAAAAGCTAGGTGAAGGTTGACAAAATGAATTTTTTTCGTAACAAGATGGAAGCTAATCCCTTGCATATGAACAAGACTGTTTCTCTGTTTCTCTGACTCAGCTCTTTGGATGCACACTCTTCTTGAGTGAAGGGGAGAAAAACAAACAAAAACAAAAACATAAAACCCTAGACACCATGCACAAAAAAACCCTGCCTCAAAACAAAACACAGACACACAAAAAGCACAAGAAGAACACATCCCATCCAATCCATGTACACTTGAGATGTGGGAGAAGTGAATATTTAACAAAGCGAAATGTGCTTCACATCACCAGAATCCTTTTCTCTACTTTCTTTCCTATACACACAAGAAGGAAAAACAGGCACCCATGATGCTATTCTCCCTCTTCCTCTCTGGGTTTCCCAATGGTTCCAGCAAACACCGGTTCTTATTCCGTTATTGTCTGATCAGAGTGGGAAGAGAGCTTCCCACTATTCCGGCTCTATTTTAACAATCTCTGCCTTCTACCGTGCAGCAACTAGTTGTGGGAATAAGCGTAATGACTAAACAATATTGCATAATAAAGTGTATTTTAAAAGAGACTAGAAATCAAGTAAAACAGAACACTGAAATAACCCCTTGTAACAAATAGAAAGTATGCATATCTTCTAATTATTGGAGAAGATAGAGCTGGTTAAACCAGAACACGACTGGAAATGTGAAATATCTGAAAGATCTTTCTTCAGAGACAGAAATAGTTGCTATATAATCGAGAATGATTATGTCATAGGACATTCTGGACTGAAAATATAGAACACAACATAGATAAAAATAGAAGGGCATGCCTTGATGCACTGGGTATGCTATAATTATGAGTGGAATTTTCCTCAGTAGAGGAAAAAGAAAAACTGTCCCTGATTACTGAATCTTTTGAAAGCAGATTGTCACTTCCCTCCACTCCCCATCCATTTATACCTCAGTCCTGCAGCTGGAGCTGCATGAAGAGACATTTATTCTTTTTGTATTACATCTTTATTGGAGATTTCATTTCCTTGGAAAATATATCAGCCTTAATATCTAGCACTTTTATGCAACAGCTCAAGAAATATTCTTCTTAAGGACAGAAAAAAAAAGAATATATAGTCCTACTTCTCAAAAACAGAAAAGTAAAAAGAGATTATGAACCTAGTACTGAAATCATCGAGCACAACTTAAATCGCAAGCACTGCAAATAGCCCCAGTCATTTTTCTGTGGCTACTTTAGTAGCTACAACATAGCATGTACAATTTGAGAATCACAAAACATTAAAAGCAGAGGACAGTTCTTTCATTGGTTTAAAGCAAAACAATTTCATTCAAGTCAATAAAACTATGAATACTGCATCAGTTCAAATGAGAATCTGTCATATTGAGACAGTTCATTACAAAACTGTTGTTTACACGTTTTACCCTACCACACCAAAAAATTACATAAACAGGGAGCTGACACCACTCCAGTAGCCAAAGAGAAGACACAACAGATTAAACAAGCTTCAAGCTACAAACAACAATAACCAGTTCCTGAACCCAGGACACTGAATCAAACAGCAATCCCTACAAAGCCAATATTGTGAACGAAACAGAGGAACAGAGCAACAAGACATTAGGAGTGACTTGCACAGGCAGCATAGAGCAAGGGACTAGAGTCCCTCACTACAGAGTAAGAAGAGGTCAGAAAGAGTAAGCAGTAGACAATAATGTTTCTGGTCCTCAAACCTCTCTTAACAACAGAAGAACAAAATTTTCCCTCTGATCCAAATTCTGCAATGAGCAAAGGGAGGAAAGATAACTGTCTGCACCAAACTTCCATCAGCCTTGGCTGAGCTTCTAGACACCCAATGATTTGTCAGTAAAAGCTGACAAAAAATGTAAAGAGTAACTATGCAGGGCAGAGGGCAGCAAATTAATAGTAAAGAAAGAGTTTAGTAAATAGATTTAAATTAATACTTAATAATATCAATTTAAAAATATATTTAATTGTATATTAAAAGACAAAAGGAATTAAATTTCACAGTGTAAAGCACACCACCTAGGGACAAACCAAAAGAAATAACTAGATATTAAATAAGACAACTGTACTGCAAAGTTGGTAAAAAGAACAAATGAAGCTCCCTGAAGGCAGTTACAGTAAGTTACCAGCTCACACTGACAATATGAGAGGAAAAATGGGTACAAAGATTCACTGTCTTCACAGAAAAACAGTTACAGAATATAATGCAATTCTCAGGGTAGGTTATGTTGTTGTTAAAACAAATTCTGGGTAAGCATGATCTGTGTTTCCTTACTTGAGGTTCTGAAGCTTTGAGGGACAAGTAGTCATTAAATTCAGAGCTCTAGGTTTTCCCAGTACCTCATGCAGCATGACACACAAATCTGAACGGGGACCCTTTAGCTATTCACAATAAAAACAGGAGGAAGGAGAACTTTTAAAGTATCCATCTTTTCCCTCAATTATTTTTTCTGCATCAGGAATGTGGCCTGAAACACTGTGAAAAACACTATGCATTAAGTCATTGTGTTTTACTTGTCCAAACAGTTTCAGAGGGAATGCAAATCAGACTTTCCCCTCTTACAGCAAGAATTCCACAGAACTAGAATTAAAGACGGAAGCAGCAAGATAAATCTGCCATTGGTACCAGGAAAAGCTTAAAAAACATCATGAAAATAAAAATAAAACAGAAAAGAGGACACGAGCCTTCTAACAATAGAACAGTGGGGAAAATTGTCAATTTGCTGTAAATTATAGCCTTGATAGAATACTGCACATTAAGTAACAACATTGAGTGACTGCTATAACAGGCATGAATTCTCTAGAAGTGTCCAGTACTACAGCACTGACAAGCAAAGTGAGCATCTCTAAGGCACTCAGGAACATACCATTACAGGAATGGTCACTGCAGATTCCTTGTGCACAACAAAACCTAATGAATTCAAGTAGTAAAAAAAACCTTGATCTGCTGCAATTGCCTTACAATTAATGGTCCAGGTTAATGCACACCATGAGGATCATAAGGGCATCAAGAAGTTCTGGCATGCTGGGGTGGAATTCGGGGTTTCTTGATGTTGTTTGTTTGCTTGTTTATTGTTGTCTTGGTGTTTTTTTTCTATATGTACAGCAGCATTTAGAAGCACCAGTAGAACTTACAGCTCCATCAGAGCAGCAGAGCACAAGGTAAAAAAATTAATTTTATACATAGATATTTATTTATATATAAATAAAATTAATTATATATATATATATTGGTGTTGGGACTGGTCTTGTTCAACATCTTCATCAGTGACACAGAGAGTGGGATGGAGTGCACCCTCAGCAAGTTTGCCAATGACACCAAGCTGTGTGGTTCGGTTGATACGCTGCAGGGAAGGGATGGCATCCAGAGGGACCTCGACACACTTGTTTGGTGGGCTGATGACAACCTTATGAAGTTTAACCATGACAAGTGCAAGGTCCTGCACCTGGGTCGGAGCAATCCCAGGCACAGCTACAGGTTGGGCAGAGAAGAGATTCAGAGCAGCCCTGAGGAGAAGGACTTGGGGGTGTTGGTCGATGAAAAAATGAACATGGGCCGGCTTCAGTGTGCGCTCACAGCCCAGAAAGCCAACCGTATCCTGGGCTGCATCAAAAGGAGCGTGACCAGCAGGCCGAAAGAGGTGATCCTGCCCCTCTACTCTGATCTTGTGAAACCTCACCTGGAGTATTGTGTGCAGTTCTGGTGTCCTCAACATAAAAAGGACATGGAACTGTTGGAACAAGTCCAGAGGAGGGCCGCAAGGATGATCAGGGGACTGGAGCACCTCCCATATGAAGACAGGCTGAGAAAGTTGAGGCTGTTCAGCCTGGAGAAGAGAAGGCTGCGTGGAGACCTCATAGCAGCCTTCCAGTATCTGAAGGGGGCCTATGGGGATGCTGGGGAGGGACTCTTCATTAGGGACTGTAGTGATAGAACAAGGGGTAATGGGTTAAAACTTAAACAGGGGAAGTTTAGATTGGATATAAGGAAGAAATTCTTTACTGTGAGGGTGATGAGGCACTGGAATGGGTTGCTGAATGCTCTATCCCTGGCAGTGTTCAAAGCCAGGTTGGACAGAGCCTTGGGTGACATGGTTTAGTGTGAGGTGTCCCTGCCTATGGCAGGGGGTTGGAACTAGATGATCTTAAGGTCCTTTCCAACCCTAACTATTCGATGATTCTATGACTTTACATATATATATACATATATATATATATATATATATATATTTCCATTCTGAGTTGATTTCAATGAAGGGAGAGGTAACTCCTGTGAAAAATGTCATAAAAGTTCCAAAAAAATAGCCCAATTTATCTTGAAAAGATTTCAGA
The DNA here is from genome assembly GCF_037157495.1 of Lathamus discolor. Taxonomy (NCBI): domain Eukaryota; kingdom Metazoa; phylum Chordata; class Aves; order Psittaciformes; family Psittacidae; genus Lathamus; species Lathamus discolor. Next base: position 59,411,454 of record NC_088889.1, on the reverse strand, counting down.
TCCTCATTTAAAAGCTACAGGTTTCATTTTTTGCCTAAGCATGTGGCAGAACAGGAGACTTCTGCAAATAATTTTAATTATGATGAAAATAAGTTCTGTGCTTAATCACTGGTTAGAAATTTCATAATCTTATTTAAAACATGCTCTAATTACAGAATGGAACAAACACTAAGGAAGCACACAGAAATTGATAGCATAACTATTGCAAGTATGAACTAAGTTGGTACTTAATCATCTTTTGCAGCATTTGTAATATTTGCTTGTTGCAGCCTACACTTCACTTAAACTGCCAGTTTACAGTCCCTCAAGGACTGGTAATTTCTAACCTCAGAGCCATGGTAAAATACAAAGCAGTAGCATTTAGAGAATTTAAGTTGCTTAATAAGCCAAATTTGGAGATGCATGAGAAAGATCTCAGTAAAGGATTAAACCCATCTTTAAGGGGAAAAAAAAAAAAAAAGTCAGATGAAGGCACATTTCACATTTTCTGTGTACTGAAATGGGACACAGACTGAGTCTCCAGAGACCCTGGAATGCTTGTTCCTTTGACATTGTATTCCCTCAATCATTTCACTGCCATGATAATTCTGAAAGTTTATACAATTAAATATCAGTATCACTGTTTTCTTGCTAATTATTGTACTTTAAAAAAAAAATCTAGTTGAGGACATCAGCCACTGTTTGGGATGCCTTCACTGTGCAGACATTGCAGAACACATACTACTGCAGGATTGCGATGGTAAGAAACTGGGCGTTCAAGACATTATCTTTCATTCTAGCACAGAATGATGCAATTTGGTAATTCACATTTGAACAAGGACTTGATCCTTCAAATAACCTTTCTTCCCCCTGCCCCCTCCATTTCAACACTCGGGAAATAATTTGGTGTTCTGTGATATAACCACAATGGAAATGTTGAAAGTGACAGAAATACAACTTTTCTGCAGAGAGCGAAGGGTGGGAAAGCTAAAAAAGGCTATAAGAAAGCAAGCTTACTTTTAGAAATTAGTATCTGCTTTTCTGGAGGGTTCTTTCACCAGATATCAAGTAATTTAATTTATTTTTGTTGGCTTGTCTGAAAGTTTCTTCCACTGCAATTTCCCCTTTCAGATGTATTAAAAAGAAATCCAAATATTCAACAGAAAGCAAACTAATTGCTTGGTAATGACCTTTTAAGTGCCCAGATTAACCTTAATGGCTTTAAATGGAATTTTAATGAGTTATTTTGAGTATAAACAATTATTTACTATTTATATGCATAGACATGGTCAGAGTATTGTTGATTAAATTAATTTTAGATGTTGTTTTAAGCTTCATTCTTTGCAAAGAGATATACCACAGGAGAAGCATACATATATATATTTTCACATACACTTGTGCTCTGACTTGATAAGCCTGTCTAACAGCATGATTTGAAACAGAGGATCCATATTCAAGTCCATGCTCTGCCTGACTCTGGATAATGCAAGATAAACTGCTCTGAACCAAGAACAGAGATTTAAATCTAAATCTCCCACATTTCATGCTAGTGCTCTATGCACAATACGCATATTGGTGACAGACAAAAGCACGCTTCCCAAAATGAAAAAGCTGAAATTCTGACTTTAACAACCCAATTTCATGAAAATGGTCAGAGCGTTTCATAGTACTCTGGCATGAAAAAGAACCTGAAACACCAGGAGCTCCTGAAAAAATAGAAAATAAGTGTATGGAGTGTAGATTTGCACAAGTGCCTGACTATGAAAAAAATCCATTTTATCTTCTGGAGGAAGGAGTTAAGCAAGCCACACCTGCCAGAGTCCTCATTTATTTACCCTCTCAGTCAATTGACAACATCAAGACATGAGGTTTTGCTTTGCTTTTGATGTGGGTTTATTTTTTCAAAGGGATAGTAAAGCTATACCTCTTTTACAACTTTGAATTCCAGTCTCGGCAATTCCAAGGGTAAAGACTGAGGCAACAGACTGCTACTAATAAAATTTACAAAAGCTAGAGAGAAGAAAGAGAAGATACAGCATTAGAAGTTTGCTTACAAGCTTGGGAAGGAGCTGAAGAACAGTGGATGTTTTGAAAAACTGGCTTCCTTCAGAAGTCTATAAAATCAACTCCGATATGTGCTATAGCACAGCATAAATGTGGACATAAGTACTAGTATTCTTGAGTCTGAGCTTGAACATTTCTATATCTTCCAGACTGAACTGTCAAATGAGCTTCATCCACCTTCATTTCAGCTACCCTAAAAATAAGTATCAAAATGTTTTAAATAAGGCTGCATGAAATTGCCTTTAACTGAGAGCATTTCACCTCACTATCACAGAAGTTCAAGATGAAATAACCCCAAAAAATTGCAGATAATTGAGTTCTACTCTCTTGGTCTTAATTTAGATTAATTCGCTCATTTTTATTCTACCTCTCATTAAAACAAATGGAATATCTCATCTTGTATGACATCTGCCATCTAAGATGTTTATATACAAACACTAAAAGATCTGAAATTTACTTAAAATATCTATGAGAAAGTGACTTTTTCCCATTGGTTTCCTATATGATGAAAGTTTTTACACACCAAAACAAACCAAAATCAGTTTTTAAGCCACATTTAGGAAAACTAGTAAATAGCTACATTAATTTCTTCTCAGGAAGGTAGACTCAGCAACTAAAAAACAAAAAAAAAAACAACCAAAAAAAAAAAAAAACCAAACACAACAAACAAACAAAAAAAAAAAATCCACACACAGGTACGCAGGTGGGATTATTTTACAGGATTTCAGAAAACAGGTATCAAATTTGGGAACCTAGGGCTAATCACCAGACATTTAAAACATAAAAACAGACATTTGCTTCGATTACAGGAGCATTCCGCTCTGCTTTTCTGGCAAGATACCACCCTCATTGTATTTCCTAACAACAAAGGAACCAGGAACAGGAGTCAGCCACAATCATTCATACCCTCACCTCTTCAAAATTCTTAATTGAAATTATTTACAAAAATATTTGGGGGGTGAGGGAGGAGATTTAACTGTAGTTCAGATTACAGTAACATCTCAAGTCAGGTATTCTACCATGATGTCTAACAGGTATATCACACTACACTAAAACCAATGGCCAAGTTCCTTTATCACTCAGATGACAGCTTTTATGGGCAAGATGTTTTATAATGAAGAGCCTAGCCACAACAGAAGAATATAATAAAAAAAATACAAAACAAAATCATGCCCTTGAGACAGAGTGGGAAATATGAGGGCAACAAAATACAGTTTGCATGAGTTAAGACACTGGAAGAGCAGAATTCAAATCTTATAAATTATTATAAAAATAAGATACCACCCCCCAGACACTACCAGATTCTTTTTTTTTCTTGGTCAGTGTATTAAAACTTAGTTCTGCATAGAAACTTTTCAAACAGAACTGAATTCAGTGGGAATTACAAGATCTGTTCATCCCTGTAACAGTTAAACAGAAAATCTTCAGAGGAAAACTGTGACTAAAATCCAAAACTTGAGTTTCCAAAGATGAAGTGTTCCATTTTTGGCTTCGAAAGTGACTGAAGACATTTCAGCAATTTCAGTATTAGTGCAGGCTTTTCCTCATTGCTGCACTACCCTTAACTTTTCATTAAAAGACTTAAAATTCCTTCCACTATGGATTTTTTTTCTGTTGTTTTTCAATATTCATACGAACAGTTTCAAAATCCCATGAGTTTCATGTTTTATCATTAAAAAATATTCTAATGGAAACGTTACTTTTCTGTATGTTACATAATTGGTTTTGCATACATAAATTTGTTACTGTGTTCAGCAATCTTCATCCCTTTATCTTTTCATATTTATAAAATATGCTTCTGGCTACAGTAACTTTTCTTAATTACCCTCCAAAACACATGCAAATGTCAAACAGAGCTCTAGTTTTAGTAGTTCTATTAAAAATCATGCACTGACTGAAATAACAAAAGAACTCAAGTCTTATTTTCACAAGCTTTGTAAACTGGTTCATACAGTTCTCTAGAACAAGAATGTTAAAGTAATTTCTCATACCTTTAGGTAGCTAACAAAAAAGCAATGCAAGTTTAAGAGTCAGCTTTATAGACTCTTTACAGTAACTGTCAGCAGAATTCCTCCAAGTAGCAGTACTTGCTACATTGTTCTGTCATATTTCTGAGAGTAAAGTTATCTTTGAAGTCTGAGAAGTTCACTGGACAAATCTGGGTGCAGAACCTTTCTAAAAATAAAATAAAATAAAATATAATAAAATAAAATAAAATCATAATATAATACTTTGGAGCACAAGTAGTGAGCAGAGAAGAAGGACATCTAGCCTAAATCCTATGAGGACCTAGGTTCTCACTTACACAGATCCTGTATAGTCATTGTTACTGATATATCCTGATACCCTTAATCTTCAGCAGGGCTGATTATGAGGCTGCAATGTACAGAATACTTTTTTATTTATTTGGAAGTAGAGCTGTTCCTTAGACAAACATGTATTTGCCATCATGCCAGACAGTACAGCAGTACATGTCCTGATACTAGTAACAATAAAAATAGCTGACTAGGTCTTCTATTTTCCTGTTCAGTGAAGGCAGAAAACAAACAACAAAAAAAAATTCAAGCTTTTTCATTTGCAATTCTTCTAAACATAGATACAGTATAACCTGAAATTAAAAAAATAAATAAAAATGGATACTCATACACTCAGAAAAAGTTGTAAGTCTGTACCAACATTTGAAGAGCTATAACACTGCTATATATCACAGAATTCCCATACAGTGAATACCAGTACAGTGCTATTAATACCACTTTCAATTTCATGGTTAATTTATGAAATCTTCATTTAAATCTCCTTGACACCAAAGGGCTAGCAATTCCAGATTAATAGAGGTTGGTGGGGTTTATTTGTTTTTTTGGGGTTTTTATTTTCAGTACAAATTAGTCATATCTTTGGTAAGTGGATCACAGGAATCTGTACGGCTTGGGGGTGGGTTGGGTTTGGGTTTCTTTAAAACACTCCTTAATATCGTCTCACAATTTCAACACATCAGCCTGTGAGGAAGAGCATCTGAAAATCACGACATGACAAAAATAAAAGCAGTTCAACAGTAGCTGCAGAAGATTCCACATTAAGTAAGCATAATTAAAGTGTAAACAGAATAAAGTGATAAATACAATAAAAAGCTTACATACAGATGCTGTAATAGGTATATTTGCCATTGCCCTCAAATCAGAGTCCATGACCTTCAGAGAAGTTGTCACATGACCTACACAGGGCTCAGGAAGGGATAAAACAAACTTAAGTCACCAGGAAAAGAGTGGCATTGCTAAAAGCTAGTATAGACAAAACTTTTTTTATAGACAACAGTATGTCTCTAAATATCTTCTTCAGGTTTCATGGAAAGTATTTCATTCTCTAGAGATCCATAGCCTACATCTCGCTCCCCCAAGAAATGTACGTATTTCTTAAAGAGCCGATTGGCATCTGTTCTACTCCTGCAGAACATGACTTAAGGAAAAGTTTCTAATGTTCATGGAAGAGCCTCACTATCACCTATGAAATAAAAAGCTCAGCTCTGATTTTCTCCTGAGAATGAGGGAGCTCATATTCACATCCTCCATTTTCCCAGAGAATGCATTAACAAGCAAGCTGGAAACTATTCTACAACATTCAGCTGAAGCTGCACTACTGTGAGGAAAGTAATTCAAGACTTCTCAGGCCAGGCAGAAGGATCACGTGAGAGAGTGCAGTTCAGTGTCTCATTAACAATTCTTACATTTGTTCTTAGTCATAGAAACTTCACCAGAAGCCAGAACAAACACTCAAGATATTCCTCTTACACAGATGCTCTATTGATGGGAACACAAAAATAACTTACATAGGCCTTTAAAGCCTACTCACCATATGCTTACACAAAAGAGTAACAATACCTTTCTGTAGTGCTCAACTGGTCAAAACTGAAGAAGTTTTAGTTGTACCAAGGAACAAAACAAAACCAGACTCCACATGCCACCAGGAAACACTTGAAAGCATTTTCAGAATTACAATTTAAACATGCAAATTTGACAAAAATAACATCTTTAAATGCCTAATGTTTTGAGAAAAGGAATAAGATTCAGGATTTTACTCTAAGTGAACATGCACAAACAGAAAACAGTCACAGAAAAACAAACAAACAAAAAAGCACAAAATCCAAAATGTTACAGTATGCTATAGTCTTCCACTGTTAGTCTTCTGACAGGGGTTTGGTGTTTGAAGAGATTAAAGGTCAAATAAATCTTATAACATTTAGCAGGACCAGAGATGGGTCAGTCAGGAAATATGCAAGTTAAATTTCTACCTTGTGTAGTCTCATTTTCAACACAAAATGCTACAAGGAAACAGGCATTTTTCCATGTCTAGACCTTAAACACCATCCTTCCTCCAATATAAACTTATCAGGGAGAAAGACGGCACCAAACTGACATCCTCAGGTGCTAAAAATACGTCATTTCTGCTTCCCTACTGCAGCTCTATGGCAACTGAAGCACGGACTCCAGTTGTGATGCAACCAAAATCATTTATTGAGCAAGCTTATAAGCTTTTTATAGACCCCTGCCCAGCGGTTAGTAACTGTTAATATCAGTTAGTTTCTTTTTAGTACTTTTTGCAACATCATACACTTTTCTCAACCAATCACATTATTGTTCATGCGCCTTTGCTTGAACAACTTATTTGTTCTCAGATGTATAAGCACATTTCTCTCTTACCACTTTCTGCCACATTATTACTTTCCATTTTCCTTGAACACACATACTTTTGTCCCCTTAGTCCACACCGGAGACTTTCATTAGCTCCTGGGAAAGTCCCAGGCACATTACATCTTTGTCTTCAGTAACTTCTTTGTTTCAACATCAACAGTTCTCAGAGATTATCTTGGTCTTCCAACTTTGACTCCTCTTGACTCCCAACGTTTGCAGCTGATGAGGGTCAGGATGTTCGCGCTCTCATTCAGGTCTGCTGCTGCAGCTTTTTGTGCAGCATTTCCCACACAGCTCTAAGCTTGACACTGTTCCATAATATTTGTTATCATCTACTGGATAATGGTATTCTTTCTCAGCCATAATGATGAAGAGAGTTTTGAAGCTAACTTTCTGGAACATCTAAAATAACCCTGTATTTGACAATTGCAGCAAAGGTGCTATGTGGAGGGGAGACAAAACTATGCCCTGTACCCCTCGCAGGTAGCAACTCCAACATTTTAACCTCACTTGTAGAATACCTGCAGAATGGGAAAACAAAGGGTTTTATGCCCTGTAAAAATAGCAGTGTAAGATCATTAACAGTAGACCAGACACAGACTTCCTAAAGAGGCAATACAACAGAAAGTTCATTTAAAAATCTCCCCCAGTTAAGTGTTCTTACTTCAGGTTATTAGATAACTGCCTGACTAGTAAAGATATCCAAGAGAGTAATCAAACAATTGGACTAACAAGGAGATAAATACTACCATTGTTTGATGGAAAGTTAATTTAAACCCAACAAAATTCATATATATATATAAAAATAAATAAAATCTGTTGATGCTATTAAACTAAGGAAAATATTTGGCATTAAACATGCTCAAACTGTTTACATTGCTTTGTCACAATAACATTCTTGATAAATAACTGAATAAATCTCAGTCAAGCTCAGTGTACTGCCTCTAAGGAACTAGAGGCTCATTACCAATATCATTATCTAAACCTAATTAGTAGTTTTATTGATGATTGGTGATTGTAGCCTGCTGGCACTAGGAAGCTGATTAACATTCCTCAGAAACAACAGGGCTGGGATGGGAAGCAGGTATTTCCCTTTTGCTCAGCCTCAGTAGAAAGGGAATTAAATAATTAAATATTATACCTGTGCACACTGAAGCTCAGTTTCTTTCATTCATCTATAAAACATGGTGACATTGAAAGTGCTCGAGGCATTTTCATTGCTTGACATCTATTGAATTCTGAATATTTTTGCCTGGTTGAATGACAGAAATAGAAAACTTTAAGTGTAATTAAACATTTCATTACCATTGTCTAATTAAAAAAATACTGGATTAACTTGTCAACGCAGATTTCATTGGAATGCTAGAACAGCATATTCATTTTTCTCCTTGAATGTAATCTGTGCCTAAACACTGTGATGATTAGTATAATTACTTTAAAAGTACTAGCTGCATTCAGAGGAGAGGGATGGACCAATTACTGGGTATTCCACGGAAAACACTTCCTTTCATTTCCCTAATATTACCCTATGTAACCATTTTCCTCCTTTCTTAATTGAAGAATGAGTTCATTTAAAACTCCTAAACTGAAGTTTAGCTTAAACTTAAGTTCTGTTTCAGAAGAAAGCCCTGTAGTGTGACATAGAATCATAGAATCACAGATTTGTGTGGGTTGAAAGGGACCTTAGGGCTCATCTAGTCCCACCCAACCCTCTGCCACGGGCAGGGACACCTTCCACTAGAGCAGGTTGCTCCAAGCCCCGTCCAACCCGGCCCTGAACACTGCCAGGGATGGAGTAGCCACAGCTTCTCTGGGCAACCTGTGTGCCAGGGCCTCACTATCCTCATGGGGAAGAACTTCCTAAAACGTAAGCCTCAACATCTTATTTAGTGGACAAAGAGTCAGTTTGCACAGAAATTTTTAAAAATTTAGCTATCTGTATTGGAAAATTTTCCATTTGCTACTATCCAGCCACCGTGTAAAACTTATAAATAGTTTATGCCCAATGTAAATCCCTACTGTAGTAAAAGATCAGATGAAAAGGAAGAGGTGAAGTTTTACTTGTATGTCTGTTGGTGTCTATATGGCGAGAAATACGAATCTATGCACATATATTAACATACATAGACACATATGGATAAAGTATGCAAAGAAAACACATCTGTCACCTCTGCCTCAGACAAAGCAGGGTGGGGCTTAAACTCCTTTTTTTTTTTTTTGACAAAAAAGCACTAGATTTAATCACTGTGACACAGCTGGGAGGAGTCAGTGCTAAGCAGCACACTGCGGGACATTACTGACCTCCAGTGGATGCAGGTGTACCGCACTATCATCAAAATTCTTAAGGCTTCTTCTGAAGGAGTCTTCTTTAGTTTAAATATTTTCCTTTACTTGGGATGGGAAGAGGTGGGATTATCTTTTTATTTTTAAGTACTGAGAGAAAGCTACCATTCACAAAGTTGTAAGTACACAAAAATATGCTACATTAGCATTATAAAGTACACTTGTTTTGATAAAAAATTAGAGCAAGAAATAACCATGACACAAACTAAAGGACAAGTAGTATGCTGTTATCTAAATCTAAAGTCTGTATTTGTGATATACCTCAGCTACAAGTTCTAGAAATTTTAGTCAAAGTCATTTATTTATAACAAGATTAATTACAACTCACATATTGTGTACAACATTCAAATCAGGCCCTAGCGCTAGAAATACACAACAAGAATGAAATATTTGTATAATGGACTTTGTTCATCAGGTTAGAACAAAATTAAAACCCTTATGTTTCTTAAGCTTTGGATTTTAATGAAGGTATTTATAAGGCTGCATTTGTACTGTTCAGAATCAGAAGAAATTCAACATTCATATGCAGCAACTGAAAAAAAATTTACATGGATCTTTCTGATTAGTCTGTAAGCAGATTGCTACCTTTCATATAAACACACATGTGAAAGTTACAGAATTTTCCAGTCTAAATCGGACTGCCTGCATTCAATTATTCTAACCTAGGTTAGGAGGACATCATGTGGCAGAATAACATATGAACGGACCCTGTAATTCCCACACTCAAAAAAACTTGTCTACAGTTGTTACCCCTTGCAACCAAAAATATGAAAACCTGTTGACAGACTCTGTGACGCTAGGTAAAAGAGAGGATTATTAAAATGACCTACAATTCTGTTACAAATGTGTGGATGAACAATTGGACTCAGAGGAGGTTTACTAAGCCATAAGCAGACATTTTAAAATTTTACAAGTACACAGTTCCACTTACAGGATAAAATTTCACCGTTCTATGCACTTAGCTCAAACCATCTTTGCAGAGCCCTGCCAAAACCAGTAATTAGTGCATCTGTGACCTGAAAGCACCAATAAGCAACTCCAACAAATACATGAAAGACTCCCATCCCACCTCATCAGCAAAATCTCCCCTGAACGAACCCCATGATTACTAGCACATGAACTCAAAAAATACAGTGCTAGACAGGTATTTCTGAAGCTATGTGGTTTATCTTGCATTTCTCTAAAAAAAATCCATATTATTTCCCTTGTCAGAGTCTGATAATAAATCCTTAGAATATCAGATGAAGATGCAATCTACTTAAACCTTATTTTTTTAATGAAAAATAAAGCAATTCATTTTAGTTAAAATAGTCATAAATTATGGAATCTATTCAGATTGTTATGGTACCAGTTCAGGAAATCAGACAGAACTGAAAGAACAGAGAACAATTTAATAGCATGGCTAAGGATGGACAAACCTCTACATGTTTAGAATCTCATTGTAGATAATCACTGAAGACAAAGGAAGATGTGAATCAGAAAAAAAGCTGGAAATCAGAAATTCTAAGGAGATTTTTCTGTTTCCCATTTCTGGCCAGAAGACATAGGCTCTGGTTATGCTATTTCCTTTCACAGAATCTTAGAATTGTTCTTGAAGTTTTGGTTTCTTTTCACTGAACTACAAAAGCTGACTTAGCGGTAGTGCTGTTGGAGATAGGGAAGTTCATTATGAAGAGCTAGCAGTGAGCAGAGCTGAGGCCTTTGGAGTTCAAGAACAGCATTTTTAAGAGTAAGATATCTCAGTACAGGTGAGGTGGGTGTAGAGGTAGTTTCAAGACTGAGTTTGGTTGATTTTAGAGGGATTTATAAAATGTGATGCCTGCTGCATCAGAGAGGTGGGTTCTATGATTCAAAGAGACACTTCCGATCTCATATTCCTATTCTACATGCAGAAACTTCGGAAGTATTGGGAAACTAACAGTAGCAATTTGCACCAAGATCATAGTTCTTCACTGCTTTGGTCAGAAACAGACTTTAATACAAAAGAAACCTGCTTTTCAGATTACCCTGACAGGGAAAAAAGAAAAAGTGCATGACTAAAATCACACCACATGAAATGGGTCATAAGTTCATGATATCTCCCAGTGGCTACATAAAGAAAACTTCTGACTCAAGAAAAAATTATTATATTTACCTGCTCTCATCAAACCTGCCATTGAGTAGTCAACAGTATAAAGGTGCTCTTCTGACATACTCACTTCATCTCTTCTACTTTATCTGCTTTTGCTTCTCCCTAGACACATACATCAGTAGACACAATATAGAAAAAGGAAAAAATCAGTATAAATGCAATCACATTGGTACATTGGTATTGCAGAGGAGGCATGTACTTGAGCAACAGATCCCTCCAGATCAATTCAAGTCACAGAGGGATTACAGAGAATGTACCATCAGCGCATTATTTTCCTAGGGAATGAGGAATGGAAAAGAGGTGTATTTACAAATGAACATACCAGTTTTAGAACATTCAAGGAACACCTCCCGAGGTCCACCTACCAAATACTTCCTGTAAGGGACAGAGGACTCTCTGCATGCCAGCAAGGGAGTTTACACAATGGGATTTGTCTTGCCTGCTCACTTCAATCCTGTCTGGTAAAGCTAGCTGGGTGAAATGCAAAAAGTAGGAATGCAAATTTCTTCAGTCACAGTGTTCCGGCAGCAAGGAAAAGGCTTCTATCAGCCAGCATCTAAAATAACCTAAGGTCAGATTTCCTGGAACTCAGCTGCAGTGTGCATGCACTTGAGCACACAACCCTCTGCCATTCTTGTATCTCTTGATTCTCTCCAGGCTACTGATTTACATCTCCCACCTGCTGGGTAATCATATGCTATCAGTAAGATCAGTAAGATTTGTTCACACTGTTGCATGGATTGCTGGTTTTAATCTCTGGATTGTTAAAGTCCAAAATCTCAGGTGACTGCCCTCTGATACAGTTCCAAATGTTAATCTGAAAGGAGTTTCCAGTTGCCTAAGTCACGATTGTACAGGCTTGCTTGGCAGGTATTTTGAAAGGATTTTCCATTTCATCTTGTTGCCTGTCATCAGTCAGATGAAAAATTTCTTGAGCATCTGGGATGACATATATTTGGGGTTTTACACTTAGTCAAAAAATATTTATCCAACAGATGGAAACATGATAAACTAGTCTCTAAAGTAAGTACGCCTTTTGAAAATCTCATGCCTGAGTCAACATCCATAGCTGGCAGTAGGCTGCTACAATCTCAAAAGCGTCACTGCACACAACTAAGAAAATGTCAGAATCAATCTTCCTTCTTTTTTATATAAAAAACAATGTGTTTATACCCTAAGAAACATATGGGTAATCTGAGTAATTGAGAAAAATCTAATACCTTAGAGGAGCTATATATTCACAGAGTGAGTCAAAATTACATTTGCTTTATGTACTGTAATAAATTAACCCAATCTTTGCTAACATCCTCAGTAAGGCCTGATGTAAAACTCAGAGTTTTTGCCATCCTAGCCAGGTTGAGTAGGAGGATGACAGAAAAAATCACAACCCTATTCAGTACTTTTATGCATCAATGTAATACTTCAGGCACTCCATGAAGACATAACTGTATTTGAGAAAATAAAATTGCTTTTGAGTTTATTCTATTAAGCTATAGAGGCAAAAAAATTATCTGTTTAAGTTGCTTTTATGTGAGTGGAGATGGCCAATATAAGCACAGAAAACTATGTCAGGAAACAAAACTAAACACTGGACCTAAACTAAACAACAAATGTAGCATTTTTGTTAAATTGGTCATCTTTGGTATTTAGTTCCAGATTTGAACTTTGCAGACAGAATTTTTATCTAACTACTAAGAGGAGGTACAGCTGTGTTTGTATTAGCAGACGCAAATTATTACCGCAATTTCCTTTACTTCCATCACATATTGTGGCCTTAGAAGTACAGAGAACTTAAAAACCTCCTGGGCATGAAGACATAACAAACTCTCTCCTATAATAATGAACAAAGATTACAGGGGCAAAAAATGTTGTGAAGTTATTTGTTCTCCTAGGTCTCAGGTCAGCTGGCAGTAAAATTCCTGGCCCTTTCTGTTGCAGTTATCCTATGAAAGGTTGGGGGAGGGAAATGCCATTTTGGTATTTTACTGTGACCATTTTTGATTTTTTTACCTATAGTTGCTTAGCTGCTGAATACATATGAACATGCAGAAAGATCCAGAAAACCAGAGTGGGAGTTGAAAAGAATACAAAGACCTGCAGGGAATTAATTAATTCTTACAGATGTTATGGCCTAAGGTGGGGTTTTTTTCCAAAAAACAACCCTGAGGGACCAAGCAGTACTTAATAATCAAGCAACAGTTAGAATTACTCAGGCCCTAAATATGATTAAAAAGTAGATGTTCACAGTAAGATATTAAAGCTCAAATATTCAAGAGGTCAAAGACTTTTCAAATGTGTTGCGCTAGACTATGCTCTTCTTTGCCAAATGAGAAGCTGAGGATGCTGGCAGAAACCTAGCAGAATTTTAAAACTCTTCCAACTCAAACAAATGAAACACTGTTCACCAGACCAAATGATCTTAAAATCAGCAACATGATGAAGGGACTTTCCAACTCCTAGATTTCTGCTGAGTTCTGAAGAAGATACGGGTTTTCTTAGCCAACTCCCTCAATATATTATGGCTACTAATCCCATGTTAGCTCTGCTGCCAGCCTTTCAATAATATGCAATAATGGCTTGATGCTCTAGACTGCAAAACTCTGGCAAAACTCCCACTGACCAGCAGACATGCTGACATACTGTGGAAGAAAGTACCACACATGGAACCAATATATGTGGTTCAGAAAATGGGAAAGTTTGAGTTTAAAGAAAGCGTGTACAACTTTAAAATTATGGATTGATTTCCTTTACATAAAGCCAATAATACTCATGTTTAAAGCTACATAAACGCTTCAGCTATTGTGTAAAGGTTTGTAAAAGGCTTGGTAACAAACTTCAATATGGTTCATTATCTCCATTCACTTGATCAACTACCTCTTTTTAGCAAAGTCTGCATAAAAAATAAGATGGCCTCTCATTTTTGGTTTTACCTATGTAGTATATATTATGTTACCAATTTCCACTGAGAACCATACCAAGCGTAAGTGCAATAAAGCATCGTGAATTCAGTTATTTCAATAGAGTTTGAACACTGAGATGGAGGGTTCATGCTTTAGTATTCCATTATTAGGCTACCTCATGAAAATGAATGCATTCAGTGCTCAGTCCTGATTCATATGAATAAGATTGCAGAATCAGCCTCCTCATATCATCTTTCTTCATGGCTTCTGTACTAGAGCTCCTGTAAACAACCACAGTCTCAGAAGACAAGCCTTGGCAACAAATACATAATTCTACTAATTTCACAAGTGTTTGCATTACATGACCTTCTTCAGTTCCATCATTATTACAGAACTATCATATTTCTCTGCATTCACTGCTGTAGCATTTTACAGTAAGGACTCAGAAGAATAAAGTTAGCAATAGTGTCCCTGTATTGTCTGCGATTAATGTTACAGAATTACGTGGTGTACTGGATTTAATGTAAGGCCTTAAATTTATCAGTTTTCAGATTGTGGAAATTAAAAATTTCAAAATTAGGGAAAGTCCTCTTAATTGTAGTTTATAAAAAAAAAAAAGGTAAACAGTGAAGGCTTTCAAACAGTGATATCACTTACACAGAAGACGCATTTCTGCCCATGAACCCTCCATTTTAGTTTTGAAACAGAATGTCTTCACTTATCAGCTTAGTCCTTTGTTATTAACCTAACAAGTAGCTTCCATTGTGAACACCTTTATATTCTGTTTCCCTCTCTCACCCTAGCACAGAGAATTCATACTGGCATAATTTCTTTCTTTAAGCATCAGTGAATACAGAAATAATTTATTTTCAAAGGGGAGAAGGTACTAATTCCCTGCAGCCTGGTTGAATGTGTTAGCTTTTCAAACCATCCAATCAATGGATGCACCTACATGACTCTGTAAGTTCAGATCACGAGTATGCTTTTGAAGTGAATCTCCTATTCAGTCCCTCTTACCTTACTTTGTTTTATGCAGCACAGGTTAGTGTACAGCTAGATGTCCCCAAATGAAACAAAGCTGAAAGATGTCCTCCACAGAGCATATAATGTGCTCCAACTATTGATGGTCTTTCAGTTTACAGGAGCAAATTGTAGCTAGTTCAAAGCAGATTCCCATCTTTTACCCATTCACATATAATGTGGATATCAGGTTTTTGGCACCAACTATAGATTGGTTCTTACTGCACAACCCTATTTGTTAATATAGACATGGCAATATTAAGCTAATATTGGTGGTGGGAATGCTGGAGACAAATTTTGTGTGTCAGGATGTATTTCCTTCTTCCATCTCAGCTTTCCTCTTCATAAAATTTCCTTTGATGAAATGATTTTAAAAATAGAACTTTTTGTTTGCATGGGAGTAATGGATCCAAGTTAGATTCATATGTGTCAGGAAGTCTGAGATGAAAAATCCAAGTTTCAGCAATCACAGCCTGACACATTATATGTATATGCATGCTACTGGCATGTATGAAGACGGGTGGTTTACACAGTTCTTTTTATCATGTTTAGAATCTGCTATGACGCTTATCCTGTGACTCCACTACATTTTACCTGAAGTTTAAAAATCCAGTATTTATTTCAGAATATTTTGTGGCAAACAGATTCATGTCTCCATTGAAGTACTGTATTAAAAAACAAAACAAAACAAAAAAAAAAAACCACAAAAACACAAGTTTGGAAATCACAGCTATGTCACTGAGAGAGAACTAAGAAATCTGCTAGATTAATAAAATGCACTTATTTAGTCTGGGTGTGAAGTCATGATTGAGATGAGTTTTGCCATCTCTGAAGCACCATCATGGAAAGGCGGAGGAGGGTGGATGAACAAGCTCTATTAGAAGACTCAAGTGTTTTTTGAAAATAACATACATTTTTCTCTC
Organism: Lathamus discolor; assembly: GCF_037157495.1. Classification (NCBI taxonomy): domain Eukaryota; kingdom Metazoa; phylum Chordata; class Aves; order Psittaciformes; family Psittacidae; genus Lathamus; species Lathamus discolor. The sequence continues at coordinate 59,395,409 of NC_088889.1, read as the reverse complement.
AAACCGTAAAATAAATGTATGAAAAGAACAGAACAGCACATTTCAATTGGAAGGAACTTACAATGATTATCTAGTCCAACTGCCTGACCAATTCAGGGCTGCCCAAATGTTAAAGCATGATATTAAGGGCACTGTCCTTAACACTGACAGGCGTGGGGCATCAACCACCACTCTAGGAAGCCTGTTCCTATTATATTTTCACAGAATCTTAGTTCACAGAAAATGTAGATACAAGTTTTTATGGTCTATAGATATGGTGATGTAGTTAAGAAAATTGTTCTTTAAGAAAACAAAACCAACAGGCTTTTTTTAAGTGAAACCAAGCTAAAATCACAAAAATATTGGGGGTTTATGGCATAAAATATAAAAGTATTATTAACATTGGAGGTGTTATATGTAATTATTTAGTAGTGTACTGTTTTCATGCATTCATCTGTAACATCTTAGAAATAGCTACAAAATAGCCAGTGTATAATATTGTATCAATAATAACATTTATAGTAGATGCAGCCTGGTTGGATGTAAGAACATGAGATTTAAATTTATAACTGAACAAACAATATGAAATATAATAACCTCATTTTGTGGATATTGGGCAGCCTAGTGGATTCCTAAATGGAGGATGCAAGCCTCTCTTTAACCTGAAAGCTGTTTGATGGCTTATATAGAATACACCTGTGTTTGTCTAGTTTACATCAGAGATGTACATCGCCACAACCAACATGTTTTGCAGCTCAAGGAAAGGCTAATCCCACAGATGTATGTAAGAGTGATATTTCCTCTTCAGAAGTGCTCTCTTCCATGAAGAAATTGAAACTTAATTTCCACGTGTTCTGTGCCCTCTGCCTTCTTTAGGGACTCAGACAACTGATACATGATGACCACAAACTGTCACATGGACTAGCCTGAGAAACTGCGCTGTCACCGCAATCAGCACACTTAGCCCCATCAGCCTGTGTTTTCCTCCACTCAGGAACAGTGTCTCTCCAGTACAAACACCTGAGTCTGCGCATACTGCCAGTAGAGGAAAACTGAGTGGGCTTCAGCATCTCCCTTCTAATCTCCCACATCCTTGGCACAGCTGACAACATTACTAAATACTAAGTATAGTGCAGACCTACAGTTTTCCCACCTCTCCTCAATGGTACTTGCCAGATTGCCTCAGTTCCTAAATACAGCAAGTGAGATTGAAGAGGTGAGAAAAGCAGTGGTGCTGTGTGGGAAATGCAAATAATACTGGCGCTATGACAGCAAAGCAGAAAAAAAGGTTTAAACCCTACCTCCACCTGAAGCCCCATTCCATGGGATCACCCACAGCATGCGATCATTTCTATTTATAAATGCTATATTTTCTAACATGAGTCAGTTACACATCTATTTCTGATCAGAACAGGAAGGACAGGGGAACAACTTTAATCACAGCTGAACCAAAATTAGAACTGAAGATGGATCAGTTCAGTTCCTTTATTTATACTAACCAACTCTAGGTGTGCCTATGTAAGCCAGTCAGAATAAAAAAAAAGAGCTGCTTCTGCAGATACCTGAAGATCAGAAGTTGGCTTAAAGTGTAATTCAAACCACAGAACAGGGCATTGGAAGGCTCCTGTTCTCTCCAAAGCTTTTTCTTAGAAAACTGGCTATGTAATTCAGCCAGCTAAATCAAGCGCTCATCTAAGGGGTGGTGACAGTAGCATGCCTAAGCAGCGCCTGTAAGATCCACCTCTCCGTCACCTTGGTTTCATCACAGTGTTTGTGTGAATCCAAGCACACTGAGGCCCTGGCAGAGGTGGGAGCTTCTAAACAACAGTACAGAACAGGGGAGCACGTTGAACGTGAGTCAGCAATGCTCTTCCACAGTGATGATGGCAAATCACATACCCAACCTCTTTAGCACAAGCATAACTAGCATACTGGGGGAAGCCATTATTCCCCTTTAATCAGCACTTCTGAGGCCACCTCTAGAATATTCTTACTGGAATATTGTGTCCAGTTTTGGCACTCAGTATTAGACGAAAGAAAGACAAACTGGAAAGAGTGCAGAGGCAGCCTCCTCCAATGTCTAGGGGACTGCAGCACATTACATGAGACAAGACTAAGAGAAATGGGTTTATTTTATTTAGCAAGAAAAAAGAAAAAAAAGCTACAAGGAACCCAAATGCATTTTACTGCCACCTGGGGAGCAGTTACAGAGAAGACAAAAGCAGACTCTCCAGTGGTGCAGAGGGAAGAACAAAAGGCACAAGGAAAAAAGTCTTCATCACAGGACCGCAGCAAAGTCCTGGAGGGGCTGCGCAGACTTCATCTGTGGAGATTTTCAAAAATCGAACAGGAGAAAGCCCTGAATCTCTAAGATTAAGCATGCCTTGAGCAGGACTGTGAATGGGATCACCTCCACACATCCTTTCTGACTTTAATTCTACAGTTCTAAAACTGAGACTCGGACATCACACATACGAATATACACATTGAAAACATGACATGAACTAGTTAAAAATCAATATAAAAGTTTTTTTTTAAAAAGGCCATGCCAATCTATGACATCAGAAGCCTTTTTTTCCATGGCAGAGCAGTGATTCTCTAGCTACAAAATGATGCTGATGAAAAGAAGACTAAATCCTTAGTAATAAGACTATGATGTTAATGAGAACATCTTATCAGAAGATCAACAAAATAAGATGGATGGCACTGGAAATGCAATCAAGTACCAAGATAACAGATATGAACTCATTAAAATATTAAATATATAGGCTTTCTTAAAACTTCAGAGAGGCTGCTGTCTGTACAATCTGAAGCCCTGCTGTTGGGTTTTCAAACTAACTCCTCAGCCTCATAGTTGCTTTTGAAAACCTGCAAAAAGAGAATTACAGTAATCAAAATCTTACAGAGACATTAATAAAACTGTGGAGGTATCCTGATATAAGAAAACAAAGATGATAGTGGTTGATATATAAATAGCTCTCCTTTTAATAGCCCAAATACAAAAGTAATTTTCAGCACTAACAGTGCCCTTACAGCTAGTTGCACATGAAGGAAATACATCTAAAAAGGGGGAGGTAAAAATCCATGTCTTTTTCCAAGCTATTTTGACCACTAAAAACTCAGTTTCAAGATAAATTCAATATGTGTAATATATACAGCATGTTTACATTTGGTGTTTACAGCTGCACTTAGGTAATTTTACAGATGCATGTATAGATAAGCATAGGGTCAGACACGGATACAGCAAACTGCTTAATACAGAGATGGAGCCTTCTTGTTTAGTTGCCTAGCAATAAGATCTGACTCCTGGAAGCTAACAAATATGGATTAGAAAATTTAATAGAATTATTTCATGTATCTAATGCATCATACAAAAAGGAACATAAGGCTATTGAAGAAGGAGAAATGCTAGGGCAGGAAATAAAAAAACCAAAAACCTCACAATTGTGTCCAGTGGAATCCATTCAGGAAATATGTGACAGGAAGAAACTACAGTATCTAAATTAAAGAAAGCCTCAATCTGTTCACTCTGTCCATATTTTTCATTGTTATTTTTCTTTTAACAGAAAGTCTAATTCCATCGTGGCTAATGGATCTGGCTTTTGAATTGCTGTCTTTAGTTTTGTCCAGCCCCCTCAACAGTGTTTGGAAGCTGGAGAAAGAGATTTTTTCTAATTGCACTCTGTGAACATGATGGCATTTCTCTTCTTGGAAAACACAGCATGATACTAATGGAAAGTCAGATGACATTTACTATACTGGTGAAGAGGCAAAAATCCACACTTGCGTTTTATTTGTTATGAAGAGCTTTAAAATTGCACTGATGCCTTTTAACACATTTACAAGGTCTCTTCTCTCATTTCTTTCAGTATTACAAACGTTTTTCTCTCAGTACCTCAGAGGTAGAACAGGAAGGTCACAAGCCAAGGATAGGTAGCATAATACAAGTCCAACGCACTGGAAGTACTTCATTTTTTTGAGCAGTACTGACATTGATCTTAGTCCCTTACAATCTAAATTTAAATAGATTAATCTGCATTAAAACTGAGAAAACAGAGGCCACTGGATAGTATTCCAGCATTATAAGCAGTGTGGACTTGTCATGCACTCTTCATGCATTATTTAAACTTGAAACACTCTTTCTGCTATTTCCAACATTTTTTAAAAATCTTCTTTAACAAAGCCTTTAAAAGAGTACCTCCCAAGACCTGCTTCTATGAGATCTGTCAACAGTATTCCATCTGCTTGGGAGAAACAGACTTAAAATTTCTGTCAAGTGTCCTGCTACACCAGCATAAATCTAGAGGAACTCCACAGACTTCCTGTGTGACACACTTAGTTGGGGTTTGTCTACACAAGGAAGCACACATACAGGAAAATCAGCCTCAGTTCAGAGCACAGTACCAACTGTGAACTAACTCCCAGTATAAACATTCTTACCACCCAGAAAGCAAAGGCAGCTTTTCCCACTCAGAAATTATGATTAAAATACATTGAACAAAGACAGCCCTAACAAAATTTAAAGGTGTAATCACATTCCACAACACAAAAATAAATTAAAGTTTTAATATCAGAAGCAGCATGTCTTCCATCTAGTCATATATGTCCTGCTTCTCAAATGTTCCCTCTTTTATTTAGGGGTAGTTTTAGATACTATACACAGCTTTGCATTTTGGCATGAAAATACCCTTTCACTGCCCATAACATACACTTGTACAGAATAGCCCATAACTTCCTACTTAAACAGCACTCATTTTTCCATTAAGACAATGTCTTTATTTTTTAATCTTCCTTCTCCAGTTGCAGAGACTGCTACACAGACTAATTAACTACATTTTGATTTGGTCTTGTATTGTGGCTCCTTTGTCCTTCTTACAGCAATGTGAAACATCCTTCAACAGGACATAAATTATATTTACTACATGAAAAGTCTTGATAAAAAAGGAATTTATATTAGCAATTTTTCTATGTTGTGCAGACACTATGATGATAGAAACTACAGAAATACCTAGAAAAGCAAAATCAGATTAAAATGCAGGACATGCAAGTGAACATTACCATGATATGAATCACGGTAAGCAATTCAACTAGTGTTAATTTCCTGAGATGCAAATTCATTAATGTTTCATTACAGTACCTTCTATATAATAGTAATTTACAGGTTTCTAATAATTGACTCACTTATGCTCCTGCCATCTATATGTTAAAAAAGCTAAGAGACAATAATACTTACTTGCACACATCCCTTAGCAGACACTTGCTGTTTACGGAGATCTGCCAAAAAAGAATAGATGGTTTGGGATGAAAAGCATTGCTCCTAGCCCTTTCTACACACATATGCCATTTTGAGACTGTACAAAAGCATGCAGTCAACCATCTCTTCTCATCTCTCTCACAGATCCCCACAACAATCTGGCACTAAGGATAGCCACATGCTCAACATAAAAAAATCATCTCATTGGAGAGGCAGTAGGGACAGAGTTGGTTCTGATATCTTGCTGATTCTCACAAGTTTCATACACATTCCGTGGTATAAACGGTGATTTCAGAGTTTCTGAAATAGAAAAACTTGAATAAAAATCCCCCAAGGTGGAAGTAATTAGTTTCTTTATCTGAGGCATTGAGGCAATCTTTGCAGCTATTCTCACACTGTTAAGTAAAGAGTCCAACTTTCACTTTTTTTCTTATGCCATAAGAAGTAATAGCTTGAGCTGCTAATGGGTATGCAATTCACACCTGTAACTGAGCTCTGCTCTTTACTCCTTATTTTTTCATCTCTTTTGAAAAGTCACAAGGAATTTAACATACTGAGTTAGAACTCAAGTGAATTGTGAATTAAGAGTTCTGTCTACCCCACTTCACTGTCTACCCCACCTTCCTATTTCCGCATCACTATTAGCTTAAACAATATTCAAAGATCTGCTGACAATTACATAGCAAAAGATCATGTCTAATTTGTAAAATGAATTGAAAGGAACTGGTGTTTATGAACATATTTACTCACAATACTACCACCTGCAAACAAATCTGTGTTGCCAATGTACAAAACACTGTTTCTTGGTGTACTGTGACAGTAACAGGTTATTCTGCATTTGACATTTTTCAATGTTTCACACTGCATGAGAAGTAAAAATGCTTCATCTTCCCAACCAAGATCCAGTAATCCTGGTTACTTATGATTACTCAAGTGTGGAAAATGTGAAAAGGAGATGTGCTGGTTAGCATGTATACACCCCTTGTACGAAGTGTGACTACTCTTCCCTATCTTTTTTCTAAATTATACACCAACAAATAGTAAAAAAAAAAACCCAAAACCAAAAACACCTACAAACCAAAACCTGTTATCATATTACACATATATATATATTTATACACATATATACCGAGACATTTTTTAGTCTGGCTTAACAGCAAAGGTTATCAAGCTAAATGCACCATACATTCTACCTACTCACAGTATCATAAACAAGGTAGTAATGCCACTGTTTCTTCAATTAGATGTCAATATGGTGCATATCACTTCAAGTAGTCTTACTGTCTTTCTTTTTTACCACCCAAACTACAGACCTTGCTTTCGGTGTCTAAAATTTCTTTCAAAAAAAACAGTGATTATAAGGCCTGCATAAATTCAGCAACTGAATAACAAAAAAAAAAGACATTTTGGAGCAAGCATATCTTGTATACTTTTATCTACAGATTTGGAAATTTACATTCCTTGTCTAAGCAAGCATGCTTAAAATTGATATAAAGCAAGTGGCGTACTTTCTCACTCTAAGTAGGAAATTCACATCCCACTTTTTGTGTTTATTGTCCTCTTAGCAAGGTATGAGGCAAGATGTTGTCCTTTAAGCAAACCCCTTTGAATTCTTCCTCTTAAGAAACAGTCCATGAAAGCAAAAAACAATATTACAGTAGTCTGACTGTAATTTTTTAGATTACAGTTAATTACAGTTGTTATCTGCAATAGGTTGTAACACCATACAGAGGAGATGGCATCATGAAGCGAGATCATCAACTGACATCAAAAGGAGGCCAACAGTGTTCTCAGTTCTTTTTTTTTTTTCTAGGCAGCCCCAGTTGCATTAGTAGTGATCTCCCTTCATGAGCTAAGTGACAGCAATTCAGAGAGTGGACAGTAGAAGTGACAAATTCTTGCATCTTGTAAAAGCACAAACTGTTTGAAACATTAATACCAACCCTTTTAAGATCAGCTCTAGCAAGACTGAGGAGTGAGACTTCTGACACCAGGTTTTTTTGATATTTTGCAGGAAAATTGTACATGCAAAAGCTTCTTTTGAGTCCTGAGGTTCACCGATTCTGAGATCTTCCTGGCCTAGAGTATAAATACTGAAGCTTTTTTTTTTTCTTAATAGCTGGCTAAACCCCAAAGAAAACAACAAATGCTTCTTAGTGATATTTACAGGGATTGGGGGGGAAAAAAGATTACATTTCACTGATATAATAAACATGCAATATTCTTGATATTAATTCATATCTCAAAATTTAAATACCATAATGGTTACATTTTTAAAAGAAGCCTAAAGACTTCTTTTGGATTCTTTCTGCCTAAAACATGGAAATCAATGAAACAGCAGTCTCAATAAAGGAGCAATAATTTATAAAATTTTCCCATACTAACTAGGATGTGCTCTCTGCTGAAACATCCTAGATCTTGATAAAGACTTGCAGCTTGTGAAACACATCTGTCCTGCAAAGATTTAAGGAAAGAGACCACTACCAGTATAAAGGAAGTCACTAATGAGTTTAGTATATCAGCGACACAAGTATCAGGTCTTCAAATGCTTTATCCTACTCAGAATTTCTGCCAATCCAGGGAGTCACTGTACCTGAATGTGAATTACAACTTCTTTTAAAAGACTTTTTGTTCTTATTTCCATTGAGGAGTGACAACAATCTCCAGCAAGTATAGAGTTAAATTTCCTCTCCTCCTTTCACACAGGTGCTCCAGGTAGGTTAAAGAGGCTGCACTGAAACTAGATAAGATTATACTCAAAGGTTTATGGTGTTTATTCAACTTTGATAAGAGAGAAAGGACTTCAGAAGTATCCAAAACATAGCTGCTAGAAGGTAGAACACGTGCTCATGTGAGTTGGGGGTTTTTCTGTCTATATTCTATCTGATGTTTCTGTAACATTTATGACACAATTTGGGCAGGATGAAGCTTGCTACAGATAAAATCTGTCTTCTGTAACTTGGCTTCTACTGCTTTGCAACTTTCGCTAACACATAAAGAAAAAACAGTTAGAGTACTCTGCACCCAACGTTCACCTTCAGTCAATTCAAATGGAGTATATCTGTTCTTGGCATCTTTATTTGCCTTGACTCTTCAAAATTGCAAAGCAATTACATTTGTGTGCAGTCCTCTTTAAAAAAAATAAATAAATAAATTACGTTACTTGTTAGACCAGTAAGGAGTGGTGACCCTCAAGGATCGGTGTTGGGACCAGTCTTGCTCAACATCTTTGTCGGTGACATGGACAGTGGGATTGAGTGCACCCTCAGCAAGTTTGCCAATGACACCAAGCTGTGTGGTTCAGCTGACACACTGGAGGGAAGGGATGCCATCCAGAGGGTCCTCGACATGCTTGTGAGGTGGGCTGATGCCAACCTTATGAAGTTTAACCATGACAAGTGCAAGGTCCTACACCTGGGCCAGGGCAATTACCCAGGCACAGCTACAGGTTGGGCAGAGAAGAGATTCAGAGCAGCCCTGCAGAGAAAGACTTGGGGGTGTTGGTAAATGAGAAACTTAACATGAGCCAGCTTCAGTGTGCGCTCGCAGCCCACAAAGCCAACCACATCCTGGGCTGCATCAAAAGGAGCATGACCAACAGGTCGAAGGAGGTGATCCTGCCCCTCTACTCTGCTCTCGTGAGACCTCACCTGGAGTGTTGTGTGCAGTTCTGGTGTCCTCAGCATAAAAAAGACACAGAACTGTTGGAACAAGTCCAGAGGAGGGCCACGAGGATGATCAAGGGTCTGGAGCACCTCCCCATATGAAGAGGGGCTGAGAAAGTTGGGGCTGTTCAGCCTGGAGAAGAGAAGGCTGCGTGGAGACCTCATAGTAGCCTTCCAGTACCTGAAGGGGGGCCTACAAGGATGCTGGCAGGGACTCTTCATTAGTGACTGTAGTGATAGGACAAGGGGTAACGGGTTAAAACTTAAACAGGGGAAGTTTAGATTGGATAAAAGGAGGAAGTTTTTTACTGTAAGGGTGGTGAGGCACTGGAATGGGTTGCCCACGGAAGTTGTGAATGCTCCATCCCTGGCAGTGTTCAAGGCCAGGCTGGACAGAGCCTTGGGTGACATGGTTCAGTGTGTGGTGTCCCTGACCATGGCAGGGGGGTTGGAACTAGATGATCTTAAGGTCCTTTCCAACCCTAACTATTCTATGACTCTATCATTTCATAATAATAGGTATCTTTTCTGTGAGTAACCCTCCTGGCAATGCACTATCTCTAAATACAGTTGTGTGTTAAACAGGAATAGTACCACGTTGGCTGATTACAGGTAGGAAGACAGATAATCTCCTATACATTATACAACGTAGTTTTGTACTAGTTCTTCCTCATCTTAGTCAATTGATGAGACTACACCTGTTGCCTACCAACCTTAATTATCTATTGCCTCGAAAATAATGCTACCACTGAAGAAATTCATGGTATCCATGGTACATACTAGGAAAATACAGAGGTTAAAGATCCCACCCTAAATCAGTTGTTATAGAAACAAATGTACATTAAATTTTTACTATTAACTGAAAGGCACAAATATGAAAATAAGGAAGCTGTATCCTTTGGTTATGAGGATAATTTAAGTCAGGAACAGACAAAAAACATAAAAGAAAATTGAAGTTCATGCTAAAAAAAGCACAAATGATATGTTTTCCAGGTTTAGTGCACACAAACACCATAGCCTATGTCATTAATACTTCTGAAGGAACAATATACCACTTGTTTTCCCTCTTGCATATGTTACTATTGCAAAAAAAAAAAAAAAAAAGGCATTTTTCCCTGTACATATGCTATCTAAAATCAGTCCTTTATAGGTTCTAATTGCCATGAAAAGTGAAACTAGGAAACATAGCTTAAAGTAGTGAAAATAGAGAAAAGTTTTATAAATACTCCACAGAATATAGCTGTTGTTTTACTCCACTTTAAAGCCCGACAGCTTCAGCCCTTGTTTACCTATCGCAGGTGAACTGCTTTTCTTAAGCCCTTGGACTCTTCTCTCTGGTTTCTATGTAGGTGTACACAGGAAAAGTACTCTTGGTTATCTTTTTTTTTTATTACCAGTTAAACTGTGCGATATTTCTAGATATTACTATTGCTCAAAATTAATCTGGTTTAACTCTTGGGTTGTTTTTAATTTATCAGCAAGTGCTTTAATAATTTAAGACACCCAGCTTAAAGAATCAAAGTTCTAATTTTAATTAATCCATAAACTCTGAGCATTTGGACTCATCTTCCAGAGTGTTCTGATGACACATCCTCAGCCTTGTTCTTTTTCTATTTGTCACTGTGCTATCATGATTCTGTATGTTTGGCAAAAAGACATCATGTGAGTATATTTGCAGTGTGTTTGCTGGAAGCGATATGAATGGGGAGCTAGCTAAGAATATATTTATTACTTAAGCAAATCAGGACCAAGGAAGAGAAGGACGAGTGTAAGGAACACCAGAAAGCTTTTACCAAGCTGACTGAGAATGGAAATACCCATTGACAGGAATAGCTGTGACACTGTTTCTATATGTTTTGGCTTCTCTAGGTATTTTAGCCCCTTAGAGGAGTAAGAATCTGAACTCTTACTGAAGTTTCCTACTGCTTCTAATCTGCAAAGCTGGACAAAGCTGTCTCCTTTAATCAGAACAGGCTTTAAACTTAAATTATTGACTCCTATTTTTCTTTAGACATTCCACGAATGTTCATTCAGCAATGTTTAGGAAAACAACTGTAATTAACCTGTTATTTTCTAATAGAGCTAGATGAAAATCAACTTGTATCTTTGAAGCAACCACCCTATAGCTTTGCTCCCAGCTAATTGTCTGAAAGCTGCTGCATTCAATAAGTGAGTCAATAAAGTATACAATATGGATAAAATGCTGAGTCAAATTAATCCCTATGAAAATTAACATTAAGTCAGTAGTTATAAGGCTATGCCCTTTTGTGTTTGTTTACGGCCTAAACAGAGGTCCACTTGCCAGAAATACAACAGTAGGAGTCTATAGAAGGAATAAAGGCTTTTGATTAGCTCAAGAGTGGTTTTTAGGTCAGTCTTTAAATACTTTAATTCCAGCAGGCTCAGCTCTCAGTATCTGAACAATACTGAAACCAGAAATTATCCAGGAACTTAATCTCTAGAAAATGTTATAATTCAGCCCACTATTATCTCAATCTAGGGATTCAGCTATTTACATCTAAAACAAACACGTGCGTGGGCAGATGTGTTAACCTGGGATTCACTGTATGTGGGACTTCTGCTTGACACACAGCATGTAAATGATAAGCCTGAAAGGTTTGTAAAATGAGAATAACTTCGGATTTAACATTGTCATAGAACGGGCTAGATTGGAAGAGACATTTAAAGGCCATCTAGCCAAAACACCCTGCAATGAGCAGGGACATCTTCAACTAGAGCAGGTTGCTCAAAGCTCCATCCAACCTGGCCTTCAATGTTTGCAGGGATGGGGCAGCCACAGCTTCTCTGGGCAACCTGTGCCAGTGTCTTATCACCCATCTCATATTAAAAAAATAAATAAAAAAAATAATTATTATCTTCCTTAGCGGCTGAGTCTCTCCTCTTTTAGTTTAAAACCCTTACCTTCTGTCCTATTGCTACAGGTCCTATTAAAAAGTCTGTCTCCATCTTTCTTACAATCCACATTTAAGGACTGAAAGGCTACAGTGAAGTCTCCTTGGAGCCTTTTCTTCTCCAGGCTGAACAACCCCAACTCTCTCAGCCTTTGCTCACAGGAAAGGTGTCCCAAACTCGCATGCGAAGAATGGCAATATAAAAATAATCTGCAGAAATTTAAAACAATTTTAACACACTAAGTAAACTGGATCTAATAAATAGGTCAAACAACGGAAAACCTGTTTATCACAATCTAATGTTCTTCAATCTATTTAAAAATACGGGTTTGTAATAACATATGTACAAGCATTCATCTTTTCATATTAAGGACAGGTTTTGAATTTTTCAGGCAGTTAACAAGGGAAAACACACGGACTTCACTGACTGCCAAAAGGTTAACCTGGATTTACTATCTGCCTGATTTCCCTGTATTTTTGCTTCCTCTTGATGGCTGAAAATGCTAAGTAGCTTTTCCTCACCCTTCTAGCTCAAGTGCACTTTTGATCACTAAGTAACAGAAAATCTGGCCCTTACAGAAACCTAACAAGAGTATTAATGCTATCCTTTGTCATTAACAGAAATCGTATTAATAGCAACCATTGGTAACTGTTATGTGTGAATATACTTTAAATTGTGAGAAGACACACTACGTCTCTGCCCATGGGTAAACAGCAAGGAGTAGCTCACGATGTTCAACAAAAGCCCTTTTCTACAAACAACTAAAAGTATATACATGTTCTGTGGTATATTCCAAGTGTTTTCCACACACACAAACCATGACACAACATTTTCTGCTATGAAAAGGTAATATGAAATTATTTTGATAATTCCAAATGCAGCATTTTAATAACAGTAATATTTCTATCCATGTTTCTGATTTCATCAACAATCTATTTTTATAAAGTAATGCAATGCAGCTATAGGACACTGATGCTCTTCCAACTCAATCAACTGTAATTTGTGTTCAGCTCCAGCAGATGTTTATGAATATGATAAATATTTCATATAGAAGATGACTGCCACAAAACCACTTAAGCAGGCAGGTTACAGTGGAATCAAGCCAATACTTTTTAAAACTGATAGGATTATCACTTCTTAAACACCACACAATTAAACCACAGAACTCACAAAGACGTGATACTGGTAAGACCCAAAGGGTGCCAAAATTGGATATCAACCTAGAAAATGAAATACTACTAACTATAAAATATGCTTTAAGGTAATTCAAACATGAACTGGCAGTGGTTAGGAGACAGAAAAGCTCTTCTCTTGGCAAATGATGAAAACGATAAATTTTAAAGCTTTCTCACTTTACTGTAAATCTGGTGCTAACCAATGTCAGAAACAGAACATTGCAGTATAGCGCACTCACTCTCTTGATGCTAAAGAGTATGAACAAATCTGTCATTTTAGAAGACTGGAGAATGTAGAACTTTTGCAGTTTACGTCTTCCACTGAATTAAACCTGCTGAGAAGACAGCCACCGTTGGGTTTGCAGGTTTTTGTGGGTTTTGGAGGCGTATTTGTTTTTTGTGGGATTTTTTTTTGTTTGTTTGTTTTAGGGTTGGGGTTTTTTTATTCCCTAAACCACTCTGGTAATACATATGCAATCTTCCTCTTTGAAAGATATTATTATTATGCATTAACATAATTGTATTAGCTAAAAATATTAACTGTTCTAAGTAAGACTCAGAAAGCAAAGCAAGCTGTATTGTTATGAGCACCGCCTCACTTTAGCTGCCTGTATAAACATGTACTGATCAAGTATCAGTATCTCTGACACCTGAATATTCTAGGCAGTTTTCACTGGCTGACTATAAAGTCACACCCCAAATATCTCTCCAGCTTTCTGAAAAAGAACCACCATAAGAGTCCTGTGCAATTGTAACTGCAGACTAATTGTTATACTTAAGAAATCCAGCTGAAACCAGGACAAGGGTCTTAAACAGAGAGTAAGATTTATTTAATGTGTCTGGTAAAAGACTGGTTCTGAGCAGCAGGAAATCCAGGTCCTAAATTAAGCTGTAGGAAAGAGCATTTCAGAAGACAAACGGATGAAAGCAAAATCATGGGTTTCATTAGACAGAAGACTCACTGAAATCTACAAAGGATTTTCCAAAGAAAGGGAAGAAGAGAAGTGACCTCCCAGGCAGTTAGAAGTCCACCACTGTTTTGAAGGGTTGGCATGCTTTTGCCTCAGTGAGTATTGTTAAATCGGCCACACTAAAACTCTACAGATTTTCAGCAGTTCAATACCAACGTATACACTGCAAATTAAAATCCTGTAGAGTACAACATCAATGCTTTCTGCAACACTTTCACACCATCAGTGCTATACTGCACAAATTAGGCACATAACCAGTGTATCAGTGCATTTTTCCAAAACATAATGCAAATAAATCTTATAATAGTGCATCTGGACAGTATAAACGAGTTTTTCGGTAACAGCATTCTGCTTCAGTAGAAGTGCCAAAAAACCTGTTTAAGTGACAAATATAGGTGTGTTTTTTAGTTGGGGTTTGATTTTTATTGTGTCGTTATCTCCCCCACCCCCCCATCTGTCCCCAGGCCTTTTTTCTACAGAACAGCTCTCCTTGAGACAGACTTCTATCACAGCGAAAAAACTGTATGCACACATTCGGTTAAATGTTCATGACTGCTTCATTCATGAGGTGGGTCACGAATTATATATGCATGGCTTTGGAAAAAAATTAGGCTCACTTAGAAAGGCAGGCAGAAAAACTATTTGGAAAGTAAGAAGGTGCAGAAAGTGTTTATGTTGGAGAAATTAGCATGGAGTAAACTAGGGTGTGGATTTTCAGTGAATTACTCCAGATTGGTTCACATTACATGCACGTCTATACTACATTAACTGGGTGCTCTGCATAAAACCCAACCTAGGAAGATCCACAACCAAGTACAGTGATGAGATGCAGTATTTACTGGAGATGGTACAGTGCCACTGCTACAGCTACCCTGTCATCAGCACTGTCTGGAATCTCCACCCAGCAGGGCTCAGCTTTGTAATCACTCCAATGCCAACATACTACACAGGAAAAGTTATGGCAATTGCAGCTTGGCAATAGTAACAAAAAATTCCAGTTCTGCAAAGCTCTTTTCCCAAATTTTATGGCTTGTTTTGGTAGACGACAGCAGCCAGTTCTGGTTCTGAGCAATGCCATATGCACTGCAAGAGATATTCCTCTTCCTCTCAGACAGATGCTGCATCTGTGGTAGCAACTCCTGCATCTGTGCTACACAGTCTGCAACACAGCAGGTTCCTCATGACACTTCACAGACAACCTTTGTCCATCAAATAACCAGTGGCAGTGCAAGCAAGTTGGAATTATGCTTAGATTCTGCAAGTTCAGACTTGTAGAAACAAATCCAGAACTACCACTATGTCAGTTGTAAAACAGCTTATTTGAATTAAAGCATCACTGGTGTTCAGGGCAAGCAGAAGAAAGAAAAGGGAAAAAGAGGGAGTGGACACTAAGGTGACTGATGGATGCAAAGTGATACTGAAACTGATAGCTATTAAATGCCATTTGCTGATTTTTTTAATTATTTTGTAAATCAAGGAGACATTGAATAAGATTCTGTAGGTAAATTTGTTACTGAATAATCATATGAACAATTGGGCTGCGGCATTTTCAGATACAAATAATGGTGTATTCCACATTAGTTCATGGAATATAAAAAGCAGACGAAATGTATAAAATAGAAGTTATTTCACAATTTTTCTTTACCTCTGTACTACAAATCATTGCCTTCATCAATTATACTAGTGCAGTTGGTCTGAGGCTGACAAAGCATGACACAGATGTACAAGAAAGCTATGTGCAGCCAAGCACTGAAGCTTCTTAGGCTCCCTCATGCCAAAGTCAGTGTGAGATGCAGAATAGCATATATCCTGCTGATGCAGGATTGAGTCCTAAAAAAACAATTAGAGTTTTAAGAAAACAGTGATCATTTGCTGCTATTCTCTTACTGACCAAATGTTGGTGTTTTTTTCTGTTGTTATGGGAATAAGTATTTTATAGTATGCTTTCAAACAAACAAGATGATACTCTGGTCTGTCAATATGTACCTACCATGTTTTGCAGATTTTCTATTCTCTTCTCTCATGTCCCCTCCCACCCACCACTCCCCCCCCCCCCCAAAAAAAAAAAAAGATAAATTCTCCTTGATTTTCACTCATGGGTTCTCTAACCCAAACAGTGTTGGAATGCTTATGCTAGAAATACTTTATGAGATTATTCTGCAACCCAGTGCAAAACAAAATCCTTACTCTCACTTCTGTTTTTAAGATTTACAAGTATTTTTATTAATTTATTGAACTGAGAATGTTTTGTTCAATAATATTAACTGGGTTTAATATTGGTTTAAATCTTGACTTTGCTGCTTTCTCTGTGCCTATTGACACCGTCTTTCAAACCTGATTCCATTGATTTTGACTGATATCCAGATGGCTCTGTTCTTGCAGATTCACATCCAAGGTCCAAGCTCTTGCAGTAATATGACTATGGTTAAATGCAAGAAAGTGTCATTACATAAAAGTTCTAGTATGACAAGTACCTGTCATAGTTATGTTCACCCTTATGCAACATATACATGACTCAAAACTTACTTTCAGGTAGTTTATTCAAGATTTTCCATAACATAATCTGGTAAGTAAACCGTCCTTAATGCTTATGGGTATGAGATAGGGAAACCTACCTTGAACAACCTTCACCCCAGATAAGATGCAACATAAGAACTCCTGCATGACAGCACCCTTTAGGTCTTACATAACCCTTGGGACATTGTGGCACAGTTTGTTGAAAGCATTAGGAATGAACCTGGCTATGGGAAGTCCAAGTTCTGAAATATCATTTGTTTGGACTCGCTGTGTATATGCTTCAAGAGTTACTACCTGGATCACTTTCTCCCAGTCATCTGAATTATGAGTCATACAAACCGAAAGCGGAAGGCATGTGTGAGAACAAAGCAGATGTGGATGTTTGTGGTTGTAAGGTTTACTTAACTCTTGTTTTCTGTCCTGCCCCATCTAGGGCAAATAAGTCTGAATCTTCGGCAAGTCCAGGCAGCTGCTACCTCAGTGACAATCTAGGACTGAGACCTTACTGTTAAAGAATAAAACCTGACATTGATAAATCTCTGGAGATCTCCCAAGACTCAAACTTCCACCTAAAGCGTAAAGCCTGGCCATCTTTTGTTTTCACTGAGCAAGACTAAAAAAATCCCACCAGCTGCATGCTTAGCATGATAAATCTATAAAAATTACTCTACAGAATCCTGGTTGTCCATGGGTTGCCTGCAGGATGCCCTGCCATGGACAGGCCAGTTACCAGCCAAAAGCACATGCAGAGATAGAAATAGTTTCCAAATCCAGAAAGCAAACCTGAAATTGGATCCATAGAGACAGGCTCTAGAATCTCAAATGGCAAGTCTCCTTCTTTGAAGAAGCTCAAGACTATAGTCAACAATCCGCTAAATTCTTACCTCAACCAAATTTGAAATGTGGTCTGACTGAGGGAAAACCTAAGCTTAAATAAATTTACAATTAAAAAAACCCCACAAAAACAAACCCCAAGCCAAAAAACCTATATATATATATGTGTGTGTATATATATATATATATATATTAAACTAGCCTTCTGTGAACGTGACAGAATTGTAACTCACACTCTAGGCCTCTAGAAGTGGGGCTCTCTGAAGGCTGAAGCACAGGACCTAACAGCGAAAGCAAGACGCATCCAAGCTGCCGCCATTAAGCGGCTACGCCACTTGCGCAAATTTCCCTTCACTTCTAGACCCTATCGCCAACAACGTGGCGTAATGGCTTTCACGAATACGGATGCTGCACTGCGGCGATGGTACAGTTCAACCAAACTTCCTCCCTCATCTGCCCACTTGGGCGTTAAGGCCACCCCCTTTCTCGTTTGTGATTGGCAAGACGGGCGGAGCCCTTAGCGGCGATTGGTGGGTGGTAGAGGAAGGTGGGGTAGGTTGCGTGAACGGTAATAAAGTTAGTGGGGCTGGCTCGGTGCGCTTTAGACGCGGCAGCGAGCCGGCTCTCTATGGAGGTGGCGGAGGGAAGCGTTGTGCCGTTGCTGCTCCTGCTGTGGTGACTCGGAGGCTCGCCCTGTCTCGCGCGCTCCCCCCTTCCCCTCCCCAGCCCCGGTCCCCGGCTCCCTTCCCCTCCCCCCCCTCTCTTGCCTTTTCCCCTGCCCTTGGTAGCCGCCGGGACCCGGGGAAGCTGACAAGGCCTTAGAGAAGGTGAGCAACGCACGAGTGGAAGAATGATCTGGGGCCGGGAGGGGACGGGTACTGTTGCAGCTGCCGCCTAAAATGGCGGCTGCCCTAAGCGGCCGCCATTTTCTCGTCGTCTTCTTGCTTTCTTCCGCACAAAATGGCGGCCTGGGTCGATGGCTACTTGTGCTTGTCGCTGTCTGGTTGCCGCGGGTGTTAAGCGAAAACGTAAAGGAAGTCGGCAGCCCCCCTAAGTGCGGAGGGGAAGCTGAGTAGAAACGTTTGAGGTCGGAGCTTGCATATTTGCAGCGAGAGAGATGGGGTCGGATCGTGCTGTGCCGGTTGGTAGCTCTGCTTTTCGGGGGATCGGATCAGTTGGTACATCCTGGTCCCTGCCTGAGGTCTTCGGCGGTCCCAGTGCCCGAGCGGTTTGCCCTTGAAGGGGGATAGCTTGGGGCCGCGTAGCTGTTTGCCGTCTTAAGATCTTTCAGAGTAGGTGTTGGGGGAAGAGGGGGCTGCGGAGGGACAAGTTTGTATGCAAGAGCCGCTGGTGAAAGCATACGTTTATTTCTTTTCACTCGTTTATTTACTTCTGTTTCTCGGTGGTGGGGAAGCAGACTAGTGGAGAAGCCGTGTCTGCCGGCAGCAGCCTCGCCCATGTTTCCTGCTCAGACTTAGGCGACGAGTAGCGTGAAAGCGCTGCTTGAGCGGGGGCGGTGATACGGGGAGGCGATACCGGCAGCTGCCTTCCCCTCCTTTTTCCGGGCTGACTGGGGCGGGTGCCGCGAGTGACGGGCGCCGTTTTCCGCCGGCGGCGGAGGAGGAGCGGAGCCCGCTCACCTTCTTCGCGGAGAACAAAGAGCCGGCTGGCCTCCTGGCGGCGCCTGAGCCGGGAAACGGGCGGCGCCTGGCGGGGGAAGGGGAGGTGGCTCGGTGCGCCCGGATCCGCCAGCTCCATGCGGCAGGGAGGGCGCCGCCTCCTGCGGGGGGCGCTCTTCCCGCTTCCGCAGCCCTTTTGTTCGGTGGCCGCCATGTTGAGAGCCGTCCCTCGTGCCCCCGCGGGCGGCTTCTCCGGCAGGTTTTCAGAGGAGGTGACTCTGCTCGGTGTATAGTGTCTCGGAGCAGATCTGGGATGGAGGCTGAAAATGCTTGTGGGGTGCATTTATATGATTCTATCCCCGTGACTCGCTTTCTGCAGCGTTAGCAGGGCAGTGAAAGTCTGATGCCTGTCGTGCAAGCTGAAATCCGGGGTGGGGAGGGGTGATATTTTTTTCATTATACAGAGACATAATTGGCCGTTTGGACTTGGATGTAGAATGCATCACTCTTGCTATATTAATAGTGTGTATTTTGTGGTCTGGAACTTCTCACTTTGAAAATTGACTACTTCGTGATGCTGCAGTTAGTCATAGTTTGTAAAGCATGGCAATAAAGGATTAATTTAATTGTATTGTACTAGCAAGGGAAAAAAACCGCTTCAGTTCTTTTCTGCAAGTGCTTTTGGGGGGGTTGACAGGGTGAATTCGAGGCACTTACTTTCGCGGTCTGTGATTCCATTAGCTCTGCTCCCTCACCCTCGTTGGTGAGCATGGTTATAATGAAACTGGCCTTTCTGTGAGTATCCCAAGTACTGCACAAGTAAGAGCTTTATATGTGTTATGAAGTTTAGTGCTTGAGGGCTCTCCTTCTCTAACTAACGTTTGTATTTTTATTGTAAGGTCGATACTATGGATGCTGGTAAAACAACTATAATATAAACGCTTGATTTGTCTTTCTAGGTTTTGTTTTTCCCCACCCCGTCAATTTAATTTTATTCTTTTGAAGATTCTTCGTTGTCAAGCCGCCAAAGTGGAGAGTGCGATTGCAGAAGGGGGTGCTTCTCGTTTCAGGTACGAGTGCATTTCTGTTTTGTTTGAGGACGCTTAGTAGTGGGCACTGTTATTTGGGGAGAATTTAAATTTATCTTAGGTTTATACTGAAAGTGACATGTAATTTGAACTCATGCAAGATTTCATGGTGGTTTTTAACAGTGCTTCTTCAGGCGGAGGAGGTGGTAGGGGTGCACCTCAGCACTATCCCAAGACTGCCAGCAACAGGTATATCATCTTGCTTTTTGATTTGGCATGGTTTTAAAAGCAAAGACTACTTGATGGTGAATGCTGAATTGAAAATTAAGTCTTCTCAGAGTTCTACAAGGAATATCTAAGGAGTTCGTGACATCTTAGTGTTCTGTTGTCTGTGGCAGGATAGCATGTGATCTGTTGAAAGTGTGTGTCATGAGTGGTACCAGGTGCTTAGGCTTTTTCATGCATTTCACTTTAGAGGGTTTTCTGTGGTTTATTATTGTTGAGGCAATACTATGCAATGGATGTTGCAGTATTTGTAAGTGCATGCTCTTAACAAAGCTAGCAATGGAATTAAAGTAAAGCAATACTGAAAGGCTGGACTGCCAGTTCTTGAAATTGTTTTTGTGTGACAATCATATTAAAAATTTTACAGCGAGTTCCTGGGAAAACCCCCAGGGCAAAACGCTCAGAAATGGATTCCTTCACGAAGCACTAGACGAGATGACGACTCCGCAAATGACAAAGAACGACATGATGCAATCTTCAGGAAAGTAAGAGGGTAAGTTCCCTAAAATTATTTTTCTAACTGTTTTCCTTAGCAGCATGTATCTAATAAATAAATGGGCTGAATTAAAGGAAGACATCTGAGTCTTTGAGTTCTGTGGTGGGTGGGGGGCGAGTATGTGATCTTCTTTGGAAGGAAGAAGGCAGAATTTAATAGGCCAGCCAGCAGCAAACACTGGTGAAGTAAATCTTGAGGATTAGTTTTTTTAGTAATACTTTACACTATAAAGATGTCTCAAAAAAGGGGAAAACCACACTACAATTTGTGTTACATAGACTGAAGAAATAAAAATAAACTTCAGTCTAGTGTTATTTGTAGCATGCTCGTAATATCTGTAAATTTTTATTTTTGTTTGATCCTCTTTAGCATACTAAATAAGCTTACTCCTGAAAAGTTCGACAAGCTATGCCTTGAGCTCCTCAATGTGGGTGTAGAATCTAAGCTCATCCTAAAAGGGGTCATACTGCTGGTAAGCTGGTCGCATTTCTTTTAACTACGCTTTCCTTGCATGTTAAAAATGGAGATTGGCTGGTCTTGAGATACAGAAGTAACATTGCTAGTGTTAATAACCTACGTATACAGAAGAATCACACCTGCTTTTTATGTGAAAAGGATATGCTTGGGAGGAGGTGGACTTAATGCTCTAACTTACTGTTATAGGAGTCTCAAGAGTCACCAAGCATGATTGGGTGGGGTTTTCTTTAGGGGTGGGTTTTTTTTGTTGTTCATTTGTTTTGTTGGGGGGGGAGGTGTATTGGTTTGGGGATTTTTTTTTTTTATTTATAACCTCTTTGTAACACAGAGTGGCCTTTATCTTTTGCTTCAGCATTAAGAGTAGTGTTAAAACAGAATCCATTATTTCTGTGTGTTTGAAATAGCAAAAAAGAGATGTTCAAGATCATATAGAGCGGTAATACTCCATTGTGTGTCTGGCAGCTCACTTAGCTAATATTAGTTTGCATCCTGCTACATCTACCTACATGCTACCTTACTTAAATTTATTTAGATCGTAGACAAAGCCCTTGAAGAGCCCAAGTATAGTTCACTGTATGCTCAACTATGTCTGCGACTGGCAGAAGATGCACCCAACTTTGATGGCCCATCAGCAGAGAGTCATCCAGGACAGAAGCAAAGCACAGTGAGTTCACCTTTCAACCTGAATGATAATCTTGCTAGTATGTGTAGTTGCAGTGACTAACTTGTTTTCTTTGTTCTCTCTTTTTAGACATTCAGACGCCTCCTAATATCTAAACTTCAAGATGAATTTGAAAACCGAACCAGAAATGTTGATAGTAAGTTTTAAAACCATTCTAATATAGAATTAATTGATCTTGTCTTTCCACAGCTGCGTTAAACAGGCTTCTTTGTTTTCCAGTCTATGATAAGCATGATGGTCCCCTCCTCCCTGAGGAGGAGGAACAGAGAGCCATTGCCAAGATTAAGATGCTGGGGAACATCAAATTCATTGGAGAACTTGGCAAGCTTGATCTTATTCATGAATCTATCCTTCATAAGTGCATCAAAACAGTGAGTATTCAGATCAAGTGTGAAATAGAACTTCTAAACAAGCAAAAAAAAGCAAGTAATGTCTGTGTTGCTTTGGGAATTTTGAAGCATAAAATACCACAAATATTTTCTGTAAATTGTCTGCCCCTCGGTGTTCGAAGTAGTCTGTTGATGTGAATAGAAAGTAGTCTTAGTTCAGTCATGGGAATTGTCTCCAAGTGAAGATGAAGCTTGCTCTGTACAGAAGCACCACAGGCACTTCAAAGCATAAGCACTTAAAAATACTTCGGTATCAGTTCTTGAAAACGAGTTTAAGTCCATTTAATGTCAGAACAAGATGACATTTTTTTGCAGGTGCTTGTATAGAAATTTGTCAATCATTATAAGTTATCATTTATAATACGGTGAAATACCTAATTCCCCTTCAATGTTTCAGCTTTTGGAAAAGAAGAAGAGAGTCCAACTCAAAGATATGGGGGAGGATTTGGAGTGCCTCTGTCAGATAATGAGGACAGTGGGACCTAGATTAGACCATGCAAAAGCCAAGGTATGTGTATATCCACTGCAGTCAGTCATTTAACCGGTTAAATTCTATGGCAAAGACCTGTAATTGTCTCAACTTCTATGTTCAATAAGTATAAATTGAGGTCTGAATTCCACAGAACAGGAGTGCCAAGTACTGCTCCTGCATCAAATCTCTTGATTGCAAAAGGAGCTGATCGTTTAAATGGTTTTAAATGTCTTTACCGAATGCAGTTAGGTTCATTGGGGAAGTGATGAAGCTGAGAATGCTGTCCTCTAAATATTGCCTGAAAAGATGTGCTGAGGAACTCTACTCTGAGTTCCTGAGTGCAGTCTTACATTTTATGTTGGATGTCTTGAATGTGGTCACCTTTCCTGAAAATACTCAAGACATTGATAGATTTAGTCCTCACTTGTAGTCTCATTTCTGTTCCTCCAGTCCTTAATGGATCAGTACTTTGCCCGTATGCGCTCCTTGATGTCAAGTAAGGAATTGCCAGCAAGGATTCGTTTCCTGCTGCAGGTAGGATGATAATACAATTTACTATTTCCTTTTTTTATTTTTTAATCTTTTTTTTATTCTTTCTGCAATGTTGTCTTGATGATTTTTGTAATAACTCATTATGTCCCAAGGATACTGTGGAGTTGAGAGAACACAACTGGGTTCCTCGCAAAGCTTTTCTTGACAATGGACCAAAGACTATCAATCAAATCCGTCAAGATGCAGTAAAAGTAAGTGTTGCATGTAAAGTCCTCGTGCTCAGCTTTTGCCTAAGTTAAAGGTGAATCCTTATGCTGCTTACTCCATGTCACAAAACTTAAGCTGTGCACTTAGAGTGGTTCTCACAGCAGAGTGTAACAGTAGAATCAAATGGACTTTCATAGTTCAGAGTTAAAGTTTGACTTCTGAGGGACCATTACTCCAGACTGACCCAAAATGGTAATTCCTGTTTTAAAGGATCTGGGAGTTTTTATTCCTGCTCCTATGTCTCAAGGGATGAGAGGCGACTTTTTTCTGGAGGGACCCTTTATGCCACCCAGGATGAAACTTGACAGGGACCCACTCGGAGGACTTGCTGATATGTTTGGACAAATGCCAGGTACACTGAAACTGCAAGGCTGTTTGGGATGACTCTGGGTGTGCTGTACTTAAGAACTAAAATGGTCTTTTGTCTCTATAATACAGGTAGCGGAATTGGTACTGGTCCAGGGGTTATTCAGGATAGATTTTCACCCACCATGGGACGCCATCGTTCCAACCAACTTTTCAATGGCCATGGGGGTCACCTCATGGCTTCTGTTCAATCCCAGTTTGGAGATCTAGGCAAATCTTTTCTGAAAAATCAGGTAAGGAAGATGGTGTTTGCAGGATGACTTCAGCTTGTTTAGAAGCTCTTCTACAGATGCGTGTGCTATGGATAATAGTCTGCTTATGTTGGGAGACTTCCTCAGAATTTATTCTGATAAGAACTGATGCTCAGCTGATACAAAAATTCTAAACCACTTTTTAAAATTGTGCAAGCGATTCAAGGAATACACTTTTTTTTTCTTTTTACTGCAAGAAAAGGTGCATGTGGCTTTGGTGGGTCAGAAAGGTGTGTTTTAAATAAGATAGCCCTGTTTTTAGGGATAGATGCTACTCTCCCACCACCCCTGCTCCTTCTTTCTCCCTTCCTGGCCAGTAGAATCTTTGTGCCTCTGGTCCCTCTGGTACTACTTACCATATGATGTACGCCACTCCATCATCTGCACTTCTTTCTCTATATCTCCCTTTCTGAAATAGGGGCAAAGCCAGCTCTACCATAACCAGAATCAGGGACTCTTATCCCAGCAACAAGGACAGTCGAAGGATATGCCACCTCGGTTTTCTAAGAAAGGACAGCTTAATGCAGATGAGGTACATGACATGACTACATTACTTAAAGATTATTTTCAATATTGCCCAATGATTATAGCAAGACGCGTTATTATGAGGACTAATGCTGGAACTCTTTCTCCTCCTCTTCCTCCTCCTTTGTCCCTTTCTCTTTCACCTTACCCCTCATTTTCCTTGGGGTATCCAGCGTCCTATGAGCAAGACTGAGATATGAGGGCAATTTCTTGGGGTGTCCCTTCCTTCCCCTACACCTCCCCAAGAGCACTACTCTGACATCATTTCCCATGCATCGTACTGAGAACAACACATATAATTAAAACTTCAGAAAATCCTGAACTTCATAAATCCTGAAATGCTGGACCAGGCTAAATTTTTTTTCTTGTTTTGTTTTTTAGGATTGGTTAATAGGCAAAATTCCAAATGCATAGTAAACTGCATTGTTGTTTTTAGTGTTAACCAGACATGTATCCTGATTTCTGAGCAATTGGTAGAGTTTTTATCTCTGCTGTAAAATACATCAGCAAATGTGTTAAGTATGTTTTTAGGGTCTGTAACACACTGCATCTAAAAGGAGCAATTCCAGGTACACCAGCGGAGCTAAATACTAGTAACTTCCACCAAGCACACAAATCAAGTTGTGCTTTTGGGGGGAAGTGAGTACATGTGGCTTAATCTGTATCCAAGTGTTAACATTGTAGAAATGGAAGAGTCGTGCTTCAGTGCGATCAGTTGGTACTTTGTCCATGGCTGTGTATTCTTAGTCAGAATAATTGAAACAGTTTGAGGTTTTCTCTGACTTATCTGTTTACAGATTAGCCTGAGACCTGCTCAGTCTTTTCTAATGAATAAAAGCCAAGTGCCAAAGCTTCAGCCCCAGATAACTATGATTCCTCCCAGTGCTCAACCACCACGCACTCAGACACCACCTTTGGGACAGGTAAACATAAAAACTTACTTAATGCTGGTGGCTGTATTTAATTGCTTCATGCATTTAAAACTTAAGTTAGTGTTCTTAAACTTCATAAAAATATAGGTAGATGTACTGCAAAGAAACAAGTTCTGGTATCTTTTTCAGCCTCCTCAACTTGGTCTTAAAACAAATCCCCCACTTATACAAGAAAAGCCTGCAAAGACCACCAAGAAACCACCTCCTTCTAAAGAAGAGCTGCTTAAACAAACTGTAAGTTAAGTAGGTAGTGGTGCTTCTTGAAGCCTTGTGTATGTATGCCTTTAAAAATGAGGGTTTAACTATACTCTTTTTCTAGGAAGCTGTTGTGACTGAGTATCTGAACAATGGAAATGCTAATGATGCTGTCAACACTGTGAGAGAAATGAGGGCTCCAAAACACTTCATTCCTGAGATGCTGAGCAAAGTAATCATTCAGTCCCTAGATAGATCAGATGAAGACAAAGAGAAAGCAAGTACACTGATCAGCTTGCTCAAGCAGGAGGGAATAGCCACAAGTGACAACTTTATGCAGGTAATGTGGTTTTGTAGGCGCACAGTCCTTGTGCTTGGCTGTTTGTGGTGCTTACAGAATAGAATCATAGAATAGTTAGGGTTGGAAAGGACCTTAAGATCATCTGGTTCCAACCCCCCTGCCATGGAGAGGGACACCTCACACTAAACCATCTCACCCAAGGCTTTGTCCAACCGGGCCTTGAATACTGCCAGGGATGGAGCATTCACAGCCTCCCTGGCAACCTATTCCAGTGCCTCACCACCCTTACAGTAAAAAAACTTCCTCCTTTTATCCATTCTAAACTTCCCCTGTTTAAGTTTTAACCCATTACCCCTTGTCCTGTCACTACAGTCCCTGATGAGGTCTCCATGCAGCCTTCTCTTCTCCAGGCTGAACAGCCCCAACTTTCTCAGCTCGTCTTCATACAGGAGGTGCTCCAGTCCCCAGATCATCCTCATGGATGATCTTGCACAAAAGTATGCAAATTCTTTAAAGTTCTGAGTGGTGACATAATGTATAAACATATGAGGGGCATAAGAAATGATGAAAGGAAGAAATGCAGGTACAGGACTTCAGGAACTGGGAAGGGAGACTGTTCGGCAAGTCACTCAGTGCAGAAGAGAAGCATGAAACTCCTGTGTGTAGTAAGAGTGTTACTGTGCACAAGGATAGAATTGCCCTCAGAATTTCAGCGTGTGTGTACTGTTTCTTAGGCATTCCTGAATGTATTGGACCAGTGCCCCAAACTGGAGGTGGACATCCCATTGGTGAAATCCTACTTAGCACAGTTTGCAGCCCGTGCCATTATTTCAGAACTGGTGAGCATTTCCGAACTGGCTCAACCACTGGAAAGTGGCACCCATTTCCCTCTCTTCCTGCTTTGCCTTCAGCAGTTAGCTAAGTTACAAGATCGTGAATGGCTAACAGAATTGTTCCAACAAAGCAAAGTGAATATGCAGAAAATGTTACCAGGTAAGAGTTACCACATGGCTCTTCTGACACCTCATAGTGATGAGTATGCTGGATGGTTTTTCACTAGCTTTTTACACCAGAGTGAAATAATACACAAAGTTAAATAACTTTGATACTCAGTATGATGTATGTACTCAGTATATTTACTCATATGAGTATAACTTGGTATAATGATAGAGTGTCATAATTAATAGGAGTGGTGTTTCTTAATAGGTTGTTAAACCCATGACCCATTGACTATATCTTTTGATTAGCACTTCAACTAAGTGTGTCTGTCTTGTTTACTTGTCAGAAATTGACCAGAACAAGGACCGCATGCTGGAGATCTTAGAAGGGAAGGGGCTTAGTTTCTTGTTCCCACTTCTGAAACTGGAGAAGGAACTGCTAAAGCAAATAAAATCGGATCCATCCCCTCAAGCCATCTATAAGTGGATTAAAGATAACATTTCACCGAAACTTCATGTAGATAAGGGATTTGTGAATATATTGATGACCAGGTGAGATGGCATCTTGATGTAGTTCAGTAAATCTCTTAGGTCTATAAAGGCTGACATGTAGCTCTGCAGAAAAACATGTAGTACACAGGAAGGTAAATGGGTCTGAGTGAACCTCCCCTATATTTAACAGCTATTGTACTTGATACATAAAGCAAGTCTCCAGGTTTGCGTCAGTGTGAAGTGTTGTGGCCTTTCCTTAGGAAGGAAAAGTCTAGACTAGCATTTTTTTTTTTTTCCAGAATGCTAGAGCCATAAGGGAAGCAAAGCTAGGATTTTCATAGTGCAGTCAAACTACAGTGCTAATCCACTGTGTATGCACCTAACTGCTGGTACAAGTGGGAGGGTATTTTTAGTAATAGCAGACTAAATTTGAGAGTACTTGCTGGTTTATAACATTGTCTAGATGTTACATCTTGGTTTACAGAACTTCTTTTTGTCCAGTTTCTTGCAGTATATTTCTAGTGAAGTAAACCCACCTAGTGACGAATCAGATTCTTCATCTGCTCCATCTAAAGAGCAGCTAGAGCAGGAAAAACAGCTGCTTCTTTCCTTCAAGCCGGTAATGCAGAAGTTCCTCCATGACCATGTTGATCTGCAAGTGAGTGCTTTGTACGCGCTCCAGGTGCACTGCTACAACAATAACTTCCCAAAAGGTATGTGCATCAGATCTTGCCAAGATTCAGTGTGCGTCTGCTTGGCTTTCTGTATGGCTTTCTGGCTTGTTGCCACATTTCTTGAAGTTGGTTAAGCTCTTCAGAAGGTTATAAAGCTAACAGAGTTCACATTTACTTCCATAGGCATGTTATTGCGCTTCTTTGTTCATTTCTATGACATGGAGATCATTGAAGAAGAAGCCTTCTTGGCATGGAAAGAAGATATTACTCAAGAGTTTCCAGGGAAAGGCAAAGCTTTATTCCAGGTAAATTTGCTAATGAAGTAGAGATTTGTCTTCCGTACACTGTCAAAGTATTTAAGACTTGTTAATACATAGAAACTTCATGGAGTGTTCTACTAGGAAGGAGTGACAAAAGATGAACTTCCATCTTTTTTCATTTTGCCAGCAGCCTGCATTTAGTGCAAATTGACTGAAAGATTTTTAAAATCAATTGAGGGCGGGAAGCAGTGTTTTACCAATGTACATAGTGGGGAATTAATTCCTGTTCCCTTAAACCAATTCTTTGTAGGTAAACCAGTGGTTAACCTGGTTGGAAACTGCTGAAGAAGAAGAATCTGAAGAAGAAGCTGACTAAAGAACCAGCCAAAGCCTTAAATTGTGCAAACATACTGTTGCTATGATGTAACTGCATTTGACCTAACCACTGCGAAAATTCATTCCGCTGTAATGTTTCACAATATTTAAAGCAGAAGTATGTCAATAGGATATTCTCTGCAAAAGGTTTTTGTAGTATGTCTTAATAGTCTACAATAAAAATATTTTAGAGTATCTTTAATGTTTAGGTAACAGTGTATTAGCAGCATGCAATAATTACATCATAAGTTCTCGAGCAGAAGCAGTCTCTTGCAAGGGTCTTCTTTGCTGCCAGTTATCATAGGCTGTTTTTAAGTTAGAAAACTGAATAGCAACACTGAATACTGTAGAAACGCACTTTGCTCAGTGTAATACTTGAGTTGTTGCAATATTTGATTATCCATTTGGTTGTTACAGAGAATCCTTAACTGTAATCGATGGTTGTTGCCGTAATAGTATATTGCCTGTATTTCTACCTCTAGTAATGGGCTTTATGTGCTAGGTTTTAATATCCTTGAGCCTGGGCAAGTGCACAAGTCTTCTAAAAAGAAACCTTTTACTTGCACAGAACTGATCAGCTGAAAAGATGGTTTAATGCCCTTTGGAAGAGGTTTTCGTGGGTGTGAAACATGGCATGGTGAGAAATTTGAATTGGCCCCTCTATAGTACTGAAATTAAATTACTTAATTTATCAAGACATGTTCATGCCCTGATTTTATATACTTGTATCTATCAATAAACATTGTGATACTTGACCTGTTTCTGAATGTCTCCCAGTAGAAAACCCTTGACTGGCAACCAGATTACTTACGGAGGGACCCAACAGTGGGAGTCAGCTAAGACTAGGACTATCTTAAGATTCTTTCTATAACAGTTGTCTGAATATGCAAACAAATTTAAGTAAGGTCACAGACAAGTTTTAGACACTACAGATGTGTTGTGAAGGGAGGAAAACTTAAGAACTTCTGCAGAAGAACTGGTAGGACTTTGCCTTGTGGTCCAGTGTATGCTTTATCAGTGAGTATGTGCTTTTTAACTTCCTAATGCTTTGAACTTTCCCCAGGGCAGATGCATGTTTTTTAATCAAGTGGCATTGACTATTAGCTGTTTCTCAAATTGGCAAAAAAAAACGCAGAAGAGTTCAATATTGTTGCATTGTACAGGCTTAAAAGTGTCATCTATTAAATACTCCAAAGTACCTTACTTCCTAGAACCTCGTCCCTAGTGAATTTTTTCCTGATTGATACTCAGACTAACTATTGAAAAATGTATTTGTAACAGCAAAGCAGTAGGGTCTCCTTGACTGAAACCTGGTGTTGCCAGTGGTGGAAATGCTTCAGGCTTGAATACTGTCCTCTGCATCATGGGAGATGGAGGGAAGTATGAGAAAACAGATCATAAAGGGGCTTGCTTTGAGGGGAGTGATCGTGTGCATTTATGTACATTAAAGTGCTATGACGGGGGTAGGTCTGGTTCTCCAGTTTAGCTGGCAGTTGAGTATGAAAGACTGTCTTCCTAACTATAATTACAAAGTAGTGGCCCCATGGATGTTCAGTTCCTGTAGGGAATTTCTTCAGATGCCTCAGTAATTTGCTTTACAATGTGTAGCCCAGTAAATCAAGGTACTGTGCTTCTGTAATCCCAATGGCATTTGTCTAGGATATTGAACTTCTTGAATTGCTGACAAAAATTGTGACGCTGAAACAACTCTGTATTTCAGAAGTGTGGTGTATCTAGCAGTCCTTGTGGATTCTAGCACTAACTACAGTTAGCTTGAGGTCAGGAGCTGGCTGCCTTTTGATAGAGCTGTAATTTGTGTGTAATTGGCAAGCAGCAACATTGTGGGGTCTCAAGTTCTTGATACTGTTGCTCCTAGTCATGTTGCAGAGTAATCTTCATTTTATGAAAGTATTTCCTATCTGTAGAATAATAGAGTTGATTGGTGTATCTACAGGGCTGCAGGGTTTACTGCTCACTTCAGATGCTTCTCAAGTGGATGTCCTTGATAGTCACTAATGTTTTGCAATTAAATGCACTTTATTGTGTTGGAAGAACATGAGTATTAGTTTCAGGGTTTCATTTACTCTGAATTCTAAATGCTGCTGTTTCAGAATTGCAGTTTTGAGTGTACTGACATGCAGCATTGTTTCAGTAACAGGGTTGTGTTTCTCTTAAATCTGCTAGTTTTATTGGGATTTAATCTTTGCTGTGTGCCACTATAATACTACCTTTTGTGTGCTTCAGCTACAGGTTGTTAGATAAACAATGCACTTCATTCCCATGTGCTGCAAAGCTGAAGATGGGAAAGTACCATGAGTCACAAAAAAGTCCTAACCAGTAGTTTCCAACTAAATTTAATGTAGAGGTGAGAGAAGAGGTAATAGTAAAATAAGGATGTGCAAGTAAAACAATTCCTAGTCAAAACATACGGAAGTATAGCCACATCCTGCAACTAATTTTTTGCCAAAGCCTTGTATTCTTGCCCAGTCTAAAGTGTAGTTACTATCTTAGGCACCTGTGTACAGAGGCTTTGCTGCTTGGCTTGTTTGTAACTAATCACAATGTTAGGACTGAAAACTATAGGATAGAACCATGAACAAAAATGTGGACTAGAGCATAGGCAGTAGAAAAGCCACTAAACTGTAGAACTACTCTCCATGAGACACTTCTGCAAAATCTACATGCAAATAATATAAGCACATCTGGTTTTATAGAACTGGTCAAAAGGCTTTTGTAACTGCAGTGATACATCACAATGGTATTTCATAGGAAAGGGGAGCAGCTTAACTCTGTTAACTATTGTTTTCAGTGGTTGACTGCAGTGCTTGTGAATAAGTCAGTCTGGAAAAGGGGATGGGTATCCAGTTGGTCTGACTTACGTGTGGCTTTTAACTGAGTTGCATTGTACTTTAAATAGAGTGTGCTCAAATAGTAAAGTCACAGTCAAAATTAAACCAATATAACTGATCAATGATAATGGCTTTTATTAGTGTTTTGTTAACTGTTGGGTGTAACAGCTGCGCTCACAGGAGCGCTGGAAGAAACTGCACACATATTAAGCACATTTCATACCAGCTAGTCACAAAATTTTACCTTCTGAAATGCTAACTAAACTGCAGTCCTCATTTGGGAAGCACCCATTTCCGTTATGTCCTGGTTGCCTGATGTACTTGGCAGCCATGTGCTTGAAGAGCACGTCTATCAGATTTAAAGGTTCCTGCAAGAGAAGATACAGGCTGTTTACTGGAAATGGTCACCTTTTCCAAGAAATAAGCAGCATAATAGTGGGATCCTGTCAATTCTCACTGTCATGCCAGTAAAGGATTGTTATCTCACTTTTTCGAGCTGTAATTGTACCTAGTCCTTTGTTATATTAAATTTGGGTATTTAAGGAAAGTGGTCTGATGAAAGCTTCTAAAAGTCAAAGCATCATAACACCATGTAGATGCTTTATTTTGGGGGAAATTGCAGGAAGAGAGGCCTGGGGGAGAGGAGGTTGGGAACAAAGCAAAATCAGGGTGAGCTGACCTGCCTTTTTGCAGAAGGAAGTTTCCACAGTAATGTGATTTGGATGTGTTTTTCACATAATTTCAGCACAGTCTTGAAGAAATGATGCTGTAAGTTTTAAAATGCATCTGAAACAATTAGCAAAGCTTACATTGAAGTCCAGGTTAGCAGCTGTAAAGACTAATAATTTATGCCTAGTTCTCCAAGCATAAATTGGTTCTCTAAGATGCTGGAGAGAGGTGGTGCAGTGAGGGGGAGAGCTGGAGAAACCTCAGTCTATTAGCTGTTGCTACAATGTTCACTTCAAATACTGCTCACATAAAGCTTTGGCTATTTGGCTATACAAACATGCAGGTGTGGAGTATCCTTGTCCTGTGTGCAAGGGTGGTTGTGCAGCAATGGCACCACTGCTGTCATGAGTACTCCCCTAACCTACAATTAGGAGGAAGCGGTGGATGGTTGGAAAGCTGATGAATAGCAATAGTGCAACTTGTACGTGCCCCTATGTTTCAATTTGCTCTACCTCACCCCCTGCAGCATGGGAAGTGCTGTGGGGCTGTTGCAGGAGGTAGTACTGGTCCTGCTGCGTGTACAGCCAAGGTGGGCTGCAGCACCAACCTGTGTGAGGGAAGCTAGGGTGACTGGGGAGAGAGCGAGCAAAGCAGCAGTAACTGCACCCTCCTGAAAGAGGGCCAGCTACAGTGGAAAAGGAGGGTGGTGGTGGATGTCACATTATGTTGAAGTAATGCAGAATTGCTGAGGTGTAAGTACACCCTGATTAAAACTGGCTATACTTGAGTGTTTTTTGACTGTTCTTACCATTTGAGACCCATATGTTAATTTTGAACAGTTGCTTAAGTAATTGCAGTACAAACCAGTTTTGAAATCGGTGACTTCATACAATTACGATTTGAACAAATACAGAAAAATGGAAATTGGAACTTGAGACTTAGTGACAGAATGTGTCCAGATGTCACATGACAGAGGGAGTACTTAGTTATCAGATGCATGTGTGTGAAGCTGCTTTTCTCCTCCCCTCACATAAATTGCTGTATCCTTCTAAATCTGTTGCTGCTTTTTATCTTGAGTAATGTTGGCCACAGACCAGAAATATTCAGGAGTTGTCTTGATTGTACAGGCAGATGTGGTCTCAGGTTTAGGGGAGAAATACCTGCTTATAGGCACATTGAATAGGTGTGGTTACTCATATCTTCAAATGTAAACTAGAAATAACTATATATATGCAGTTGTGATTTAAGCTGCTTACTGTAACAGGAAAAGAAGAAGAGGAATTGTATGGCAGAGTAGTAGTTGTAGGTACTGGGGTCTAGTAGAATGAGTGATAGTCATTTAAAGGAGACTATCAGCATGGCTCTTGAGATTCCTGCTGAGTTCTTCTGCATCTGCTTGCAGAAAAACCAAGACAGGCCATCCAAGAAGAGCTTACTGTTGCTTAAAAAATAGTTGCGTGGAAAAACTTGGCTATCTAGTAAGGTACACACTGGTTACAGGACCTCCCTGGATCCACTCCTGTCCAGGAACATGAGAGTAAGCTTCACTTATAAATGGCCAAGAATCCTCTGGAACAAAATTGGGCATTTACCTTTGAAGTTCAGGCCCTAAGATCCTTTAGGTGGAAGGGGCTCCTTGAGTGGTGTGGCTTTTGATGTGGTGATGTTGAAGCAATAAAGGCTTATCTGGATTCGTTTTATAGAGCCCACATCCATTTTCTCTTAACAGATTCCATATGGCTGGTAGTTGGAGACTAGTGAAATGTTATTTTTAATGAGCTGGCTAAGCAGCCATGACAACAGTTACACTGGGCATAAATACAGGGCTGGAGCGAGGAAAGCAACAGTCTCAGTGGGATATTTATCTTTAAATATTTTGAAGTTTATAACAACGTAAATCTTACATTTAGTTTTTGTTTGTGGTAGGAGTGGAAATGCCTGAAGGATCTGATGTGTGAGGTATTCCCAGAATTTTATTATCTAAGCAGCTCTGCAGAACACTATGATCCCTTTTTCTTTCACAAACTTAACTGGTTTGATAAGCGTGGGGAGGATGAAGAGGTTATAGAATTTGTGCTGATGAAAAATAGGATGGTTTTTTTTGGTAGGACACGGTGAAATTTGAGAAATGAAGGGTTAAAATATAAATACAAGTGAAGGCTTGATTTGTGTTCCTATGGTGATTCTGTTTAACCCTTTCAGGAGTAAGTGCATATTCTTTCAGACTTCATGGTCAGTTAAATATTTTTCTCCAGAGTGTAGAATACCGGGCAGCTATCCTTTCTGAGAGAGGAATCTTACAGAGTTGAACTAAATTACACCAAATTTAGCTTGCTTTACTTGTGCTGTTGGCCACGGCTAGTACTGTCATCTGCATCAGCTCAGGGCCCCTGTGGTGTAATCAGATACTTGAAAATGCATTTAACTGGAACTGGTCTCTTACAATTTTTTGCATGTATCAGTCAAGTTATAAACCCAAAGTCTAACATGTCTTTGTGTTGGGAATTTACACTCTGAGGAAATTAAAGTTGCAGCTTCCTGTGACCCTGCACTGCTGCTCTGATTCGGTGATGAGGTGACATCATACAGATACGTGGATGGAGAATCACTTCACAGCTGCTGCTTTGGAAAACAGTTGCTCTCCACAGCAAAGGAATAAACAGGGGACTAAGCATGCATGTTAGGCCCTCTCTGTATTTCTTCCAAGCCACAGGCATCAAGCAGAGGAAGGCCCCATTCTTTTTTCTGTACATATATAAACTCACATAAATGTATATTTATTTGTTATGTACATATCTATCCCCACTTATTCGTGTTTTGTTCCTTTCAGACAAATGTTGTTCACTTACTCAGTTATTTTCAGCTTACATTGCTTGCTGGTTAGTAGTACAGATTTTGATTAACAGTAGAAGCACTCATACTAATCCCCTCTTCCAGTCGTGACACAACAAACCATCAGGAACTCTGTGTTCCTGCCATTTTAACCTTAGATATTCTCAAAACACGTAGTGTGGTGAGCCAGCCTGAGAAGTGTAGGACCATCTCAGTTTCATATGAAGAAAACTGCTTTAAACTAGAGCCTGAGCTAGGGTCAGCGCATGGCATTTTTCAGGAATATCTCTGATAAAATACATCAGTATTACAAGTCATGTGGAAGAATACATTATTTTACCAGCCATCCTCGCTGAATTCTTGCCATTTCAATTCCATAGTAATCATCATCAAGGGCTGAAACAGAATTCAGGATGTGGTCCAACATGCAAATAACGTAATATTTTACATGTTCTCCTACAAAACACTGCACACAATCTGGTTTGTAAGAGGAAGTTTCATTGATTCACACTCTCCCTCTTTCTTTTACAAGATGGGCTTCTCCTTGGTCAAACAATATAAATTCAGGTAATACTGTTATTTCTGACATCATACAAACTTCGGATTTCATCTTTAAATAGGGAACATTCAAATAAAAAAGGTTGAGTTGAATCCTGGTAATCCCCCTATTACCTGTGCAGTAAAAGACATAACCAGCAGCTGGGAAATCACACACTGTGCCCTGGAAACACATGCTAGAACCTCAGAGACATCAGCCTGGGACCTCTGTGACACCAGTACATGCACACCCACACTCAGAGGAGTTGTTCCCCCACGCACTGCCACACTGTCAGTCTGGGTAAGTTACGTGCTGCACAGTCTGTGTACTTGCCACAAAACATCCGAGAGTTCCAGCTTGCTTCCTCAGACGCTAGTTTGCTAGATACTGTAGGAGATGCGCAAGAGGTAGTTCTTCAATTTAGCAGATGCTATGAGAAAAAAGCTTGCTGTTGACTGAAATAGAAGACCTAACACGTAATTTGGGAAAAACCTCCAATGTAACAAGAAAAAGCTATCTCAAAAAAAAAACAAAATATGAAGGGATGTGGCAGAGGGATACCACCTGAGTGCAAGCTTGTTCTTGGAAAGCCCCCCTTAAGTTTTAGAGTGTGATCAAGCCTCAAGTAAACTTGATCCTACCCAATTGTTCTTGGGGCAGAGAGGGGAAGGAGAGAGGCAAGTTGAAAATAATAGAAATGTCTGAGCTACTGTTTTTCTGGCTGGGATTCCTCTTAAATTTAACTATCCAAATGCTGAGCCTCTAGACATCTAGACACGCCTTAGGCAGCAGACAGAAACAGGTTCCTCAGAAGGCGAGTCATTCCACCTCCCTTAGGTAATTATCTCAGGATAGAACGATTAGTCCTGCAGGGATGCCAGTCCTCGTGCCTGTACAAGGTTTCTAGACTCCTCAGTTTTAGATGTCTGAAGATAAATTCTATTTATCTAAATCACCTGGCCATAGAGCACTGAAACAGAATGTACCGTAATTCCGTATTAACACGTAACTGTACTGTACGCAAAGTGTGTGCTGCTGTTGAACTCTGCCATGAGGCAGCACAGCCGTATTTTTGACACCTGCTGAAGGCACATGAGCAGGTGCCTGCTGGTTATCAGGACTGAGTTGTTAAAAATACATTTATTGTGGTTTGATGAGATGAAATTAAATGTGGGAACACAACAGGAAAGAATATACATTGAAACCCAGTTGCAAACTGTGTCGGTGGAACCAGCTAAGCCTCCTGCTTCTAGCAGTGCTCTAGAAAGACGAATGTCTCGATTTCCAGAATTGCTAGAAATTTGAACAGTTAATTCACAGAAGTTGTCATTTCTTTTAAACTTTGTGCTCTGGAAAACCTAAGACCTTCTCTGGGGCCTGGCTGGGAACTCTTGACATTTTCCTACTTGGGTGTTCTCCACCAGTTTTTAATTACTTTCATTCTTAAGAACTCGTGCCTTATTTCCTGCTTACGTGACGTTCAGCTTTTAATCACTGAGCCTTGTCTTCCTTTTGGTGGTAAAGGAAAACTCAAGAATCCAACCGATCCAACCTTCAGTTTCTTTTATTTTTTTTCTGATCACAGTGTTAGATTGACAACTCGGCTTTAGATAAGAAGCTTAGAAATCAACACGGGAATTTTCTCTACACAGCACTTACAGTAACCCATTTAATTAGCATGTGAAATTCAGATAAATGACCTATAAGAGAAATGAGATGTGATGCAGGAAATGCATATATCTACAGGAGAGAAAGAATAAGTAGCAATACACACTAAACCAATCTTGACTATAATGGCCTTTAAAATTACTATTTTGAAGTATCTCCCTTGCAATGCTCATTTTATTGAATTAGTAATCATTATATAGAGACTTACTTTGTCTTCTTGTTTTATCTCCTTGATTTTCCTTCTGGAGACCTCAGGAGTTTATCCGAAACAGCTACAGGGCTACTGCACTCTGCCTCTGTGGCAGTGTGCGTGCCAGGTCACACTGCTCACAGTATTGGTTGTTTGGTAGGTTGGGTTTCTTTTCTTGTTAATACAATATCCCATGAGCTACTTAAGGCATATACAAGGAAGTATCTTCCACATGTCAGCCAAAACTGTCATCCCCATCAGAGAGATGCAAATCCGAAGGATTTCTGCTTTTAGAGAAAGAAATCTATTTGCTACAGAACAACCAGCCTTACTGTATCATTTCTCCTACATGCCTAAAGTTAGAACACAAGCTCATTTTAGTCATACCAGATTGCTAATTCTTAAAGAGAGATCATAAAAACGCATTCTCAACACAAATGCAGACGTCACATGGAAGTGATGCCTGCATTTGTAGCAATTTACAACATCCTAAGAAACTTGACTGGAGAGTTCATAACAAGATTACAAGTAGGTGTTAAACTAAATCAAACTAGAAGGCAGGAGGAAGGATACAGGGATAAGCCCATAGGTCTAGGGAGATACATTCACTAGGCTGCATCTAATGCGGTTATAGTTTACTGATTCTGCTATCATCTGTGATCTTGTAGGTTTGTCTAGTGAAGTTTTTGCAGCTAATCCACATAACAGAATTTATATCAGGCAGGATCTCTACAGCTGTTTGAAAGTATTCTTGATGTGAAGGCTGCTCCTCTCTGTTCAGCTGCTTTCTTCTTTTAAACTGTCCCGAGCACAGTTGTTTTTCTCATCTCTGCTTCTGGTTGTAAGCTTCTGCCCAGAACTTCTCTGCCTCAGCTAGAGACAGAGACACCGCCGTTAAGTGCAAAGCACCAATCTGCTTTCTGCTGGGAAGCATACAGCTCTGGCCTCAGCCACAAGAGGTCCAAAAGAGAAGATGAAAATTTCTATAACCCAGCCTCAAGCATGACACAAATACTGAGAAGAAATCTAGGTAATTGTTCAGTTGGGTAGCTTCTTCAATGAACACTTAAAGAATCATTTAAGCTCAAACACATCTGCCACGTCCCCTGCTGTTGGGCAGGACTGGAGCCCTTTTTATCAGCTATCTCTGAAGTGCTGCAGAGCACTGCAGACGCCAGTGCCAGAGGAACTGGAACCTTAAAAGCCTTGGTTACCTCAGAGAAGGCTTAGTGTGCTACTGGCACCAGGAAAACATCTCTTTCACCTCTACACTAGAAAGCTAACTACAGCATGATACTTCCGATGCAGTAAGTTGGCCAAGTTTCCCAGTGATTTACAAGCCACTCTGTCA
The DNA here is from genome assembly GCF_037157495.1 of Lathamus discolor. NCBI lineage: Eukaryota > Metazoa > Chordata > Aves > Psittaciformes > Psittacidae > Lathamus > Lathamus discolor. Next base: position 59,356,488 of record NC_088889.1, on the reverse strand, counting down.
TAGTCATCTGCTTTTTGGGAGGTTTTTTTGTGGGTTTTTGGTTCAGCATCTCGTCTCCCCCCGTGACTGTTTCGGGGGGTTGGGGGGGTGAGGTGTTTGTTTGGGGGGTTTCTTTATTTGTTCTTTTTTTTACCAAATCATCATGGGAAATTTCCACAAACAAAATAGACACATGGTGATTTGGCAACCTCTGTGATTATGTAACTATAACCACAGCCTATGCTGAAGCTTTCCAGAAAATATTGATTAATTGCCTACAAAAAGTATTCTGAACAAACCAAATATATTGTAGCAGTTTACTTTGGACAGGAACTGAATCAAGGCACTGCTGGGCCAAAACCTAGCTCTTCAATGTGGAGATCAGCAATGAAAGTTAGCTTTTAGAAATAAAGTTTTAGTTTTGCAAGACAATTCTGACCCTAATTGGTTTACAAGTCAGAGTCTTGGCCAGGACATCGACCTTTCTAATTGTAAAATTATGTGTTTATATTATATTTTTCTCTTTTTAAATTAAACCATACAAAACCCAACCCAGCTCATTTTCACTGGCCTTTCCCCTATGCAGAAGAAGTTGTAGTACATGTTGGAGATAGTAATCTATTATTAATCAAACAATGCCTGTGATTTTATAAATCAAGAAAGATACAGTTTATGCTCCAAGGATACTGTAGATCAGTTAAAAAAGTGTCTGATATGAACTACGGGACACTGCATTCTCCTGTTAGGAATTAATGGCTAAAAAAGATTGTCATCTTAGAATCGGAGGGAAAACACTGACCCAACATGTATTCTACTTTTTGCAGTGATTTTTTTTTTCCCTTTGCCCATGGTAAAGCTTATACATGCTTTCAATAGTCTAATTAAAGACAAGAAAATAAAATGGTTATGAACAGTACAATAGTTTAAGAAAAGATGTTATTGCATTATTATTAAAAACAATAACCATAAAACTTTGAGAAATAAATACCAGTTTAAAATAACAATTAGGTACTGTACAACTCAGTAAGAAATCATCCTGGCCCAAAGCAGCCTAAATTCTACTCAAGTCACATAAACTGTGAAAGGGGCAAAAAGACTGATTGCTCCTGCACACAGAGGTATCAGCCAGAACATACTACCTGCAATTCAGGTCTCCTGACGTACAGGATGGAGCCCACCTCCTTGCCCACTATGCTTTCTTACACATTTCTTAAAAGAAACATCAGACAAACATATGGAAGCAGTAAGAAATACTACATCACTTCATCTGGGATAACAAAACGAGACATTCTGAGGCAGTACAGTTGAAGGTATCTGCTAATGTTTTTAGACAATTTAGACCAAGACAGTGGACAAATTAAAATCTGCAATTTCTTTTTACCAAGAAACATTTCTACGTAAATATCCTACAGATATTACCAACCTTCCTCTTCTGTACAAGCTTGCACTGCAGCCAGCTGATGTGAGCCTTGAGTTCTTCTTGGATGTCAGCACAATTTGACTGAACTGGAAAAATCTGCTTAGATCCACGATGTTGACAGACTATGGCAGTTGAAACAGGTGGCACCAAGGTGTGTTTTAATCCACATTTTTAATTCAAACTTAAATTTCCTTTACAAATGCATGTGACACCACTGATAACTCTGCTGCATACACAAGTACCTCTGCAACTGCATGGAGTGTTGTTCCTGCATGCTAATGACTAATGACTGCCTGTCTCTAGACCATGTATTTTGTGATAGATTTCTAACTTTTTATGTGTATTTTGCTTGATTTTACTGTTCAAGTTCCACTGTCTGACAGTGTCGTACAGTCTGGTAGACCAATAGCTCTTGCAGCTGAACTGAAAAAAAAGTAAAAAATCCTTTCCTTTGCCTTGTTTAAAGACAACAGTAATGCCTGGAAAGGGTCTTGAGGAAAATATGTGTCTCTTTGGGCATAGTTATAAGTAAGTGAGTGCTGGGCAAAAGAGTCAGAATGGAAAGTCCAAGTTTGAAACATGGAGACCCAAGTAATTAAGTAAGAAGATCATAAATAATATCTATTTCAGGCACTGATCTGAGACATTGTTTCTTTCCTTCCCTGTTCAGTAATACCATTTTGTTTATATAGCAACACCTAGTTACCTTATATCCCTAACTCAGCCAATGCCTGTAGGACTCTCCTGCCTTGGACAAACCACAAATGGCCTACAGACTGAAGGAAGAAATAAAGAACACTTTGAGAAAGAGTTATGGGTTAAAACTCCTGCACGTACACATTAATTCCCCTGATGCTGTGACCATAAATCAGAACAGATGTATGAAGATGAAGACTAGTCTGTATGAACACTAGGCGGAAAACCCAGTGCATCCAGGTATACTTCTGGGGAAATGTTTTCTATTGTCTAACCAGAAAAGTCACCCTCTATAAACAGCATTTAATAGAAACTCAAGTTAAGTGATAATAATCTGAAAGAGATAAGATCTGACCAGAAGTAACAGCTCTGATATTGAGGGACAAATTCCAACTTCTTGTAGCTCATGAGGAGAGCGAGCAACTTGAGTACCTCTTTTAAGACATCATCAAAAGCAGATGAGTATTCCCCAGAAGCACTCTCTACCTATCACAAAGTGTAAGAATCCTTAATAAGGATGTCCTTGCTGAAATCTAGAAATAGGTGTGCAGGTGGTTAAAAATGTGCCTGGAAAGTCAAGATCATTTTGACTAAAATCACCAACTTGAATTTGTGCATGAATATGCCTAGTTCCTGCAAACCCAAATGAGACATAATTCCGCCTTCCTTTTTAGTGCTAGAAAATAGCTGCTGACAATAATTCTTCCTCTCCCGCTGGTCCAGGACAGCTTCCCACAAGAAAAAAAGAATGCTACCTTTTGCTTAGTCAGAGTCCCACGAGAATAGGACATGTACTAGACATCATGTAGTACAGCAGGGCAGATACAGACAGAAGAGCCAGTTTAGAGCAGTTTGAACAGTATAGAATTGGAACAAACCAGTTATCTGTCTTGAAGGAATGGAGATGGATGAAGAGATGTTTCGTATTATCTGATGCATCTACAAAATTGGTAGTAAACTGTCACCACTGCAGGGAAAGTGAAGACTGGTATTTATTAGTATCTTGCCTCTGCTTCAAAGAGTCCTGCTTAAAACAGCCTATTGATTTAGCAGATAATAGTCAGAACCTTCAGGTACAAAGGTGAATCCAAAGACAATTCTCCTAACAGATTTGTAGAAAACAGCCAGAGGAAATGCAGCACTGCTACGACCTCCTCTGTCCTACTGTTACAGAATGAGCAGCTACCAAAATTAAGTTCTCTCTTACTAGCTCTGTAGCCTGAATTAGAAAGTCACTTATGCATTAGAAAAATCAGTCTAAACCAGAAAGTTCCAGGCTGTATCTATCACTGAAGGAATTATGCAACCAGTGAACTGCACTTTTGACAGAGATCAGTGATCTGAGCCCCAGATGCTGGAGTGGACCCATGTGTCCAAGAATGTGCTGGCTGTTGCAATTAGCTTTAGGATATCTACACAGTCTTCAAAAGAGGCCAGAGAGCATATTTATCTACTAAGAACTCTGAAGGGTTAAAAAATGTTCAAAGACCCAGAACATTGCCTGGACCCTTTTAAGGTTACAGAAACCACGACTGAAGTCACTGCCATGTGACTAGGTGCTAACAGAAACTCTCTGGTTAAAGCAGGGTATTTGTATTTTAATTGACAGAGAATGGGTAGGAAGGTACAAGACTTGCACTCTATTGAGCCAAACACAGCACATACGAAATTCAAGCAACACCATAAGACATTCAAGGCCAGGCTGGATGTGGTCCTGGGCAAGCCGCTCTAGTTAAAGATGTCCCTGCTCATTGCACGGGGGTTGGACTAGATGGCCTTTAAAGGTCCTTTCCAAGCCAAACAGTCAGATATGGGACATGCATAAGATAAAGATGATACATAGTTAGAAGCAGCAACACAGACTCTACAGCATGTATTGTTTCAAATGGAGCCATCAGAAAAACAAACTCAATCAAGTCTGACAATTTGACCCAGTTTGCAGGACAAATACTTTGCCAGTCCCAAACTCTGGAGGTTGCAGAGAAAGGAGGGGTTTTGGCTAAGAGTGAAGGAAAACTATAGAAGGAAAACAGAACAACCCAGGGGGGCACGTCTATCCTTGACAATGAAATAAATTTAATTCAAAGAACATAACTATGATAAGCATTCTTAATCTCTCTTGCACTTACAGACCACAGGAAGAAAAATACATGAGCTACATGACTAATCAACTGTACTTTCTACAGGTTCTTCCAAGACTAAAAAAAATAAAACCCCATTTCTAGTATCAACAGCACGAAGTTTGGGTGGATGTGGACTGAAATTCACAGGTAGAAATACTATAGGTTGCCAGTATACTTACTTTCAGTTTTCCTCTTAAGTAATCTCATATTTGGTATTCCCTTAGATTCTGTCTTCAAATCCTCTTCTGTAGGGCAACTACTGTCTTTAGCTAAATAATAAAAGACTATTACTAGGAGAGTAGTAAGTACTACTAGCTATGAGAAGAGTAAGTATTTGGTTACATACCCTTTTTCACATTCCCTTTGTCAGCTTCTTTTGTTACCCATATTAATACTGAATTTGCCCTTGCTGATGGCAGCTCCAGCTGTAGGAATTTTTCCAGGTACCTTCTGAATTCAACGTTCATTTATTGCAAGCTAGCTACTATCAAACAAGTAAATCATCAGAGCACTATATCCTCAGAAACTGCACACAACAAAAAAGGGAGGAAACTTGTTTCAGAAAGCCTGCAAGTTTTAATATGTTGACAGTGTAACTAATCAACCCCTAATGTGACAGTTTAAATCTGTGCAGGAGGAAAAGGCCTTGCTACAATAAACATCACCTCTAAACAGTGAGATACTTAACATGAAAAGCAACTTATTCCCAGAAAGAGGCTCTTCCTTGTAAAAAGAACTGATAGCATTTTAGCTGCAGTGTTCCCACCCTATGTTTTTCTTTGTCCAAAGCTTTCCTTGGCAGCACATTCCCCAACACATTCCTGCACCTTGCTTCTTCTACGTGTACAGACTACTGTTGTTGAGTTAAATTAGCAGGAAGTGAACATTTAGAAAGACAATGTATTAGTTTACATACAAATGCCTTGCTGTTCAGCAGCGACCCTACTCCATCCACCAAATACTGACCTTGAAAAGTTTCTGAAAGGGAAAAACTTGAGTAGGTCAATTAAAATAAAACAAAACAAAAAAAAAAAAACCCACAAAACCCCCCAAAAACAAACAAAAACCGACAAAAAAACCCAAAACAACAACAAAAAAAAACCAAACAAAAACCCCCACACCCTGAAACCCACAACTCCTCAGCAACTTTTTTAAGTTATATTTGAAGTCTTGTTCTGTGAAAGGCCCACTAAAAATTTCTATTTCAGGAATAGGATAATTTTTTTAATGCAGCTGCTTGCTAACAGCAAACTCTGCACGATCCTTTCATGTATTCTAGAGCAGATGAGCTCACATGTGAGGAGAAAAAAATGCCAAGCTGCAACAGAGCTCAATAGGAAACACTTTTCATACAGTCATGCAACTTGTTACTGGATGCATAACAGAAACTAGGAATAACACACTTCTATAGCAACATAGTATTCCACTTTTAAATCCCTCTATTTTATTCTGAACTAGTTTACTGCTATAAATAAAGGAACGTAATAGCTGCAAGCCAACCACCTACTTCAGAAAGCAAAGAATGTTGCCAAGAGAGAGAATGACAGCAACATTATTCCACTACTGCACTTTCAAAAAACAAGCATTAGAAACTATAAATTAAGCTAAAACACTGCTTTCTCTCCAATTACAGCAACATGTGACTTTTTAAATAACCTTAATCCTCCCACTAACACTCCTAATCAAAGGGAAGGAAAAAAAAAAAAACCAAAACAAAACTGGAAAGTGGACTTCTGGGGGGTTTGTGATTTTCTGTTTGTTTGTTCCCCCCTCCTCCTTTTACTCAGGAAAAGCAGAGGAAGAGAAGCAAAAGCATCCTGACCCTTTTCTTTGCCTGCTCATTGGTCTCTTGTATGTCTTACTGTTTCAGTTACTGAAAATATTTCTCTCCAACTGGATGTTAGACCTGAAGACCCATTCAGCATTTTATCTAGAGCGAACTTTTACCTGCAGAAAATATGTTCTGCTATGTACAGCACCAAACCAAGACCTTTAGACCTTTCAAGATACAATTAATAACACGATAGAAAAGGCTAAGGTAGTGGAGACATATTTGGGACAGAAAAGTTTCTAAGATCCCACAGTAAGTACTATATATTTCTTTCCTTCCTGTTGTTAACAACTGGTTACTCTCATACTTGCCACTGCTCCATTTGTTTCACCTTGCATGTATTAATTCTTCTTAGTTGTACTGATTTCCTCACACTTCTTCATAAGTAGTGGCACATCAAGCTTACATACCTCATTTATCCACTGCTTCTTTGTGATTCTGAAAAAGGTGAGCACTTGTGTCGTAATTCCCTTGACAGGAGAATCACTTCCTACAAGGGTCACAAATTTTCCTCAGGTGCATGTTTTCAAAGTTATCTAAGCTTCCAGTCTTAGACTGTCACAAGTCTTCCAGCTAAATGACTATATCAGCAAGAAGACTGAGTTAACATTCACGACAAGCACAATAGCTGTTCTTCTACTCTAATGTTACCAAGCATCTAAGTTTAAGGTAACACCATATACAGAAACTTGATACCAAAGTGAGCCATGAAGAGGGACATCTCAACTGCTCTACATTCTGCTCTGTCTGCTATGGTTACCAGCAGCCCATAAACACATGAAAAACTCCCTTACACAATGAGAACAGCTAATGCTCACAGCAAACCAGAAATAGCACCATGGGAAACTTAGCTTTCAGTTAGTAGAAGTGAAGTATCAGCAGAGACCATCTAGACCTTCTAAAAACAGAGCAACAGAGTTGCGGCTGTACAGTCCATCAAAAACAGTAGAAACCACTACCCAGATCTACTTAATATTCTCTTAGCAAATGCTTAAGATAGGACTTCAGCAATGAAAAGAATTAGAAAAAAAAAATTTTTAGAACTGGCACGAAATGCTGACTTCTTCAGAGCTGCAGGGAGAAATCAGATTCACTTCAGTCTACAACATAACCATTTGCCACTGTTGTTCCTGTACACATTACATGAAAGTACTTAATTCCAAAAGCCACGTAATTAAGCTAAGATAAAGCTAAAACTACTTCCTCAAAACAGATCCCTTTGTCAAATTTAACATTTTAAAATGAAAATAAATCAATCAAAGTAAATAAGCAGGAACAGTTTATTGTGATACCGGCAGCTTTACCCTTCTCAAGTAATACGGAGTTCTCTAAATCTATTCCTTTTTTTTTTACTTGCCAATTTAAATACTTCATCAACATCATTACTTTACAAAATTTCTTTTGTATCTGCATCTTTTCAACTGATTTAACACAAAAACAGAAGGAAAAGAACAAATTCTTGTAAACACAAGGAATTGCATCATGGCAAATGTATTTTTTAATAGAAAGTAAGAAAAACCTCCCTACCGACCTTTAATCAGAATGAGGACAAAGAGAAGTATCACAGCTCTTTGTTCCATTTGGTAAGATTTAAAGATCCATCTATGCATATATAAGCACAGAACACACAGTTTTAGTCACACTGGAACCACCTAAGCAGAGATGTCATGTTCCATAGTTTTTACATGCATTCCATCCTTGGTGTGCTGATTATAGTACAGGGATTATGTTCACTTACAGCAGTTGTAATTTAAGAATATACCACAAGCCAATTCAGAAACATCCATCAGTTGCTAATAGAAAGAACCACAGGAAGGTCTCACAACAGTCTACTAAAACATTAAAGGTTTTTTAAATCACAGTTTTCAAATATAAAAATCAGATTTTCCCCTACAACTGAAATATATTTACAGGAACATTTTTGAAAGATGGTCTCTAATTCAGATCTAATCACTCTCATCTGAACCACCTTCAGACCCCTCATCATTGGATCCTTCCGGTTCAGATTCGTTACCAGATCCTCTGCCAGAACCCTCGTTGTCAGATCCTCTCTCAGAATCTCTGTCTGAGTCAGCACTGCGAGAAGCTGGGCGAGACTCATTTTCTGAACCACCAGAACGACTTCTCCCCGACTGCACAGACTCATTGTCAGACTGCTCTGAATCTGACTGCCTCCTTTTTCTGGCCGATCTGTCACTGTCAGAGTCTTCCTCAGATGGGTGGACACTGGACCTTCTCGGACTACCTGCTTCACTACCAGATTTGTTTCTGTTATCAGAATCACTATCAGAAACAATGCGCTTACTGTGCTGCTGTTCCCCATCATCTGAATCACTGTTGCTATTCCTAGCACGTCTGTAGGGGAAAGAAAAAAAAAAAGAAACAAAAATAAAGCATTAAAAGATGTTATCTTTAGCTTAAAACCAAATGAGACACCTAGATTTGAGTAATGCCAGCGTTATCTGAATGGGAAGAACGAGTGGAATTAATCTGCAATGGAAAGTGATGCTCTGACTACAATGAAAAGCTTCTCATAACCTTCACATTGCCTTATTAATATTGCAGCTCCTACTGAAAGCATGCATAGAAACTTCAGTACAAAGTTAATTAAGGTTCTCACCCCTCATCAGCAATTTTGAGTTTATCCTCATCAGAAGAATCATCACTTGATGAAATGATGGCTTTTGATTTGATCTTCCCTTTCATTGAAGGAGGCAGACGTTCTGGTTTGGGCTGTAGAGTGGGATAAAAAAAAAGGTTGCTTATTCATGTGGCTGGCTAAAGTACAGCCCAAATGTAGAAACAGACTCAGAAAACCAAACATGCTTGTAAGAATTTTCCATTTACAGCCACTTAATTCTAGATGGCTTCAGAAATACCCTTTTTATCCCTGAAGTAGCAATAGCAGCAGTGAAGGAGGATAAAAATAAGGTCAAGGGCAGTTACAACAAGAAGTTTTGTGATTTTCAACATTAAATAAATCTCTTGAAGAGAGTAATGCTGAATTTCAAATGCATACTTAGAAAGTGATGCAGTTACTCAGGGTTTAACTTACAGCCTTCTTTTTCTCTGCTTTGGGTGGACGTCGTTTTTTAGGTCTTGGACCATTTTCGTGTTCTTCATCATCACTCCCCTCATCTGCCTTCTGGGGTCTGAAACAGAAACATATTTTATAGGATTTAAGGAGTAATATCACAGAAAAACTTAACACATGCAAAACTACAGTCTCAAGAAATGTCCAGTTTATCACGTTTTATCACGTGTTACTCTGTTTTTCCTCAGAGAAGTCTGAAGCATCAGTTACCTCCTCCTCTTCTTCTTCTTCCTCTCACTCTCCTCCTCTTCCCCATCCTGTTCACTTCCACTGCCCTTCCTCTTCTTTTTCTTTCTAGATATGGGCAAATCTTCATCACTGTCATCATTGACGAACTCATCAAATTCCCCTGCTCCTTTTTTGGAACGCTATAATAAATAAAAGCCCCATATTACAGCCCATTATTCACCTTCCACTTAAAAAGCTGTCAAAAAAAAAATTCAAAATAGAAACTTTATCTGAACACATTTTCAAAGATATGAAAATACAGACATTCTTATGCCAACTTTCCCATAGTCTCTAAACTGATATAATTTAGGAACTGATTCCAAATTCACACATAATAAAATAATCCTCTTCTGTTATTTTAACACTTGAATAGGGCAGATTTTGGGATGCCTCCATGCTGGATCTTTTAAGTATTAGCTTCCAATTATTAAACCTGAGTATTAAACCTGAGCAATTTCACTCAACAGCACCTAGGATCTTGAAATTAAAAACCTGTGCTATTGCAAGAGACCATATACAAAGAGGTGAAAATCAAAGAAATTTGAAAAAAAAAAAAAAGAAAAAAAAAATAAAAAAAAGGAAAAAATAAGGAAAAAAAAGCATTGTGTTCTACCCTGCCTCCACCGCCACCACGTTTTTTCTCCTTTGATCCTTCTACTTCACCAGTGAACATCAGAATATTCTTGGTTTTCTCCACATATTGAGCTCTTTGTTCCAGAAGTTTCTTCTGTTCTTCTTTTTCTCTTAGACGCTTCTCTTCCTGAAACAAAAAGAAAACAAAACATTACTACTGTATATGCAGCATTGTGGTGATTATAATCACAGGCATACAAGTGATTTGCTGACAATAAATTGGGAAGCTGACTTTTGACAGACTATGTCATAGCAGAAGGTCCACATGGAAAACAAAAAAAAGTTGTTTTCTACAAGCCCATGCTAGAGTAGGCAAAAGTCTGCAGGAGCTGTCGCACCAAGTGCTTCCTCATCCAGCCTGTCAGTACAGAAATCTGGTGGCAGAGCTTCTGGAGAACTAATTTTATTTCATTATAAAAATAAAAATCTAGTTCTGAGACTATGGGGAAGAAATAGTTATCACCTGTCAGCTATAACATTCTCTGCTAGCTCTTACTGTAAGAAAAATGGTTACTAGATGTTTTATCTGTAATGCCAGGTACCACCACAGAGCAACAACAGCATATGTGATTGTAATATGTATACTTTTTGTAAGTAAAGCATACCTAAAAAAATATATAGTATATGAATATAACAGAATAAAACCTGTTCTTTAAGTAGTTTTTGGCGAAGCAGCTCCTTTTCTTGCTCTTGCTTTGCACGCAGCTCCCTCTCTTCTTCATCCTGCTTGCGTGCCCGAGCTACATGGTACTGGGCTTGACTCAGTAAATCAGAGCATTGCCTGTAACATGCAATGTTTTCAAGTCAAGGAAGGTGACAGACACATACTACAAGAATAAACAGTCTTATAAAAGGCATGCGTCACAACACTATATTCATATCACCAACAAACAAAAAAAAGCTACTTAAAATAGCACAAAATAAGAGTAGTACAGATTTTAAGTAAATTAAGCACTTCCTAGTAAGCTAATTTTTCTTGCAATGTACAATATTAGAACATATTGCTCTGAGCTTAAAATTTAGCCAGTTCATATACAGAAAAAAAACCACACGAACATCAAAAGAATCATCCCAACTAATTCGGACAGATTTGGAAGTATAGTTAATAACAACTTGTATGTAACCACAACATACTTGCAAATATAAGCAGGAAAGTAGGTAGAAATTCTATCTTAAAAATTCCCAACTGTTTAAAAGTTTAGGTTGCATAAAGTGTTCAAGTCTCATGAAACATTAAAGGAAGGCACTTTCAATACCCTTTTAGCTAATGTTACAATAACAGTTCTTTTAATATTACAATTTTCTTCTCTCTACAAAGTGCTTTAATGATGCCCATTTAAGATGCCCAGTGCATGATGGCCAACAAATGTTACTTGCATATGGCTATAAAAAAAATCTCAGAAGAATGTGCAATAAATGAAACTTAGGACATACTGAGTGAAACCCTAAGAAATAAGCTTACAGTGAAAATGGTTTGAGTAGGCTTGTGTACAAACTCATTACCCTGAGCAAAAGTTAAAGAGGACCAGTCTCTGCAACCCAAAACCTTTTCATGTTTCAGTAACTGTCCCATGCTACCACCCATGAACTACCGCAAAAAACCTCCAAGAAATCAATCTCATTGTTCAATTACCAAGTTTAAAGTCAAAACAGTAAAGACTAGAGATGTTTAAGTAAATGTCTCTGCACTCTCATTGATGGAAATTTTGCCATTAAAGCAGTGTCGTATTTTGCAGGCTCCAGCTAATAGTATATACCACAAGCTGAGGCCCGCAGGCTACGCGAAAACGTTAGAAAGCGAAGACAGGGATAGGGAGGAATCCTGCACTTGTATTTCTACTGTTCTAAGAAATTCCCATTTTAAATTTAGGAATCCAGTTTTAGTATGAAAAAAACCCAACCAAGACAAAAATATTCCACTTGGTATCTGTATGAAGGATTTGTTTGTGGTTTAGTTGTTCGGGGCTTTTTTACCTGGCTTCCGTAGCAGCAAGTGCCAAATCAAATCTCATCTTATCACCTACTTTACTCAAGTAACTGAAGTATCTGGAGGAAAAAACAAACAAAATTGAGCATATATGGCTTTATTTACATGTTTATTGCAATTTTGCCTTAAAACAAAGCATTTGCTCCTGAATGACAATCCTCTAAAACTCAGCAGATGAAGAAACCTCACCGATTTTCCCTGTGCGCAGCCCCTTTTAATACAACAGTGTAAAAGTACAAAGTTCTCCAAACATGAAACATTTAAAACCACTCCAGAGCAGAACAAAAAGACAGAAACATTCTGGCTTATTAAGAATTAAATCTTAAGAATTAAGACTTCATTTACTGTTTCCAAGCAGTGAGTACATTGGTGACCCCAGCAGATTTATTCCTTATCTGCCATAGCTTAAGTGCCTGAAACCAGCATAAGGAAAGAAAATTAGAAAAAAATAAAAAAATCCTTCCTGAACAGGCTCCTTGATCCTACCTGACAGGCTCTTGTGAATGTAACAAGCCTTCAAGTAGATGGGTAAGCTATGATGACCAGAGTTCTGAAAGCAGTCTCTCCAACCCATTTAAAGGAAAACAGCTTTCTAATTTTCAAGATTGACAGTTTCCTCCCACATTCCACAGACATTTTAAATGACCTGATTTTGTGCTACTCTGAACTCAGATTCTTGTGCATATGAAGAAAGTAATTCCTCGCTCAAGTTTTAGATTATGGAACATATTTTCCAAGATGTGATAGATATCTGAATTTTTAGTTAATGAGTAAAAATAAAGGCTTTCATGCAACCTTCTCAAGATAATAAATAACAAGCTTCTAACTTGAATTCAAGTTAGAATTTGTGTTCAAACATTTAGTCTGCATTATGTAAAGCACTAGAACTGTGAAATGCTTGCTTGTATGAACGGCTTGCCTTACTTGACAAAATTACTGAAAAGCAGTATCTACCCTCCACATAAAAACAGCTAAAAATGTATAAAGCAAGCATCAGCTACCCCAGCTACACCTAGGAGCAGAATAAATGATTGAAACTTTCTGTTCAATGACAGCGATGATTGCATTGGATTAATCACAGTTTTCTGACCATGAAAACACTTTGGCTTTACTTGGCAAAAGGAGGGTGAAATTAGTTATCAAGGATTATCAGTCATTAAATAAATGACTTATATAAATAGATACTGTTTCGAGCCTTATAGTTTGTTTTGAAGGAAATCATCAAAGTAGTAAAGAGTATTGATCGAATATTTTCAATGGCTTTTTCAACTATTCTCTTCCAGGAAGAAGTACATCTTGGTCACAGTAACACAAAGCACTTTGAGAAATACATTTTGGCCACATGGCCAAACACAACTGGCTCCAGCACAAAGCCTGAATGCACAGTTTTGTCAGGCCCAATCCTTGTTTTCCTGCTAGAAACTCCAGAACTGCATAGTGTTTCACAGAAGATGATTGCTCTTCTAACCAGTCTTGAGATGTATAACGCAAATTCACGGTAAAGGAACAACAAAATAGATTTTAATAATTAGAAATGAGTCATCTTTACCTGTGGGCTAGCTCCAGTTCCTTCACAGCATTAAGGACCTCCTTTAGATTGCTTTTTTCATCTTTCAGGACAGAGGTAGCTAGTCTTTGTAGCACTAAAGCCACATTAAACATAAGGACTGTGTCACTTGGCGCTACATGCCTGGCCTGTCAATGAAAACCATGCTTTAAAAATATGCTACAAAGAATAAATATCATCATTTCAATCCCACACTACTGAATTTAAAGACACACATGTTGGTTTATATTTGTACCTTTAACAAAGTTTGTTTGCACTCCTGTAATTTGCCACACTTGAAGAGAGCCCGGGCCAAATATAACAATACTTCTGTATTTTGATGCTTATAGAACTTTCTGAGGCAGTTTTCATACTGAAATGAGACAAAAAAAAAAAATTAAAATTCAGAGGTGACAATGGTTATTTTAGTGAGCTAACTCCAGCAACTGTTTCTATTCCTAAAAGCCATTACTGCTAATGTACAATGCACTAAAATATTGCCTTTTGTTTTTTTTTAAAGCAGCATGTTCTGCTAAATGGATGCTTCCTTTTCACTGGTCAGAAAATTGTTTCTGCTATTCCATAGCAAAACCCTGATTTTCTGGAAACTGGCAGTATTCCAGGAGGTTCTGCAGGTCTTAAAATACAGTAGAATACTTTGCAAGTACCATCTATTGTAATAAAATCCAATAAATCTGACTCATTTTAAGAGAACTCCATTATTCAGTGCAGTATGTGGAAGAAGTCTATTTTCTTTATTCATACAAGATATGTTACAAGTTAAAATACATTTAATATAGTAATTCCATATATCTGATGCAATTAGTTAAAAAAACCCACACTTTTCTGATATATCAACATCAGATTTGTCCTCTCCACCTAGCTGAGTAACTTGGCATGCCAAGGGGTATCTGGTTGTTCTAAAATGTAAAACTAGACTTGTCACTATAGATTTTGTGGGGCTAGAATGAAAGCTTCAAGCAGTGATGAAACCTTTCATTAACGAGCATCTAGTTGTTTGACATACTCTTTTCTCAAGGAATCATTCAACCTTTCTAAACTTCTAAAATAGCAAGAAATACAAAGTAATTTTTATTTCCAGCTCAAATACAGAAACTGCCCTGAACCATAAAGCCTGAAGTCACTACTCTTGGATCACACTCTTTTGTGAGCAGACAATTTTCACTCAGCTTTATTGTAAAGGATTTTGTATTTAGCTTAAGTCTTCCCCAGATTTGCAGGCTTTATGATAGAGAACTCACTAGGGTAGTTGTTGTGGCTGCAGTTAAGCTAGGGTATTAAATCCAATTCATTTCCCTTTGGGTCCAATATTGTGGCTTGTACTGACCGCACAGCAGAACCCAGGGAACAAAACACCTCAGTGAATAAACACATTTCTATTAACAGTTTTACTTAAAAACATTAGTAAGTGAATACAGTATTCTTCAAACAAATCAAAAGGTGAAAGTGATACCCAGTTTCCCACTGTAACTGACGGGTTAAACACTGCTAAAATTAGACTTTGCATTAGGCTCTTTGTCAATAAAAGTGAGAAGGTGTTAAAACAAACAGACCCCACTCAAACACAACAGAATGAATCTGATTTTGTTACCAGAACTTGTTCACTGAAGGATAGCAACTACTCAGGTCTTGATCAGATAAGAAAGGCTCCAGCATCTCTTCCTTACAACCATCACAAAAAGCTTTAAGATGCCTCTGAATTAAGTATTTTTGAACCTCCATGTGAAGTCAGTCTTACTGAAACACATCTGTTCTGAGCTTCTATCATGTCCCGCAATTTGTTTGTTTTTTCCTTTTTTTTTTTTCTGTTTTTGTTAAGCTTACTTGTATGCTTTTGATCAACTAATTGAGTCAACTGAGTTACAAGAGGTTGATATTTGGAAGCTGGCTTGCTTAAGCAGGTTGAACTAGATGATATAAACAGATTTCTTCCAACATCAATTACTCTGTGATGTTAACTGTGGTGAAGGAAATCATGGCACATTCAGCTCTTCAGACATCTCTGTTATTTATACAATCATTAACAAGAACAAAAATAAGAAGTGTTGCTATTAAAAAAATCCCAGCAGAAAACTGTATTTGCTTAGTTCACTAACATCTGAATTTAAATCACGTACAGTAATTATACTGACCGAAACCTCTCCAACTAAAACTTAATTTGAAGACCACAATGCTAAGCCAATTACGGTTTGACTCTGCTACCAAAATAAAAATAAAAAAATTCTCCAAGTTGGTAGGTGCTTTGTTACTCCTTACCCACATTTGGCAGTTTGTTTTTAAATCTAGACTTGACAGCCAATGGCAAGCTAGAAACAGAACTTTAGCTTGTTAAAATGTTATTCAGAAACTTTTGCAGCTGCTAGGACAGCAGAGAAACATCCAGAAATCATCTAACCCAACATATTATATAGTCCAATTTAGAGATGTTACCATCTGCACAGCACTGATGTACTGTTTCTGTTCTACGTAGATATGTGCCAAATTCAGCCACACATCACTGATATCTGCTGTTGCCTCTCTCACTTGGGCAAAAACATCACGAGCTTCACGGAAATATCCTTTGTGTGCCAAGACAGCTCCTAAGGGGAAAGTAATATGTATATCATAAGCTTCCAGGTTCATGGACTATGTCCTTCTACCAAAGAAAATGAAACATTGCCTGAATAAAGTTACCCATCAAAAACTAAGTGTGATAGCTGCCATGCAAAAGCTATTCTTTCCTGTGCTCCAGTATGCAGCATTCAGGGCCTGCAAAATCAATTCTGCATTAAAGCATGAAATATAAGAATATCAACACCTCTGAAGGAAAACAGAGTCTAATATTCACCTATGCCATTAGCAGCATACAAATTTTTTGGATCATTTCTGAGTACTTGCTTGTAGATTGCTAATGCACGGTCTTGATGACGCTTCTCCTACAGAAAAAAATATACCCCAATTATTACTCATTTCTATAATAGGGTACTGCAAGATCTACATGGAAGTTTTGTGTACTATAAGATGCCAAATACGCATCAAGTAAAGGTCTGAGTAGATAACAGCATATAAAAATTAAATAAAACCATACAGAGGGCAGAAAGACGCCTATTACCTTTTCTCTGTCTCTTGTGGGTTGATGAAGAGTCTGCAACCAGACATTGCCAAGAGCCAGCATGGAGTAAGTATCATTTTGTGTGGAAGGCTGTTTCAATATTCTTTCAAATTTCTTCTGTCCTGGACCCCACTCTTGTTTAGCCAAGTGAAGATTGCCAATCAGAGACCAGGCATCTGGATGGTCCTAAATAAAAAATGAAAAGCACTCAACATTGCAAAAGCACCGTTTTCGCTTCCAAGCTTACTTTTCTAAGAATAAAATGCTGTTTTTCTTAAATAGAATTTCATACTAAAAAACGAACAAACAAAAAATAAACCCCTAAAAACCAAAGCACATAGTAGATTACGGTAGTTCCCTCCTAATTCATATGAACAAACAAAATGAAAACGCAACAAAAGGAAAATAAAATTTTAAGTTGTTAATATTTCAAGCGTTTTAAAACTTTAAACACTTAAAGGGTTACAAACCTGATTTATCTGAAGTGCTTCTTTAAACCAATCAGAAGCCTCATAAAAGTTTCCTTTATCCCTAGCCATAGCTCCCAAGCGTAAGTAGCCTAAAATAAAAATAGAAAATACTATAAAAATCAGGAAACAGGTTAAAGTCATCTCAAACAAAGAATTTCAAAAGCAATCTTCTCCTTGATCAGCTAAGGTCAGCAAACATTAAGATACCCTCCATATTCTATTCATACTGAGACACACCACGTGAAGAAGAAAGTCCATCCACAACAGTGATAAAGTTGCAGATTTCTAACAGTTAAAGTAATATAAATGTTTTTAATTGGCTTCCTAAGTTAAAGACAACTGAGAAACCTCAAAGGAAGGATAAATCAGTTACATTATTTTCTGCCCTTCAATTTAAACAGCTCTCCCTTCTCCACAAGCTTTGAGAAGAGTACCAGCTAGCAAGGTGACAACAGAAAACAAGTAGGGAAAGGGCTATAGATTAGGCTGGGGCATGCTGTGTGCTGCAGCTTGCTGAGCAAGGGATATTACCTCACCTTTGCAGAAAATATCACGCGGCAGCTACCTGGGGGCAAGATGAAGAGCTGAGTGAGGACTAAAAACAGGTATGCCATAGAAGGTGCGCTGAGACTCTCAACAGCACTTCGTCCCTGAAGGAAGGTCAAGGTCCAAGACATAAAGTGATTCTCCGAAAGTGTCTCCATTTCCACCCATGTAGGTAGAGCTACAGAGCCTGGGCATATCAATTCGATGGCCTTGACTGCACCCGAGTGCTGAGGTGCTAACTCTTTGGTGTGGGTGCGGAGCAAGTAAGCAAAGGCATGCAAATCTAGAGAAGCTAATAATGCCAGACTTCTGGAGTATAGTATGATTTACCGAATAATCAGAAGGCTTAAAGCTGGAGATTAGACTGTAAGGATGATGCTGGCCCAAAAAAAAAAAAAAAAAAAAAATCCAAAACCAAACCAAACCAAAAAACACACAACAAAACTGCTATGAAATAAAGTGAAGACAGATACAAGGAGACCAGATGACACAGAAAATGGGAAGTTTTTTGGGTATTGTAAGGAGGACTGTGCAAATAAAATACCAAATGTTTCTTACAATCAACATAATTAGGATGTTCTCTTAAGATGTTTTTATACAGCTTTTCCGCTTCGTGAAATTCACACATAGCCTCATATAGTCTGGCGAGGTTATAGGACGTTGTTACAGAGATAGCATTGTAGTAATGCTCATCATGTTCAGCTTCTGCTTTCGCACGATCCAGTGATGCCAAAAAATATTTCTAAATTATAAAAAGAAAAAAGAATGAAGCATTCCAGAATATTCTTAAAGGAAACCTTCTGGGTGAACTCAACTCAAACTCAGAGCAATTATATACCTTTGCTTCTCCCAGGTTTCCCAGTCTGAAGTGCAAAGCACCCACGTTATTCAGTATCTCAGGTGGGACATCAGCCTGTACTTTCTCTTGAAGAATGCGTGTAGCTGTACCATAGGCTGACAGTGCACCCTTCACAAGGAGAGAGAAAATGGATAAAAGCATTAAGAGAATGAGCTCTGTATGCTCTTATGAAAAGCACACAATTTATCCAGTATATATTAATAAATACCTGTATATCTGTCTGTTCTAGAATTTGGGCTAGCTCAATCCATGCCTCTACATCGTCAGGATACTGTTCTGTGACTTTTTTTAGATGCCCCTGAAAACCAGCAGAAAACAATTAAGCCTCTTTGTGGACACATAAACTGTTTAAAGGAAAAAAAAAATCAAAATCAAAAGAGTAAAGGTATTAATCTTAATACTAAAATGGACTGCAAAAGAAACTATCCTAAACATCTGCACAATTTGGTCACAAAAAATTGCATTAGTTTCCTTCCTTTGTTACTGTATTTTCCTGTAGAACATAACACCTTATGAGTACATATTTTCTTAAGCTTAAAGTCTTCGAGAAACAAACTACCACACCAATATGGGAAACTAGTTTAACAGTGATATCTACGATTCTTTGCATTTATTTACCTGAGATTTTAAAAACCGTTTCATTTTAAAAAAATAACAACACTGTCATTCCATATAAGCTAAGATAAATATTTTCTGGAAATCACTAGCTAATTTGCTGTCTTCAGGAAATCACTGGCTAATTTACCATCTTCACAGAATTTTAACATATATAGGAAGAATTCTGCCCTTTTCATACTACTAAATACAAGCATGAGGCTGGGGCTCCTCTAAGTTCCTGGATTTGCTTTAGCTAGAGCCCAGTAGGAGCCTCAGTTCTGTTCAGAAGTGGTGACTCTCCACAGTTCAGAGAATCCCTCTTATGACAACCAATATTAAATATTCTGCACCTACAGCCAAGTAATCCTGAGTTTCATGCAACATAAGATACAGTCCGATTTTCAAGCTCTACTCTTGTATGCAAAAGTACAATGATGGCAGAAGCAAAACTCACCTTCGCAATGTCCCGTTTCTCCTGATCTTCTGAAGCCGCATAAAGAGATCCAAGGATTTTCATAGTCTCATAATTGTTAGGATAGGCTTTCAAAACTTTTTCAAAACATTGTGATGCATTCTCTTTGTCCCCTCGATAAATGTACATTTGACCCAACCCAAAAAATGGAAGTACAAAAGAAGACGAGGCAAACTGAGTGGCCTGGTAATAATACTGGAAAGCTTGATCATAATCTTCCTGTTAAAAAGAAGTGAATAAATGACAGGTAGTATATTCACAGGTAAGCTTTGTGTAAACTTTTATAACAGATATTTTTAACTGTAATCTCAGAGGAGGCTTTTAAAAACTGCCCTACCTGTACATGAAAAGACCTAGCCAGCTGATAACAACTCTCTGCTTGCATTGCTTCAACTTCTGTATTATGGAAAGCGTGAAGAGCCAAGTGTTGTACTTTACCATAGTCCTGAAAAAAAGGAAGTTAAACGAGATTAAAAACCTTCATTATTTATGGCAAAGTGCTTTATTATTTAAACAAAAATAGCTTGCAAAGACAAGAAAGCTTTAGCCATAAAACTGACTAAATTATGACATTTAGTTTTAGTGGTTGTTTTTTTCTCTATCTCATATTTTAAAGCATGGATGGCTAGCGGGGATCAGGTGGGATGACACCCAAACAAAAAAAAGACCAACCAAAAAACCCCACATCTAAAACCCCAAATGCATTCAGGACACAAAGGCCACCTTGAATTAAGAAATAAGTGTACCTTTTTCTGGCTTTCTTGAAAAAGATTTATACACAATTTACACTTGTCCACCTAGGTTAACAGTTCCATATTAGACACCACTTTGCCTGATGAGATGAGACTGAATCTAACACCAGAACCCTTGCTGTTCAGAGTTATCAAGTATCTAACTATAAAATTCCATAGACTTTTTACCTTCTTGAAGAAGAAGTGATTAGCCAAGTGATTCAACACCATTGGATTACTGGGATCAATTGTGTAAGCCCTAGAGAGGAGCTGAACACCATTCTTGATGGAATCAGCCTAAATAAAACATTGACAGGTATTAGAAGCATCTCAATAGCTGTATCTTATTAACATCTTCAAAACTATTCTTCAGTCTGCACTGCTGCAAGAAATCTGACAAAACCTTGCTGGGCTCACAGAAGTAAATTCAGCTATTAGCTTTTCTCCCTGCAGCATACAGATAGAAAATGGAAAATTAGGCCACTACACAGGGATGGAAAAAAGCAGAGCAGTGAAAAATAAAATGCAACCTTTAATCTTGGTGTCCTTTGACATTTCATACTCACACCCTGAAATCCTTCCTTCTACTCTCCAATGTTCCTAGCTCCTGTTTGGTGTCAGTTTCAACCTTTAACACAATTCATTCAAGAGTGAAATGAAAATATTCACATACTTGAATTCTAAACAAGAATTTCAGATGCTGAATTAAGAGCTACTAGAACTTAAGTTCTGATTGAAAATGGCAGAAGTTTGCGGTATTTACACAGGGATATCATTATATCAACTTAAGTCTTTTCTGAAGAAATTTTAGTTTAAAGAAAGTTTTCCATGGATACAAATTTTACCTACCAACAAGTTCAAACCCATAACTGATAAAATAGTTGCCATTTATTTGGAACACCCATGAAATCTGTATCACAAGCATGTCAACTTAATTCTGTATTTATTTCTTAACAGAAACACCACAAATGGTATCTAATAATCATGTAACATCTGTGCTTTACTTTGCAATTGTTATCAGCAGAAAGCTATCTTATTGAACAGATCAGATCTTATGAGGTTGAGACATCAGATGAAGTCAAACAGGCAGCAAAAAAACGCACTACAAGTTGTGAAAACACAAGTAGAAAGGCACAGATACTATGTTTCTTACAAAGAACACAAAGCATATTTGGGTGGTTCAGCTTTTAATCACAGCTTTTGAAAGCTTAAGGTGAGCATGCTCATTCCTTGACTTCAGTCAAAAGACCTTCAGGAAAAAAAAACCAGAAAGGAAGATACCAGGTTTCATTAGTTTCTCACCCATAAAATTACTTATTAAAATCTGACCTAAGAATATTTTTGGTTGTCTTTGCAGTTTTATGAAAAAAACCTCTCTACCCATGTATTCTGGAATTCTTGATGGAAGTCTTCACAGTTGTTTTTTTCCCCACCCCCCTGTGAAGCAATGAACTAAGTAATTTTCAGACAGTCTGTGCTAACAGAAGACCTTTCTAGGGATGTATGTGTTCTATAGATAGCATAACGCTAAAGTTTGGTGACATACAATTATATGTATTTTTTTTATTACTTAAAAGTCTCATCCTCCACTGATAACTTCCCTAGCACAGATTAACCATCTCAGATCTCATGATCCCAACTAAGATAAATGAGCATACATATTTTAGTAGTGATACAACATCTGGAGAGGTAGGATAACCACTTCGCTGTGGTTTCATCAGCCTAGTTATTATTTTTTCTTGTCTACTCCCTGTTTTACCATGTGGCATACATGCCAATGTAGCTTGAGTGCATCTTTAACACTTGTTTGAAAGCTTATGCTCCTGAAAGCCCAGGACTAACCCCCTGAGACTATATCTCAGGAGTGATATTTTGAAATCAGCACTTTTGGATTTTTTTTTTTTCCAGTGACATGAATTCACACAGATATCTCACCAGGGATTTTTATTATTTTAATTAATATTGTTAGCTTAGCACTGCTTTTCTTAACACCTCTACAAGAAACAGAGTTTAAGATTTAACAACAGAAGAAAGCTATTCAGAATATGGTGCTCACATAACAAGTATATACCTATATCATCATTCAGTAGTGACACAGACTTAAAACAATTTAACCACAAAGGTTATTGCCCATTTAAAACATGGACTAAATTTCAAAGGATAAAAAGTTTGCTTTTTCAGATAAGAAGTAAACTGAGTATGGATTCTTGTTAAGCCAGACACACCTCTTTATTATTGAGTTCCAGAACAGCCAGTCCAACCAAAGCCCCAACGCATTTTGAATTCAGTTCCAGAGCCCTGCTGAACGCTAAGCGAGCTTTTTCCAACTTGTTCAGTTTCACGAAGCAGTGGCCCATACCTAATCGAACCTCAGCTAGAGAACAAAATGACATCATTAAGAATCCCAAAACTTCAACTTTAAGACTTTTTTTCTTTTACATTCTGGACATCAATGAAAGTAAAAGCAGAATTTTTAGTATTTCTTTAAAGCTGGTAAATCCATCTAACTACTTGCTGGTTTTAAAGGCAGCCTCCCATACTTGGCAGCAAAACTAATATTAACAGATTAGTAGGACTTTATTTCTTCATCCACTCTGGAACACTGGCCTAGTATCTCCAAAAGACACTGATACTAAATAAATAAAAAACTGCCATTATGGAAATTTACTTAAAAGTTAAATAAAGACATTAAAAAAATGCCAGATCAAAGAACTGGAAATTTCTTAGGCAGGGTAAGTTCACCCCAGACTAGACAGCCTTCAGAAATCACAGACAAGTAAGTTAGCTCATACAATCAACTGATTCACTGCTAACAAAATGCTGTCTATCATCCTCTAACTTCCATGATCAAACAAACTAATACAGAGAATTTACATCATACTGCCCTTTCAGACTGCTTGTGAACTAAGAATGCAGACATTTATGAACAGCAATGTGTGTCTGTGTGAGAAATGGGAGTAAACCATAGAATCACAGAATACTTAGGGTTGGAAAGGACCTTAAGATCACCTAGTGCCAACCCCCCTGCCATGGGCAGGGACACCACACACTAAACCATATCACCCAAGACTCTGTCCAACTTGGCCTTGAACACTGCCAGGGATTGAGCACTCACAATTTCCTTGGGCAACCTGTTCCAGTGCCTCACCACCCTCACAGTAAAGAGCTTCTTCCTTATACCTAACCTAAGGCAAGGCTTGCATTTCTAAATGCACTGTTGCAGCAATGATTCTTGCACTAAACCAGACTATAGAGTACACATCAACTTTGTAATAAATTTTTTTTCAGATGGGTTATGGCTAAGTATACCACATCTCTCAAGAGACTTTAGGGTATTTATGATTCTAATGCAAACATCCTGGACTAGTATCTTCAAATTCCATGCAACACTTTTACAGCCATTACTAATAGCTTTCCCAGATTTTTGCATGAAGAAAAATCATACAACACCAGGAAGGTCACATCACATACTATAAGCAGACTTTTAATTTTCCTCTCTTGTTTCACTGTTAATGCTAACATGTAATTTTCTTAACCCTTATTCCAAGGGCTCAGAGACAGATTCTGCAAAAATCTTGAACAGGTCAGTTCCCCCAAAGTTTTTACTTCTCTTACATACATCTTCTCATTTTCAAATAATTATTTTCAAAAGGTAATAATTAGAAAAAATGAAAAGTATAAGTATTTTCCTAAACACAATTACCTTCTCTAACAACTAAGGAACAATTCAACAAACACCTTAACTCCTCCATAATGAGGGTTGGGTCTTTTTTTGACAGCCTAGGTATTTGAATTAGGAGGACCTGAGTTAGTTTGCAAGCACAGCAAATACTTCCACTCACGAATACTTTCTGTGTTACCTGGGCAACCTGGATTGGTACGCAATGCTTTCTTGTAGTAGGCGAGGGCTCCTCTATAATCTTTCTTGTTGAAAGAAATGCATGCTTTACCTGTTAATAACATACCAGTTACAAATAAATCAGAACTATAAACATAGCAGTTACAAATCAGAAGCTCCTAAGTATTAAAGTTATACTGTGCTGATTTTCAAAAGTTACAGTTAAAACCAGAAAATTCAGACAACTACAACTTATTATTTATGACAATGTTAAGCATATGGAAAAAAAAATAAAATAATCAAACACGGGAACATACTAAGTTACTAAATTTACTTCTTCATGGGTTTCTGCAGAAACTTAATTCTTTCCTGGTCCAGAGGAAAGACATTTACTAAAACTAGATTAATTAATGAAGAAATTGAAATCCATGTGTTACAGCCCATCACTACTGTTATCGTCACCGTCAAGAGAGTCTACA
This sequence comes from Lathamus discolor, assembly GCF_037157495.1. Lineage (NCBI taxonomy): Eukaryota > Metazoa > Chordata > Aves > Psittaciformes > Psittacidae > Lathamus > Lathamus discolor. The sequence goes on along the minus strand of NC_088889.1, from coordinate 59,331,847 downwards.
GCTTCACTTGCACCATCAGGGAAATACAAGTAGTTGGACTGGATATACACCCATGGGTCTCAGAAGATGCTAGCTAACAGTATACTTTTTCCTAGCTCTTACTCCCCAAGTTTAAAACTCTGTCATGTGTTTCTGGTCAAAACTGCACACTTCTTGTTCACATTCTCATCTCACATATGTACTCTTCTTAAGCACATGATTCATTCCAAAACTGGAGAGACTAAGCTTTTACACAAATACACAAAAATTACACAAATACAAATTTTACACAAATACACAAATACACTCATACCAAGAAGGGCGGGAATATTATTTGGAGACTGGTTGAGCACGAAGTGGAACTGTGCATCAGCTTGGTCCATCTTATCTCCTTCGAGCAGACAAAAGCAGGCTCTTCCCAACAAGTGATTCTATATAAGGAAAAAAATTGTGACACATTTATCTTTGTAAAATATGAAGAATTAAGGCTACCTGAAACATTAACTGGCTATGCCATAATGTCTTCTACGATTAATTTCTCTTACATCACGAAGGAAAACAAAACAAAAAGGGTCTTTATCATCCACTTCTAAAGATCACATATTATCAAAATAGTAACAACCAATCCTTCCTCCCCAACCAACCAAAGTTGACTGACATAGTTTATCAGGTGTCCCAAGCTAGAGATAATTATTCCTGGTGGCACTGCGCACATTTCAGATACTTAAAAGTTTTGCTTATATATGCTACACTAACAGACTTTAAAGCCTAAGCAGTTTCTATTTTTCTTTTAGTGAATCAATACTTGCTTTCTTTACAATCACTAGGTAATTTAAAACTAGGTATTTTTAAATTTACTTTGGTTTTTACCTGATCATACATGATAATTTTGTCAGCCATAGTATACAACAAGGTAGCTTGTGTGATGAGCTCCTTCTTGTTATCTTTGTTCTTCTCCTTCCGAGCCTGCTGTACATAGTATGCTGCCAGAGTATCCAGACACGTCATTTGATCTTTTTCATGGTCTCTGTAGTCCAAGTTACCATCTATACGTGCAGCTTCCAACAGCTTTACAAAGTCTTCTGTTTTGCCTTGTTTGTAGTATTCCAGCTATAAAACAAATAGTTTTATCAGACAACACTACTCCAGACAGTAAGTAATATAGCGAGTTGATGTTTTAGGTGCTACACAGATTCTTTTTCCAAAATGTAGAAATAAATCAGACATAAATGTAGGGATAAATCAGACATAAACATATGGATAATCATACAAAGGCATTCTGATACCACAAAATATTTTTCTCTCATAGTCCCAACTTTGTATTTTTACATTAAAACACAAGTCTTACAGCTATTTATATGTGAAGAATGAACCGGTTTTCCTCTGAACTTCTTTGACTTTTTGCATATTTCACCATATCTATGGTATAGATACTGCATCCTCCTCTTTTATGAGGTGCGAAATCAAAGGTACAAACCAGAAAACTACGGGTTGAGGGAAAAAAAAACCCACAAAAAAATCAAACTTAAAAATCAGGCCTCGAACAGCACTGTTTCAAGAAAAAAAGTGAAATTAAAATCTTTATATGCATATGTCAAATCCAAAATATCTGGCCTAGAACCAGCAACTGAATAACTCCATTCAGTTCCTTCAGAGTTCAATTATCCCTGGTCATAACAGTAAGCAAGTTGAAGTTATTATTTGATTATTTGAATATTTAAATATATAATCTGCATATATACTAACCGCTAAGGCAATCCATATGTGCAGCTGAGTGTGTTCCTGTTTCAGGATACTTATAACTTCATCACCCTCAGGTAACTGATCGAAGTCGAGCTCAATAACCTAGAACCAAACAATACAGATTTTCTTTTTAAAAAGCATTAACAATCATAAAGCTCAAAGGAGCTGAACATTTCACAGCACAAACCAAACAATTATTTGTGTTTAAACAAGGTTATGGACAAAGAAGGAAGTGATAATATATCATATTCTGTACAAACAAAATTGATGGCTTTTCACAAATGTCAGAGCAAAGACAGCTCCATGCTTAGGATACTAGTTAGAGAGAATAAGCAGAAATGCTTTCATATTAGTCATCTATGTTACAATTTAATTTTACAGCAAGGAAGAGGTGCAGTTGTTGTACGCAGGCTTGTACCCCAATTACCAGCGCAGGGATTCTTTCTCCAAAAACTGGATTAGACCAATCCAGTTCATAAGGGCTTACAGCTTTGACTATGTAAAACTTGAGAGTACCAGCAAAAATATTTCTGCTACTATTGGATCCACTGTTTGACAGATAATGACGTTTTTAAATTGGGGCAACTCTTGTTCACAATCTAAAATAATTATTAATGAGAAATAGATATCACCAACACAGGAAACAAATGCGGAAGTTAAAAAGGGCTGTAAAAAAAAAAAAAAAAGGGATTTTATAGCAATCTATAGCGATTAATTCAGAACTTCAGCATCCAAACAGTCCTAGCCATAACTCGAACAGCAGCTCCAAGAACAACTATTCATGTTGACACCTGACATAGAAATTCCTGTCACAGAAGAAAAAGCCCTCCAACATGTAGTCTCCAGACAGCAAAGTACCTTTCTGAGACTTAACTCAATGGAAGTTATACAGAAATTTGTCAGAGTACGGATACACATGTTCACAAAAATACATTCTTCAACTTTGAGGCAGTATATTGCATTACATTATTCAGCTATAGTATTAATTTAGTACCAGCTATGGAACGATTTAACATCAAACTTTGTAATACCCTGTGAGCTTCCAAATATTTTTCTTAAGTGTTTTTAACCTTGGCTTGTGACAATCTACCTTAACTAAAGAAAAATTAAATAAATTTCTAAACCAACACTGAAGTAACTTTATAGAGTGGATCAACTGTTCTACCTGCGTCTATATGCTGATTTAGGAACATGCACACTAGTTACAAATCAGCACAGTCAGGAAAATCAGCATCTAACGAACTAGGGAGAGAATTTAGCTGGACAAGGCCACTATACACAAGCCCAAACTGAAGATTAGACACTGTTTCCTGCAGGGCCATCATTCCTGAGGGTTGCGTATGCTTTAAGTATGTATTATCGGAGGAGAGACTGCCCCTTCCTCACCAACGTGTGGTACCGATAGATTCCGGACAGACTGACTGCCCCCCGCGGCTCTCCGCCACCAGCAAGGCACCAGGCAAGCAAAGAGATGACTCAGAGAGAGATGGGTCACCAGGTGAACCGAGGTTTCGATTTCTCTCCGCAAAGCAATACACCTGTTTGAAGCAACTTCTTCCGCTCAGGGAAGGGAGCGACCGTCTCCCTCGAGCCCGAGACCCAACTAGAAGAGAAAGCGACTACAGCCTGCGCCCCATCGCATAGCACACAGCGCGCCCTTTCCTTCCTCCTCCTCCTCCGGTCCAGGCCGCGCTACCGCCACCCGCCAGCCCCGGACTCGCCTCATCGGTGTCCCGGAGAGGGATCTCAATAGACCCCCGCGACATGATGGCGACTCCACTGCCCACCGAGCCGCCTGCCCGCAGCAACCACCACGCGCGCACTTCCTCTCACAAGCACCGGCTGACCCGGACGTGTTTGGGCCTAGCGGTAGGGCGGAGGGGGGAGAGGAGGGGGAGGAAGGCTCCGCCCCGCGAAGCGCAAGAAGCCAATCGCAGCGAGCCTCGGGGGTCGCTTTGCTCCCGTGCGCGTGCGGGGCTTTGTTGCTAGGGCAACGGCGGCCTCGCGGCCGCCCCTCAACAACGAGCCGGACTGCTGGCGGGAGTGTTGCGTTTGGAGGAGTGAGGCCGCCGCTTAAAGCGGGAGCAGGCTCCTCAGGATGGAGCGAGGGCTTCCTGGGGCCTTGCAGGCAGGTATTAGTCCCGCTAATTTCTGCATATAGACCGCTTCCCTACAGAAATACGTACAATACCCAAAAGTAATGCTGTGGGTTTACACGCTCGTTAATTTAATAGATTTACACCCGGTTGCTCTCTGGTCTTCATACCTTGACTCCCTCAGGCTGTGCCTCATCTCATGTAATTTTAAAATCGTTAAAGATTTCCAACTAAGGGCATTAAAATGTGTGATTTTTCCCTGTCTTCATGGAAAACCAACCAGTGTATAAATCCAAATACATATCTGACTAACTTATGTGGTGTAAAATTGTTATCATATGTTCGCAAGATTTTTAGCCACAGTTTGGCCACCTCTTTTCAAATTGTCTATTTTTTAATTAAAAATACTGAATCTGATAAAATTCTGAATCCTGAACGTGGGTGCTGATCCTGAAGCTTATTTTCTGCGAGGCCTTCAGCCATATGGAGCTGCATGAGTAAAGAAGGAATTATAAGATGGGGTTCCTAAATTATTTCTTCCAATGGTGATGGCAGATGCGCTGATGTATTTAGATAAAACACGTTGTGCACAGTAACATACAGCCAATCTTAGTTATTTTTGCAGCTGTATTAAAGGAAAAAGAAAAAAAGGTAGTAAGACTAAAAGATCCTCTGGCACATTTCTACTAAGAAGATTTAGAAAAAACCCACATCTGTGATGTATTAGTTAAAAAGCCTCTTAAACCCTAAAACAAACTTAATTTTGTCCCACAACTAACCATCCACAGAATACTGAATTTTGACTGAACTGATAGTCAATTATATTATTACATATATTATATATAATTATATATTTATATATTATATAAAGCATTAAATTACTAAATTTTATTATAAAAAATAATTATGGATTACTATGGTACTATATATTATAATAGTAATGACTAGCCTACTTGCAATGTCACCTGTTCTCTGAAGCCAAAGCAAGTAGTATTTTTAATTATTTGACGTTTTGAAGCTCAATTTTTTATTGTTCTTCATGCACTAATTACTCTGAACTAAGTTACCTGGTCCAGTGAAGTGTAACTAGTACTTCTTTTACTCATAAAGTCTTGGAGTAGGTATGTGCTGTAAATACCTTTTGTAAGGAAACTTTTGCCTGTGACAGGAATGCAGGATGACACTAAAATTAATAGGAGTCAAATAGTACATTTCTTTCATTAAAAGCATGCCAAAACCAACATTATGCAGAACAAGAGGCTAATTAACAGAGTTCCTAAGCCTGCTTTTCTGATTTATATGCTGATTTTTCACAAACAAACTACTTTTTCTTTTTTTTTATTTTATTTTAATTATTGTTGAAGTAATTTGGATGGAAAAGGCAATCTGTCCCAGAGGTTTGTTAATCAGTTAGTGTCTGTAGTAAACTGCCTTTCCTCATGGGAAAAAAAAGAAAAACAAAAGCCAAAGAAACCCAAACCCCAAAACCCACCAATAAATGATTATATAAAGTCAGGCCTTAAGAATATTAAACCAAAGTTAAAGAGGGAAAGCAATTCTTACTTCCTGGTATAAACCTACTAGAAGCATTTTAAGTTGTTTCAAGTTTTATTACTCTACTATGCAAGCTATTGCCTTTATATTGTTTGAAGGGAGATTCATTTTTTCTATATACACTTATAACAATAAAATGTTTGCCAATTAACTGGTTGCTAGCTTTTATTAGAACTCTAATTTCTATTACCTGTATGCTTATTTGAATTCCTAGCATCAGAAACGCTAACAACAAAGTGATTTGAATGGCATGAAAAGTTTCTTTTGTGCACTGCAGACTGAAAAGGTGTTAACTACCCTCACTAAAAAGGGTGTAAGGTTGGCCTTGGTCTCAGTACTTTGGTATATTTTGTAACACATAAAACTGTTATCTTGTAGATCCCCCTCCTGAGTACTAGCAAGCCAAGTGTTTAATCTCTGTATAGGTCTACTTCTATTTATTATACTATTGGTTGTAGTTTACTGGGTTGCATAAAATGTAAGCTCTTTCTACTCAGGAATATTGTAGAGCTGAGATTAAAGCTGCACTTCTCTTTGGTGCTCTTTTTTATGTGGGGTATAAGGAAGCCTTTCTGTTTTTCTGTGGATACAGAACCTGATCTGACGCCAGTACAGTTCGTGGTTGGTTTTCGAAGTATGATTTTTTTTTTCTTTTGCGGGGGTAGTTTTTGCCCTGATAGCCTTCCAGCTTCTGTGCATTGCATTTAGCTGTGATTAGTATGTATAAAATGTGGTTTTAAAACAATCACAGAAAATGTACGGTCTTGCTTTGCTTTATAGAGTTTACCTTTTAAGAGGCAGCTGTAGGATGCAGATTTTCATTCTGTTCTTTGTGGTACTAATGGGAAATGAACAGTGTTTTAAAAAGTTAGCAGTAAAAGTGCAATTCTATAATTTTAATACTTAAAAACTTTACATTTCTAAACATAAAACTGTTGATGTAATGCTTTGTAAGTACAGTATCATTACTGCCATCTTCAGGCAACAAAAAGAGTGATTCGTTATCAGTCACAATCCAGCATTCTATGTGGAGCATACTGTGGAGTACAGTATTTTTCCTAGTTACAACACTGCATTTACCTATTGGAGTCATCTTTTTTTCAGCCATGCACTTAGTTGTTCCCGCAAGCTGTAATTGATAAAAAGCTGATTGTTCAATGATAGATTTCATTTAAATGATAAAACCCTCATGTATAAAGTACTTAGAAAAGGCAGATTTTTTTTACCCTTTCCCTTCCTGGTGAAGGCTTTTTCAGGGATTATGTAACAGCATTACAGATTTAAAATAGATGTCAGCAATTAATAGGACAAGTGAGAATTATGCATAAGATTGTAGAGGTATCAGATAAAATTGCAGCGCTGAAATGTAAAGAATGAAAGTATAGATGGTTTGCTAGGAAAAAACAGTGTCTTTAATGAGATTTAAACCTAGAGATTATTTTTTTCTTAATTTATTATGAACTTCAGGAATCTTGCCATTCTGTATTCTATCTCTTTTAAACATACTTAGTTTTAGTTAGTTTGTTAGTTTGAGATGGAGACTACAATGATTATTCTTTGCCGGAGCTTTCTTCCAGGAGGATTCTTAAGTTCTGATGCCATGTTCTTTGAAATGAAATAGCTCAATGCGTAAATCAAAACTACTAGTGTTTTAACAGAAATATCAGTAGCTAACCCAAGAATGTTGGGATCTAGCGCCTCCATCATCCTCTAGTCTCTTTGATATATTATTTTTCATAAAATCTTTTTTAACAGGTACTCTAAAATAAAATAATGACATTTAATTATGACCGTTATATTCCATAAAATGGGTAAAATATGCTATCCATATTCAATGGAATGTTATTTGTGTACTGAAAATTGAAGGTAAGAAAAAGCTATAGATCAGGTACAGAAATCAGTATCTTCTGCTACTAAAATGGTAACTTTGAAAATGTTATGGAAGTAGTGGACAGGCTACATCAGTTAAAATATCTTCTCCTTGCTTTGTATCATTTTTAAAACAAGTTTTTCATTCTGAAATCTGTGCATGGTCCATAAACCCCAGGCTTTTAACAGAAAGTTTAAGGAAAGGAAAATGCATTATACAAGCAAGTACTTGAGTGTAGAAGTTGGTTCCAAAAATAACAATGAACACTTGAACTGAAATTCTCAGGAAGGATGAAGCCTGAGAATTGGCCTGAAGATGAAGAAAGCTTTTGGGAATATGTCAACAAATCTTTCTCCATTTCCTGGGGTTGGCTAGTTGCTTTCAACATCCTTTTTGTTAATGTGATTCATAATATAAACTATATGCTGACTTCCATACATAGAAATTGAATAGAAAAAGCAATTAATTTTCATGTCTATAACATTCATATGTATAATTATATGTACATGGAGATATAGTTCCCTTCCTTACACATGCGTACATAATATTTAATGTATAATATGCTTTATAATATTCTGTGTAATACATTTATATATACATTTAAAACAATAACCTGTAAGTAATCTATGTCTTCTAGTTACATATCCACGAATGTTTCCTTTGACCTTAATAGAAACACTGCTAGAATACATAACTACAGATTGAACAATATTTACTCCTAACCATAGTGTTAGTTATCAGAGATGTTGGGACTTTGTTAAAGTTTACCTTATGTTCTCACCAGGGCGTTTTCATGTAACTTTGCCTACAACAACTCTTACTTTTTAAATACAAGCACCTTCAATTTTGTTAGGCATACTAGTAATTTTAGGTCCTGGGGAAGCAGGGAATGTTTTGGGGGGGGGGGAGGGGGGGAATCCCTCTCTCCTTTTTTTTTTTTTTTCCCCTCTTATGTCAGAAGCAATTGTTCTACTGGGTCTAATTACAAGCTGTTAAGTAGGTATATTTCCTGTAATTTATTTCATCCCAAGAGGAAAAAGTGAACTTTTTAAACTTTGCCTATATGCTAGTGATTATTTGTAGTATCTTAACATGCATTCTCCTAATAAAGGAAACCACTTTATTTTTTATCATCTTACCTTGTGAATGAAAAACATAGATCAGATTACCTTTGAAATCCAGTGTAATGGCACAATGTGTATCTAGCTGTTAACTTACTGAGGAAATGTCTGTTCTGTGTTTCCTTCTATCACTTGATGTGCTTATTTCTACATTTTTCTTAGAAGGCCAGGGATGGGGTTTTTTCTTCGTTATTTGAGATGTAGTGTGGATGGATGGCTTACTTAAAGACTGTTTTCATACCTCCTAACAATATGTAACTTACATTTAAAATTAACTTGATCATGCAAGTAGAGCCATTGATTCTTGACTAGGCATATGTCTAGTTATCTTCTTGAATTAAGGGCTCAGATTGGAAGAGAACCAGTAATTGTTATCAACCAGAAACAAATGTTATTTCAAGATGCAAGGAAGTATTCCAGGCTCTGGTCCACTAGATAATTTGGAACCTATTTCCATGTATTGCTCTGAGTATACTTCATGCTGGACTTCTAAAGGCATGTGGCAAGTGGATAATGCTGATGTGTGAGCAGCAATGAATATGTTTAAAAGTAATTTTACAGTGCAAGTACCTGTTAAGTGTTAAGTTCCCAGAAGAAGGTAACAACACTTAGAAAGAAAAATAAATAAAAATAACAAAAATAAAAAAACTAAAAAATTAGTTTTATGTTTTCAGACATTCCTTCCTCCTTCTGAAGGCATATCTTAAAACCAGTATTCCCTGATATGAGATACAGGACTTAATATTCTCATCCCATGTTGTTAATGGAGTCTAGGCTGGAGTTCACAGCAGCAGCAAATACTAGGCTAGAAATACTGTATTACAAACTGCCTGTAAATTCTTGGGTTTTCATATTAATAGAATAATATCTATCATCCTCAAAGTAAGACTGAATAGTGGGAGGAACAAAGTTAGCCTCTTGGTAAGTTGCATATGGATGTCTGCCTGGGGTTCAGAGGTGATTTCATTTGCCAAAGAGCAGTAGTGGTACTTGTTAGTGTTTTCTAGTCCTCTACTGCTGGAATGGCTATCCATGATGCAGTATGTTTATAAATAAAACTGTTCCTATCTGCAAGCTCAGCCTGGGATGTAAAGTCATGCTGTGTTCTTTCAGGCTTGAACATCACCACTAATAGAGCTGCTGCTGGAACTTAGTCAAGAATTCTGTTGATTCAGAAGCCAGTAAAGACTCCCAGAACTATGTTGCAAGTATGAGTAAAAGTTTATTTATATCAGCCAACTGATTGTGCATGCATACAGATCAGATCATTTAAATGAAGGAAGATGCAACTTTCACAGGTTATTCCTTCTGGTTATTATCTTGCTGGGTAAAGAGGGGCTCCCATTTGCACCTCAGGGGATTATTTTGCAATTATAAGTTGTATGTATGGTAACTATTAATGTACTGGAAACATAAAACTTCTAAGAGAAATATTTTTACCTAATAACTAATTATTGTTCAGGAATAAATCCTGTTTGTCAAATGTTACACAACTCAAGTACAAACTCAGCAGCTCGTGTAGGCAGAACTGGTAAACAAAGTACACTTTAGCTATGTGACTCAAGTCTAGAAGAACAGGTATGTATGCCTTGGATTGTCCTGGTTTTGTGGGTTTTTGTTTTTTTTTAGTCAGATGTACTTCTAATATGTCATTTTTAATAGTGCCATGGGTGGTTGTGTTTTCTAATGTGATCCTAAAAATATATGCTTCTTTCTTAATTTAGTTGTGCCATTTCATGCTGAAGCTCTACACAATACTGATACTAATCTGTCTGAAACTAGTGCTGGAAACCCTTCAAGCCTTGTCATGATCCATTTCATTATTTAACTTTGCTGCTCAAGTTTTTCGGGAAGCTTAGCCTACATTTTCTTTGCTGATGTTTAATGCTGTTATGTCCCATTCAGCAGTACATAGAAAAAGATGAAAGATGTCTCTCTACCTTTTTTTTTAGGATAATCTGTGTTTTACCATGGCCACATAAATGGAGCAGTCTGTTTCTTTGTAAACAGATGCTATTTATGAAAGCCTTCTATATACCATCATAGGAGATGTGAAAACCATGAATGCTTTGAATTCATATGCATGTGATTGGTCATGTCACTTCAGCAAACATTTCTTGTAATATTTTAACTCTATGTGACTCTATTACTTCCCTACACAAAAGTTCAATCATGGTGATTTCCAAAAGGCTATTATTAACTAGGGAATACACTCAGTTTAATAAGATCTCTTATTGGACATTGGGATTGTAGAAATACACAAGAAAAAAACAAATTTAGGCACAAATTTAGCAATGATATGTCTAAAATAAGAAAAACACTTCTGCAGAAAGCTTCAAAGATTGGATATTAAGCATTAGAGAAGAGAATATTATGGAAAATTTTAATAGAAATTAAGTAGATTAGAAATTTCAAAGGGAAAAATTTTGCATCCTCTTGCAAAGCTTTATAGCAGTTTTAATAAAATTTAATTCTCGTACAACTGATAAATCTCTAAAATAGCTGCTCATGATCCTGCTGAGTGTTTGGGGAACCTGATATTCTGTTGTGTGTTGCATTGTTTTGTTTTTTACATATGTCCAGCTTAACTGAGTCTTAAAAGCATTTTTGATGTTGCCCTCTTAAGTGACCTGTAAAGAGTTAATGATAATAAATTAGACTAAAATCCTTTCTTTACAAAAGATTATAAGTAGTTTACTAAGTTCTCTATCATTTACATGGTTTTGTATATGTAAAATCATAGCTCAGGCAGCTGGAAATGAATGGCTGCTAATTCATCTGGTTACTCTGATCTTCCAGGTTTGTGAGGTTTCTCTACCATGTGCTTTTAAATCTCACCCTCTAGGTTGAGGATTATGTTCATCCTGCATCGACTTGCTATTGTTGTAGCAAGGAAGGCTCATAGTTCTCTTTGGAGCTTTTTACATGCTCTGGATAGGGTTTTGTAGCTCTGAAGGTTACCCTGAAGCTTTCTAAACCTTTTTGCCATGAGGGAGAAGAGACCTACCTTGACCTTAAGCAGATGTATATATACTTTCCAAACTGACCTGGCAAAGGTGTTGATCACCTCAGTCTGCTGTACTGATTTGAATACAAGAGAACAAGACCATTGTTCAAATGTTTTCTTCTTTCATTTGCAGGAAAAGTGTTAAAACACTCAAGTTAAAAAAAAAAAAAAACCCCTCACAATTTTTCTATGCAAATAATTAAGCACCAAATCAATCAGCAGAGGGCAGTATTGAGGTATAAATAAAATAATGAAAAAATTGACATAAAAAAGTGTTGCCATGTGTTTTCAGTTTCCCTTCATAGATTCACAGAATAATTTATGATGGAACGGGTCTGTGAAGGTCATTGGGTCAATCCTGTCTCAGAGAGCCAAATTCGAAGTTAAATACAATCAATATGGTCATGATAATGTGTCTACATTTTTGAATATTGTGTAGCAACCTGCAGTCAGATTAGTTTTCTCTCCAAACCACTTTTATATCCAGTTGTGAGACTGGATGGAAAGCATGCCCAGTGCTGAAGTGTAATTAATTTGTCTGGATAATACTAGGGGAGGGGAAAAAACCCAAGTGTAGCTATTTTTGTTTACAAGGTCTTTAAATAGTCTTTTTTAACAATTGCTCTTATGTGTTCCATCAACTTTAATAATAATAGGCAAGCTTGTTAAAAAAAATAATAATAAAAATTTCAGTGAGTATCTTGTCTGTTGCTTCTGCAAGGCAAGATTGAACAGCATGGTTGTATCTACGTAGCTTCTGTTGAAACTATGTCTTATTGTTGGTTTGGGGTTTTGAAAGTATAGTGTCTATAGTATTTGCTACTAAATAGTGTGATTTTGTTGGTGTTGTGAGATTTTTTGTTGTTTTTGTTTGTTTGTTTTTCCTGCACCTTTGAGAGCTGAGATAGTGACAGGAATAATTTATAAAAGTGAACATTGCTGTCATGTTTAAAAACTTTTTCAAGATGTGCTGTACTGTATTTGTGAACAGATTTATAGAAACTGGAGGCTTCTCCAAATCAGCAAGTTTTAATAATGATTTTTTTCTTTTTTCAGTATAAACACAGTTCTAGCCTGTCATCATTACTTGAATTGATTCCAGTTCCTTTTTTTCCAATCTACTTGCTTATATTAGCTAACATTTTATTGGCTAAAATGGTGAACTGTTGAATTTTGTAGGATACAGCATTTTCCTTTATACAATTCTGCAATGCTTTTCAAGAGTGTATTTGAGTCAACATTGCAGATTTCTGAGCTGTGGAACAAATGTCTATTGTAAAATACTAAGCATAATGCTACATTACTGAGTTTAGTGACACTCATGTCACATAAAAGCAATTCTGACATTTACTTAAACCATTTAGATGCACTAGTAATTTGTATGACTGACTTTAAGACTTTAAGATGAATGTTTTACTACTGTCTTCAGGCTGAGAAGCAGTATTGCATCTCAGCGTCTAGTTTTCAATCTTTTTTTGATAAACTTATTTACAGTGTTTATTCAGAGAAAATATTTGTGACTCTACATATTAAATAGAGCTGCTAAAAGGAGAACATGTGTGTTTAAAATTCTTTTTGCTCCTGGAAAAGTGAATGCCAAGAGTATTTTAAAATCACTCCTATGAGTAACACTAATGTTGGCTTGTTCCAGTTTACCCTCATTAGGAGTAAGTCACAAAGAGCTTGTTGGCATCTTAAAAGTACTTTCCCCTCTCAATTAAATCAACTAGGTTTGAAAGCTGTTTAGTTAGAATTCTAGCTCTTCTCAAACGGTTAGCTACCCCTTTAAGATAAGCAGTTGGGGTTTAGTTAAATAGGCAGTTTAGATTCTTGGCAACTATCCAAACAAATTAGTTTCAGCTAGCTCAGTCAAATGGCCACAGGAACCACATGCATTTTTGAGTGTTGCTGTGCATATCCTTGCAAGAGAAAATACCAGTTGGTGTGGAATTTGGTGAACCCTATAAATTGCTGCAGGGACCTTAGGTGGATGCAGACAGAGCCTGAAATGGTGTGTTATCAGTGTCCAGCACAGCTTCAGTATGGTATGTATTTTGGCTATGATCAGAACTTTGTCAGGGATTATGTGATGTTTTATAATTGTAGTTACAGCACTTCAAAGCCTGTACAGCTTGGGTGGGCCAAGCTCACATATCAGTGCTGTGCTTCCCAGTATCTCCAGTTCCTGAAGCAGCATGAGAATGCTCTTTCTGCCACTGTTAAAATATCTGAGTGTAGAAGTGAGGCAGGTCCAAAATGAGTAGACAGTATATTTTTGCCACTGATAAGGAGTCTTCATCTTTGTGGCTGGGAGTGTTTGTCATGTAGGAATAATAGAAAGTCAGAAAATGTACTCCCTATTAGTATGCTTTTTAAAAACATAACAAGTATTTTTTAAAAATCTGAAATATTCTTAGTTTCAGAATGTTAAATTTTTTTTTTGCATTTAGATAACATCAGTGGGGAGCTTTTTTATTTTATTTCAGTAATAAATACTTTGTATTAAACATGCAGATCAGTAATACTAGCTGTAGAACAGAGGTAGGCATCAACATCTGTGAAGGTAATGTAATAGTAGAGTGTGATGGAAGATGATGGCATGGAAGTGAAAAGTACTTCTGCAGTGAGTTTTAAACGGTGTACAGTGTGGAAGATTTTGGGCTTTGCAAGGTACAAAAGAGGAAAAATCAGTTTAAGACAATGCTAATGACAATACTGTCTTTTCGGAGTATGAGACTATATGATGGCTGAGCTTAAAGCAACACAATTCACAACTTGCTAGTCCCAGTAGTGCTAATGTGGGAAGGGCCCCTACTGTAAACTTGTATCTCTCCTGCACAAAATGCGGCTCAAAAGGGTTTATCAGGGGCAATGATGAGGGGCTGACCAAACCTTAACAACATGGACCTTATGAATGGCCTTTGTTTAAATTATTGCTCTTAACTCCCAAGGTACAGTGGTGAACATGATTGTAAACAACAGCACATTTAACACTCCTGCTGACCATCCTTGCTGTGGGTGTTTGGAGTGTTCTTGGTGAAAAGGAATGCAAGGTTGTGCATTTTATCATTCACTACTAAAAAGAGTTGGGATGCATGAAATTAAGTGGGAAAGTGGCAGAATTATACCTGGTAGACTGCAGAAGGAGGATTTCCCTAGGGCTTTCAGGCATCTTTCCAAATCCAAGTACCTAATTATCTACAGTGAACTTTCTAAAAGCAAACAGATTAGATCAGTGTATCTTATAAGAGAATTATGTGTGTGCTCTGCCTCTGATCTGGAAACAGAATTGGTGTGATTTTGCATTTATTTTGGTTATACTGACTCTGGTAATGGTGGGGTTTCTTACTAGTGAAATGTAGTCAGAGCAACTGTATAAAAGAAGCAAGCAAGCCTTTTGCTTTGCATTCATTAACTTCTTTGTAAGAAATGGTGAATTACTTTAGTAGTTACGTTTCCAAAAGTTAGAAGGCATGTCTGTACTTGGCATTATACAATGCCTGTCTTAAGGGGCTTCTGAGCTTGGATCAGGTTTGTAAACTCTATTTAATTCTTTCAGTCAAGTTCTTAACCAGTAACTCAGCTCACAGATGCTCTAATGGCATTTTTTTTGCAACACTGCAAGTAGAAATGGAGGTTTAGTTCTGAGCAGATGGTACAGCACTCAGGAATAATTGGTGACTTTATGTTATTTAAGTGATCTATTTTTAAAGCAGTATTATTTTTCTTATTCCTGAGATTCTGTAAAAAAGAAATCCAAACCTGAAATTCTGCAGTGGTTGAATGCCTGGGTATTTTGTGTATAACTAGAGCAGTGGGCATAGGCTACCTTATCTTGCTGTGTGGCAGTAAGCTTGAGTTTTGTGTACTATCGATAGCCAGATCAGTTGTGGCTTTTTCCTAGCATTTTTTCATGTCTGTGTTCTGAAAACTCAGAAACACCACCAGTTGAAGGACCTTCCAGCAAGTGTGCTGTATCTTGACTTGGTAGTTCAAACCCATAAATTTTCAAAGGCCAGTGCTAACCCTGCTTGCTTGTGAAAAAGGTGGGCCCATGCATAAACCTGCTAATATATTCACTAACTTCATATAAGTGCTTTTGCACTTAGTATGTTCTATACAGTACATGTTCTGTGTGACATCAGAACAACCAAAATGTATGTCATGGAAAGAATCAATATTTTGGAGGGAAGATTAGGAAAACAAGATGCTTTACAGTCAGGGAGAAAAGGGCTTACATGGGAGTTAAATGCTTTGGAATGTAGTGCAACTTACTGCAGCTCCTAAAATCTAAATGTGTACATGAACTAAGCTCATGTAATCCATGAGCAGCCATCTCAATGATGTCTTGTGATGACTACGAAAATACTAAGGCTTTTATTAGCATATTCACAAACTCTTGTCAACTTTGTAGAGTTATTGCAATGTTACATGCAGTGCTGCAAGCACTGTATTTGCTTGAAAAATGCAAACCTACTACTGATGAAGGGGTGGGGGGGGTGGGGAAGATGGATTAAATTCTATGCTGAGTGTTTCAATGTTGCACCTTCTTGTTAAGCATATGAAATGATAACCAGTTTGTTAAATGCAAATCTTTCTACATGGGCGTGGCTTTTAGCCAATGCCCATGCTGGAGGCTAGGAAGCGTCAGGCAGCTGCTTCTGCAAGCAAGAAACTGGAGCCAGCAGTACAGAATATTCAGAGTATTGGCATCTATTATATTGTTTGTCTGGACCATGTTTACTCCCTCATTAGGTCAGGTCTGAAGAATGAGGCTGACTGTGGTTTAAAAATGGCTTTGTTTCCCAGATGCAGAAAGCTTGGAAGAAAAGGACAACAAAGCAGTAACATAGTAGACACACTTTTCTGAAGAGGGATAGGAAGGGGAGTCTGGCTTCTTGTGGGCAGGCAAAAGATGGGAAATCCTACCTCATACATATACTCATATATATATATATATATATACACGCAGACACATATATATCTCACACATAAGCATATGTATATATATGTGAGGGAGGTGGGGAGGAAAAGCTTCTCAGAGAAGGAAAGCTTTGTGCAGAGAGGTGGTAGAGGGTGGTGGAGCTAATTTTGTTGTTCTGGGAGATTGGTTGGGAGATGTTATTTTATACTGGTCAGATATGTTTGGGAAGCTGAGGCTTGAGTTTTAGAATCTTAAGCCTAGAAATTTAGTTCTGTTCTAAGATTAGATCTGCCATAGCCATTTTGTTCTTGACAGTATTCATGTTTGCATGAAAATAATTGGATGCAAAAGTTGTAGGTATTCTAGCAGACTGTGCCTTGCCCCATCTTAAAAATCAATTAAGTGTATTGGGGGCTGTTTTGCTGTTGATGGTTTTTGTGTTGGATCTTTTTGTTGCTTGGGGGTTTTGTATGTGGTTGGTTTTTGGGTTTGGTTTTTAGGTTGGTTTGTTGTTTTGTGGGGTTTTTTTTTGGTTTTTTGTTTGGTTGGTTGGTTTTTGAGGGGTTTTTTTGGTGGTTGGTTGGTTGTTTTTTTTCCCTGGATTGAACCGTGGAAGCTGAATTTTCGTTCAATTATGAAGCATCTGTGAAACCATTAATGGCATGGCATAGCCTTAGCCTCCTTTTTGATTCTGCCATTTCTATTCACATGAATGTTAGACATTAGTGCATAAATGGCTGCTAATGCATGTGCTGCCTCATGGTTTATAAAATGCCATAGGACATGTCTGCTAACCTTTGTGTTTGTTTTTGTTTTCTGATTTTTTTTTTTTTTTTTTTTTTTTTTTACTTAAGTTTCTGGGTAAGGCTCTAGCAAAGGAGCAACAATGAGTACACACGCTAGGGGTATTGCATGACTAGTACATTTTAAGGACTGCATATTATGAGCACTCCATTCTCTGCCAGCTAATGCAATTGAATTGCAAATTTATGCCTCCCAGTTTGGGGTGTGCCATTGGGGGACTTATGTAGGTAGATTGCTCTCTTCACACCTCCCCTTCCTCTTTTTTTTTTTTTTTTAGGCTCTTACCTTAGTAGTGGCTGCTAATCTACTTCAGTCTTTCGGTTAAGCAGACAAGTGCTTTGTACCAGCATAGAATTTTATTAAACTTACAGATGGCCAGGTAATTGCTTCATGGTAATAGCCTATGTGGATGCATTGTTCTTAACAATCTGAAAAATTCATAGTACTTGCCTGAATCTAGAAAGAGAAGTGTGCAGGTGTCTTTGGGTGTTGCTATTTGATGTTTTATTTGTCTTTTTGAACAACTAGGAGCTTCAAATGGACATCAAAGGAGCATTGGTCATTTCTACTAATAGGCCCTTTTTCAACAATCTGACTGTCCAAATATATCAGGGTAGGCTACTTACTTGAGTACTAAATGGTGATATCTGAATGGAAGAAAGAAGTAGAGACTTACGATCTTGAAGGCAATGCAGGTCAACCTAGAGAGATGTGTGTGAAAACAGTGTTCGCAGTACTGTTTAATTTCATTAACCAACACCATTCATACTGTATAAATTCTGTAGAGGCTGCCTCCTGGGAACAAAGACCTGGAAAAAAAATTATAAACTTCAGAAGCACTCAGTTTTTAGTAATTGGATATTTGTATTTTCTCCAAAACTATAGGAGAAAGAGGCCTACGCCTGTGAGGAATGCTATGGAGGGATTCAGGTGTATCAGTAGTTCATCCCCTTTAAAGGCACGGGAAGTAGGTGGAGTGAGAGACCTTGGCTTAACTGCAAGCTTCTGAGTCTTCTGAAAACTGAAAGAGAAGCATACCAGAGATGGAAAAGTGGATGAGGACCCAGTGAGAACTACAAGGACATTGCCAGGATGTGCAGAGAGGCAGTTAAAAAAGCAAAACCTCAGCTTAAATTGAAATTGGCCAGAGATGTCAAAAACTACAAGAAAGGGTTCTTTAGAATGTAAACAACAAGCAGAAACAGATGGAAAATATTGCTGGAGAGGGGAATTAGTCACCGACAACACTGAAAAGGCAGAGATTCTTAACACTTTCTTCACCTCTGTCTTTACCAGCACTGTTGAGCCCCAGGTCTTGGGAGCAAATATCCAGGTTGATGCAAACATAGATCACAGTGAAGGAAGAGTTGGTGTATGAACTATTACAGAAGCTTGACCCCTACAAACTGATGGGCCCTACATTAGCCACCCAAGGATATTAAGAAAGCTGGCTGATGTCATTGTCGGACTGATCTCCATGATCTTTGAGAAGTCGTTGAGATCAAGGGACATCTCAGAAGACTGAAAGAAGGCTAATGACACTCCCATCCACAAGAAGGGTTTGAAGGAGCTTCAGTCTCTGGGAAGCATATGGAAAGAATCTTCCTAGGGGCTATCACAAGTCAAATCAAACACATCATCAGGAAAATCCAGCATGGATTCACCAAGGCCAAATTGTGCTTGACAAACCTGATTTGTTGATGTGGGGTGAGCAGTGGTTATTTCCCATCTGGATTTCTCCAAGGCTTTTGATAGTTTCCCAAAGCCTCCTCCTAGAGAAACTGGTACATTACAGTCTAGATAACTAGTTTGTGTGGTTGATGGAAATGGTTGACAGATACAGACATAGCAATCAATAGAAATAGTAATGATTCTATGAAAGCTTAAGGCAGACAAATTTACTGAAAGTTCACAGTGATTATCTTTATTAGACTGAAAGCTTTCTCTTTTTACACATACCAGAGACTAGAAGTGCTTGCATGCTTGAAGGCTCATTTTTGCTCCTTTAAGTTTTCAGAGTAATAAAATATGTCTTGCCCAGGAAATTGAGTAGTAGCTAAAGCAGTTGCAAATCCAAAATAGCAGTAGGGCTTGTAAAGCTGTCAGTATTCTCTGTAAAGGGAAAAAGTCCAGAATTCTCATTAAGAGTGATATTTGTCAGACAATGGCTTGATGATGATGAGACTGAACATTCAAATACCTTGCAGCCCAGATATAACAATAGCTGCACCCCACTGGAGTAGGGGAAAAAGCAGACTCTCAGATGGTAAGCTATTTATGACAATTTCAACTTACAATATAGTGAAGCAAAAAAATGTAAGGAAGTGAATAGTAGAGCTACAGCTGAGAAGTTAAGAAGACTGTTGTCTTTCAAGTGTCACAGGGTGCAAGTTTGATCCTCTGACTGTTGTATTGATTGCCCTTTTCCTTTTGCTAGGTATTCATGAGTAGTTTAATTCTCAACATTAAAAAAAAAACCCAAACCAAAAACAACCTCTCAAAAAAAAAAGCCCCAACCAAATTACTAAAAAAGACTATCCCCCCAAAATATTTGAAAACATTAAAATGAATTCAGAATTTTGCTTATTTTTGTCAAGACAGTTTTTAAAGCTTTCATTGGCTTAAATTTACTGAAACAGTTACAACTCTAAGCATTTGTAAAGGGGGCCTATCATGATTGGATTAGTAAACACATTTTAATGATTCAATGCTTAGCTATCTTCCCTGCCACTGCTGTCTCCCAGCCTCCCACCCCATGCATGGTCTTCCTGACATTACCACTTAGCAGGATACTTGTAAATAAGCCAAGATAGCTTTGCCTTGGCACTCTTCCATTGACTTCATTTGGGTTTCAATGCTGAAACCCAGAGATTGAATAGAACCACAAGAGTTTACCAGTCTGCTAATAGCAGTGCTGCAAAGCATCAGATGTATAAAGAATCCTACTACAGTAAAGTAACTTTCTGACACAGTCCTTGTTGAAGAAGTTGTTTCTGTGGGTCTTTTTGTGTGTTTGGATTTCTTGGTTTGAATTTTTTTTTTTAAGCTTCGAGTTGAACTGCAAAATCTGTAGCATGTTCAAACCTTAGCTCTTGTAACTGAATGTAAAACAGCAATGTAAGAATTTGTGTATCAAGCTAGTAGAGAAAGGCAGAAGCTGTAATTAAGTAGGGGTTTAGAAATCGGGTACTCTTAGTTTATAGCGAAGAGGGGATTTGTTTGTTTTTTGTCTGGTTTGTTTTTTGTGGTTGCATAGATATTTTTGTTGTTGTTGTTGTTCTTGCTGTTAAGCAGTCTAATATTTCTCCTGCTCATAACTGTAATAGAATGAATTTTTCACAGAAATACAATTGTGTTACAGCAAGTGTAACAAAACCCGGGAGTGCTAATTAGTGTTACAGCCAGTTTATTTGTAGCTGGTAAGGCACACTTTGCACCTATGTTTTAGTTGTCCTATCACACGCTCATTAACATAACAGACATGCTTGTATTTTCCTAAAGGAAGCAGTTTGATAGATAGTAGACATCTCAAGCAGCAAAGGGTGAAACTTAATCCACTGTTTAACTGCTCTCACTTTTTTTTTTTTTTTATGAGAGGAGAAAATGAGTGATAACTAAGGGAAGAATAAGATAAATAAAAGCTGCTCACAACAGCTAATAATAACAGCTAATAATAAGTACCATTGTGGTCTTAGGATCTGGCCGTCGAGAATAGTACATTTAGTAGCAACATATCTTGTAAAATCGTGAGAATGAGTGAATGCAGGTATTCCTGCATTTTGAAAAGTGTGGGGTTTTTTGTTTGGTTTTGTTTGTTTGTTTGTGTAGTGAGCTTTGCATAAGACTGTGAACAGGAGAGTAATTTTCAAAGCCTCAGGTGATGAAGTACATATCCAGCTCTCACTAAAATTCTGGCAAAATTCTTTACTGACTTTGTGAAATTGTGAAATTTCTAAGTTCCAAGCACCATCATTTTTTCCTTCCTCTTCTGCTTCAACTGCCAATAGAAATGTTCAGTCAGTGTATCCATATGTGTCTATTCCAGGCATGAATTTATATTAACTTCATTTAAAGGTACCATAGTGTGTAAGCATATATTATGATAATTGCAATTCCCTCCACTTAAATTTCTTATTACCTTAATTTTGTAGAATGTGTAAGTTAGTGTTTAGTAGTGAAATATGGTTATTTATTTTCCAAGGCCAGTGACAAAAGGGAAAATATTTTAAGGTACAATTACTCTTTTCCATTTTGGTGTACAAGATAATCATAACAATTTTGATTAAAAACTTGTTGGGACAGCTATACATAAATGCTAAATGATGTGGTCTGAATATTAATAGAAACGGCTTTGTTCTAATCAAGCTTTGCTTCTATTTAAAGTGAAGAGTGGTGATGCAAGCTTGTTCAGTCATTTTCAGGAAAAAAAAATACATTTACAACTTTGTCATTATTGCTTTTTTGAAAACAAATCCAAACAACTTAAATAATGAGGGAGAAGGAAAAACAGGAGAGTGAAAACTTTTGATCCTACTTCTTCATCAGTGTTCCTTATTTAATTAACAGTAGGACACAAAGATCCTAACACTGTCTTTTCTGACAATGTAAAAATAACACTGTCCCTGTCCTAAAGATCTTGTAGACTAAACATGCTCCCTCTGATATATTTATTTGTTATTAAGTTGAAAAATATCTACTTAATTTTACCAAGCAGATGGCATTGCCAAGTAAAGCCGCTTTAAATACTTAAAAGTAAGAGGAGGCATTATCAAAGGGACATAGATGGCACGTACTGGCTTCATTCTCATTCTCCAGCAGACTCTTTATAGGTGACTCATGGAGATCATCCAAATACCTAGTTTATTGAAGGACTTCAGTATTGTTGGGTTAAGTCTAATCAACTACAATATAACAAGCCATTGGAAAAATACCTTAAGCTAACGAAGGTGTCATTTGTGATTCAAAATGAGCACATAATAGTGTGCTCAGAGGGCTCACTTCTCTACTTTAAGGAGAAAGAAGATTTTTTTTTTTTTTTAATGAAAGTAACTACTGATAAATAATTTTGCGTTATTTATACACCAGCAAATATGTCAAAAACCAGACTCTGTTCTTGGTAAAAATCAAATGCAACTAAGGATTTACCAGAACAAGGTAGAACAAAAGCAGAAAATCCAACCATTACTTAGACTGATAAGAAAAATTTTCTTCTGCCATCTTCTTAGGCCATGTGAACTTTAGTTATCAAACTAAAATTAAAATCCAAGATCAATTGTCATCTCTATTTCACACCAGATAAAATCATATAGGAGAGTTCTTTAAAGCTGTAGAAGGAAAAATTGAAGACTGGTATGCAAATGTTTCAAGCAGCAGAGTTGTGGCTTTCTGACAGGGAAAAACTTAGACTTCCACAATGCCTGATAAAGGTCAAAATCCTTTTCAAAACAATAAGGAAGGAGAGCAGGTGTATAGCAAGTAGAATGTATAAATAAGGTAGAAATATGTCTTCCACTAAATTATTGCCAGATACGTTAATTTGTAGGACTTCAGCTAGTGTAAATTAAAAATATGCATTCACTGGAATGGACAATAGAGTTTAGTTGATCTCATTGAAGCCATAACATCTTAAGGAAGCAACCAATTTCTGAATATATCTAGAAAAGACTAATGTGCTGAAATGTTTCAAGTAGAATACTTATCAAACAGGTAATTTGAAATATGTATAAAGATTTTTACATAAAACTTTGCAAATAAAGAAAAAAATTGAGTGGAAATACTTTTTTCCAGTCCTAGCAGAAGTGTAATATTGCTGCTTTTTCACTATATAATAGCATATAAGGCTTAAATTGTTATGAAGCCTGCTTTTTTCAGGTGACAAATGCTACAACAGTTTTCCCTTGGAGATATTTCCTTCAACCATCAGCATGCAGAAGGTTTAGCCGCAGGTATTGTATGTGATTAGTAATAATTTCATCCCCCAAAACCTTCAAACAAAACTAATTTTCAATGAATTCAAAGACAGTAAAATCAGGCCCTCAGCTAGGAAGTGATATTTTGGTTGCATTTTTGTTAACATCTGCTTAAAACCTCTTTAAGTAGGTGTTAACTAGTGCAGTTGCAAACTCTTATTTTGTGTGTATGTTGTATAGCTTATATTGGTACCCTGAATTTTATAAACAATTACAATTCAAAGACATTCTGACATCATACTGTTACTCATTGTCAAGCATACATTTTTATTCTCAGTGCTTTTGCATTAGTTAATATTATCTCTGTTTAAAAGGAAGGAATATTTAACTAAGCCTTCAAAATCTCTGTTAATGTCTTTTATGGTACTTGCTGGTCCTATACCCACACTGCTCCATATCTTTCCAAGACATATCTGACCTTGGGCAACCTTCCTAAGCTATTGAATTTTCAAGTTTTATAGGGGGGGGGTTAAAAAAAAATAAAAATAATTGCATGCCATTTCATGGTTTTGGTTTTGCTTGCACCATGACAAAAGAGAAGGTCTATTGATCACATCTTTGTCTTCCAAGCGTCACAGGCCAACGTTTTTGTCCCCTCAGCTTTCAGCTGAAGAAGATTTATGCAACTGACCTTCACAACTTCTTTTAAAAGAAAATCTTTACTTTGGGATCTGGCACAAAACCTAAGTATTGAAATGAGTGCTGTATTCCATTTGGATCGTTGTCCTCCAAAACATGAATAAAGCTGGAAATTAAAATCAATACAACACACTAGCACTTAATAACAGTTTTAAAGAGGAAAAAAGAATTAATGGAGAATTTTCAAAG
This sequence comes from Lathamus discolor, assembly GCF_037157495.1. Taxonomy (NCBI): domain Eukaryota; kingdom Metazoa; phylum Chordata; class Aves; order Psittaciformes; family Psittacidae; genus Lathamus; species Lathamus discolor. Next base: position 59,307,952 of record NC_088889.1, on the reverse strand, counting down.
CACTTACTATTGTAAAACTGCTTTTTTTTTTTTTTTTTTTTTAAGAAAGGATCTAGCATTAACTTGATTATGGTGGAGGCGTAACTGTGGTGCAGCATGAATTTCCTGTGACTTCCTTATTTTTCTGAGTATCTTTTAAGTAAAATCAGTTTGCTGAAAATGTAAATGAGTTTTATAATTTCTCTCTGCTTTGCAAAAGCAATTTTGGCAATACAGTGCAGTTTTAATTTGTGAAGCAAAGTAATACAGTGCAGTTGAGCGAACACCTGAGATTCCTGAGCTATACTTTTAATCTTATGGTCAGGTATTCAGCTTCTGTGTATCTTAGAATGAAGCTTCCACATGTATGGTGGTGTTCAAAGTAAATATACTCAGTCTGCTCACTGGGTTTGTGTATGTGGGGAAAAAAAATATCAGCATGTAAAATGGTTTGACTATTGGAAGAGTACTATATAACAAACAGGCAACCCTGTTCAGATCTGCTTCAATAAGTACTCCTTCTGCCTATAGTGAAGTTTTAGTCCCCTAGGGATAGATTGCTAAGTACCAAAAACAATTTTCAGGTTTTCTGAGATAAGTCACAGTTCCGAGTTTAACAGGGACTTTAACAGTACTTTAAACTTTGAATTGGAAAACCAATTGTTTAATTTGAAGTTGAAAACTATGCTGTCTGGAAAGTGCAAAGAAGTTGTTTATTCTGGGTAAAATAGTTAGAAAGCTGAGGAAAGGCAAATAAAGAGAGATGAAATCATGAAGAATTATATAAACCAGAAAATGGAATACTGTATGGGATGGCAAGCAATATTAGAGAAACTATTAAAGGTCAGAGTTTCAAATCATCTTATTTTGAGCTAAATGTATGAGTGATACAGTCTTGTTGGGGAGAAAGGTAGACATCTGCAGTAAAGTTAATTAGTGCAGTGACTTGAGGGGAAGTTCAGGTTAGATGTAAGGAAGAAGTTCTTTGCTGTGAGGGTGGTGACATGCTCAAGCAGGCTGCCCAGAGAAGTGGTATATGCTCCATGCCTAGCAGTGTTCAAGGCCAGGTTGGACAGAACCTTGGGCAACAACATGGTCTAGTGTGGGGTGTCCTTGCCCATGGTAGGGGGTTGTAACTATGGCATGGTAGCTGTCCCGTTGCTTAGGTTTGGGGTTTTTTTTTGGTGTGCTGCTTATCTGGAGCTGCATCTTCACTGAAAGAATATATGATGTGGTATGGATAATATAACCCAAAAAGCCAGGTCAGTGAGATGGGATATTCTGTATTGTAGAATTTATGCTCTGTGTTTCTGGCTCCCAACCCACTAGCTACACATAAAGTCTATAAAGCCACCTTCTATGGTCAGAAGGGTTTGAAGAAAGGGTAGGATGACTGAAAAGCATGTGATGGTAACTCTCCAGGCTCAAACACGCAGCAGTTGTCACATGCCAGCTACTTGAAGTAATGAAGTATGTGCTTACCTGCAGCTAATGATAGTGAAACAGTGAAACAGGTAGTAAAACAAATTGCCATGTGAGCTAAAAATGATTTGCTTAAACCTCATTGAGGTATAATGGATATTTGATTACTCATTAAACTATCATAAGACTCATAATAATTTTTTCTTTGAACTGAGTCTTTAGGAGAAGTCTAAAATGTCATAAGAATCAGTAAAACCTTTTACGAAACATGTGTCTGAATAATATTCTCATATAAGGGTATGGCAGGCTAAATTTTGAACCAGTTCTCAGACCTTTTTTCATTCGGCTGACGTAATGGCTGTTTGATTTCCTTTTTTAGTTGCTTGCTACTTCAAAGCATGCTATTGCTCTGTTCTAAAATTCACAATTATTTATCTGTTGCTGCCTTTTATAGTCTAAAAAGAATGTCAGGCTTGCTGTGAGAAATGCAAGTACTACAAGGAGGTGATGAAGCAGTGACTTCTCTCCTAAAGACAATGCTGTATGTTCAGTCTTTTCTTAGGCTTGCCTTTCTATGTGCTCACTACAGAAATATATGTGAAAACAACATGCAAATTTGCCTCTGTATCAAGCATACACAAAGGCAATAGCTGGTTGGTGGTAATTGTAGCTGTGTAGCTTACATCAAAGTGAGGGTTTGGTAGAGTGTTGTGGCAGTAGTAGACTGTTTTTCCCTCTGAGAACTACTGCTAATAGTTTATAAATGTGTTTTCTCCTTCCGAGATCATCTCTTTTTATTATGAAGTAGAGAGAAAATAGCATTTGCATCTTTAATTTACTATTCAAGTCAAATCTGTTGAATACACACTCAGGGCTAATAATAAAAGAAATTGGCCAGCTTAGCATGGATGCTACCTGCAATCTCTTGGCACCACTCATATGATGCTTATTTTTATCCATTATTCCCTTCCAAATAACAATACCACCAATATGCCTATTCTGTATTACATCACTTGTTTAAGAGAACCTTAGTAAAAGATAGCTTTCAGCAAGCTTAAAGAGATCATTGGTCATTGTAACCACCGAGTCTAACAGCTGACACAGCTTTCACTGGCTTTTTCCTAGTCTTTGAAGTACTGAAGTTGTGTTTCCCAGACTGGAAGTTTGTGCTCCCTTCTTATTGAAATTTCAAAAGCAGTTGAAAAGTTCATTAGGTAATGCTTGTTCTTTTTCTGTGCTGCAGGGGCTGCTGTGTAGATTCAGTTAAATATAGTTCAAGAATTGCAATACTTAGTGCATAATCAATATAACCTTGTCTAACACCCTCATATTTATATAAGGTTATTAACTTTGATTTTTAATGTTTGTATTAATGCATGCTTTATTAAATATGTTAGTAGTCTCTAAGAAGATATATTTAAGACACATCTTCCCCCCTGGACTTCGCAAATGTGCTGCCACTTTTTTTCCCTGTTTTTCTTTGCTCTGTGTGTGATAGGTAGATGCAACCCATTTGTTGTCAGATTGGTGCTGTTCATTTTCTATGTGAAGAACTGCTTGAACACTGCAGCAGAACTGAGTAACTTTCAAAACACTAGGGTTTCTGGAAGGAAATGAGACCTGTAAATAAAATAAAAAAGGATATTGAAAAGAATTAAATCTTAAGGTACATTAAAAGCTAAATTAAAAGTAGCCATGGGAAAGTATAAAAGGAACCCTTTAACTCCTATCCATTCTTTTTTGCTAGGCCATTGTAGTCTCTTTAGATGGGATATCCCAGCCATTTGGAGCAATCTTTGTATTTGCAGAGATGAAATGGGGAAGTATGAGCTATCTTTCTCAATCTACAGCAAAATCGGCTCTAATGCATGATTTGTGATAAAAATATTCTTGCCCTTTCCAAATGCTAGAAGGGTGTCTTCTGTGCAGACACTGATAGCAATGTATTGTTCCTGTTGGCATGTTGTGTTTTTGTCCACTTGAGTAGCAAGGGATGTTTTCTATGTGGGTGACTTCCTTTTCTGCTATAGGTTTGAAGGAGACTATCAGTTTTTTTCAGTCTTATGTCTGAAGTTTCAGCACAGGAACTAGGCAGTGAACACAAGCTGGTGGTGATTGAGATGTGTAATCAAGCCGGGAACAATATTTGTACTTTATTGGCAAGGTATACTGCAAGGTAAATTTTGAGACGAGAATAGCTAGACAGATGTGGTCAGACTTTCAAAGCTGTGTTTTGTCTCCAATTCAGTAAGAAAAATTGGCACTGTGCGTCTGTGTGTATTTGCAGGGCTATGTTTTGTACATAATGCAAAGCTAAATTTACTCACACATAAGACCTGTTGTTAGGCTTTTTGTTATTCACAAAGTCACAGGAAAAATATAATGAAGGGAATACAATCTATTGCGCATGAAATGTTTATGTAGCTTCGCAGCTCTGTTGTGCCTGCTTGTGAGGGTGCTATCACCATAAGGCCTGTTTCTTAACGTTTCTTCTAGTGTTTCTTTCAGGACAGTGAGATCATAGCATAGTATCTAATGCTGAGTATCAAATCTTGTAGATAATGAGTTTGAATCATAGCATCAACTGTTTTGGAAAAGACCTTTAAGACCACCACATCCAACTGTTATCCCAGGGCTGCCAAGTCCACTGCTAAACTGAGGGCTTCATTTACACGGGGGTTTTTTTTGGTTGGCTTTTGTTTTGGTTGTTTTTTTTTTTTTTTTTTTTGGACACTTCCAGGGGTGGTGATTCCACTACTTCCCTGGGCAGCCTATTCCAATGCCTGATCACCCTTTTGGCAAAGAAATTCTTTCTAATATCCAGTCTACACCTCCCCTGGCACAGCTTGAGGCTGTTAGCTCTTGTCCTATCACTTGTTACTTGGGAAGCCAGCCACCTCCTCGCTTCTCATCTCATTTTCCTTTTCAGAGGAGCCGTGCGACTGCTGAAGTTTCCAACAAGCCATAGTAGTTGCTCCCGTGACCATTGAAATAAAGTTTATCCAAAGCTCTTTATTATTGAACTCATGTTCTATAGTTTGATTTAGTAGAAGTTTGGCTTCCAAAGTGGGATTAAGCTCTGCAGTTGCAGAGGTAGGGAAGCCAAGATTTTGCTTAGCAGTACTAGGAATCTATTAAATGTTTTGAGTGAACATAATGCAGGATGTAGTGCATCAAGTGGTTTATTGGTGTAGTGATTTTAATCCTTATAGTTTTTATATACAAAATACAAACCTTGACAGGACTGTTTGTAAAATATTAATGTAATCCACCCAACGACATATGTCTAAAAGTTATAACGTGCAAAACAGTAAAGGTAATATTTTAAGTTCTCAGAAAGGTAGTGTTGTGTAAGAGCTAACTGGATCATTGCGAACAAAAATAGAGGTCCTATAGTTCAGTGACACGTAACGTCTTACTTAACTGTATGTAGCAGATTTTTGATCATCACTTCCCAAATGAGTAAATCTGGCCTATCAAGTGGGATGATAGAGAGATGGATGCTAGATCTAGTAATTTTAATTACCTGGATTTCTTCCATTGAAATGTGGTTGCCAGGATATTGTTGCCTGAGATATAGAGAGACAAATACAGATGCTATATTCTTGCTCATACAGAGTATAAGGATGACGTAATTTACGTAAAGTTTTCCCATCTGAACATTTTTCATACAGTTAAAAAATGTTTGCCATATCTGTATACTTGAAGTGTTGTATTATGTCTGCTTCTTAATGTGAACAGAGAAGTTATTCTGTATGTGAAGAATCCATCTTAAATGAAAGAAACAAGAGAGACCTCAGCAAGGTAAGAGATTAAATTTGAGACAGGTTTTTTCATTTTCTTTCTGGTTTTATACTGCTATAAATCAACATATTCAGATCATTAACTGAGCATACTGCTCCACCAATCTTAAGAGTTTTATAGACTAATGCAGGATTATACAAGGGCTAAATTGAAGTAGAATAGTTCAAGCTGCTTTTTCAGATTACCTGCCTTGCAAGAATTTATAAAACTGTAGCCCCTGTGCACTGTAGGCCGGAGTGTGGTTACCAGTACAAAGGCAGCACAAATAACCTAGCATAAGTTATGAGCAATGGCAGCACAAAGCTAATTAGGTTATTGCAATGCCCAAAATGTCTTCAATATCTCACTTAAAACTGGCTTAGCTATATTTGGCCTAGGGTGTTAGGACTGTACAAGTTTGGAAGAGGAGTTCTTTTTTAAAAATCAATTAATGACATTGTGTTCCTAGGGAAAAGAGTGAAGTTACTCCTGCAGGACGAACATGCAGTTATCCCATGGTAGATAAGACAGCACGTGTGTTCAAATGCTAATAGGCATTAAAAAGAACATCTTTAGTTTATTTCTTCCTTCCCTTTCTTAAATTTGCATATATAGATTATTTGAATGTAGAACATATGTGGGTTTCTTTAATCATGTTTTATTAAAAAGAGCATAAAATGTATCCTGGGATTAGAAAACGTTGAACTGTCTTTGATCAGTGTCGTTTAAGGTCTATGCATTTGGATCACACTTCAGTGATTTTAGATTTTTCCTCTTCTGGTTAATAATTCTCATGTTGCTGAAGGCTTTTGGGGTTTGGTTTTTGGTTTTGTGGTTTGTTTTGTGTTGTTTTTCTCTTTCTTTAATGCTTCATCAGTAAAGCATTCCATAATCTTACTTTTTAAAAAAGTTTACTTGTGGTCAGGATTTCTAATAAAATTCAGGTTGTATCCTGGGAATTATGTCTGATTAACATTCTGTTTTGCAATACTGTAGCTTCATTCTCCCATGCATATGCAAACAACCCTTCTTCCTCACTTCTTGGTCCTGTTCCTTGCAAAAGATAAATTCTTCTTACAATCAGAAGAATTGTCCTGAAATTCCTGTGATTTGCTTAAGAAGTAACATCTTATTAGCATAAGGCTTTCCTCATGGTCAGGTTAAAGGAGATTTTTATTAAAAAAATAAAAAAATTAACAAATTGTAAAATTAAAGAGCTCATTTTATAGTTAATCTACTTGACGTGTTTGTACGTTATATTTTATCAGCATCGAAAATTCTTTCATGCAGTTTATAGAAAATGGGGGGAGGGAGGGAAGGGAAAGAGCTTGGAGGCTTTCCGTGGTTGTTTTTCTATACTTTGGAGGGATTTGCAGCTTTCTATTGAAAGTCTGGATTTCAAAGTGATGCCAGGGGACTGTATGTTTTGAGGCATCTTTAGTATTCCAAAATATATACACAGATATGTCAATATTTCACATTTCTCTCTGATGCAATTTGTTAATTGGTGTGTTTTTCCTGTCTTATGTGGGCCTTTCCAGCAGCACTGGGACATCCATGTGCTGAAGGGTATGTTTTGTCATTCTCAGTAGCAACATGTTGGGATCAGGTTTTTCATAAACCCACTTTATTGTCTGGGTAGTGAAGAAATTGCAAAATTTTCTTCTGTTAGTTTGGCACTGTTCTGATAAGGGAACCATTTTGTTTTTCTATAGTGCAAGTGTAGTTTGGTTTAAATCATGTTGAAACTTGCACCTTTTTCATTCTTGGGAAAGCTGAGAAATAGACAGGAATTCGTGTATGTTTTAGCAAACAATATATACTTGTATGAGGTGCCTCATGACTTACTGCTTATAAGATTTTAAACGTATGATCTGCTCTTAAATTGTGATACAAATGTGGTCATACTCTTCTTGTTCAGGCTATTGTTAGACTTCTGTACTAAGCCCACAGGGCCTGTGTACAGTGAGCATCCAAGGATTTTGGTATGCACTGACAAGCTTTCCTTTGGCTCTGGCATTTTTTCTTTGCTTCTGCTTCACAGTAGTTGGAGTCTAAATCCCAGATGTTTTGGAAACATCCTGCATGTTTGGTTTTTCTGTCTTGTTTGAGGGCAAGTAATTGACTAACAGATTCCTCACATTACTCCATAGATATGTTGTCTAAGGACTATAGTTCAACACTTCCAAAATTGATAGAAACAGTACAAGAAACAATAGTTTTGAGGGAGTCCTAAACCAGCATGAAGCTTTATTTAATGCCATGAAAATACTCAATTTCAGTATTCCTTTGCCTTTGTCTTTTCTCATTTGCCTGAAACAGTCTGGGGGATGAAAGATGTCCAGAATCTCTGTCATCGTTATTGTTTTCTAAATCATGAAGTTCATCCAACATTTTATCATTCATCATTTATCATCAATATTATTTAGTACATTTTATTCTGACTAGGTTTTTGCTACTTACTTGCTTGTTTCTTATTTTCTTTTCCTATCATTGTGAAGTCTCTTCTTTGTTTCTGTGCATTTAGTGCATGACTTTTTTTCTTTTTCCTTGTTTAAGAAAAGGTGATTCCCATCACATCAGTGATAAAAATAAAAATATTAGCTCTCTCTAACTCTAGCCAATATCCTTAACATTCTACTTTTTTTTAGTCAGAGCAGTGGAGAAACTTCAGCTTTTTCCATTGTTCCTAGGTTGATTAATATATATGCTACTAGCAGAAATAAACTTGTTCTATGGATACAGTAATTTTTATAGTGATATTTTATGATCTATTGTTCCTCAGTGATACATGTAACAGTTCCCCAAATCATTACATATGGTCCATGGACTTCCACTTAATTTGCATGTGTAAACTTGGTATGTAGTAAAAAATGTAGCAGAAAAGCTTAAAAAGACTTTCTAAGCAGCTTTTTTTGCTTGTCATAAATTCTTTTTTTTAATCCGTGACACAAGAACAATCGCACATCACTCCAGCTGGATTTATATTGGTAAAAAGGCTTATTGCCACAAATCGAAGGAACCTCAATAGAATTTTGTATGTAAAATTCAAATTACTGAGGCAACTTCTGCACCTTTTCTGTTGCCAGCTCCTGATGTAAGGTGTTTTAACAGTTTAATCACTAAACCACATGTGTAAACATCTGTTTGTTGCCTCTTCTATTTGATGGTCAGCTTCTCCCTGGAAGTAGTAGCTGGCATTGTATTTATAGTTTAAAATTAAAAGTATGGGAGGGATAGTTGGTCATCTAGTGATAGATGGTACCAATTATTAATTATGGTCACTCTACTTAGTTTAAACTGGCTACTAAATCTGGATTTGAGAGGAATTTTCCCTAGAGTCTACAAACAAGAACCTTTTGTTCTTTTGTATGTAAGTTTTATTGTTTCGACAGAAGGAAAAGCTGCTAGTTTGTGTTTATTGGTTTTGGGGGGTTTTTTTGGTGTTTTTTTTTTTTCTTTTATTCTTGTGGGTTTGTTTTTGGTTTTGTTTTTGTTTCTGTTTCAGGTGGTTGTGGTGGTAGTGATTGCTTGTCCTTTCCATCCTGAATTTAGGATGACAACGTGTAACTGTTTAAGAGCAGAGCCCAGGTAGGGGCCTGAATGCCAGCCCCCACTCCCCTTCTTTTATTTCTGTTACCTATATAGTAGGTTACTGGGTATTTCAATTTCAATTTCAAAACACAAAAGATGCTTTGTTGCAGATTTGAATGAATCCCTGTGAAATTCAGGCTGATGAAAATCTACTGAAGCTTCTGCAGAAGTCTAGTGTAGTTTAGACTCTTTTATATAGCTATATCTAGCTCTATCTAATGTATCCTTACCAAAGGAAAATGATGGAATTATGCAGAGCATTGACTTAGCTAAATATATTTTCTAATTTCTATATCTTGTAAAATTGCATGGTATTCGTACATGATTAATTAAGATTTCATTTCCTATTTTACAGGATATCAAGCTGATAATGAGAATATGAGATTCCACAACTTTTTTTTTTGTTTAATTGCCCAATGTCAGATAATTGTGCATATTCTCTCCTGTAGCAGAAATAGCTTCTCTGAACTTCATTGTCCTATTGACTGAATCATTTGCAATTAATCCTCTTCTTTCTCAATTGGTTACTTTCTGCTGAATGTTTTCACAGCTTTATTTCAGTTGGTGTAAACTCAGTCACTTTAAGAAACCATGTGTGAAAAGAGAAATCTTGAGTTAAAGATTTTTTTTTTTTTTCAATGCATTTTTGGCTATAAAATTTTGTCAAAATAGAAATAAATCAAAAGCAGTTGGGAAAAACATTTGCCAAATAGAGCATTCCATTTTTCTCCTGCAAACAGTGTAGAACAGCAATAGCTGCGTCAACAAATACCAATACACATTTTTATGTGATCAGACTTTGAGGAGCTGGTAAGAAAATACAAGAATCTATCACTGATTCAAGAATACAAGGACTAGCTTTTAGAGACTAAAACTGGAACAGAAAGGAATCTAAGAAATCTAAGTGTGAAGAACATATAAATCATTGAATAGAACAGAATGAGCATAGTAGGTTTTTCTGAGGTGGCATCAAGGCAGGAATAGAAAGCAAGTTTTAAAAAGTTTATCAGAAGGTATTAGCCAGCTGTGCATTTCCCAAAAGAAGGATCAGATACTGGAGTGAACAAATGTCCCTTTGAAGCCCAATATTTTAGTATGGATGCTTAGCATGCTCTTTGTTGTTGTCCTCTGGCAAACTTTGCCTTACAGAAATCAGTAGTTGAGGTCTATAAAAAAGCAGCTGTCCCTATAGTCTAAAAGGTAGATATATAAATCATGTTATTTAGTATGAATTACATCACCCAACCCTATTTTGCTGGGATCAGGGATGGGAGGATGACTTTCATGCCTAATAATACCCTTGATTTTTATTGTCTCTTATTCTTTTAAAATTATAATTGTTTCTTGTCAAAACTGCAACTGTGTGGTTTTCCAAGAGGACTAAAATTTCAAAAGAAAGAATTGTTTGCTTAGTGACATATTTTTTAGGCAAATGACTTTGGTATGTGGTATTTCATGCTTATATCTGAGTGTAATAATTATTTTATATATGTTTTTAAAGACGTAGATGTCCAGATAAATAATCATATGTGAACTGCAGTCTATAGCTGCATAAATCATAGAATCATAGAATAGTTAGGGTTGGAAAGGACCTCAAGATCATCTAGTTCCAACCCCCCTGCCATGGACAGGGACACGTCTTACTAACATTAATTAAAAAAACCAAAACCCAAACAAAAATATTGTGATACCAAGCATCATCACAGTTTTAAAGCAATTTTAAAATACTGCAATACGCAAAAATACAAAAATACAAAAACTTTCAGTTCATGGCATAATATCCAGCATAACTGATTCTGGTATGAAAGACCACCATGTGGATTCTGAAGATGAAGTCAAGAAATGAGGGTTATTTTACTGCATTTACACTGAGGAATCAAACAAGAAAAAGTATTTCTCTTGGCATCTTGGGCAAGTTCCTTTATCCTGTGCAACTGAACACTTTCTAGTATTAATAAAACTTTAGAAGAAATATGCGTTTGAATGCACAAAGAGAGGTAAAAATTATCAGGTAATCTCCTTGATGAAATAACTGTTTTTCAAACTCTGTATTACAGTTAAAAAAAAAAAAAAAAGTCAACTTACAATTGGTGTGGGGGGGAATAAAATATATGTCAAGCAAGGTTTAAAGTACATTGCCTGAAGCAACAAGCTGGGGAAGGGTGAACTGCATTTAAATCTCAGGCTACCTGGGATGCTATAATTCAATAGCTATATAATTTGTCTCTCTCATAATGTCATGCAGCTCTGCATTTTGGCTATGAAATTGGCTACTTTATAATTGATACTGCTCCTTCGTTTATTTCTCTGCCTGCAGCTGCCTTTTATTGTCCAGGTCTTCCCACAAAGAACATGTACTTGAATTGCATTGTACAGTAGCCAGACTTCAGAGGGAAGGGAAAGCAGAAATACTTTGCAGCTCACAGTAAGGGAGGGAATCATAAGCTTCAGTTGACAAGCTGCTTTTGAAAATTATGTAAGTACCTAGGACAAGTATATGAATTGTCTGGAAAATAGAGACAGTACCTAGGGTGCTGTGAAGTCATGCAATTAACTCAGAAAAGAGTGGGTGCATTTGTAGGGAAGAGGAATGCTGATAGTCATTTGTCCTAACTGAAGCAATCCACTGCAAATGCTATTAATTCTGTCAGTCAAGAGAGAACTATGAAGCAATACAATAGTTTTCTTTTTTCCCCTTGTGAAAGCTGTGCAGCTTGTTCTAGAGAAAACATTAATCTTTGAAAGCCTACACCACCATCATCTCCATCACTGTGTGGAGGATTGAGGCATGTCTTTCTCCATGCTGTGTTTACATTCCAGAGTATAATGAAGTGTTTCAGGGGATTTGAGCACATGCTTGTATTTGAATCCCTTTCAGGGTGGAAAAAAGGGGCTTTAGATGTCAAGCTGCTACCAGCTTTTCTTGTCCTTCTGGTAAAAGACTAGATGTTCTGATGATGAACATATGTGGGATAGGAGGGCAAAAGTGGAATGGCTTTCAACCTGCTGTGTTTGATCTGTATTATATAATTAGGAAAGCTGTTTCCACTCTGTTCCAACCCTACTGGAGGAAGAAAGAGGTAATGTGAGCTTGCTACCAGCCTGGGACCTGGAGTACTATGCACTTGTGAATATTGATAACTTATGCTACAGCATCGACTTCAAAGACGCAACACCCATCTTTAATTCATATATATAGGTATACTTGTTGGCACAGTTGTATATCATACTGTCTTTTCTTTTTTTTTCTTGCTAAACTGTATTAATACGGCAGCATCTGAACATAAACTGGCCAGACTCAGTGCTAATTAATACATTCATGTTTAGCTAAACTCCTTCAGTTCCATGATTATTATATATTATCAAAGTTATGGGATTCTCACATATCCCCTATAATTTATATGTTCTCTTCAGGAAGATACCTCTAAACAATATTGGACTTGTTTTGGATTTATCTTGAATTTGTTGGGGATTTTTTTCTGTTATGGGATAGTAGGTGAAAGGTCTGAAGCAGTTTTGGATGGGCATTGTATATTTTCAATAAAGCAAACACTATCTAAAAAAGTGGAGTCACTTTCTCTGATGAAAACACAACACTGATGAATGTTTCATTGCTTTATTGCAGTATGGCATGATCCAACTCTGAATATGGATTTCCTACTAAAAGCATGTCAGTCTCTAGTTTTGTAAAAGTTCAGTATATCATAAGGTGACACCAATTTTTATATGTAAACATAGGTTAGGGTATCTGCTTATCAGAATTTTTTTTTGTGCTGATTTTCTTTATACAAGACTGCTGTTAGAATCTTTACATTTCTTTTGAAAGAATAGAAAAACAATTTTTATTATGCTGTGTGTGATGAACTTGTCTATAAAAATAGGAAATCTTGCTAATAACAAAATCCCTTGACTGGTGTTTCTGAACAAAAACACTTGTGTCTTTTAGAACTAGGATATTCGCTTGAAGAGAATCCTAGAAATAGAACTAACAGAAAAACAGGTCACCTACTTGCCCATTAAAAAACATCCACCAGGAAATTATTATCAGACTGAAGTACAGGAAGAAATGTAGAGAGGGGCTATTAGGTTTCAGATTTGAGTTGAAAAACAGTGTTAACCAGATGTCAGAGTGTTAAGCAGATGTAAGGATGAAAAGGGGAGTGTGAAAAGGAGCAGTCAGAAAAAAAGATATTTTAGAGTTTCATGTTCTTACTGGTATATCTTTGCAATAAGTCATAGAACTGTGATTTAGCCAGCTCTGGAGGCAAGACAGATATGCAGTGTGTTTTTACAGTGATCTGGCAAAAATTCTTGCTGGAAATGCTTTCCTTTAGACATTGGCAAAGAACAAAGCACCAGTCTTATGCCCAACAGCTACTTCTCTGTGAAGATAGGAAAAAGTAGAAATTAATGATGCTGTTAATTCCAGCTTTCTCCTTGCAATGCTTAAGGCAGCCAAATATTTAGCTGTGTGAGCATGTAGTGATACTGAGTATGCACAATCAGTTAATGTTGTATTCTAAAACTGACAAACTCTTAACACATGCTTAGTATAAATGTGTTGAGACTTCAAAAAACTAGAAGATTTGATAATTCCAAAAGGGCAAGCAGAAGTCATGGTTGCATTCACAGGGTGAATGACCTTACTGTAAAACATCAAATAATTTTAAAAGTTACCAAAAATGTTCATACATATTGTCATGGTTTAAGCCCAGCCCGTAACTCAGAACCACACAGCTGCTCACTCAATCCCCTCCTATCTTCCTCTCTCTGCTCCCGGAGGAGGAGAATGAAAAGAATGTATCTCCCACAGGTTGAGATAAGAACAGTCCGGTAACTAAGGTACAATACAAAACCACTACTGTTACCACCAATAATAATAATGATAAGGGGAGAAAATACACTTTCTCACCACCCGCCGATCGATACCCCGCCTGACCAGAGCAGCAATCTGGGGCTTCTGGATAACTCCCTCCAGTTTACATGCTGGGCATGACATGCTGTGGTATGGAATACCTCTTTGGCTAGTTTGGGTCAGGTGTCCTGTCTCTCCCTCCTCCCTGCTTCCCCTCCTCCCTGGCAGAGCATGAGACTGAGAAAGTCTTTGGTCAGAGTAAACATAGCAACAACTAAAAACATGGGTGTTATCAGTGTTGTTCCCAGGCTGAAAGTGAAAAACACAGCACTGCACCAGCTACTAAGGAGAAAAATGACTGCTACTGCTGAACCCAGGACAAATATATTCAGCATATATAAAATTTTACCTTTTTGGGGGCAAACAGTTGAACCATGCTGGCTGAAAATCAGTGTTTTATAGCAATCATTTTAACTCAATCACAATTTTGTCATATCTCAAATAACTGAGACTGAAAAACTGCAGTGTTACAGTGAAAAGTGGGAATTTTATCTATAGACATTGCTATTGATACTTTTCTTTTGCTTTTAAGTGCCCTCCATTAAACTTTGAGGAAAAGTACAAAGAGGCAAACTATTTCATGAACACTGCAACAGTGTAGCAGCAGCAGTCTTCCACTCAACAGAAATGTGATTTAGAGCTTTTCTCTAGTATTCAACTGGTAGAGGTGGAATAAGTTTCCTATTTTTTTTTTTATTTTTTGTTTTGTTTTGTTTTGTTAACAAGCTGCTGGAAATATTAGAATAAATGACAAAGAGTGAAATTCCAGCATTGAAAACAAGTATCAACCAAAATCCGTCTCTGCTCGGGTTTTGTACGTACTTTTACTTTCTGCTGTAGGAATGGAGAACACTTATTCTGTCCCTGATAAAAGCCTCTCTTCTTACCTCCTAATAAGTTTATTTTTACCATGTGGTAAATGTACTCTTAATTCTGCAACTGATTCTCAAAATCAAGGGTTCTTAATTGAGTCTGCAAGCATTCTGGATCAATTTGGTACAATATATGCTGATATCAAGTGTGATTAAGAGTTACTGTTTAGGTTAATTCAGTGAGGGAATGTCATCTCAAAGCCTAAAAAAAAATGTCTGGTTTGGGGTGTCAAAGTCTTGCTTTTCTTTCTATGGATTAAAGTACCTTCTTGTAATATTTTAGTTCCCCATTTCTTTGACTGGAATAAGATAAGAAGTTCAAACTTCAATATGCATACTGAATTCAAAAGAAGTATAGCTTTACCATGTTGGCCTAGATAGGAAGTTAGTCATAGTGAGTATTAACCTCTTCAGGTTTCTGAAAAGATCCCCAGAAAAGCAAATACAAAATTTCATCCCTCCTTTTTTCCTGTAATTGCGCTATTGTAGATCCTTTTTCACACAGCCTCACCCACCCCAAAATCAAAACAGAAGATGAACTCCAACAGAAGGTGTTCTCTATGCATAATTATTCACCCTACGGCCATGATTCTGTCAAGTCTTCTGAAGTACTGTCTGTGATGGAAGAACTTTTTAAACTTCTTCCCCTTCTTTGTTTTTTTTTTTCCCACCCTTCCAAAAGTATCAAAAGCACGAGGGCATTTTTTGTTTTTCATTTGCATCATCTTCCAAAAAGGTTTCCCATAGAACACAGGACAATCGTTTAACAATGTATTAAACACATTACTTGTACCCATGCTAAGTTTTCAATTACTATTAACAGAAATTAAAGCTGAACCTCAGAAAATAATGCATGAGAGTAAGGGAAATGCATCAGTGACCTTGGAAGACTCTATGTGCTAAAAAGTATTAGATATGTTTAGTTTCTTGGCAGGCTAGATTTAAGGTAATGGAAACAGAATAATTTCCTTGCCCACAAAGGTTTAGAATTCTGATACTGTTTTGCTTTCCTGTAATCTACTATAAATGTCTTAATATGGTGCTTTTATTGGAACTTCACTTTTAAAACCACTTTCTTAAAGGGAGAAAAAAAAAGATAAGGAAATGATAATATGATGGTTTCTGTAAATGTTTTGTGTAACACTTAGCCAGAAGGACTTGGCTATTTAAACTGTGTTCATCAGTTTGGATCATTTGGTTGATTATCTGGCAATGAGTGCTGGTAAACAGATTGACATTTTGTTTCTTGGACTTTGTTTCTCATACAGAAATTATTAGCTGGCTATTTTGAGACTGAGAAAAACATTAGCTTTATAAATAAAAAGACTCGTTATGGTTTAATTAGTAGAGTTTTTGCAAGCGCTTTGGGTACTTCTCTAAGTTCTCAAATCTCCGCATAACATGGGCTTGTTTACAGGATCATCTGTTCTGCATGCTCTTCTTTTATTCTGCAATTGTATGGAGATTGAAGGAGGTGATCCTCCTTCCAGGTCGAAGGGGGTGATCCTGCCCCTCTACTCTGCTCTCATGAGACCTCACTTGGAGTACTGTGTACAGTTCCGGTGTCCTCAACATAAAAAGGACATGGAACTGCTGGAACAAGTCCAGAGGAGGGCCACGAGGATGATCAGGGGACTGGAGCACCTCCCATATGAAGATAGGCTGAGGAAGTTGGGGCTGTTCAGCCTGGGGAAGAGAAGGCTGCGTAGAGACCTCATAGCAGCCTTCCAGTATCTGAACGGATGCTATAGGGATGCTGAGGAGGGACTCTTCATTAGGGACTGTAGTGATAGGACAAGGGGTAATGGATTAAAACTTAAGCAGGGGAAGTTTAGATTGGATATAAGGAGGAAATTCTTTACTGTGAGGGTTGCCCAGGGAAGTTGTGAATGCTCCATCTCTGGCGGTGTTCAAAGCCAGGTTGGACAGAGCCTTGGGTGGCATGGTTTAGTGTGAGGTGTCCCTGCCCATGGCAGGGGGGTTGGAACTAGATGATCTTGAGGTCCTTTCCAACCCTAACTATTCTATGATTCTATGATTGTCATTAGATTCATACGAAGTGCACCTCTTGCTGTGGAAAGTTGGAAGTGAAACTTCTGCTTTTCAGAAGACTAATCTAGAAAAGTTGCTGCATAAACATTATTACCAATACCATAAAGTTTTGTTACATTTTCCATTAAAAAATCTAGCATAGCTGCTCAGCTGACTGGCAAAGTGAATACTGACTAATATCATCCTGTGGAACCAGTATACATTTTAGTTCAAGTATTCCAGTTGTAATTTAGTATTCAGTAGAATAAGTGACTCCCAGATGTAGAAAGCTTATTGCATGTTTTGCCTTGGGTTTTGTTTTAGTTTTTTGCTGGTTTGGGGTTTTTTTTTTGTGTGTTTTGTTATCAGAGCTGTTCTTGTTGTGTGTTTTGTCTCCTGTCTGGATGAAGCTGGCTGATCAGTTTGCCGCACAGTTTTTGTTGCATACATAAATGAGATCTGCATGATGGATACCAGTGTGTGAAATAAGATGACTTCACTTTTGTGTTTCATTATAGCAGTAGCAACATACAAGCCAGAAAACCCACTGAAGCCACAAACATGATGCAAGATTGAATGTTTCAAGTAACAAAAAAAAAAAAAAAAAAAAAAATCTGTGCAGGAAAATGAAGGCACGCAGGATCATAAACTTGAACTTGGTTAACTAATTTTTCTACACAGTTTAGGAGAAATGAGATGATGAGGATGGCTGATACAATTGATTCAATAAGCAAAATTATCAGTGTTCATTAGCATTTATGCGGAGGACCTGCAGTTGACAGAAATGCATTCTAGATGTGGTAGGAAAAAAGCCCTAACTGATAAAAATACTTTGGGGATGTTTTTAAAATTAAATATGGAAATTTATGTCATAGAACTCCAGTTTTAAGTGTAAATATAATTTCTGCTGCAATATTTAGCCTGATTAATAATTTAATATTTTAGTCACTGAATAAAGAATAGAGAATATAAAATCATGTGTTGTCACTTATATTTTGTAAGCTATAGCATGCTGCTTTATTGCATGGATAGCAATTATGCATAGGCAGAAAGGATAATAACCAACATTTTTAATACAGTGTATTTTGAAGTCTTGAAGCATAAATTCTTCAAAATAATCACAGAATGGCTGAGGTTAGAAGGGACCACCAGTGGTCATCTAGTCCAATCTTCCTGCACAAGCAGGGTCCCCTGAGCGCATTCCCCAAGGTTGTGTCCAGATGGCTCTTGAACATCTCCAGGGAAGGAGACTCCACCACCTCTCTGGATAACCTATTGCAACGCTCAGTCACCCTCACGGTAAATTTCTTCCTTGTGCCCAGGTGGAACTTCGTGTGGTTTAGTTTATACCCACTGCATCTTGTCCTGTCTCTTGACACCACCAAGAAGAGTCTTGTCCCATTCTCTTGACACTCTCCCTTCAGATACTTACGCACATTGATCAGATCCCTCTAGAGACTTCTCTTCTCTAGGCTGAACAGGTCCAGCTCCCTCAGCCTTTCCTCATAAGAGATTCTCCAGACCTTTAGTCTCCTGTCTGGACTGGAGATCTTGGCTGGACTTGGTCCAGATGCTCCATGTCTCTCTTGTACTGTGGAGCCCAGAACTGGATGCAGTGCTCCGGGTGGGGCGTCACTAGAGCTGAGTAGAGAGGAAGGACCACCTTCCTTGACCTGCTGGAAATGCTTTTCCTAATGCAGCCCCAGAAACCATGTGCCTTCTTGGCCACAAGGGCATGCTGATGGCTCACGGACAGCTTGATGTCCACCAGGATCCCAAGGTCCCTCTTCTAAAAGAAAACAAGCAAAAAAGCTCAATGAAGAATGTTTAGTATGGTTCATGTTACTATGCCATGCTTATGCAAATTTAACCATCTAGTTAAAATTTTTAGATGCTAAATTTCACTCATTTAAAAGCTTAGATTTTTTTGCTAGGAAGTTTCACTGCATTTGGCCCAAGATCACTCATGTTAAATCAAATCTTGAGCAAAGCACCTGTCAGCGCATGGAGCATGCTATAGGATATAAAAATACACAAGTAGTTTCAGGAGCTGAATATTGATGGAAGCATCATGTTTCCTTCATTACTCCGCTATGGAATGTGTTTTCCAAATGAAATAATCAAATCCTTACTTTGCTTTATTTGATCTGTTTCTGCTTTGCTGCTCTTACTAACCATTATGAAAAGGAAGTTAATTTAGTATCATTGTTTGCTTTGTTCTCTTAAAGCATCCCTAATATGTCCTCACCAAACTTACTATATAATGGTTTTGCATACATTCTGATGCAATTTTTTGGCATATCCCACCTTCAACTCTCTTATCTGTACTTGAATTGTGACAGTTTTTTTAAACAGGGTTTGGCTTACTTGTATTTAATAACTTTACAACACCTGGTGTAAGTAGAACTCTTACTTAGGATCTGTGGATGTAATTGTAATACTTAAAAATGAAGAAGCTGAATTGGTTAAAGGGCTGCAGTAAGATCTATGTGTGTTTCAGAGCTGAGAGCTCTGAATCATGTGCATGTGATTCTTCTGCAGTTACCTGAATATTGTGTGGTAAATGTTTTGCGTTTCTTTTCCCTCTTCATGCCCCATTTGTAGTTACATTTTCTCATGGGATACAAACAGCTTCTGTGGACATCAGTGGGAATTATTCATACTCTGCGAGTGGAGAGCAGAGCCCATGACTGGACTGAAGCCAACATTCTTTAAAAGTTCACATCTTGTATTGGCTGTCTAATTTAGAATCCTTCTGACCAACTAAGGGGGGGGAGAATGTGAATAATAGCAGCTGTTTCCGTAAAAAAATACAAAGGGTTAACAGAACATGATGTAAACTGTTTCATCTGTTCTTCCTACTTGTCCATTTTAATCAGAAATGAGTAAGTAGAGCTTATATGCAATGAACTTGAAGAATGCTGGTGGGGTGCCTGCATCATGTTGTACTCAGAGTACTTACGCCAGAATAGGAAAGCCTTTAATTCTGTAATTCTCTGAGGCAAGAAAGAGGCTTTCTGAAGAGTTACTTTAAATTTAAACTCTCATTCTAATGTTAGACAGCCTGTTGGATCTCTGAGTTAAAAATTGCTTCAGCTTTAGTTACTAGAGCCAGATGTAACATTGACCTTAAATGGTAAAAGCTCCCAAGAGTGAAAGAGAGGCTGGCCTGAGGGGAAAAAGAGGAATAACTGAAGTTTTAGGTAAGCAATCTCTGTAACTGAGAATAAGCTCTTTTTCAGCCGTGAAACAGAACGGAACCATGTTCCCTCCTTAAAGGTACAGTACCTTGTTGTTGTGATACTGAATAGTTGGTTCTTTCCAACTTTCCTCCCCTATGCCCTTCAAATTCTACCTCTTCTTCAGATTTTAGCTGTTTAAGAAGTGAGTGTAGTTAATGAAACCTAGTGCACTGTATGTACTGTTTGGGAATGTACAAGAATGAAGACGAAAAGGCTGTGTTAAGTATACCGAGACTTGATTACTGAAAGTTCGTAGTCAGTAATTCAAGGCAACCTGACTCACAGATACGGTTAGCTGTATTGTGCTAGAGAGTCTTAGTTAGCAGCAATACAAGTTATAGGGAAACAGATTTATTTATTTATTTATTGCATGACTTTCCTTCCCACAAGCTTGCTTTTAACAGTGCCGGTGTTCATTTTGATGGATTACCTACTTGTTTCTGGAACTTATCTTTTAAAAAGGCACTTCCAGAGCTTTTTCTTTATGCCCTGTGTTTGGTTTTAATCATATTAGATGTAAATTAATACCATTAAGTGTGTCTAATTGGAATGTTGTACAGAAAAAAACCCAGAACCAAATCAACCTTCAAATGTTACAGCATGTTTGCTCTAATATGAAAAATCACAGTATTTACATTTCCTGGTATTTTGTTCTTTAGTTTTATCTGTGCCATTTGGTAGGTGCTCTGCACTGAAGCGTATTACATTTTCTTGGCAAATTAAAAAACTTTGTCTTACTAATGTGTATGTCAAGCTTTTTTTCTCAGACAGTAGTATGTAAACAACATGAAAGAATGAGGTCAGTTCAAGGAAAGTGGAGGCTGGGGGTTCTGTTACTAACTGATATTAGTAACAGCTTGTGTTAGTTGATTTTTCAAATTGTATATAGAATGATTGCATCTGGTGAAAAAGTCTTTTCAATCAGCTGCAAGATTCCATCTTTGAGGAGTGATTAGACAGTAGACTTTAGTTTATGCTATGCAAAGATCAGATGAATTTGAAGTTCTGAGCATAGACAGTGTTTCTGCAAGTGCTAACAGTTGCTGCAATTATATTTGATATGGTAGGTGTTTTGCATACTTTGAAGAAAGGTTACTTCATCCAGGTTCAAGAGAATGTGGTAAATGAGTCTTATTTGTTAAAGCATTTCAAATCCAGTTGCAAAACTTATTTCATTTTCCTTTTCTTTTTCTCTGGACTATCATTGGTAAATATCTTAGTTTTATGTTTATCTCCTACCTAACCTTTATGGTTTAAATAAATAATTCAGATCATTATTAAGATAAAATAATTCAAATTTAGATCAACAAAATATCCAAAATCAACAATTATACCGAACTTGCAGCTTGACAGTCTAACAATGCAACCCATAGAAATCTAAGTTTATTAGAACTAACACTGGAAATGGCTTTAGGTGCCCCTGCCTTGGCATGGGGGTTGGAACATATGATTGTCAGAGGCACCTTCCAATCCTAACAATTCTGTGCAATTAAGAATCAGCCCAATATAGTAAATGCTGAATACTAGAGAACCCTCCCTATTTTAATAATCTTGTGGTTTTGTAGCCTCCAAAGCCACTTGTTCTGGTTTGCTGGTCAGGCATGTGTTAGTTTACTTGTGACATTTTGTGCACCCCTTGTGCAAGGATATGCAACTTTAGATGGTGTTTAGAAGGTGTTTAAGTTTTAATTAGTTATTTTTAATTTTGTATATGGACTGAAATAACTATTCAGTGTCTAACTCCTTCACTTCTGAACTAAATATATGTTTCTAATATATCTTGTAGCATTTCAGCAAGTATAGTTCTTAATGCATCCAATCCTTTTTTTTTGTTTGAATATATAATATAGTGCTATGTGTAAATTTCTCATCAGTGAAGATGTTGTAATGACAGTAAGTGTAATTTAATACAAAAAGTACAGGTTGTTTATTTGTACATAGTGAAAATTGTGTGTTAACATCAGCACTATGGTAAATTACACAGGATTATCAACGTGTTTCATTTATATAAATTCCTCTGCTTTACATCCATCTGAATTAAGCTCTAAATTGATTGAGGACATTAAACCTGAATACGTCACTACCACCTATCTTCTTATACATTTGAGTCAGTTTTAATAGTTTTAATAGTTATAACTTTTTTAATAGTTTTCTATAGTCCTATTTATTTGGAAGCAAAGCAGTGGAAGTTAAGTATTACCTAGCAGTCAGATTCATAGTTCCAATCTTGAGCACCAACCTCTTCCATCCTCCTTTCAATCAGTCTGCTTTCTGACAGCTTCTAGTCATAGTATGGTGTCAAACCACTTTTTGAAAAGCTGAGTTAGAGTATGGCAAGTGAGGTATAAAGAACTGAGAAGAGACAGATGTTGAAAGCTTCGTATTTCAAGGATCATATATGTATGCTCTTTACATGCCATGTAGTTCTTTTGCTTTGTCTATTTGCTCTTCTTAATGAAGTGTGTAAGTCCAGGAAAAAGAAGCATCAAATGGCTTGTGAGTGGAAGGGGAAAGAAAATCCTTCCTGTTTCAAGGTTTGTGGGCTATTAAAAGACCTGGGGGATTTGTGGGCAGAGAGAGATCTTTTCTGACCTAACTTGCAGCCTTCCTGTAAACTAAGCAGAATTTCCTTGTGGTGTGTTCTCCACTGGTACATCCTTTGAAAAGTGGGTCAAAGAGATGGTTTGGATCTCAGTATCACTGATAGAAAATCTGAGTGGGTGATGGATCTTTGTAAGCTTATAAACTAGTGACGCAAGACATGAATTGTTGCTTATGTACATGTGGAGTTGTATGTTATATAGAACTGTAACTGTTATGGTAGCACTGAAAAATAATAACTCAGTTTCTCTCCCTGGAAAGTAGGTCCTAAGAATTCTGAAGAGGATAGAATGATCTGATACTTAGAACAAGCGGACTTGTAGCCTCAGGTTTTGTTGGAGAGCTTAGGCTCTAAAAGCATTCCTGGATTTAATTCTCTTCATTAAGTAGATGCAATATTTTTTTTAATTTTTCTTTACTTTTGTTTATTTCAGTGTTTCTATTGTTACTTTTACAAAATAATTTCAGAAATTCGATTTTATTTATGAATTACCAAATGTATTAAGTACTGAAAGATTTAAACAACAGTATACCCAACAACACTGACACGCCACACCCACACTCCCCTCCCCGCAAAAACTCAGAAGTGCCATCTGCTAGAACTTTCACCTGCCCATAAAATGTACAAAAAACCCGAAGTTTTTTGGTATCATAAGTCATGAGGAACCCCTAATGTTGTTGATGTGATCACCTGTGGGTTTGGATAAGTCAATCCTGCAGATTTTTTTAATTTTATTATTGTATTTTATTTTATTTTATTTTATTTTATTTTATTTTATTTTATTTTATTTTATTTTATTTTATTTTATTTTATTTTATTTTATTTTATTTTATTTTTAATGCTAACGTGAATTGCTTGGATCAGGGAGCATGAGAGAGGCAGGGAGGGATAGGACAAGGGGCAATGGGTGTAAACTGGAACATAGGAAGTTCCACGTTAACATCAGGAAGAACTTCTTTACTGTAAGAGTGACAGAGCACTGGAACAGGTTGCCCAGGGGGGTTGTGGAGTCTCCTACACTGGAGATATTCAAGGCCCGCCTGGACAAGTTCCTGTGTGATGTACTGTAGGTTACCCTGCTCTTGCAGGGGGGTTGGACTAGATGATCTTTTTAGGTCCCTTCCAACCCTTGGGATTCTGTGATTCTGTGATTCTGTGAAACATGCAAACCTGGCAGCTGATGTGTGTCAAGTTTGTATGTAAACCTGAAAGTTTTTTTCCCAAGCTAATGCTGAATTATGTTTTGTTGAGTTCTGTCATGGCACGAAGTTACACTTTGGTTATATTTTAGTTATACTGTGCTGTCCTCTAATTTACCTGCAAATGCACTTGGTGGATGTCCAGCACAGCTATCTTATGGCTATAAAATAGAGTCCATTGGGCTAGTTACTGCAATTTCAGCAAAGAACAAAGGAGTTAAAAAGTTCATATTACAAAGGGCAGCATGAGGGAGCAATTTTATTTTGGAGTTGCACACTTTTTTTCTTACCAGTTGTAAGGATTTGCATCCTGGAAATGAATACGTGGTAGAAATTCTGTGCTGTTGGGTCAAGTGCAGCAATTAGTTTGGCCTAGGGGCTTGCCCTCAGAGTAAAATTACTGTTGTTTATATAATTCTGCAGAATGTTTTGTAACACTGGAGTTATACATGGGGAATTTGGCTCTGAGCCTTTGCTTTTAAAATCAACAGCAAAGTTTCCATTGACTTCAGTGGTGACAGATCAGGCTCTTCGCAAATACCATAAAGGTAAAGGATACATTAGTTCTCATGAAATAAAAGTCAGAAGTCTAGGAGAATTTGAGTAGAAGCAGTGGGTCTATTTTCACCTATCTTATATTGGACTTAGAGGGATACACTAATAAATGGTAGGATCTATAGAATGAGACCTGTTTCTGAAATTTTGGAAGGAAAAAATCTGCTATTTCATTTTCAAGTGTTCCCCTAGTTTCTCTGAAGTGTTCTCTGAAATGCCTTTTCAGGCCTTTTTTAGAATGCGGTGTGTATGTGTGCAAGTAGTAGAACATAAATCAAGTGTGATCCGTCTATTGACATTTCCTGTTAAAACTTCTGAAGCTGTGCTGAACTGCGCTCTAACTGCTGAAGAGAAAAAATAGAAATAACATGTCCAACCTTAATTTGAAGGAGAGCTTGTGGAGAGGAAGAGAAATAATTTAACAATGTATAAAAATACACATATGCTTCACAATTTCAGCCACTGAATTTCCCATAGTTTTCTTCTTCAGTAGTGAATTAATGTGACAGACCTCTGGGCTTATGAAAATAGCATGATTAACTAGGGGCATAAATCACAATGGAGGGTGGAGTTCGCCCCCAGGAGGAGGTGCTAAGTCAATTTGATGCCATCTCAGACTTTCCAATGCAAGTATAGTTGTGCATATCATCTTGACTTCTTTGAGGGCTATTGCAGTTAAACTTATCATTCCTATTATTTGATAGGTGTAATTATCAGCATTGCTGTAAAAGCTGTTTTCAGTAAGTGCCATAGTGGAGCAGACTGTAGAAAACCAAGCAGATGTATCAGAATTCCTAAGTACCTTAGACTCTTAAAGCAAGATTAGAAGACTTGAAAAGTGTTCTGTATGAAAATATCTGAGGGATAGGGAGAAAGAATTTGTGGGATATATTCTAAAACCTCACCATATAAACCTCAATTTTTATCTGCATGTTGAGTTTCTAGGACTTGCCTGAAGTCTCTTCTACATAAACCGCAACATTAAAATGTCCCTTCCAAAACATATATATTGTGTGCTAATGGAATAGATTGACTGGAATATTAACAACCTTATACCCTTAGAAGAAGCTGTTGACATTTCCTGTTGGATTCATTTTTTAAGAGTCTTTGACATTTCCTGTTTAAAATGTTGGGGGGGAGGGGGGGGTGGTGGTGTTGGTAAAATGGCAAGCATCAACCATTACACTCTCTAGAAAGCTGACATATAACTGTAACAGAAAGGTGAATAATACCTAAAGATTCCTCCAGGAAATTGTCCTGTTGCTGCTTGTCATTTCCATGTCTAAGGATGTGTCCAGAAATTACATTAAACACCAAGCAATGTTTTTCACTGATCACTTGCAGAAATGATACAGAACTTAAAGGACGCAGAGGAAAATACTATACTAGAGAAAAACAGTCTTTTTTATTATGAAAATGATAAATTGTATTTCCTTAAATCACATAGCAAGTCAAACTCTCACTATTTGTAAATAACTGTTGCTGTGTTTGGAATGTACACAGCTTTGCCAATGTGTGTGAACTAAGGGTCTGTCTCGGTGGATTTTAATCCCTCCTTGAGAATCTGACTCCACTTAATATGAAGACAGTTTCCCTTTTCCTGTTGCTTGACAGGTAAATATCAGAGTTGACGGAAAGTTCTTCCCTTCAGAAAAGGACCTTGTAAATTTCTTGCATATCTTTTTAGAAAATGGGCACAAATCAACAAACTTTTCACCTAAACTTGTTCTCTGCTTTCTCAGAACAAAATCCTTTAAACTCACAACATGCCTTACACTTATCTGTCTGCTTATATGATTCAGAGGTTGTAAAGTTGGGAGTTTTTTAAATTTATTTTGA
Source organism: Lathamus discolor (assembly GCF_037157495.1). NCBI lineage: Eukaryota > Metazoa > Chordata > Aves > Psittaciformes > Psittacidae > Lathamus > Lathamus discolor. Next base: position 59,281,919 of record NC_088889.1, on the reverse strand, counting down.
AGGTGGATACTGTACGATCATCTTGTGTACTTATCTCCTGAGCATCTGCTTAGAAAATAAAACAGCATGCCATTTTGACATCCAAGAAAGAGCTATAAAAAGTCTGTTGCTATGTTTAAATGCCTACACTCAGTTGCTATAGCAATAAAAATATCAAAAATTATGTACGAACTGCATAGTGCATTACCAGCCCTTTCTGGGACAGGAAGATTTTGGGACTGAGAGTATGAAAAAGGTGCCAGCATATTAGAGTGTGGAGCTGCCACAGATTTCCGGGTGGCCTGTGCTGTTATTTGTGTGCAAAATGCGAAATGTGTCCAACTGTATAAATCCCAGTGGCTCTGTCAAAAGGGAAAGTCGGACCCCTTCTAATTCATTTTTTTCTTCTTGGCTTGTGTAACAATTCAATACTTTGAGCAACTTCCCATTTGTCTGCAAGAGAAGTTGCTGAAAACATTGACCTTTCTCTAAATTCTTACAGTCCCATGATATCAAGTGTGAAAATCGGCATACAGAATGCATCGGACTGTATAGATTTCCTCTCTGTAACATTGCAACAGTCATTCTGAAATGCTCTTGCTGCTGAGGCAGCTATGGGAAGCCTATCAAAGGGAAAAGAAATAGTAGCTAATGGATTCCTTAATATCTCTCTGGGGCTCAAAGCCTTGAATGTTAGATTGCGTCTTGAAGAGAGCAGGAAATTTAACTTCCCTCATAAAATATAGCAAGTAATGGAAGGCGTGTTGTTTTGGCAGCTATAAGTTTTCTTACAGAATTGGATTGTTACTTCAGGCATCTCTATGCCTTGTTCTGTCTTCTACTGAGGAACAAGTTAGGGGAAAAAATTGGAAAAAATGGAACCTTGTTTGAAAGCAATATAACTGTTCTGTTCTCTTTATTCCTAGTTGCTTGAAGAATCCTCAAAGTTCAAATGAGATTGGCTCATGCTGCATAGCAGGGTACTGTTCAGTTTTATGGTAATGCAGAACAATCACATAATTATTGCAAGTGCTTTCCTCTAACATACAGTTTGAATTCTAATGGAGACATCTGGTATCAAGACTGTATCAGTTGTAGAAATACCTTTTGTTTTTTTTTGTTTTTTTTTTTTTTTTTCCAGGTAGTGATCAGTGCTGTTGTCCAAGGGTCATTATGCTGGTAAACATACAGATGAGGGGATTTAGATGAGGGAATTCTTAGAGGCACTATGGTACTCTGTAGTTTGAGGGCACACCTAAATCGTCTAATATTTCTAAGTATTTTTGAACTACTTTATTTTTGTAAAAAGTCTGAATAAACTACTACAATGTACAAGGCAAAAGAGTTTTTCTTGAAACAAGAGTTGAGATGTCACATAGTAGCACCCGTCTCATTTCTACTACAAAGTAGCTTGTATTTGCAACGTAATTACAGTATTTTTATGCAATGAATTTTAAGTATTTTTGGAATTAAATTTTAATGTTTCAATTTTGCTTTTAACTTTTGAGAAATTAGATGTTTTGTAGCTTTATAGCTGCCCATGTAGAAGCTGTGTCTTTCACAACCTCTGTGTGGGTTCTTCATTTACCTTCCTTCTGGACTGTTCTGTGTGAAGTACTGGAAAATCACTTTCCAAATGGTTTTATCCTGAATAGGACTGAGTGTGGTTTTGGTTTGGTTGTTTGGGGTTTTCTAACAGATCTCATGGAGGAGTCCAAATGTTAGATCCATAAATATTTATTGATAGTTGTTTGTTACAATTTTCTTAGAATTCCAATTATTATCTTTTAGGTCAAGCTCTGGAAATGCTCTTGTGGTTACACACAGTGTGCCTGTAAAATTAGCACATCTATGTTTCATTTACAATATTGTAACTTTTACTGTTTACAATATGTAGTTATATGAATAACCAGATCAAGGAGGGGAAGAAGACAATGGGAGGAGGAGATGTGTGAAAATTATCAACTGTAGCTTTTATGTTTCGTTAAACTGTCAGGTACCTGAAATACAGAAACCTGATTTTCCTTAGAACTGTCCTCACCAAAATTGTTATGACATCAATTTATTCTAGATTTCAAAGCTATTCTATACAGTCTCTGTTTCTGATGCTGTACCTCTGAACTTGCATCTGCCATGGAAAAGCAAACTGACTGATACATGCCATACCTGGGTCAGCTTTTGCTGAAGCTGGTCGCCAGCTTCAAAACCTATTGCAGTGCAGGAGTCGAAGAGGGAGAACTGAACAGATAACATAGCTACATAAGCTTTTTTTCAAAGAATAAAGAATTATATGGCTATTGGTTAGAGACACATTTCCCATTATGTGTTGTCCACTAGCCTTCTTTAAGTGTTAGCTATGTATTTATTCTTTCCAAAATCTATTTTTGGTCTTGTTTTCCTTGGAATAAAAATTATTCTGTTATTCTGGTTATCAGTCAACTATCCTTTCCCCTTCTTCCCTGCCCTCCCTTCATTCCCTCTCAGTAGCCTTTGAACTTATCCAACTTGTTGAATTTGGCAGGAGAGGATCTCAAAAGTATTAGATTCCTACAAGTGAAAATCAGTGGTGTGGTAAAAGAGGAGAGACACAGCTTCGTGCTGCTAAAGGGGAAAGGCTCCACTGTGAGCTGATATTATCATTGATTCTGCTTGATCTGCCAGCTGGCAGCCTGGCACGTGTGAAGCTTAAAACCAGTCACAGCAAATGCTATTTCTTGTCCCTTCAGACTGTCAGGAGGCTAGGAGACAAGTGAGCTTGTTATGAAGGAGATAAGATATAAAATCATTAAAATCAAATACTTAAAGAGCAGGTTCTGTAAGCTCAGCTGCTTAGAAAGAACTTGATTCTTAATGTAGAGAGACATAGGTTATAAAAGTGTCTGTTTATGCACCGATAACTTTATTTTGGAAAACTTTTGCACATGTCTTCAAAACATTGTGAAAGCTACATCATGTGATTTCATGCTGATTTCTAATAGTTAGTGGCAGTCCATATGTTTGACTTCTTCCAAAGCAGTGCAGAGCACTATTAGGTTGTAAAACAGATCCTCATCTATTTTGCAGACTTTTCCATCAAGGCTGCAGTCCCTAAAGGGAAAAGATCAGAGGTTTCTGCAGTCATCTGGAACAGGCTATAGCCTCTACTCAGTGTGCTCTTCAGGCATGTCAGTCAGACTCACGGTAATGTTGTTAGTGGACAGGTTCTTCCCATGGTGAATAAATGTCAGCTGTCTGGGTAGAGGCAGCCATTCTGATTAGACTTCCCTTACGCAACAGATGGTTTGAAGTTCAGCCAGGGAGAATACAGTATTAACTAGAGACAGCAGCTCTTATCTGCTTTATGGTCATTTGAAGAAGGCAGCTGAGGCTCAAGAATCTGTTCTCTGAAGATTTCCTTGCATCTGAAGTAGTTTCTCCACTAGTGATGTCCCTTTGTGCATATAAGAGGTCAGTGCGCAAGCTTGAAGGTTGATGAAGCTGCAGGAGTTGCACATCATGGACACTGCTCACTTGCACCTGCTCCTTTAGGTGCCCTTTTAGTCATCTGTCATATATGTAGTTTTTGTCTTGAAAATATGCAGCAAAATACTGGACTCCTTCTCTGAAGATTACTCAGAGTAATGGATCAAGTTTATGGATAAGATCCAGGTTTATAAATCAGATCATGTGTACACCCATGATTCATGGCTTTTAAAAAACATTGGGAAAACCAGAAACACTATTCAGATGCTTACAAAACCAAAAAGAGATACTAAACCAAAGTGCTACTTCATAAACAAATTTTAATTAAATTGTTCATGAAAATAGTATGAAAACTCTAGATGAGAATATATGGAAAACTAAGAAAATATTTATATAACACCCGTTTCTGTGTTAGTGCACTATTGAGGCCAACAATGATAGCTTACTGCCTCTGAAAATGTTAATCCTTTGCAGTTCCAGATCAGAAACTTCAGTTAATGAGCTAGAAGATACAGATAAAAATTGTTGAATTGCCTAACTAATAACAAAAAGCTGTATTTTTGTCCGTAACTTTCAAACATAATTCCCACTGAGTTCAGTGCTCCACCTAGACGGATGTAGAGGGATGGAAGTTATGTCATAAAACTCAGTTGTAACTATGCATTCTTTCTAACTGGTAGTGCGGTATGGTTTGGGTATGTGACATTTAGTTTAGAAATGCAGAAGAATGGACAGTTACTGTTCAGTAATGTAATGAGTTTTGCCATAGTGAATTTAATAATTAGGACCTATCCTGAAGCAGTATTACACAATAGCAACATCTGATAAACAGTTCAGGTGAAAAAGTAAGATATAGTGGCTGGTTTTACTTAAGAGCATTTGGGAGCGATCATTGCTTCTTCACAGTGATAAATCTTGGCTGCATTAGCGAATGTTTATTAGGAAAAGCTGAAGAATAGTGTGGCTAGTATTTTGAATGTTCTATGGTTCTTATATAGGTCTTCAGAAAAACAGAATAACAAGCCTCCAAAAACCTCAGCTTTCCCAAAATATTTGCAGGATATAGTGAAAGATGTGCTGTTATACAGTGAAAATATACACTGAAGAACCAGATCTCCTGAATAGTTCAGAACTGAATGGTTGCATCGCTCGTTTTCTTAAACACACTGTACTAGTATTTTCTACTGCATCTGCGCTAAGAAATAATGATTTAAATTGGTGACATTTCAATGTTCTGCTCAGCTTTAAAGACTGAGTAATGTATGAATGCAAACCATATTGAGCATGGTTTCAATATACTGACCTCCCTAAGCAATGTTAATGCATCATAGTAAGGGTTACAAATATGTAGCTTTGTGGAAGTCAATTGAGCAAATAATTCTGCCAGCCTTTGCTGGGTTAATTGACTAGAAAGTTTATGTGACTTACTAGTGCCTGAGTTTTAGCTTGATATAGTTGCATAAATACAAAATAAGACAGAGTATGCACCCAATGAGTAAACTAAATAGAATACCATTACTCCACTGCTGCAAAAATTGAGGAAGAAATACTAAAAGCAGTAATACTGTGTAATTGGTTACTTTGTCATTAAATATTCATGAAGCCCTGCTGTACAATGTTCAGTTAAGGTATTGGTTGCAATTAAAATGAGCTATGTGATTGAAATTTGCTTTTTTGTTTCATCTTAGTTCAAAAGCATGCTTAACATGCATTTAGAAGTGTTTTTTTCTCTCACGTGTATGACAGAAAAGTGTGGTACCATTCACCCAGGTTAGCAAATTAATTGTCATGGAAAGTATTGTAGTTGCTTTGTTTGTTTATCTTCTAGATTCTGTTGTTTCTTCAGAAAATCATTTCTGTGTTACCTGGATAATGAGAATACTGGGGGAAAAAATAAAAATCATAGCTGGCTCTAAACTTAAATTTAAATATTTCTTTTACCAAAAGACCGGCATGTTCAGTGAAGTAACTCTATCTTCTTCATTCTGTGAAAATATACTTTCTTTTTTTTTTTTCTCTGAGAGGATTAAAAACAAAAGCCTTAGAGGGAACACTTAGAAATTAATTTCTAGGTTGCAGTTGAGCACCATGGAAATTAAAATAAATATTGTTCTAACTAAGAAGCATTAACAACAACAAAGAAGTTTGTGTTGGAAAAAATCTTTACATGTCTTAGAAACATGTTCAACACAATTTGACATCATCTTATTTACACAGATCAAACAGTATAATTGCTATTAATTTATCTTTACGTAGATCTTTTTTGCATATATATAGACATTATATACCTTGCATGTTAAGCTAGTTTGGCAAGCATTACTTCTTTGTAGTGTGTTATTACATATTATAAGAAAGAAATAAAGGAAAGATGTGAAAAAAGATTAGTGGAACATACATTGTTTATGAAAAACCTAGTAACTCTAGTTGTAGCTTTCTTATTTCTTGCAATTTGTGAGGCAAAACTATTAGCAAGATGGTTTCCTAATAACTGCAGCCTGGGATATGGATAGAAGACTAATAAAGAGAATTAAGATTTTACTTCTTAAGAATTTAGTTGCCTGGCCAATGAAATTAAGAACTAAGACAAGGATAGAAGTGCTCTCTCTTTAGCCCAGTATCCCTTCCCCTGCCCCAAGCAAGTTATTTGGAAGGTAATCTGTAGTAAGTAATTTCAGGAGAGGATGTTATCTAAAAAAAGGTTAATTTTAGCCCAGTGAAGTTTATCTCCCTGGTCTTCCCCTGTAGTCAGCTGAGAAGAGAGAGGTTCCTCCAGAGTACAATTCAGAGAGCCTAAATTAAATTCCTAATTTTAGGGTAGGATCATAAGTCGACTTAAAAGCAAACAAAAACCCAAGCCAAGCAACCAAGCAGAAAACATAGGGAGACAATGTCCTTAGGATAAAGTGAGTCTCCATGGAAGTTCCCCTTTGTACATATTGTCATGCCTTTCAATCTTTTGAAGGCATGTGGTATTACGATAAGTTTTATTAAAGATGATGTACAGAATGGAGTAAGTCTAGGCTGGTTTTCACCTCTTTTTCCTTACCCCACAGAGAACATCAAATTTGGCATTACTGCGTTGGGTAGAAACATTTGAAAGAAATCTTAGATAAGTATTTAGCAACTGTATCCAGCTGTAATGGTTTGAGCCCAGCCGGCAACCCAGAAACCATGCAGCCATTTGCTCACTCCCCCCCCTTCCTTCCTCTGCTCCCAGAGGGACGGGGAGGAGGATTGAAAGAATGTAACTCCCATGGGTTGAGACAACAGTCCAGTAACTAAGGTATAACACAAACCACTACTGCTACCACCAATAATAATAATGATAAAGGAAATAACAAGGGAAGAGAATACAACTGCTCACCACCTGCTGGCCGATACCCCACCCAACCTGAGCAGTGATCTAGCCCTTCCGGGTAACTGCCCCCAGTTTATATAGTGGCCATGACGTGCTGTGGTATGGAATACCTCTTTGGCTAGTTTGGGTCAGGTGTCCTGTCTCTGCTTCCTCCTGGCTTCACCTCCTCCCTGGCAGAACATGAGACTGAGAAAATCTGTTGCTTTAATGACATAGAAAAAATTATTTTGTAGCGTAATTAAGTGGAATTTTTCTTAAGACTGTTTCTCTTTACAGCCAAAAAGAATAAATATGGCAAAACTCTAATGGAAGCAAATAATTTTTAATAAATTAGTGACATAAGGCTATTTTCTATCCTCAGACATAAATTTACAGTTTCTGTTTTGAGAATGCATGTGCAAAAAAGATCAAGCCTGGCCTTAGCTCCTCTATCAGTATTATGAAAGGAGTGCTGCAGTTTTGCAGGACAGATTCTCACCACTGAAAAATTTATACTTTGTGCGCTATAAAGGTATAATTCAACCTGTGTTTGACCAATCTCAGTTGCAGAGGCAGTGAATTTGAACAGTGTATTCCTGTCCAAACAAGTTCTGTGTAAATACTGTTATTCTATTTTTGTATGTCCTCTACCACAATACATTTTAAAAGCTTTATCACCAGGGTTTGAAAATATTTGTTCTCAAAGCAAAACTTTAATTGCTTTCATGTGCTGTTTCATGTGTAGCTACTAGCATGCAATGTGATACACAGCTGAGGTTGTTCTGCAAGGTAACAAGGGCCATAGTAGACAACAGAATGCACGTATATGGTAAAAGCATGGAAAATTACATTTTTTTTATCTCCCTGTTTATCCCCATGTTTTCCTAGAAAACATGATGTTTCGTGTTTCATTATTTGGTTGAAAAAGGAGGCAGTTTTGTAGCTCCTTATTGGTCTGTTATCAAGAGATGATATTTTCTTTCCAAATATTTATACTGGCTATATCCTGAGTAGTCAATTGAAGCTCTTGTGATGTCAGTAGGTAAGAATTTTGGCTTTTCATATTTTAGAAATTATTAATCACTTTAAGTACCTTAATGTACAATTATTGTGCTTATATCGAGAAACACTCCCCTTATACCACCCCAAAAGACAGATACTTGCTGCTTTCTAGTAACTGTTTTCTGAGTGAAGGTGATCATGTTATTCAGAGACCATGAATGAAGCATAATAGCTCTTTAAAAATGAGAGTCATCCCTGCTTGGTAACATTGCTGTGCTTGTCTGTACTGCCAGGATTTGATGTTAATAAGCTTTCCTTGCTTGGTTCTGTCCTACAGGCCTAACAACAAGAGGACAAGATGTTGTTAACCCCTAAGGTTAATGACATGATATTTGACTTAGTGTTACAGTGACCCAGCACAGGGAAAACTTAGATGCAAATGAAATGTACTTTGAAGAGTCTCTGTCTTCAAATCCTTTCTGCAGTGAGTGGAAGCTTTGATTGTGCTTTGATTGTGATTACTGGAAAAGAAAGCAGATGGCTTAAAACGTTTGATAGACAAGAATTAAATTCAAAGTAAATTAAAAATGAGTTTGCTTTGATCTTGTTTATCTATGATGTTAGAATCTAGCAGTAGCACATGAAACATTAGAATGATATGTATTATGTATTTGTTATTAAAACAATCTCCTTGTGGAGTTTTCCTTATATTACTTATAGTGTGAAACAACTTTTAGAGTTGTAAAATCTGTGGCTGATATATAGTATGTGTAATATTTTTTTTTTCCAGAATTTGAATGCCTTAAGAGGGAAGGCTCTCCACCCTAGCTGAGACCAATCTACATTTCCTTGCCTACTGAGATCTGATTTTTATAGTGATTTGAACTAGAAAGAAATATTTGAGAAAGAGATACTTCCAGATTCTGTCTCAGAAAGTTTAATTTAGTTTTTTGCACTCTCCTGGTATAGACTCTGTGGAAGAAAAACAGTGGGAGTTGCAACAGCATCTTATAACATTCTCCCAGTTTGTATTACTGATTTGAGAAGAGATTATTTTCATGTTTTTTTCTGACTCAGCCACATGTGAGGCATTGGGAGCAGGAGTGTGGGCAGTACTGTGCAGCTGAAGGTATTTGATAGGTAAGGGGATGGCAAAGGAAGAAAATGGTAGGCTATGATAATAAGAATGAAAAAAGACAGAGAATGGCAATAATCCTTTGTGGTTGAGGGGTGTGTAAACTTTTGTGCCAGTTTCTTGATCTTCTGGGAGAAGACGACTATTGGTCATACTATTAAATACTATTAAATAGTATTGCAATCAAATAGAATTTTCTTTATACAGCTATAAAATTGGGAATATCATTTGGTGTGTCTGTAAGCAAATGTGTGTTATGTATATGTAAGACTGCAAAGTTTGAAAAGTGCTGGCTCACTGTCTTTTTTCCCTGTAAAATCCAGTACTTCTTGGATTCGTCATACAAGAATTCAACATTCTTGTATGATAAATCTTAAAGAACTGAAAACACTTTCAGTGGCTCGCAACCCAAACAGCCTCTTAAAAACATCTGAAGCTTGTTCATATGCAAGAATCTAAAATGTGACAAAGCAGGGAGATGCCAGACATTCTTCAGACTGAGTTATGTTTACTTCTTCAAGAAGGCTACTTTAGGAAACCAGCGTAGTTCCATCCTATGGCAGCAATATCTTAGTCCTGGCTGTGATCTTAGCATGCATTGTCCTGTATTGACTAGAAAAATGGAAAAAAACCCAGAAGCTTTCTCCACTACTTTCTTCTCTATATTTTTCTATCCATCCCTTCATCATTGGTAATTACTCATAATGGGCATAAAGGCAATTTTTCTTTGTCAATTTTTCTCATAATCAGTTTCTTTCAGAAATGAAACCTGCTTCCACCAGAGAACATTAGAACTGCATATGCATAAGCAAACCATTCACTTAATCCCACATGAGGATCATGTTTACATTACTCTAAAACTCTCACTGTTTTCAACCATCTGCAGGTTAGGGCTTTCCAGATCCAGAGGTTGTATAGTTAATTACCACTGTACCTCTCCTCTGGATACATTTAATCTGCCTTCAAACTTGCTTATATGCTCTTTTTACAACTTTCTGTGATAACAAATTTGGTTATTTAATTATATACTGTTCTGAAGGAGCTTCTTTTGTACTTGAACTATTGCCTTTTGACTGCTTTTGGCATCTTCATCCTTGTGTACTGAGAATTGTGAGCAAGTAGTGGCTCACCCTTTCCAGTTTGTCTGTAGCTTTCTAAAATTTCTATCCTGTTTGCTTTTTGAATTTGAAGTGATCTAGTTTTGTTTTTTTTTTTTTTGTGTGGAAACATTTTGCAATTTCTGAAAATTCTTTCTTCTATGTATCTTTTTTATTTGTGTTGTGCTTTTTTTTTTTTTTAGATATGATTAGAACTGTTTTGAAAATCTGGGGATAATATGATCCTAGTCTGTCTTGTTCTCAGTTATTTTTTACTAATTCATAATATTTTTGCATTTTGGGCTGCTGCTGAATGCTATTTTCAGAGAGCTATCTAAAATTACTTAGATATCTCTCCTTACTGGTAAAACATAATGATGAGCTCTGACTTAGCTAAGCAGTAAACAGACTACAACTGGAGTGGTATCTTAAATTTCTATTGCAAATTTTGACCCGTATATGTATGTCCTGTTTCTCTTTTAAAGTCTCTTCTATGAGTAACTCTGCTCCTTTTCCCCCCTTCTCACCTCTCCCATTTTCATTTTAGGTTTTGAGGGCAAAATTGTAAACCCTAGGAAATAAAATGTAAATCCCAAAGTAATTTTCTGATTTAAGCTCACCTTGTTGTTAGGGGCTCCCTGTGCACAACACAAATAAAACCATAATAAATGTGAGGGTTTTTTAGGTGTTCACGAGATTATATTGTGCATAAAGCTGGTATGTCAGGTTTTGGATCAACTCCTGGATATAATCAGTTATGGAATGCTGTTGGCTAAATAACTTTATGGATACCATAATGTGGGCTGCTTGCAAAAGGGTTTGTCTGACAAAGCTCACTAAATATTATTAATGACTGTGGTTTAGATCAGTGCTGTGGTTGCATTATGAAATACCCTTCTAAAGAATGCAAATGAATATTTTAATGTGTAAGATGTAAGAATACCCACATCATGAGCATGCCTAATGGTACAATTTCTGTGCTAACACACTATTTCTGCATGATGTGTGAAGTCTGGAGTATTTATTTTACCTGAGTCTTAATTGCTGCGTCATCCTGTCTAATAGAATACCTATGCAGGCTTCACATAATTAAATCAAATACTTTTTGTTGGTTTCACCTCAAAATTAGCACAGTTAGCAGGAAAGAAAACACAACTAAGGAACTTGTTACTGTTTCACCCAATATATGTACCTCATTGGAGAGTCATCCAATCCATTGCTGACTTGGCCAGTGAAATGCATATAGAATTTCTTCACCAAATTCAGCAGTAACAGTGTGGTCTTTCTGTCGCTAGATGTTGTGGCTCTTTGTTTTTAAATCCCAGTATGAAAAAACCCACCTTCCTCCAAACTACTGAAAGTCTGACTTTATATAGTACATAAATTGAACTGTCCAGTAAACACTGCCTTTTCTCATCATACCTTTTAAAAATTAATTTTAAATTAAAACCAAATTGCTTAGGGAATACTTACAATAACAACTTCATAGTGTAAAAAAAATACTATATGATCACATCTGAAAGGTACTCTTCAATATATTTTTAGTATGGTCTCAGAAGCATACTGTCAGGAGCAAACAATAACACAGTCCACATCAAACAGCAGATGTGGACAGGCAAAAGACCTTCTGCAAAGTATGTTTGCAAAATCTTGTATTGCTTGAATAAATCTTTTGATCAAGAACAGGATTTTGATCAAGATTCTGCATTGACATCACACCCAAGTGAGACATAGAAATTAGAATCATAGAATGGTTAGGGTTGGAAAGGACCTTAAGATCATCTAGTTCCAACCCCCCTGCCATGGGCGGGGACACTTCACACTAAACTATGCCACCCAAGGCTCTGTACAACCTGGCCTTGAACACCGCCAGGGATGGAGCATTCACAACTTCCTTGGGCAACCCATTTCAGTGCCTCACCATCCTTACAGTAAAGAACTTCCTCCTTATATCCAATCTAAACTTCCCCTGTTTAAGTTTTAACCCGTTACCCGTTGTCTTATCACTACTGTCCCTAACAAAGAGTCCTTCCCCAGCATCCTTACAAGCCCCCTTCAGATACCGGAAGGCTGCTATGAGGTCCCCACGCAGCCTTCTCTTCTCCAGGCTGAACAGCCACAACTTCCTCAGCCTGTCTTCCTACAGGAGGTGCTCCAGTCCCCTGATCATCCTCATGGCCCTCCTCTGGACTTGTTCCAGCAGTTCCATTCCTTTTTATGTTGAGGACACTAGAATTGCACACAATACTCCAAGTGAGGTCTCACAAGAGCAGAGTAGAGGGGCAGGATCACCTCCTTTGACCTGCTGGTCACGCTCCTCTTGATGCAGCCCAGGATATGGTTGGCTTTCTGGGCTGCGAGTGCACACTGCCAGCTCATGTTCATTTTCTCATCAACCAACTTAGCCCCATAGCTCCTTTTGGGTAATACTCAAATGAAAAATCATCCTTTGTATGAATAATTTAATATATGTTTTAATTATTATGACCTTTTTCCGAAGATAGTGATAAGAGAAATTGTTGTAGCTGCTGGCTTTTAAGTTGTTTCTGTTTCCAGCAAAAGAGATTAAACTACATTACAAAATGTTATTGCTTATGCACAGTTCTACATCTAGCTAGCAGAGGGAAGAGGTGTATGTGCTGGCTTTTGCTTCTTCACAGACAGCCAGGCCTGCAGAATCAATGTGTAATTGAGGGATAAAGTTGGACTGTTTCTAGCCAAAGCAGCAATTCTTGTGGTCTAAGATATAGCATCCCTGTATTCAAGTTGGGACACTACAGTCTACCAGATCAGTGGAAAAAGCAACTGAATAATTGGATTCAAATAATGTACTTCATTCATACTACTTGGCATGTACTGGCCAAGTGCAAAGTGTTACACCTGGGTTGGAGCAATCCCATGCACAGCTACAGGTTGGCCAGAGAAGAGATTCAGAGCAGCCCTGCAGAGAAGGACTTGGGGGTGTTGGTCAATGAGAAACTTAACATGAGCCGGCTTTGGTGTGTGCTCGCAGCCCAGAAAGCCAAATGCATCCTGGGCTGCATCGAAAGGAGCGTGACCTGCTCCTGGTTGAAGAAGGTGATCCTGCCACTCTACTCTGCTCTCATGAGACCTCACTTGGGGTATTGTGTGCAGTTCTGGTGTCCTCAACATAAAAAGGACATGGAACTGTTGGAACAAGTTCAGAGGAGGGCCACGAGGATGATCAGGGGACTGGAGCACCTCCTGTATGAAGACAGGCTGAGAAAGTTGGGGCTGTTCAGCCTGGAGAAGAGAAGGCTGCATGGAGACCTCGTAGCAGCCTTCCAGTACCTGAAGGGGGCCTATAAGGATGCTGGGGATGGACTATTCATTAGGGACTGTAGTGATAAGACAAGGGGTAATGGATTAAAACTTAAGCAGGGGAAGTTTAGATTGGATATAAGGAGGAAGCTCTTTCCTGTGAGGGTGGTGAGGCACTGGAATGGGTTGCCCAGGGAAGCTGTGAATGCTCCATCCCTGGCGGTGTTCAAGGCCAGGTTGTACAGAGCCTTGGGTGACATAGTTTAGTGTGAAGTGTCTCTGACCATGGCAGGGGGGTTGGAACTAGATGATCTTGAGGTCCTTTCCAACCCTAACTATTCTATGATTCTATGATTGTCATCAGATGTGGTTTACCACATTGGGCCCTCAGGATGTTGATAAACTTGAGCAAATTCAGGGAAAGCTACTCTGTCAGGAGGCACACATTCTGGGAGGGTATCGTGAGGGAATGCACTGGTGCTGCTTACCCTGGAGAAGGAACTAGTTGCAGTCTTGCAGTACTTAAAATGTTATTACTAAAAAGACGGACTCAGGCGCTTAACAGAAGTGCATGCCAGGGGAATGAGACAGTGATCGTAAAGTACAAGGGATGTTCTGACCAGACATAAGGCGGGGGGGGGGGGGGGGGGGGGGGGAGGGGATCGCTGTGGGTGTAATTGAACACTGGATCAGATCTACCATAAATTCTGCAAGTTTTGGCCTTGGAAGATTTCAAGTTCCAACTGGGTAAACTCTAAAACAACTTAGTCTAGTTCCTTCAGTGCTGACCCTATGTCAAGGAGGAGGTTGGTCCAAATGTCCTTCAAACTTGAAGAATTCCATAAGTCTGGAAATTGAGCCTTCAGCCTAGCCATTGCACAGTAACATAAAAGATACTCTCGTCAAATGATCAGTCAGCAGTCAAACTCCATACAATGGCTGAGTATTTGAATAAGTTGATAGTATAGTTATTGCTTTCTTGGTGTACAGCAGTATTTAAAAAAAGAACCTCAGTGGAATTTAATTCATAATTCTTTTTTTCATAAAAAAGAAATGAGACTTTCATGCTTTTTTGGGTATATTGATTTTGCAATGCAAACAAAAACATGTACATCTGGCCCTAAAGTAAGCAAATGTGAATCCGATTTTGTCCAGAAAGCATAAAAGGAGAATAAAATACTTGCCTTGCTGCTTTGCTATTTATCTATGCAAGATGGAAAGCTGACTATAATCTGCTTGCTTTAAAGACCACAATTGCATTTTAGAATCCTAAAGAAAGCTATTTATTGTGCCCTCTGGGATTACACTTTGTAACTGGGAAATAAAGAATTTTGATTAATTTCTTCATTTGGAAATTGTTTTGCTTGACTAGCAACAAGACTCTTGGGTCACTGAGCAATAGTGTTCTGCCCTAATTGCCTTCAACTTATTTGCATTTCTAAGTTAGGCTTTTGGTACTCATTTTTTCCAAATTATATAAAGTCAATATCCAGTGATCCTGGAAAAGAGAATAGTTTGTATAATGCTTCTATGTAAAAATTGCATTTAAAAATTTTACTTTGTGTAATAACCTGAAGGTTTTTCTTAAAGAAGAATGAATTGACACCAAAGGATACACATTTCCCCTCCTCCCACCCTGATCTTATGTCTCCCTTCCCCACAAGCCAATTTATTCTCTTTTTATATTAACGCAGGATATAGTCAAGTGGCAAATTGAGAAAATATCATCTCAAGCTCCCAATTCTGCCTACATGATGGACAAAAATAAATGTGTAACTAGAATGTGATGTATAATGCATGCAGTGCAGACAGTAGAAACATAGGTTTCTCTGAATCTGTGAGGAGAAGAAAAAGAAACCCAAATGACTCTGTGTTACTTAGTGTATGATGCTTATTTGGGCAAAAGTATGTTTTGTGGTAATACTACCTCTTGATATTCTTCATACTACTATCAGTAGCAATATCTTTTGGGTGATTTATCAGTGCCTAGGTCTTTCATGACCGTAACGCTTGGTCCAGTCTCCTAAACAAATTCTCATGCTTCTTTCAAATAGTAAGTTGTTCAAATAGTAAGTTGGAGGAAGAAGAGAGCAATATTTTTACTCACTTGAAATTTTTTTATTTTCTTCTGTTTTATGGTCACTGCCTTTCTGTTGTAAGACAATAAGTTTTTTCCAGATACTTTCTAGTTCTAGATGCCTTTTTGAACTACCCTTCTGAATAACACTCAATGTACTGTTCTCCCGCTCTTATCTTCACACTTTCTTATACGCTGTTTGTTTTGCTTAGAAATACTTATTCTCCATGCCAAATATCCACCCACTCCATGTTCTCATTTTCCCTTTAAATTGCATTTCCTTAACGTCTATCAAAAATAATCTGTAAGTTAAGAAACATAACTCTGCCTTGGGTTCTGATACTCTTTTGATTGTCAAATTTGCTACTGCAGGCTGAGTACTTCAACTTGTGCTGCTGTTCTTGTCACTTTAGGTGATGGGAAAAAATGAGGTCAGTAAGAAGTAGGATGAGTTAAAATTTTTGTTTGCAAGGTAACAAGGGAAAGAATTTTTGAAATGGTAAAAACAAATTTATTTAGGAATGATTAGTTGGGGTTTAAAATGCAGGAGGCATACCTAAACACTTCAGGATGGTAAGATCCGTTAGGCAGTTGTGACTATTTCATGACGTAGTCTGGTATACGGCATGCTTGTGCAAAGGTTTGTTATGTGGTTTGGAAGACACTTTCTTGTGAGGTAGAGGATCTACTGTAATTAAAATTTGAACTGGTTCAAGTCTGGAGAGCTTTCACTAGGGATTTGAGCATAAACCTTCAGTAAGCTCAGTGAAAAAAAACATATAGCTTTCTCTGGTATATTTTGAAAGACTGAACATATGGCTTTGTATTTACTTCAGCTTCTACTTTCTGAAGAAGCTTCCTTGCTTTCGGCTAAGAAATATGCATGAGTATTTGGAGAGCAATAAAAGAACAAAACAGGAGATAGCAAAAAAAAAAAAAAAAAAGAAAGGAAAGGATAGAGATATGTGCATTGTTTTCTCTTTTGCCACAGAGACACAGAGCCACAGAGTCCTTGGCCATATTAGTTCTCTGCTCTGGAGAGTATGTCTTAAAAATGACCCTGGAAACAGCTCCCAGTTAAATTAATGTAACATTAGTTCATGCTGGATGCAAACCGTTGAATGAGAAGGAATATTCAAGGCCCGCCTGGACAAGTTCCTGTGTGATGTACTGTAGGTTACCCTGCTCTTGTGGGGGGGTTGGACTAGATGATCTTTTGAGGTCCCTTCCAACCCTTGGGATTCTGTGATTCTGTGAATAGATGAGTAAAAGTCTTCAGGTCTGGAATCCCTGAGGAAGTGACACCTTCCTTTGGTTCTTTTTCCACAGCTGTCCTGTTGTCTCCAGCACAGGGATGTGGGGAGTGCCAGGTTCTTGCAATGGCATGACTGGAAAGGAGCCCGTGCTCTAAAAGCCTTGCAAATCTGTTCTTTCCCGTAACTCCCTTTGGCTGTTCTTTCCACACAAGAGCTGTGTTCAGTATCTTAGGCACATACTTAAACAGACAAAATTGTATTATTGGAGTTTTGTCTTAAGCTGATTAGTTCAAAGAAAAAACCCAGAATGTATAAAAACTAGAACATTTTTTTTTTTATGAACTTGTGTACTATTTTTAAAACCCTGTTTTCATGGGGAAGAAATGCTACTTATAACTTAATTTCCTTCAATTCTTTTTTGTGCTAAATAAAAACAAAAAAATGGAACTAAAGACTTGCATCCAAACCAGAATAATTTATAGGAGTTTGATTCATGAAATATTAACTCCTAATTGCCCCAGAAACAGAGGAGAATCAGGAAACTTTCAGGCTGCCAGAAATACAGTTACCTTACAAGAAAAGAAGTGGTATTGTCTTCCATGTCTTTACTGTCAGGGTGGTGAGGCTGTGGATGCCCACTCGCTGGAAGTGTCCAAGGCCACGCTGGACAGGGCTTGGAGAAACCTGGTCTAATGGAACGTGTCCCTGACCATGGCAGGGGGCTGGAACTAGATGAGCTTTAAGGTCTCTTCCAATCCTAACCATTCTATGATTTTACTTTCTACAGTTGTATATATATAACTCAGATTATTATAATTATCACAGAGAAGCCTTTTATTAGTCCTGGAGCGATGACTTTTGTGTTTTGGTAAACTGAAGCAACATCTTATTATCTTGCAAGCTTCAATATCTAATATGAGAAACCACTCTCAAATTAGATGCAGTAGGAAACAATATTTTCTGTGTTGCAGACAATAAAGAGTATTCCAATTTCCATGTAGTATCTGTCATCATATAGGCCAAGAATGTAGATGAGTCAGATTTAGTTGTGGTTTTGTTTTTTTCTTTTTGCCTTTTTTTTTCCCAGTGACTGTATCTGTTATATCAAAATTTTGAGGTCCTACTGCAAAATCTTAAAGATTTTCTGTTAAGATATTCTGGATCTGTTTGTTTGTTTTGTTGTATTGTTGTAGTTTTAGATATTTTTGAGGTAGCTAATGAATGCCAACAATTTCTTGTACTCGTTTATCGTAAATTCTATAACTGTGCTTTGTGTTTGAAAACTTATTTTATGGTACAAATGTACGAAAGACCCTGTTTTGCTCGTGCTCGGTTTGCATGAAGTAAGTTTAGTGGGGTTTTTAAGTACTTCTAAGCTGCAAAACATAATTCAAAATACGATGTGAATTCCATATGCTTTTACAGCTATACAAAAGGAGTGCAAAATGATACCTTTTTAATACAGTAATGTTTTACAACCACTTTGCAGGACAATAAAGAAAAAAGTTATAAAAAGCAGCTCAGAATTGTGCAGTTCAGCTGTGTTCATGAGTATGCAACTCCCATTGTTGACAAATGACAGTTTCTTTACTTGACCTGGCACAGTATGAGGTCAAGAAATATTAATAAAATGCTTTCTTAACTGTTTATTTCTGCCTTTTTATATATATCCTTGTTGTGACATGGCAGAGCATTTGAGGTTAACTGCCAGGCTACCAGTGGGGTATGGAGTAAAGCACCTTTAAGCTTTTGCTAACGTGGTGCTTGGTGGTGATTCAGAGAGGGTAAGTTAACTGATTATAATTAGCTTTCTCTGCTATGGTAAAATGAGTTGCATAGAGAACACACTGAAAGCCAAGGGCCTCTAAATACTTTTCCCTTTTATGGAATGGAGCTCCCAGATCACCATTTCCTGGAGATTGTACTCTAAGCCTACACAGTGGTAAAAGAAAGTTCTCTGTATTCACTGGTCTATATCTGACTATGTATTTGAGCTCATGGGATCATTTTTTTCCTAACTATTTTAAGCAGTAAGTTCACAATAACAGAGCAAAACATTAAGAAGCACTTCATCGTCTTTTCTTTCTTTTTTTTTACTTTTTTGTCATTACATTGTCTCATCTTAGTGTGGGAATATGCAGAATTTGGTGAATAGGATAGGTTATTTGTTGTTTGGGGGTTTTTATCTCATTTTGTAGGTACATAAAGCTCGTGCAGACTAAGATTGTAGATCTTTGCCCACATCCACTTTTCTTGTGACATGTGAGTTAATCTCTACAAGTATTTAATTTCAAAAGGTAATTTTGAAGCTCTTGCAATTTCTAAAAGACAGGAATTTGGGTGAGGGGATTATTTAAGCTGATAAATCACTACAATAATAACATGACATCCTTTGGTAGGTTAGAAGTAGGCCAGGCAGTGTTTGATCAATGCCTAATGAAAGAAACAACAGTATCTTGAAACTGTTGTATTGACTAGATGCTAACATGTGCTTATACATCTTGACTGTTTTTGAAGTGCAGATTTTTTTTTTTTTTTTGTTTGCTCTTTCAGTATCTTCAGGGACAGTAATTACAGTTGTTTCAGTTGGTTTCTCACTGTATTGCATGTATTGTTAACATATCATTTCCTTCTTTGACTGAAACATGTTTATGCTTGTGGAAGGGAGATAAAACTGGCAAAGCTAATGGTAGTATGAGTCCAAAGGTGGTTCAGCTGGCAGATGAGCCAGGCTTAGAACCAGGATAGTCATGCCCTTTGCACTGTGGTTCAGGGTTCAGTAAGGCTGTAAGCTGCATTTGTAGATAGTGGGAATTTTGGGTTCAAAAGCTGTAGTCCTCCCTAATGCTCTACTGAAGAAGTAAAAAATGCAACTTCCAGGAAATGAACTTTCTAAGGACATTTCTTTCTTTTCGTCCCACATTTGTGAGATGCAGATAAGCTCCTCTAATTCTTGTTAGAGTGTTCTCATGAAGCCCCCTTTTCTTATGTTTTGACTCTCACTGACATTTACTGGGGCTATTTTCATTGCCCAATCAAATAGACATAAGGTCACTTCAGCAGTGATGGAAGATCATTTATTCACTAGTATCTTAAGGATCTATCATTTCTAACCATTCGCCTTTCCTACTAGTATCAGAAGGCAGTAATTGATTTGGAAGATAGCAGAACTCCTTGCACGGTAAATGCACAGCATGGCGCAAGAAGGTGGCTTCATTGAATATCTCCACTTATATTTACAAAATTTGATGTTTGTGCTTGTTAAGCACCAGAAAGTCTTTAAGAGATCTGGACTACTGATTTTAAGAACACTGCACAGTTTAAAAATAAGCTTTTAGATTGAAAAATAATAATTCAGGAGTTATAAATCATAAAGCTTATGAATTGAACAGTGCCCATATATATTTTGTTGAGATACCAATAAGTACTAACCCTTGCTTTGGCACCATAAAGGACTGCAGCAGTGCAGTCAGCATGTGCAAAGGCAGAATGTGTTTTAAGAAGCCTCAGAATATGAATAACCGTATGCAGCCTTTTGGCTGCTCCAGTAGAGTCCTCAGCACTGGGGTTATCTGGAGACATGTTAGGGAAAAATGTAAAGTCAGAAGAGATTTTCCTACTGATCAGCACCACACAGATATGGAGCTTTTTCCTAGTTGCAAGATAGCTCTGTAAGGAAATCAGAGAAAGGTTCTAATTGTGTCACAGATGGACTGAACTCCATCCACTCCAAATCTGGGACTTGTTAAGGTGGCGTAAATTCATCTTTCTACCCTCCGTTCTCTCTTGGCTGTACTTTCTGTGCTGCATCTCTAAGACAACATAGCTCGGGATTTGTCCCTTTCTATTCTTAGACAAGACTGCTGATTATTTTCTTTTTCTTTTAAATTTTTGTTTTGCTTTTGAAATGTGAAAAATGACCTGAAACATGATGGGCTTCATAGCTCTTTCTTGTTTCTTTTCTTTTCTTTCTTTTTTTTTTTTTTTTAATTTACTATGTACTAGGAACTCAGCTAAGACTAGGAATAAACCACCTTGATGCAATAGCTTATACAGCTCCACACAGGACTGCAGACGCTCATTGGTCATGACTTGAAATAATCCTGATTTTTCAGGCTCAACATTCATTATCAGAATCCTTATAATTTCATAAGGCAAACATTAAGAGGGATTAGATGAACAGCCAAATTTCTATCTTCCGTGTTAATACTTGTGTAGAGATTGTTTTTACAGTCAGATAGATCTACATTGAATTTCATGTGAGGTGGCCCTGTATTCTTCTTCTAGTAAAAGAGAAAATTTAGTTTCTAATATAACGTGAAATAAATCTAATAAAAGCATGGGTCTTAACTGCTTCTGTAGTCCAAAGTTTTCATGCATTCTCCAGGTTTTACAACACCAAAATTTTTCTGTGAAAGCTGAGGTGAAGAACTTGTCACTACTGAGGCTGTTTTAGTATTTCCTGTGAATGGGTTTTTCTCTTTTTGTTGGTGTTGTTTTATTTGTTTTTAAATCAACATCATAAGTATTTCGACAGTTTTGTCAGCTTCAATAAACTGACATGTTCCTGAATACATTCTAAATACATTTCTTTTCCCTTCCCTGAAATCAAAAAGAAAACTCTAGAAGGTTAATCTTTCAATGCTGCTAAGTGCCTTGAACATCAAATCGTCTCTTCATCTTTAACCTCCTTGCTCCATCTATCTTGATTTCCAGAAAAGTAGAAGAATTGAGATGAGATTAGTAATACAGATTTGGGAGAAGATAACATGTTTTGGAAGTTGAACTCTTTGGCATACTGTTAAACTTGTTATGTTATTGTTTGAGTGTATAACTCCATTCTGTACACAGCTGTGAATTAACTGTAAAGAGAATATAGTTAACTATTAGTAGTCCAGACAGAAACTTTGCACCAGATTGTCTCTTTTAACAGCGTCGTCTGTCATCTGTAGGCATTGCCAAGGAGCCGATTATGAGAGCTGTTCCTTAACTAGCCGGTAGGTGTCATAGTAAATCTTGTAATACGTAACACTGTAGCTACAAGGATTAGTTCTCAAAATTTCGCATGACAGAGTGCTGTGCAGGCTTTAATGCTAACAA
This sequence comes from Lathamus discolor, assembly GCF_037157495.1. Taxonomy (NCBI): domain Eukaryota; kingdom Metazoa; phylum Chordata; class Aves; order Psittaciformes; family Psittacidae; genus Lathamus; species Lathamus discolor. The sequence continues at coordinate 59,260,192 of NC_088889.1, read as the reverse complement.
TATCCTTGTGAAGGCAGTAGCTCCCATATATAATAATAAGAATCTTCTCAGATAGTGGGCAGTGATTTTTATTTCTTTTTTTTTTTCTTCTTTTATTTGTGCATTACAGCCTTTTGGCCTCTGAAATGTCCGTCACAGCATTGTCTTGTGCAGATGCACACCAAGTCTTTGTACAATCCACTTAGGCCTTGATCTTGCTTAAAGGAAGAGTGCCACCATCTGGGTTTCCAGTTTTACTCCTTTCTTCGATATCTGAGCTCATGCTATGTCGCATTAGGACTTTGCTGGTTACTAAAAGGCACATTACATATATCCGGGGTGCTATTTCCCTCTTACAGGATTTTTAGAGGTAGTTTGATCACAGGCAAAACAGTCATAGTAACAACAACAACGAAAAAGAATAATCTGTAAAATAGAGGAAAGAGATGGAAATAGTTTCAAAATGGAAGGTTATCCATTTTTAATGTTTTTACTAAGTTATACTTGACCTTGAAAGCTTTAGGTAATAAACCAAAAGATAGCATTTTTAATTTTAAACTGCAATTCTATATGTTATTGTAAGTGATCTTGGCGAATATAGAGTTTTAACCAGATTTTATTTGTTTACTTGTCATCTCACACAGCCTGCAGATCACGAGGCCTCAGTACTAATGCCTTCATGCTAACTGGAACCAAATATTCTCAGCAGTGCACGGTCCTGTTAGTCCACCTTGCAGTTCCACGTGCCTCACACTGCCCACCATGCCAACCTTACCTGAAGACAAGGGACAATCAGAAGAGGCACAACACAACATTTCTCCTCCAGCCAAAGTAAGCACTCTTACAAAGGTGTTTTCTGACAGTTCTTGGAAACCTGAGGTTGAAACCTCTGTGTGTATTTAGGAATGCATAAAATAAAATCTAATCATTGCTGTGTATTAGTATGTTTTGATTAATTGATGAAGCTATGAATGACCTTTCAGCTGATATTCTTAGAATTCTTCAAATATTTTATAGACTGAGGAATGTGAACTGAAGTTGCTCAAGCATTTGTTTATCAAATTGATCTAGAGACTTATGTGGCTGGCTGTTCTGAACCAGTTATATATGAAAGCTGTCCAAAAATGTCCATTGTGGTGCTATTACAGAAAACTTCAACCTCTGAGAAAGGAACTTAGACTTGTACAGTAGCCTTCAAACATCTAGTGTTGTCTTTACAGATTTAGAAGATGCTATGCAATTCATGTGTGTGTGAAAGATGGGAATCTGCTTTTTGGTTTCTAGTCTTTCTCTGTGCTTTATTTGCCACAGCAGTAGCTGAACATATACTGGAACTACACAGAGAGCAGGTGGGTGCTCCCCAGATTTTGCTACTAAAATTTGTGGCATCTGCATGTTTTTACATATTTTATGTGCAGGTAAATTTTTAAAAAATCAATAAAACAGTATCATTCTCCCTTTTGAATAATTCAGACCACTGCTAAAAAGTAATTTTATGTTCTAATAAAGTGAGAGGGTTTTTTTTAATTGTTAGATTAGGTGAAGTAAAGAATCTTACTGTGATTACAACATCACTGGTTGTACAGATCATCCTGTTTAATGCATACTGGTATAAAGAAAGAAAGGATTTATAATCTGGCACATCCTCAATTCAAAATGTATGACTGTCACTGAGGACACTATATTCTACATTTTAGGTGAAAACATCCGCTACTTTAACATTGTTGGAAAATATTGTCAGCAGCGAGCCCTACACTGATTTGTCATGCATTCCATCCAAATTGCACATTGTGCTGAGTATTAGTTTCCTGTCTTCAGATAAACACCCCAGATACATGCAAGTTAATTAGACTATTAGCTGAGAACATATATTAGGTCAAGAAGATTTTAAGATTTTTTTTTTTCCCTTTCCCTCCCTTTTTTTTTAACTCACCCATGTGAAGAGTATTTTGGTAGAAAAGACTTGCTGGGTCAGATATACCCAAAGAGAAAAAAAATGTGAAAGGCTAGCAAACATTAGTGAATCTAAGGCTGAGTGTGCTTGTCAAATGGGAGACATGAAAAATTCTAAACACCTAATCTAATATATATATATATATACATTATGCAAGCCTTTTAGAGATAGGTCTTGAATGAACTATGATAATGTGATAGTTTGTGAATCAGTTAACTGTGCAAAATGCTTCTTTTTAGATAAATTGGGATTTTTAGGCACAAAGTAACAGTGAAAGGATTTTAATCAACACACCGTTCATGAGCCTACTTAAGGACTGCAACTAGTCAATGCTGTGAAGTATTCCATCTTGTTCATACATTTTACCACTCTTGGGTCTTGCTGCAGTCCAAGTTGTACAGCATGGCTATATAATATGGAAAATAGCTTATCATTGTGTGATAAGGACTTGCAAGCAAGGGGAGGTCATCAGAGGGCACACACAACTGGTGAACTTGTTTTCTGCATTAAACAAAACTTTCCAAGTCTGGAATCTCATCTTATCTAAAGTGGTGTCTGGTGTCTAACAATTTCCTCATTCTATTTCAGGAGATACTTCCCCACCTTTTCCCTGCATGCACAAATGCGCACACATTCACAAAACAGTTCTGAGAAAATGAACCTTAAATCACATGTAGTTTCTTGTTTACTCCACGTATCTTTTACGTGATGGGAAGATCTAAAATTAAAGTTATGTAAAACTCCATCTCATTTAAAAGACTGCTTTCTGAGATATATAACTTTTCTGAGGCCTTTCAAATAAGTGCCTGTTTCAGGCCAAATTTGTTCTGAAATTCAGCTGAGACCTTTAATTAATTTCTCAGAATATGGCCAGCTGGCAGAGGGTTTTCTTCTTACTATTATCTTAATTTTTTTTCCTTAGTGCTTTAAAGAACTGAGGTGGTGTTACAGGAAAGCTTTCTCATCTGACTGGCCTGGCGGGGTAGCTCTTTTAGCAGAGATTTTATTTTTTTTTTCCCCACCATTACTGTTCAAATCCAACCAAATTTGGATGGATTATAAAACACCTAAAAATGCATTTCATGTATGCTTAATGAGGACTTGGTAGAGCTTAATAGCTGGAATGTCTGCAGATCCTATCCACCCTGTGTATCCCTGAGCCTTTTGGTTCTTCTATGGGCCATACTGCTTTTGCCATCAGCCCTGCAAAAGCCTCCCTGGTAGACTAGATGCCACATGACCATCTTTGTAGAGCATGTGGATCAGTTCCCACCTAAGTGATAGAGGTGGAGTCAGTTTTACCCTACATTTTTATAGAAGCGGATTTGGACAAAAAGGAAGCAAAAACTTGGTAGCAGGCAGTCAATGGGAGGGTGATGGAAAACTTCTGTATCATCTTTGTGTAGATGTACAACTCTAAGCTGTGAGACAGCTTAAGCTTCCTGTTAAAGCTTCTCTTCCAAGATCTGCATATAGTAATCTTCTGAGTACTCTTCAGAGTATAAAGATATCTTTTGGGTCAAGCCAGCTGGCCCTGCAAAGAGCTTCATGCTCTAGCTCTTCCTGCCCCTCTCCTGTGCAAATGTACAGTAGTTCTGGACAGTGGGAGGCATGTGTCTTCACCTAGAAGCTGAACTACTGTAGCTGTTGACCGAGGTTAATAATGTATTCTACCTGACCTGAACTAGCCTTGACTACAGCAATTTTCTTGGGGTTTTTTTTGTTTGTTTTTTATTCTTTTTAATAGGCTGGTTTTAGAGTCCTAAAATGGACTTGGTTGGCTTTAAAGCCGATGTTACATCATTCAAAAGCTTTTGCTTGTTGGTAGTCATGAGATTAGTATCAACAATGTGCTTGTGTACTCAGCTGCTTTGCCCTACAAGCAGGGCAGTCACCTGAATTTTTGTCATTGACTGTTAAGCAAAATACATTGTTACTTAGTAGCATTTTCTATAATATTACTAAAGATTGCTTTCAAACTATTATCATACAATGTCAGCTGTGAACTTGGATCACATATCATGCTTTTACATTCTAACATTTCCAATATTGCAAGGATATTTTCCTTAAAGTTTAAACTTGTTATTGTTTTCTTGGCATATTTCTGATTGTTCTCTCTTGTGACTGATAATCTGGACTTGCCAAGGAATGTCATATAAGAATTATGAGCATAGAAATGTGGAGCTGTCCAAGCAAAGCATATTTTATTGCCTTTGAGAGGAAGAAGGGTTATGTTATATACTTTAATATTATACCACTTTCAAAATGCTTCTCTAGTTCTTCAATGTTATCAGAAAATTATTTCAACAAGAATAAAATGCAGCACTGGTCGCGATGGTGAAAGGAGTTCTGTTGTATCTGATATATATTAGCAGTCACATAATCATTAGCTTTCTGTGTGTATGTAATTCCATTTCAATTTCTAATCTTGGCCACTTGTTCATTATGACAAACCTTATGACTATGCTAATTTCTCCACATGACAGTAGTAGACCGAAATATTCATTGATAGATTTTGTTTCAAATAACTGAAATTATTTAATTTTCTGTGTTCTAAAATGTGAACTTCTGAAACTGTGAGCCATTTTAGATGCTTCGTTCTGTAAATGCCTAAAGTAGTGCTTGTAACAGCTTTATTACCTGCCTACTTAATGTTACTAAAATAAATGCTATTCTGAATTCATTACACTTGTGTCAACTTCTAGTAGGCAAACATCCTTAAAAGGAGTAATCAGAATAGAACAGCAAATGTTCTATCAATAAAAATAAAATTAACGGTTGAAGGTAATTGGCTTTTTGCCATGGATAGCAAACATGCTCTTTTAGAAAATCAGAAGCATCCCTTCCTTGAGTAGTTCATGCCAGGCCTGTCAGTGTTTAAGAGGCATTTGAACAAAGCCCTTAATACCATACTTTAACATTTGGTTATCCCTGAAGTGGTCAGGAAGTTTGGACTAGATGATCATGGTGGGTTCTTCCAACTGAAAATGTTCTGTTCTGTAATCTAATCCAACGCCCACAGAAGTAAAAATTTCTTATGAAACTTTGGGATGCTATTTCATGAAAAACTGAGATTTTAATAATTAAATAAAATACTTGTATATACAAGTGCCTACCAGGAGCAATTAGTATTGAAGGATTTAGAAGTTATTCTGTAAATTTTACAAGTTGACTGATGGCAGTCCCCTGGCACTTTTGGGAATCTTTCCCTCCAGCTATAAATACTCACAGTACTATGACATGTTCTACTTACTTCATGATTGTACCCTAAAATAAAAATTGCAGCTTCTAACAGGTACCTACCCTCCCTCATGATTTTATGTGAATCGCTTTTCAACTTCTTGACTAACTGTAAACACCAGATTGCTTCTGTAGCCTTTCAGTGGTGTAGGTTGATTTTTTTTTGGGGGGAGGGAATCTGAATGTAGCAGATGCAGTACAAGTACTATTTTTTGACTACATACTTTAAATTTCTGTTGAACTGCATTTCTGTATTTGTCACAAACCATCCAGGACACTATTGTTGAAGGGACAGCATGCAGTACACCTTCTATTGTTCTTCCAGAGAATGCTGTAGCACCAGACATGGAAATTGGTAAAAATCTGGTTAACAGGTACTGTGTAATACATTACTGAACTATGCATGACTTGTGTTTCTAAAATATTCTTTGAAGTGTATATTCTAATAAAACATTATCACTGTATCTCTATTTGTAATTTTATCATATTGTCTTTGCATTTTGATGATTATTTTTTTGATGCAGGAAAGGGGGAAGGAGCAGGAATATTATTGATACTAAAAGAGTAGTTTCATATAATACAAAGCCTGCCAACCTGACTCAGTATACTTTCAATTTACATGTACTTTCCTATCTTTCAGAATAGTATAATTTGAAACAAAAATTAAAATTAAAATTTTGTGTAATTTGGACCAAAAGCTGTAACTTTTGAAGTCCATCCTTGTGCTAGCAAATAGAATATAGCCTGATGAGGGGAAAATTGTTTGGTCGAATCCTTTTGTAGGCATACAGTGGTGTGCATGTGCGCTACAATACTACACCTACTACAGGGATGACTGACAGTTTGATCCTTGTGTTCTGTGCGTGGTAATGAGCAATAATTTCCTTCTGTCCATTTTAACCTTTACTTAGATACAGTCAGTGAGCAACTGGGACCAAAAAAAGTACAACTGAGCATTTTTATGTTTCCTGAAGTATTCCCCACCTTGGAAATTTTTCAGTTCAGTAGCTAAATCTTAATTCTGGTCTACTAATTATATAGGTACACCAGTAGTGCTGCCTTTACTCATATAAACATTTCCACAGAACCAATAAGATCTTTGTAGACTTATGGACATTTAGGCAATTAATCATTATAAGACTTAAAAAATCTACTGTTTTTTAAGTACCGAAGATGTTAAGTTCCTCAAGGTATGGTCAGCCATCAGTGTTAACTCTCACAATTGAGTGTATCTTATATACAGAGTCCGTGTTGTCTGGTTCCTTCTTGGATTAAGGAACTAGCTGTATTACCATTGTATGACAATATTTTTAGTATCGCACTGAAAAATAGACATTGTAGCAATAATATTTGCTATCTGTTGAAATTTTTTTGTCTATTGAAAGGAAAATGCAGCAACAAACTGCTGTTTGCTGTGTTATTCCTAAAAATAATCTGTTTGAATGATCAACTGAAGTTTGTTTTAATGAAGAAGGAATGGTTTTGGCAAAAGATAAGCTTGCAATGTATTACAGTTTGTATGATAAGGCTTATTTTTGAGGGCAGAAAATTTCTAAGGAAGGCTTATGATCATAAGGTGCAATTTTTGCTAACAGTTTTTGCAAGTATTTTATTCTTTATACTTAGCATTTTATAGTTTTATGAACTGCTGGAAATCTTCTTGACAGGTTTAGCATATTATACATATCTTTCAGAATAAATTTACCTTCCAGTCAGTCTTGAGGATATTATCTTGGTATTGACTTAGAACACACACTGTTTTACATAACTTAAGATGATGCTGGTGAAGCTACTGAGCAGGGATATCTTCAACTAGATCAAGTTGACCAGAGCTCCATCCAGCCTAGCTTTGAACATAGACTGACACTGCTGACTAACTTTGTTTCGTAGGACAGTATTCTGAGGTATTAGAGTACCACAGTATTATTAGCCAGCATCTTCTAATTTTTTCTTCTAAAGCCAGTTAAGGTTGCTCACTTCTTTTAAAGTCCTGAATTAAAAGCATTGAAAAATGAATTACTGGACTATTTTTTTTTTTCCTATCTAAAAAACAGGTGCAACAACTGCAGGCTTCTTTTCCAGCTCTCTTCTTTCCCTTCCTCCCTTGTATCTGTTCAGTCCTCCTTACTGTTTTAATGAAGCTGCAAAAAAACCTTCTGCAGCAACTGTAAATTGGGATAGGACCACATTCCTGATTGCTTGAAAGAAAATAGGTATCAGCTGAAGATTCAAGAAGATAATGTTTCTGAGCTAGACTGCTGGACAACTTAAATGACTAGCTTGAATATTATAGTGCAGTAAGTTTTAAAGCAGATATTTGAGCCTGCTCAGGCAGACAGGGCAAGAATACCACCTTGAGGTTAAGCATATGTGAAAGTAAGCTGTTGAATGGAAATAATAATTCTGTTTGAAGTTTTAAACTTCAATTAAATTTTGAGTTGCTTTAAGGTTATTTTCAGTCTTCTGATAACGCATACTTCTTGACTGGGATTCTTGAGTTATTGACCTGCCATTAGACTTAAAATATGGGAGAAAATTGATCAGAAAGTATTGATCATAAATCTATACTATAATATCCTTTTATTTTTAAAGTGTCCTACACAAAATCTCAAGATTATTTAAGAGTGAGTGTTACAATGCAGCCATTTAAAAGCAGCATTATTTGCTGGATCAGTGTTTAATTTTCTGCAGTCATTTGAGACCTTCACCTGGTTTTCAATCTAGAAAGTTCCTAGATTGCTATATAGGATTGACAGTGTGGGGGCAAAAGAAATTCTTCCAGTCATAAAACTTAGTTTAGGAAGCACTAAAAATTTACGAAGACTTTGTTTTTTTTCAATGTACCATATTTACATGAGTTCTAATTAATGATAATGAACTAAAGAAAAGTAGATTTTTTTGAGAAATCAAAATTCGCAGTGTATGAGTTTATCAGAACTCCTTTGTGAGAGCAATTTCTATAATTTTCTTTCTTTCTGCAATCTTCCTCCATTTTCCAGTTGTTTGGATATGAGAGGATTTACAATAAATTCTTTTAGTTTTACTATTTTTTTAATCAAAGAAAAGTGCTTTCTTTTTATTGATACTCTTTTTTTAAAGAGAAGTAGAACGGGTTTTGGTGGCATACTCCTATAATTTTGTTTGTTCTTTTTTCTCTCTAGGCCTCATAGTCCTCATAGGAGACATTCTAACCGTGCCACTAGGAATCCAACAAGTTCATTGACTTCTGTTGGTAAGAAGTAATTCATTTAAGCCAGGATGTTTTCTCAGAAAATGTGATGTGCAAAAAAGGCCTAAATATAGAGTCTGACTGTGTATTGGCTACAGCCTTTTTCCTGTGCATACTGACTGTAATTGCGTACACAGGGAGGGAATACTGCTAGCATGTTGAGTTGTGATAATGAGTTTATGATCTATAGTGGATTTGCTGCAGACAGAAGCAGGGAAATATGCATATTGTTAGTTTCATAAAGTTGTTAGGTTAGTGTGTTAGCTTAGCAATTTTAGATGGCTGGAGATCTACATGCTTAAAATTCTTGTTGTATGCAAAATGTTTAATAATACTGGTTTTGTTATTTTTGAACACCTGGAATTTTATTAGCGAGGACCTTAAAAGACTGTTATGTCTCCAGTTAGAATCATAGAATAGAATCATAGAATAGTTAGGGTTGGAAAGGACCTCAAGATCATCTACTTCCAACCCCACTGCCATGGGCAGGGACACCTCACACTAAACCATCCCACACAAGGCTTCATCCAACCTGGCCTTGAACACCGCCAGGGATGGAGCACTCACAACCTCCCTGGCCAACCAATTCCAGTGTCTCACCACCCTAACAGGAAAGAATTTCCTCCTTATATCCAATCTAAACTTCCCCTGTTTAAGTTTTAACCCATTACCCCTTGTCCTGTCACTACAGTCCCTGACAAAGAGTCCCTCCCCAGCATCCCTACAGGCCCCCTTCAGGTACTGGAAGGCTGCTATTAGGTCCCCACGCAGCCTTCTCCAGGCTGAACAGCCCCAACTTTTTCTACCTGTCTTCATACTGGAGGTGCTCAAGTCCCCTGATCATCCTCGTGGCCCTCCTCTGGACTTGTTCCAACAGTTCCATGTCCTTTTTATGTTGAGGACACCAGAACTGCACACGATACTCCAGGTGAGGTCTCACGAGAGCAGAGTAGAGGGGCAGGATCACCTCTTTCGACCTGCTGGTCACGCTCCTTTTGATGCAGCCCAGGATACGGTTGGCTTTCTGGGTTGTGAGCACACACTGACGGCTCATGTTCATTTTCTCATCAACCAGCACCCCCAAGTCCTTCTCTGCAGGGCTGCTCTGAATCTCTTCTCTGGCCAACCTGTAGCTGTGCCTGGGATTGCTCCGACCCAGGTGTAGGACCTTGCACTTGTCATGGTTGAACTTCATAAGGTTGGCATCAGCACACCTCACAAGCGTGTCAAGGTCCCTCTGGATGGCATCCCTTCCCTCCAGCATATCAACCGGACCACACAGCTTGGTGTCTTCGGCAAACTTGCTGAGGGCACACTCAATCCCACTGTCCATGTCAGCGATGAAGATGTTAAACAAGACCGGTCCCAACACCGATCCCTGAGGGACACCACTCGTTACCAGTCTCCAGCTGGACATCGAGCCATTGACCACAACTCTTTGTGTGCGGCCATCCAGCCAGTTCTTTATCCACTGAGTGGTCCATCCATCAAATTGGTATCTCTCCAATTTAGAGACAAGGATGTCGTGTGGGACAGTGTCAAACGCTTTGCACAAGTCCAGGTAGATGACGTCAGCTGCTTTACCCTTGTCCATCAATTCTGTAGCCCCATCATAGAAGGCCACCAAATTGGTCAGGCAGGATTTCCCCTTAGTGAAGCCATGCTGGCTGTCACCAAGCACCTTGTTGTTTTTCATGTGCCTTAGCATGCTGTCCAGGAGAATGTGCTCCAAGATTTTACCAGGCACAGAGGTGAGACTGACTGGTCTGTAATTCCCTGGGTCTTCCATTTTCCCCTTCTTGAAAATGGGGGTTATATTTCCCTTTTTCCAGTCATCGGGAACTTCACCTGACTGCCATGATTTTTCAAATATGATGGCCAGTGGCTTAGCAACTTCATTCACCAGCTCCTTCAGGACCCACGGATGGATTCCATCAGGTCCCACAGACTTGTGCGCGTTCAGATTTTGAAGATGGTCTCGAACCAGATCCTCTCCTACAGTGGGCCCAAGGTCTTCATTCTCACAGTCCCTGCGTCTGCCTTCTAAGACCTGGGTGGTGCAGTCAAAGCCTTTGCGAGTGAAGACCGAGGCAAAGAACTCATTCAGAACCTCAGCCTTCTCCAAATCCTGTGTAGCCAGTTCTCCCGAAAGCTTCCTCAGGGGGTCTATTTTGTCCCTAATCTGTTTTTTGTTTGCTACGTACCTGTAGGATCCCTTCCTGTTATCCTTAACATCTCTGGCTAGGTTTAATTCTAACTGGCCCTTAGCCTTCCTAACCTGGTCCCTCGCTTCCCGGACGACATCCCCGTACTCTACCCAGGCCGCCTGTCCTTGCTTCCATTTTTTATAAGCCTCTTTTTTCCTTTGAATTTTCCTCAGCAGCTCCTTATCCATCCAAGGAGGTCTCCTGGCCCTTCTGCCTCACTTCCTTCTAGTTGGGATGCAGCACTCCTGAGCTTGTAGCAGGTGATCCTTGAATATCAACCAAGAGTCTTGGGCCCCCCTGCCCTCCAGGGCTATATCCCATGGAACCTTACTAAGCAGGCTCCTGAAGAGGCCAAAGTCTGCTCTTTTGAAGCCCAGGGCAATGAGCTTGCTGCACGCTCTTCTCACTGTCCTGGGGATCTCAAATTTGACCATCTCGTGATTGCTGCATCCAAGGCTGCCCTGGAGTACCACATTCTCAACAAGCCCTTCCCTGTTGGTGAGCACAAGGTCAAGCGTGGCACCTCTGCTTGTCGGCTCCTCTATTACTTGCAGAAGGAAGTTGTCTTCCACACAATTGAGGAACCTGCTGGATTGCTTGTGCCGTTCAGTGCCATCGTTCCAACAGATGTCAGGGTGGTTGAAATCCCCCATGAGAACAAGGGCCTGCGAGCGTGAGGCTGTTCCTATCTGTCTGTAGAGTGCTTCATCCACAGGTTTTCCTTGGTCAGGCGGCCTGTAACAGATCCCCACAGTAATGTCTCCCACGGCTGTTTTCCCTTTAACCCTGACCCACAAACTCTTTGTAAACTGCTCACCTGCCCCCAGACAGAGTTCCATACTCTCCAGCCTATCCCTAACATAAAGGGCAACTCCCCATCCCCGCCTGCCAGGCCTGTCTTTTCTAAAGAGCCTGTAACCTTCCATTCCATTAGTTTGGATTTAACTTCAAATGAAATCAGGCTATCCAGGGAAAGATTTTCTTCAATTCTTCACTTTCTAATTAATCTCTTATGAAGTATTTAGTTCTGTTAGTTTTCTGGTAGCTACCTGTGGAGTAAATTGTTATTCAAGGGGACTAATGTTGTGGATGCAGGTTTGTGCGTACAACAAACTGAGGTAAATGCTTATCCTGTTAAGTGAGTGGCAGAGCTCCCATTAGTTGTTAGTCTTGGTATGTTTGCATTTGGAGTGTTACTTGTCTCAATTTATGTATTTAATGTAAAATAGAAGTTGAACAGGGCGGACGGAATGTTTATTCTATCATATATAAAGGATGAAGGAATAAGGATATGAGAGCTCTTGCCAATACAAGATGGACTGGAGGGGAAATCAGAAATACAGAATAAATTTTTTAAATTCTTTTTATCTTTCCAACAATGTTACTTTTTCCCAGCAATTAATCTGACTTGAGCCGTTATCACTGCTGTATGCTGTACGTATAAAGAACAACTTTACACTCACTACAGAGTCAAGCATTGGAACAGTTTGCCCAGACACGTTTTGAATCTCAATCCCTTGAGGTTTTTCAAGTCCAGATTGTCCTGAAAGACCAGTAACCTGGTCTGATTGCACCAGTCATTCTGTTTTGAACTGGTTGGACTAGATGACCTCCAGTAATCCTTTCCAATGTGCATTACTCTATGATTCAAGATGTTGCTTTTCAAAGTTAGGCATTTTCTAATTGAACCTTCTCAGAGGAAGTCTGACTTGCCTGAAAGAAACGTAATTTCATGGACATGTACAAAATCATAAACTTGCAGACCTGAAATAATCAATAACTGATTCTTTGAACACTTGTCATTTGTAACTAGCTGCTGAGATGGGACACAGGAGGAGAAATTAAAGGGAATTTGATGGGGAAAAGAGAAAATGGCAGCGAAAGGGAAGGGAAACAGAATTGTGGTGACGGGGCAGAAGGCAAGGCAAGTATAAAATGGCAAAGATGTTGAGTATAGTGAGGAAAACATATCTGTTTAAGGAGGATAGAAATTACCACACCTTGCAGCTTTCCTCTTTTTCTGGCCCAAGGAAAGTGGCATGGGAAGTCCTTCTCTCAAATTTTCAACACACAAATCTTAGTATAAAAGAAGACAGATATTTCATTAACAATAGATTGCTTTAAGAATACCCTGTGTATGGGCATGCTTTCTGACAGCCTTGAAATTTGAATAAATCTATGGAAATTAGAAGCAACCTCCAAAAAAAAAAAAAAAAACCATCCCAACAAACAGCCCCCCTCTTCTGTCTCCAAATAAAAATCCCTTGACTTTTTGCTGCTTACTTATGTACTTAGCTTTTCTGAGGACTGATTGTTCTGTAATTGATCTTGTCAAATCAAAAAATGTTTTTCTTGTATTACCTGATGACTTCCCATCCCCTCACCCAAGCTGTTCTTTAGTAAGTTGTTCTTATTGCAAAACAGTGTTAGAAATTCCCTCGTCCCTAATGGAGGCATCTGGCTGCGCAGAGACAGTCACAACTGGTCTTTCTCTTTTTTCACAAAGCTGTTGTTAATGTGATCAAGTTGTTATTAATACCAGATAACTCTTCACACAATACAGTCATTGATTCACTCATACAGTTCACAGATTTTCTCATAGTTACCTGAGCATAAACATCTGACTTGCAGTCTGTTGTTGATGCTAGCGTGTGTCAGTGGCCTTGAATGGATTGAGCAGACTCTTGGTCATCTATGCAGATCGAAGAAGCTTGTTAGCCTGTAGAGTTTTTCAGCCCCTAAAAACCCTTTGCTTAATCGTAGTCTGGAGAACTGTAAAAATCAGTGTTCTAATTTAGTGTTTTTGACCAATTTGGAAGCCAGAAATTAGTGGGTTCTTTTTACAACTAAATAAAAATTGTTCAGAAAATAATGTACTAATCTAATGATCTAAGTGTAAGGCAGTGGCGTTCAGTTTGTGGTCCATGTATTCTCTAAAATATCAACATAAGTGGGCATGAGGAAAAGTAATCTTTAACAATCTTTAACCATTGGATATTCTAATGAGATGTGCAATTCCTTTGGAAAATTCTTGCGTGTCCCCCACATAGTAAAGTTTGATTAGCATTTTGAGATAGCTTTGCAATTCTCATGAGTTAGCTATTCAACTTCTGCCTGCATCTTTGCCAGATGCAACTTTACTGTTGTTTCTTGCATCTGTGCGAAAAGCTCTTCTATCTTCATAGAATAAAATCTTCGTACTTTCAAACTCTTCACTTGATTTTATAGGTTATTTGATGGCATCACCTCTATGTTAGAACTAGTTGCAAAGTGAGTTTGTAGGACCTCAGCCTTAAAAAATGACAAAGAAAATCCACGCAAAAACTGGGTCTCTGGAAGAAATGATGTGACTGCTAGCTGAGATGAATCTTACGCACTTTTACTGATAAATTAGAAAAACTTTATTAGAGACACAGCCAGAAAAGCCAGTTTCATATATCAGAGCATCTTTGGTCATAGTGACTTAATCTTAGCAAGTTACCAGTGGTTTTTGAGGACTTGCTCTAAACTTGAGGATGTAAAAATATTAGAAATGAGCAGACATTAATTCTTGTGAAATGCAGGCTCAAAGGTGTGCAGATTTGTTTCATAGTTGTTACCCCAAAATGCCACAATGTATCACAATGTTTTTATTCTGATGTTTCAAACCAGATAACAGCGGTCATGTGATTGACCTGGTAAATGATCAGTTACCTGATGTAAAAATATCAGAGGAAGACAAAAAGAAGAACCTTGAATTACTAGAAGAAGCAAAGAAAGTGAGTGAGAGGTTTCTCATGCGCAGAGGCAGAAAGTCAAGAAGCAGCCTTCCTGAGTCACCCACAGGTAGGTTAAGATTCTGAAAACAAGATTTCACATTCTACTTTAAAGATCCTCAAAGGCAGAAACAAGCGTCTCCTGTAATACATACACAGCTACTGCGTACTTACACTTTATGATTTTAAGGTCAAAATCCTTCTGCCCTTCCTCGCAATTCCATATAAAACAGAGCTGACCAATCTCTATATTCAGATGTAAAAGTGGAAGACAATGTAAAGTTTTTAAGTGCCCAAATGACACACTGCAGACACTGTAATGGGAACACATGCAGTATTTCTGTTGAAATGTGAAAAATGGTCACAAGTTCTTGTTTGTGAAGATTTTCATCCTAAAGTTCCTATTGCATATAAAATTATATTTAAATGGCAAGATACATGCTGCTGAAAAAAACTTTCCCATAGTTACACAGACTTTTATTCTGAGCTTATTCATAAACTAAACTGAATGGATCAGATCCTCCTCTAAAAACAGCAGAAGAAAATTTTTTTGTTTGAGATTGTCAATCGAAATTATTTTTCCCCTCATATGAAGTGCTTGAAAACTAGGAGGAAATGCCATTTTATCGTGGAGTAGGGCTTTCATTTAGCTTTGAAATACCATTTCAAAACAAAGTTATGTCTTAAAATCACTTGACACTTTCTGGAGGGGGGAAAAACAAGAAAGAAAGAAAGAAATACACTTCAAACTAAATTTCGCTTTTTTTTTTTTTTTTTTTTTTTATTTCTTGTGAATCCTTCTCTTATGTATACTTCTCTGCAGAACTTCAGTCAGAAAAGTGAGGAGAATAAGGATTCTGTATGCCAACAGAATCTCAATTAAAATGATTTGTCAGGTTCTGGACAAACACACGACTGACGACAATGCGATTCATGTTTTAATCTTAACTGAATTTTGAAAATTCAAAAACTAGAAACTTGGAAAGTAAAATTACCTTGTTTTGTTTTTGTTTTTGTCTTTGTTTTAATGAAGCAGTTTCCCCTACACTTAGTCCTAAAGTTTCACCAGTAGCATCTCGGAGCAACTCTCTCACTCTTCCAGTTCCATCAGGTAAAATGATCTATGCAGGCTCAAACTTCAACTTAAAAGCTCACAAAAAATGTATTTTTAAATATTCCTTGGGAAGTCAAAATCGGTAGATTCAAGGATCTCCTGAATATGTCAAAGCTCATGAATGCCCATATATATATTTTTACATAAATATTTAATTGTATTACATGTTCTGGTTTTTAATTCTTTTCAATAATGGAGTTTTGAGAAGCTTTAATGATCTTTCACTTACTATCTTTTAGATATTTTTCCCTCCATTTGAATGATATTTTCCACATTTAAATTTTTTCTTAATATATTATGTGGAACTGCGTATCTGTGTGTTTGATAATGCTGTAGTAGTAAAAATTTTGGGCAAATTAGGATGTGCCCTAATTATGTGTGTGTCTCTCTAGGGTCTGATGGATGCACAACCACTAGTGTCGAGTCAGTATGTCTAGGGCAGGTAAGAAAGAGCTGAATAGTCTGTACAGTAACCTGGTTATTACAGTACTACATTACACTATGCTTGTCCCTGAGGAAAATGGGATGGGTTTAATGCCGTTTTATTTACCTGGACTGTATTACTAATATGTTGGTTTTTTTCTGCAGAGTGAGGGACTAGTAAATGTTTATTCTAAAGACAAAAATCCATGAGGTAATAAGCACAGAAGGATCATAGAGATCTTTTAACTGTAGAAATGGAAAGAGATCCAATATAATCCTAATCCATGGAAAAAAACTAACCACTAAAATAACATCATAAAGAAATAAATACTTCTTAAATAAATGTGACAAGTGTAAAAGTTAAAAAATTCAAAGTTAATCTATTAATGTCTGTATCTAACATTTACAGCATAGATGTGGAAGATAACCTTGTAAGGCAAGTTTTTTCTTTCTTTTTTGCTAGAATAACAGAACTGTGAAAGAGGATGAGAGGCAAACTGTAGAGGTAAGTGTTTCATATTGTTTTGAACAAAATTCACCTGTTTGTCTTGACATATATGATTTATTTATGTGACTAAGAAGGCTAAAAGACTGTTTGCTGAGTGACAAGAAAAATTATGCCATTCATTTGCACCTGAAAATGTAGCAAAGGACAGTGGATAGGAGGATGACCATGAGCCAGCAATGTGCTCTTGTGGCCAAGAAGGCAAATGGCATCTTAGGGTGCATTAGAAAGGGAGTGGTTAGTAGGTCAAGAGAGGTTCTCCTCCCCCTCTACTCAGCCTTGGTGAGGCCGCATCTGGAATATTGCGTCCAGTTCTGGGCCCCTCTGTTCAAGAAGGACAGGGAATTGCTTGAAGGAGTCCAGCGCAGAGCCACAAAGATGATTAAGGGAGTGGAACATCTCCCTTATGAGGAGAGGCTGAGGGAGCTGGGTCTCTTTAGCTTGCAAAAGAGGAGACTGAGGGGTGACCTCATCAATGTTTACAAATATGTGAAGGGTAGGTGTCAGGATGATGGAGCTAGGCTTTTTTCAGTGATATCCAGTGATAGGACAAGGGGCAATGGGTGTAAACTGGAACATAGGAAGTTCCACGTTAACATCAGGAAGAACTTCTTTACTGTAAGAGTGACAGAGCACTGGAACAGGTTGCCCAGGGGGGTTGTGGAGTCTCCTACACTGGAGATATTCAAGGCCCGCCTGGACAAGTTCCTGTGTGATGTACTGTAGGCTACCCTGCTCTTGCAGGGGGGTTGGACTAGATGATCTTTTGAGGTCCCTTCCAACCCTTGGGATTCTGTGATTCTGTGATTCTGTGGAGTTAAGTAAGCCTTTACATCCTATCACGCAGTTTGCTTTAGATCTATTAAAATCAATATATTAAGTAACTTTATAAGTAAGTTTAAAGTGCCTACTGTAGCTACTTTGGTTTATGCTGGTGTTTTAGACAGACATCCTCTTCCTTTGATTCAGTGGAAGAGGTTACTGTACCTCACATTCTGTACCTCTGATGGGATGTTACTGCTCCATACAACTACTGGTGAAGCAGTTTATATGCATGTTTCCTGATTTGTTTTAGGTAATATCAGATGGCACTTTAAAAAGATGTTGCTGTGAGTGCATTGATGATAATTTCTTAATGCAAATGGTGGACGTACCAACTAGGGGAGCAGCGCTGCTAGATTTAGTACTCGCCAACAAGGAGGGTTTGGTCGAAGTGGTGACGGTCAATGGCAGCCTTGGCTGCAGTGACCATGAGATGGTGGAGTTTAGGATCCTGTGTGGGAGGAATAGAATACCTAGCAAAGCCACAGTTCTGGATTTCCGAAGGGCCAACTTTGGCCTCTTCAGTCAACTGCTAAGGGAAGTCTCATGGGAAAGTGTACTAGGCGGTAAAGGGGCTCAAGATAGTTGGTTAGCATTCAAGGACCGCTTCTTCCAAGCTCAGGATCGGAGCGTCCCAATGAGTAGGAAGTCAAGTAAGGGATCTAGGAGACCGGCGTGGTTAAACAAGGAGCTGCTGGGCAAACTCAAGTGGAAAAGGAGAATCTATGGATTATGGAAGGAGGGGCTGGCCGCTTGGGAGGAATATAGGACAGTTGTTAGAGGATGTAGGGAGGCAATTAGGACAGCTAAGGCCTCCTTGGAACTCAATCTTGCTAGTCGGGTTAAAGACAATAGAAAGGGCTTCTTCAAATACATAGCAAATAAAACTAAAACAAGAGGCAATATAGGCCCACTGCTGAACGAAGTGGGTACCCTGGAGACAGAGGATATAAAGAAGGCAGAGGTGCTGAATGCCTTCTTTGCCTCTGTCTTTACTCCTGCAGACTCTCCCCGAGGGCCCCGGATTTCTATAGCCCCAGAAGGAGTCAGGGCAAAGGAGGAGTTTGCTTTGGTAGATGAGGATTGGGTTAGGGATCAGCTATGCAAACTGGACATCTGTAAATCGATGGGTCCGGATGGAATGCACCCACGGGTGCTGAGGGAGCTGGCGGAGGTCATTGCTAGGCCACTTTCCATCATCTTTGGTAAGTCGTGGGAAACGGGCGAGGTGCCTGAGGATTGGCGGATGGCAAAGGTCACACCAATCTATAAGAAGGGCAAGAAGGAGGACCCGGGTAATTATAGACCGGTCAGCCTTACCTCCATCCCTGGAAAGGTGATGGAACAACTTATTCTTGACTCCATCACTAGGCATATCAAGGATGAGGGGGTCATTAAGAACAGCCAACATGGTTTTATGAGGGGGAAGTCATGTATGACCAACCTTATAGCCTTCTATGAGGAAGTGACTAGGTGGAGGGATGATGGTAGAGCGGTAGATGTAGTTTTTCTTGATTTCAGTAAGGCATTTGATACTGTCTCCCACAGCATCCTCATAGATAAGCTAAGGAAGTGTGGGCTTGATGATCAAGTAGTGAGGTGGATCGAGAACTGGTTGAAAGGAAGAAGGCAGAGAGTTGTGGTCAATGGCGCAGAATCTAGCTGGAGGTCTGTGACTAGTGGAGTTCCTCAGGGGTCGGTGCTGGGACCGGTGCTGTTTAATATTTTCATCAATGACCTGGATGAGGGAACTGAGTGCACCCTCAGCAAGTTTGCTGATGACACAAAACTGGGAGGAGTGGCTGACACACCAGAGGACTGTGCTGCCATTCAGCGAGACCTGGACAGGCTGGAGAGTTAGGCGGGGAGAAACTTGATGAAATTTAACAAGGGCAAGTGTAGAGTCTTGCATCTGGGGAAGAACAACCCCATGTACCAGTACAGGTTGGGGGTTGACCTGCTGGAAAGTAGTGAAGGGGAAAGGGACCTGGGGGTCCTGGTGGATAGGAGGATGACCATGAGCCAGCAATGTGCTCTTGTGGCCAAGAAGGCAAATGGCATCTTAGGGTGCATTAGAAAGGGAGTGGTTAGTAGGTCAAGAGAGGTTCTCCTCCCCCTCTACTCAGCCTTGGTGAGGCCGCATCTGGAATATTGCGTCCAGTTCTGGGCCCCTCTGTTCAAGAAGGACAGGGAATTGCTTGAAGGAGTCCAGCGCAGAGCCACAAAGATGATTAAGGGAGTGGAACATCTCCCTTATGAGGAGAGGCTGAGGGAGCTGGGTCTCTTTAGCTTGCAAAAGAGGAGACTGAGGGGTGACCTCATCAATGTTTACAAATATGTGAAGGGTAGGTGTCAGGATGATGGAGCTAGGCTTTTTTCAGTGATATCCAGTGATAGGACAAGGGGCAATGGGTGTAAACTGGAACATAGGAAGTTCCACGTTAACACCAGGAAGAACTTCTTTACTGTAAGAGTGACAGAGCACTGGAACAGGTTGCCCAGGGGGGTTGTGGAGTCTCCTACACTGGAGATATTCAAGGCCCGCCTGGACAAGTTCCTGTGTGATGTACTGTAGGTTACCCTGCTCTTGCAGGGGGGTTGGACTAGATGATCTTTTTAGGTCCCTTCCAACCCTTGGGATTCTGTGATTCTGTGATTCTGTGAGTGGGTTAGGTAATACTTATAAAAAATAGTGTGGCAGCAGAATTTTGGAGCAGTAACTAGAAAGGATGGGAGAGTAGCAACATATCAAAGGCAGAGATCACAACTAGGTTTTATGTTGGTTGCCTTAAATTGCTCACACAGGTGCCCTTAGGCAAAATACAGATTCTGTACCAAAGTAGCCAAGGTATAGGCAAACATTCTTTTGCCAGCTGTCCTGTGGAGATTGCAGCCAAATTATAATTTGTGGTAGTGCACACAAAGAGAGAAATGACAATAGTGTACAAGTCCATGCTTTTTTTTCCCTTGGGAGGTAAGAGACTAATGGAAAACAATCAAAAGAAAGTACCAGGGCTATAAGATACAGCCTTAAAGGCATATGCTCAGACAACCTTACATTAAGATGGTGAGAGACTTGGCTATATGAAGATTGATATATTGCTGTAATGGACTCTAGGATAAGAGGACATTCTCTCAAAAGTTCAGAAAAGAGATTCCCAATTCAGTGTTCTGTCAAGTGCATTTTAAAAATTATTTCTCTCATCAGCAGCACATGTTTAAAAGCAAAAGTAATGGCTTTTTATAGTGAAATTCTATCCTTGGGCAGAGAAAAGAGAAATCTGCATTTGTTTCTCTATCTTATGTGTGTCCCTCTACTTTCAGAATGCTGCAAAAGGACTAATTGATCGAAGGCAGAATGATCAAAGAAAGATTTCTCAGGGAAGGTTGGTTCCTCGTTCTGCTGGTTTTGAAAACTCTAAAGAGAAGCTCTCAGAACAAAAAGAAAACTTCGATCCACGTAAACACATGGATACTTCACCTAAATGCTCCCCTTCAGGTGGTGATGGTGGGAGAATGTCTCTTAATACTTACTTAAGTGTTTGTGAAAATGAACTTGGAAAATCGTTCCTCAAGAAAGCAAAAGAAAATGATGTTCCTCTAAGAACCCATCTACCAACATCAGGAAATATAGACTCAAAGCTAAAAATTCCTGTTCAAGAAATGAGGGACCATAAAGTTTCATTTAAACCAGAATTTAAACTGTGTGGACTTCGTCCTCCTCTACTACGGGCTGTATCATGGGATAGCTTGGAGCCTGGACAGAAAGATAAAACACCTTTAAAATTACCATCTGAGGAAGATAAAAGCTTTGTCATTAGTAACAAATCCAGCAATCAGTTAAAAGCGTTCAAAGACCTTCAAATCCAAGTTCAACCAGTTCGAATGCAGAAATTGACAAAGCTCAGAGAGGTGAGTCCCAGTCATCAGTCATTTCCTGGTTTAAACTTATTTTCCTATTTTACTAAACTTTTGATTTGCTTAGCATTATTTTTATAATTGCAAGAAACATACAGTAATATAATGGGAAACAGTTTCAGGAAAATTAATACAGAATTGTATCATGTTTTTACTTTGCAACTTTAATAAATTGTAACCTGTAGCTAAATTCCATGGAATTGTTCCATTTCTTAGTTGTCTTTAAATATGCATCAACTGCACTGTGGTATTGTCAATATGCACATATATGAATGTGCATATGCTCTTCCACGTGCAGGTTTTGGCTCCCAGGCATTAAAAAAAATATAGTATTGGTGTCAATAAAGTAGTAATTGCTTGCATTGTGACAGAAAGGTGAGTCTAAACCACAATACATCTCATAGTTGCATCATCTACATGACCTATAAACAGGAAATGGTTGATTAACAGTCATGTCATTTGTAAAATGTACTTGGGACTAAAGTGATCTATTTCGATTTCAAAAGTATTTTAGATCCGAAGAGTTTTTCCTTCCTTAGGATGTAACAACATTCTTTTTAAAAGTGTCTCTTATGCTCTTTTACTTCCTTTGCTTCCCTGTAATATGCTTTTTCTGCTCCTTCAGAATTGTCCTCAAATTCACAGTCTCCCACAGTATATTTGAGTAATTGACAGATTTCTTTATGTGTGGGATGAGACCTGTGTATGAACAGAAATCTTTAACTGAAGTTTGTAGACAGTTACTATACTCTCGTTTAAGTGCTTACAAAGTCTCTGCATATCATAAACTATTGTAAACTTTATTTGGATTTTAAAAATCCAAATTTTCAGCTGAGTGGTTTCGAGCCCTTTATTGGTTGGTATTCTCCCTTCTAAGGGCAGTAGTCCTGTATTTCAAGAATACTAGCTTTTGCAATAGCATTACATTTGCAAGTCTCAGGGGACGGGAAATTGTTTTGGTATGATCTTTTGCTTATTGAACATTCTCAGAGAATGTCTTAGTGTCCAGGGTTGTAAAACTTTACATCGTGCAAATGTGTCAGCTTCTTGAAGGGTAGAATTGGACTGTGAAATCTATAAAGTAATCTATTGTTAAAAAAATGTCTATATGATTGGTTAAAATTAAGAATTGAACCCTAATAATTAATCAGGGTATTGAAAAAAAGTCAAAATGAAATGATAACCCACCATCATAAAGTAACCACCATGTGTATAGCAAAAATTACTTCGAAAGGAAAAAAAGAAAATAGTAGTGCTTACTTTACTTAACAACCTAATAAGACTATTTTCTTTGACTTCCAGTAGTTAATACTTTAAGATGAACATAAGGCTGACAGGTGAGGACCTCAAATTCTGTACTTTGGTTAATTTGTTCCTAGTGTATTGCTTGGAAATGGTAGCTTAGTTGTTCATGTTTTTCTGTTGCTATTGCACACAACTTCTTTGCATATGTGTACTGGAATTCTTGATTATAGAGACACGTGAGCCATATGATTTTGAAAGTCCTAGAAGGTGTTAAGCACAAATAATATTTAGAATCAGAAAAATAATACATGGTACATGATTCTGGTTAGGTGAGATTTGAACTCTGGTAGGAATTACCTACTTATTAGCAAAAGCAGGTGTATGTGTCTTTTAAACATATTTGAGAATATTAAGGTAGAAAATCAGAAGATGTGTACACTTTTCCTTACCTGTAAGGAGTGGAAGCAGGGTACAGTAACAGTGAACTATTAGCTTGCAGCTGTAGCATTCTCTCTCTTTTCTGGGATACTTAATTATTGCTGTAGCTATATTCAAAACTGCTTTTTTTGCTGTTATTTACTAAAACTCTCATTTACCAAAACCTCTTTGAGTAAGGGGCACCTGCTGCACACCTCTGTCTGCATGACAGGAATCTTTCTAAGTAACAGGTGTATGAAATTTGAAGTATGTAGTATTTAAGATGTGTTTGTGAATGTATATGTGTCCATGCAATGTAGCATGTGACTAAAGCAATATAACTATAACAATATAAAAATATCCATTCTGTTTATTAGCTCAAATAAATGTTATATTTAGTGTCCACATGGCAGAGATCTTTAAATTGAGATTTCTAGTAAAGTTACTTAAAAATGTTATTGTTTTTCTTAACAGGAGCATATTTTGATGAGAAATCAAAATTTAGTTGGACTCAAACTTCCTGAACTTAGTGAAGCTGCTGAACAAGAAAAAGGTGCAGTATCATAAAACCTGGAATGAGTGTCTGTTATACATGGATTTTTATAACTGACTAATATGGAAGGGAATTCAGTTGCAATAATTGTGTAATGAAGCAGCCATGAAGAAGGGGACTAGCAGTAGAAATACCTGAGTTTCTTGATGATCTGAGGCAAGAAGATGCTGTAGGTATTATTACAACCAAATTAAAAGATTCATGCCTGGAACAGAGTCTAGGTTGTACCTAATAGATGAAGGACTGTCTCAAACTTCAGCCACATTCTGAAAAAAGTTTCAGCATTGATGGATTCAACGGATGTGACCTCTGCAAGATATTCTGGCTATAAGGGGGAATTTGATCCTTGAAAGTATTAATAAGAGATGGAATGCTTTATTCCTGCTTTATTATTCTACTATATGTGTGGCAAATATTGATATGGCATGTCCACTTTTGGTCCACAGCTCTACATCAACGTGGACAGGCAAGAGTAAGGCCAGAGAGGAGACATAAAAGCGATTGAAGGATTGCAAAAATATGCCTTGCAAGAAGTGGGGCTAGAGGGTTTTTTTAACTCAATTAATATGATTTTTAATAAGAATAAAGCTAAAACCTCTACATAGATTTTCAAATCCAACACAAGCAAATGAGATTTGATGCCTGTATGCTGCATCTAAAAAGATTCAGAATAGAAATAAAGAGCAAAGATATAATCCTGAGGACAATTCAACAACTGGAAGAACCAAATAGCAGTAGCTCTGAGTGATCAGTTGAAAATATTTAAACCAAACCTGTATATTTTCTTGCAAGTAGTTAAGTCAGAACTTGTTCAGAGTGTTTCTAAGGCCACATTAAGTGAAATGGAGAAAGTGAAAGGAGCTGAAACTGATTATCCAAGATATAATCCAAAGAAAATTTCCATTTTTCCTGATGCTGTTCATTTTGCTAATTCATAGATTTGCTTTGGGACTGTTTCATAAGGCCTTAGAGATTCTGTCACACAAGATGACAGAGAAATTACATTTCATGTTAACTCTGGAAACAGACTCATCATGAGTCTGAATGAAACAAGATTAAAAGAGGCTTCTTGTCTTCTTCCTGTATTTAGTAATCTTTGAATTCTTAGGTATGGTAATATTATTCCTGTCACTATGCTAATTTATTGTTTCCCAGAAATTATTTAGCATGCTGTGTTTAAATGTAAAACAGTTGCCACTTTAGCAGCCTGTTACATAATTTTGGCAGACTTGAAACTTCTGAGGAAGCCATTATGAAAAGCTAAGCATTATTTTATCCAACTTTTCAACCAAGATCTCATGAGCCTCACAAGTTTTTTTAAACTCTAGTAATTTATCTAAATGATAGCCAGAACATTAAGAGTCAACTCCTTGTCCCTGGTGGGGAAATCAAGTGAG
Organism: Lathamus discolor; assembly: GCF_037157495.1. Classification (NCBI taxonomy): domain Eukaryota; kingdom Metazoa; phylum Chordata; class Aves; order Psittaciformes; family Psittacidae; genus Lathamus; species Lathamus discolor. The sequence goes on along the minus strand of NC_088889.1, from coordinate 59,235,434 downwards.
GGGTCAAATCCTTAGTTCATTTGTTAGGGAGACTTACTTCCTTACATTGTCATAAAAGCCACCTTGTAATTTTTAACTGGAGTAGTAATTTTGCTTAAACAATAGGAAGTAGCCAGATACTTCATTATTACTGTTATGAATCAAATATACTGGCTGCATCATGCCAAGTTATTGTGATCTTCTGAGTAACATTCGTGACTGTTCTCAAGTCAATACTGAAATTTTTATGCATAGAACTAAAATGCAGCTAGAAAGAATCTCCTTTTCTGTCTTTCATTTGAATACTTTCCACCTTTACAAAACTTGAACTTTGTCACACAATTTGTTTTGCAAATTTAAGAATCTTTGTGTTATACCAAACATCAAAACAGCTATACAAAGATATCTTCCCAAGTCTGAGATTCAGACTGAGAAACCTGACTTTCCTATAGAAGAGTCCTTCACTAAGTTCTGGCAAGATAGGAGAATGTAAGGAGTTACTATACGTGAAATTAAATAAAATGAAAAAAATTAAGTAACATGAATTAAAAAAAAAAAAGTATTAGCTGTATGTTGGTACTTCTTAAAGTTACAGAAGTAGAGAATGTAATTATAAACTTTATGTGCTGTTTCAGTGAACATGTACTGCAAACAAATACATGTTGTAGACGCATCAATGTAAACCATGCACAAAAATCTATAGTATAGTACTAGGCTTCATCTTGGCAGGTAGCATTTGAAGCCTTAGAAAATTACAGTACTCTATTAAAAAAATCTACTCTAAAATATTCCAGAAATTATGTAACTGTACTGGTAATGCAAAATGTTAGGTTAGATGTTCCAGTAACAGAATTTGGGTTCCATTTGAATTCTAGGAAAAATATTAATAAAATAATTATTTTTCAGTGCATTAGAAACTGTCAGGGTACTTATTATTTCAGTCTTTCTTCATAATGGATGACAATTGTACTGATTACTTTTGTTGCCAATGCTTGAAAGTAAGGGAGTAAAGGCGAGTGATGTATCATCATACGCAATAAAGGAACTATCATTCTCCATGAAGGAATGAACCTTTTCTTGTCACTTTGCTCCCAGTACAGCTGGGGTGAAAGGCTCGTTGACTTTAAAATGATACAGGCTAAAAGGTCTTATTTGGCTCTGAGATGCTGCCTATTAACAGTTAATGCATGACTTTTCAAATATCCTAAATAGTTTTTTTGTCCGACAATGTCTTTAGGCCCTTCACCTCTCCCTTCCCCCACTGAAGAGGAAGAGACAAAGAGTAGCTCTGATGTCATGCCCAGCATTCCTGATGTATTGCTGCGAAAACTACGAGTGCACAAATCACTTCCGGGAAGGTAAAAGCTCATTAGAAGTAAAAAGACATCATCTGGGGGAAGGCACACTAATGGTTTCCAGTGAACACCCTTTATGGAGTTCCATTCATATGGGATCCATATAAGTAGCGACTGAAAATGCACAACACAGATTTTTCAGAAAAATTTGGGGAATGCACGAAGTTTCAGTAACTGGCCAACTTTTAAAATTAATTTATAAGGTCTGTGTAAAAAGTCTAAAACCTAACTTGCATGCTACAAGTACATATTTGTACAGATTTCTTCCACTGGTCTGTCCACTCCTGGTTTTCAGGATTGCTGCTGCAGATACAAATTTTTGTTGAAAATGTTACTGTTTCTTTTCCCCAGAAAAATAACCAGGTTAGATAATGCTTTTCAATGGTAACATTTGGGCAGAGAAGAATTCTGCAGTTTTTTCTGCAAGTGACAGTTTTTCAGGGAATTTGAGTTTATTTTGCAAATTTGTTGATCTTTTGCTGTGCAAGACACCATATTTCAATTTGTATTGCATTAGAATAAAGCTAAGCTTCTTCTGTATTTCTACATAAATCTTTTCTTTGAGAGAAGTAAAAGAAATAAGCTTTGTTTGGTTGGTTTTTTATTAATTATTAAAACAATTCCAAACATGTTTGGCCAAAACTATTCCTAAATTCACCCATATATTTTAATACTATAAACACCAGAGGCTTTTAATCATTTGAAGCAGTCAGTAAGTGTTCTCTGTGCAGTTGGAATAAATATTTAGCATTTGTTGTGAAGGAACTGTTGTATAAATTGATGTGTGATGTGAAGAAGTTCTAAAAGACCATTGCTTCATTGTAATTAAATACTGAAAAGAAAAACAATTTCATAGCTTAGTACAAAATAGGTAAATGCTGCTGGCTTTGAGGATCAGGTAATACACAGATCTTCTGTTTTTCAGGCAATATTCTTTAATCAGTTTAACCTTTTGAATAAATACACACATTACTTTTCATTCTTTAAACAAATTTCTCAGAACATTCTTGGTAAAAATCAAGACATTAATTTACCATTCTGTGCTGTGTTGTATGACGCATGCAGATGCTCAAACTTTCCTCTAGCACTATTCCTTCTAGTAGGCTTCCTCCTAGAATAACAGTAAGTAGTATGAATAATAATACTTTAGGCACAGAATGGTTTTCCAACACAGGGAACATATTGGGCTCCTTTCTTCTAGTCACTTCTCTATGTATTGTCATCCTACACAATGAAAAATATCTGCTGCTCACTGGTGCCAGATGAATTGATTTCTATATTTGGAATTAATGATGCAATGAATATTACAGTAGTATTTTAATTTAAACTTAATTTAATTAACTGTCCATCAGATTTGAAAAATCACGGCAGTCAGATGAAGTTCCTGACAATTAGAAAGAAGGAAATATAACCCCTATTTTCAAGAAGGGGAAGTGAAACACCCAGAAAACTACAGACCAGTCAGTCTCACCTCTGTGCCTGGCAGGATCACGGAGCAAATTCTCCTGGAAGGCATGCTAACGCACGTGAAAAACAAGGTGCTTGGTGACAGCCAGCATGGCTTCACTGAGAAGAAATCCTGCCTGACCAATCTGGTGGCCTTCTATGATGGGGCTACAGAAGTGATGGATAGGGGCAAAGCAGTTGATGTCATCTACCTGGACTTGTGCAAAGTATTTGATACTGTCCCACACGACATCCTTGTCTCTAAACTGGAGACATGAATTTGATGGATGGACCACCTGGTGGATAAGAACTGGCTGCATGGCCACATGCAGAGAGCTGTGGTCAAAGCCTCGATGTCCAACTGGAGATGGGTAACAAGTGGTGTCCCTAAGGGGTCAGTGTAGGGACTGATCCTGTTCAACATCTTTGTCAGCAACATAGAGAGTAGATTGAGTGCACCCTCAGCTTTGCTGATGACATCAGCCTGTGTGGTTCAGTTGATACACTGGAGGGAAGGGATGCCATCCACAGAGACCTTAACATGCTTGAGAGGTGGGCCAAGGCCAACCCCATGAAGCTCAACAAAGTGAAGTGCAAGGTCCTACACCTGGGCCGGGGCAATGCCAGGCATAGCTACAGGTTAGCCAGAGAAGAGATTCAGAGCAGCCCTGCGGAGAAGGACTTGGGGTGTTGGTCAACGAGAAACTCAACATGGGCCAGCTTCAGTGTGCACTCACAGCCCAGAGATCCAACTGTATCCTGGGCTGCATCAAAAGGAGCTTGACCAGCAGGTCCGAAGATGTGATTCTGCCCCTCTACTCTGTTCTCATGAGACCCCACTTGAAGTACTGTGTACAGTTCTGCTGTCCTTAACGTAAGAAGGACATGAAGGTGCTGGAGCAAGACCAGAATAGGGTCAGGAGGATGATCAGGGGGCTGGAGCACCTCCTGTATGAAGACAGGTTAAGAAAGTTTGAGCTATTGGAAAGTTGGACCTCATAACAGCCTTCCAGTATCTGAAGGGAGCCTACAAGGAAGGGACCCTTCATCATGGACTGTGGCAACAGGACAAGGGGTAACGGGTTTAAACTTAAACAGAGGAAGTTCAGGTTAAATATAAGGAAGAAGTTCTTTACTGTGAGGGTGGTGAGGCACTGGAACAGGCTGCCCAAAGAAGTGGTAAATGCTCCATTCCTGGCAGTGTTCAAGTCCAGGTTGGACAGAGCCCTGGGTGACATGGTTTAGCGTGAGGTGTCCCTGCCCATGGCAGGGGGGCTGGAAGTAGGTGATCTTGAGATCCTTTCCAACCCTAACATTCTGTGATTCTATTCTTACAATTTTATGAGTTTTCTGACAGTATCATGCCTGTGCAGATCATGATAGATATCGGCTGGCATCCACTAGAATTTGTATTTACAGCTCCTGTCATTTCTTTCAGGTGTTTCTCATTTCTATTCACTTGTATGAAACTGAATAGCCTCTGATGTTTGGGAGCAATTACAGGGATTAAGAACCTGTAAATTTGAACCTAAAGATTATTGTCTTTAAGTGAAATCTTGCAATATAATGTTGTCTGTCTCATTTTTATTTGTTCTTTAATACCTATATATAGTATTATATGAAACTGCATTTTGGTAACTTTTTCTAGTTTTTATATAGTCGGTAATCATTTTTGTGATGGAACGTAGAAAACTTGTAAAATTCAAACATAAAATTTGTCAGTGTCAGAATAATTGTTAGCTAACTTCTAACAAAAGGAGCAGCCAGACCAGAATAGTTCAGTAAACAGTGATCTGGGCTTTGAATTCCATACATCTGTGGTTATCTGTTAATGGAAGGAAAATGGGTAAAGATAAAATTCCAAAGCGTAGCATATTAAGTCACCCACAGCTCCAAAAGGGTAACTTTTGTCTTGCTCTTGTACTCCCAATTTATCACAGTGCAGTACAGATAGCAGTATTGGTGGTGGCCACAAACTTTGGTATGGTTTTGCCAATACTCAGGAGATTCTCTGCTGTGCTTAAAAAACCCAAAAAACAACACAACATGGGGTTTAGCCATAACAAGTACAATTTAATTAATTAAATACTGATTTCACCTAAAGAAACCATAACATATTTACAGGGAGGATGGAGATTTTTTTTCTGGTTTTGGTTAAATATAAGAATAGCTCTGGTTTTAAAGGCAAAAGTAATTAAAATGTGATTTCTGCTTGCTTTTATTTCTAGCTCTCCTCCACTTACTGAAAAAGAAGTTGAGGTAAGTTTGTTCTTAAACTCATTACTTTAGCCATATGCCTCAATTTCAAGTGGTTACTGTAAGCCTAAAGGTTGTTACTAGAACCAGGTAATGGGATTTTTATTTCCTAAAAATGTTTCTCAGAAAAGAAGCATATTGAGCACAATCAAAATAACAATTCTGTGAAATATGAGCAGGTGTTGGAGACAGTATAAACTGTAAAAAGGCTTACAGTAGGAATAAACAAAACACTTGTTTGTGCATTCTTCATAGTGAAATACAATTCATTACGAAAATTATTGTAATATACATAAAGCAGTAAAATAGAGATTAAATGAGACCAGAAATTAAATGTGTTTAATTGCATTTTTGTACTGGCCAATAGAAGCTTTGGGGCAGTTTTTGATTACATCTTGCAATTTACATAATTTTAACTTTTTTTTGTGGGCTGCTCTTTAGCTTGCTGGCTTTTTGTCTTCTTTTTTTCCACACGCCAGACAAGAAAAAGGTCTTTATTTGCATAGCTGCAATCTAATGAAACTGTTGGTACCTTGTGCTTTGCAAAGTATTTATCCTAAGAAATAATACATCTGGTGAACAAAGAAACAATATTTAACAGTTGAGGGCAGGAGAATAAAAATGTTAGCACTTAACCTTTTGCTGGCTTCAGTGGTAGGTATTTGTCCCTTATGTGAAACAATGCTAATGGTGAGCTCATCCCTGGACTTCCTTTGCACAGACTATCTGTTTAAAAACCTTGGGGACCCTTGGAGGAAGTCCAGCTAGAAAACAGGTCCATTGTGACTCTGATACTTCTGGTAGGCTACTTCCGTCATTGTGTCTCTCTACTGATCTAGAAAAAGATTCAGAAAAGAGGCAGCAAGGCCTGTTGAATATTTATTCATATTTTAAAAGTAATAAAGAGAAGAGATTTTTGAAAAAAAAATTCAAAAAATATTTTAGATTTTCTCTTTCGATACTTGTTTAAGCACCAAAGTTTCTTAAATACATACCAGATAAGTTGTTACTGAAAATGACATTACTGTGATATGATACTTATTAAAAAATGCTTTTTTTAAATCCAAACAGAATGTATTTGTACAACTTTCCTTGGCCTTTAGAAACGATAGTTATACCTTGGAATCTAGAATTAACCAAGCAGAGCGAGAGAGAAATCTTACTGAAGAGAATGCTGAGAAGGAACTGGAAAGCTTTAAAGCAGCCATTACGGTAAGAAAACAATAATTATCTGTAGTGTACATGAGAGTATGTACACTTTCGAAATATGTGAAGCTAGGTTTCCTTATGCCTATTGTAAATTCAGCCCCAGAACTTCATTTTCTGCTGCCTGAGCTCTTTCCCATGATCTGCCTACCACTCTGCACAAGAGGGAGCATTTTCTGCCAGCAGGCCACCATTGCTGGAAATTGCCCTATGTCTAGCAGATTTCAGGAAAAAATGCTACAATTTGCTGTTCGCTACTTGGAATAAGCCCTTGACAAAGCTAAGGGTGTTCAGAACCGCGGTTTGAACACTGATCCATGCTGTCCTGGGCAAGACCTTTTTTTACACTAAATTTGAAGTGTCTAGTAAGGGGAGATAATGAAATTACCTAAAGCATGAATCCTGAGATTTGTGACTTGAAAGACCTCTTAACTGCAGACAACGGAAGGCGATATAAGAAAGGAGACAGCAAGAATTTCTTGAGGAATACATGCAACCTCAGGATCAGGTTATGGGCATTATTACACTTTAATTCCAGCTGTCCCTGGTTTTCTTTTATCAGCAGTAGTTTTCAGTCCTTTTTACCAGCTTTCTCTGAATTTTCTAATTCAAACGACAAATACTTTTTTGAGATGTGTCAATTTATGTGCTGCACACATTTTTGTGCAAATAGGAAGGGATGCTCAGATACCATGGTGCTAAATGAAATACCTGTAGACCCAATTTGAATATTACAAGGAGGTGCTGCCATACTTTCAAGAAATAGGGGAACATGATTATCCCATTTTCTTTATCAAGAACATCATCAGGTAAGAAAAGACACAACTAAAAAAAAAAAGATTGTGATATTTACATCTTTTCATCTGGAAAATACTTATGTCTTTTCAAAAAATATTTGCATCTTTTCAAATCTGCATTTCCAGACTACTGCTCCTGTGGGAAAAAAAAATGAAGTTTTTAATGTTTTGCTGCTCTTCACTCTGTTCTCTCTTTAGAGAACAGGCAGAAGCAACATATTAAATAAGGGGGTTCAGACTGGAAAATGTCTGTTAAATTTGATCTCTTAAGAATCCCTAATTAGGCACCAAGGGTCATGTTGCCTGCATGAAACAGATGTGGTTAGCTTTTTCCTCCTTTGTGCAGTTTGCACGCTACAGTCTGGCTTTTACAAGCTTTTCTACATAGTTTATAAGAAAGTAGAAACTGCCATTCATATGAAAGCTTTTGTTCTATACAATGGAATAAACTAACAAGCAATTAAATGAAGTGATGGTTTCTGTGTAATCTGTATAATATTAGACCTAGACTTGTTTCTATCTCAGTACGAGGTTATCTTCATTTCTGTAGAACAGGCACATTCTATGGCTCAATGACAGTGTTACCAGTCTTCATGATTTTTTTTAATCAATCTTACGATAATTGATGTTTTATTAAAAAACACAACTTCAAGAGAAAGCTGATTTACATGAACTTCAGATATGTTCGCAAAAACTAGCATGTTACAGTTGCCAAGCAAAACCTGAAAATTGGAAATTTTGTGCATGTATTTTTCAAGCAGATTCCTTTATGCCTTCATGGGTCTTACAGTTGCCATTTGATTTACAGGCAATGTTATTTTTTTATTACTCTCTTACACTTGGAATTCTTGAGACTATAATTCCTTTTATAAATAAGTGAAGTATCACAGAACTGAGAGAACATGAATGGCCGCTTTAACACCTTGGGCCCAGCAAATTGAAATGTTTTTTGTATTTTGGCAATAATTTGTAATTAATAATTCAAATAACCTTGGCATTTGCAAAGTTCACAGGTAGCCAAGCACCATTCATCAGTAATTTCAAAAAGAAAAGTGTTGCAAATGTGTTTAGCCCTCTTTAACTCCTTGTAAGGTATGTCTGCAGCATGCAGTGAAGCATCATTCTGACACACAGTAGCAGAGCTGTCTAGGTTATCTATGGTAACAGTGGTGGAACTCCTCCGGGACTAATTTGTAGTCCATGTGTAGTTCTGCTTAGACATCTCTAGCCTGCTTTTGTGGCTCAGGCTACTTTATCTGAACTAAAAGTGGCAAGATATGATGATAAAGTTTCTGTATTTTCACTTCAGTCTTCAGCTCACTTATGGCATCATTATGAACACAGAGAAGCTTACCAGAAGCTATTGGAGGATATTGCTGTTCTGCGGCGTTTAGCTGCTAGACTATCTAGTCGTGCTGAGATGGTTGGAGCTGTTCGCCAGGTAAGAGCACCCTGGTGTCTAACACATATCCTGGCTGCACATGTTCACTCTTTCTCTTTTTCAGTCATACCTGGAGGTTATATTAGCCCTTTGAATTTTATTTGCCATTTTCTGAGATTAAAGATATTTATTATAATGTCAGAGAAGACACCATTTCAGTATGGAAATATAATTCAAAAAGAAGGCTGCCCATGAAGCTATTTAACATCTGTGCAATAGGAGCATACATATTATTCAGAACTATAGCTGCATCACAATAAACTTATCTAAAATCAGTGCAGCATGAATAAGAAAACTTTCTGGGTCAAAAAGCTCATCTAATTCAGTCACCTGCCTTTGGCAATAACTTAGTCAGGCAACTATAGTGATAACAGAGCAAGTATAAATCAGAACACAGCAATATCCTCCCAGATTCAAGACTGTTGCCTATTTCCTTGGAAAAAACTAGACTGATGCCAGTGACTAAGACCTTTGAGAGTTTGAAAACAAATGTACCTATACAACATAACTAATAAGATAGGCACACAGGCAGAATGTAGAAAGATATGACAAAATAAATTATAATATTCTGTGAATATATATGGATGCATGTACATTTGTGTTTAGTTAGCTTCAGAATTTTCAGACATGGAGGTACCATATATTTCTTTAAGAAATACCAAATATTTCTTTAATAGCTATTCCAGATTTGGCCCTGACAGGGAGCATTCACAGAGGCAAATAATTTGTTTGAGAAATTTAGAGGTTCCTGAGTATTCCCCTCTTTTCTTCCTTAGGAGAAGCGTATGTCAAAGGCAACAGAAGTAATGATGCAGTATGTGGAAAATCTGAAAAGAACGTACGAAAAGGATCATGCTGAACTAATGGAGTTCAAGAAACTTGCCAATCAGAATTCTAGCAGAAGCTATGGGGCATCTGGTAAAAAAACCCAAACATTTAAGGGTTTGTCTCGCCTCTATATGGAAAGGTGTTGGTCCTATTAATGATAAAAAGTGAAGTATTGTGAAACCTGTTCATGAAGTTCTGATCTACAGGAATAGATTTCAAAAAACTACAGATGTAACTATTAAGATATTTCATAAAAACAAACAATGCTATAGTACAGTAATTTAAAATCACTATCACTTCACAAATTCTGATGCAATCCAGTGACATTTTTGTTGGCCTCTCGCACATACACATAACTTGCACAGTTTCAACACAGCTGTCTAGATCAGGTATGATTGCAGAATTTCATTATTAAAAAGTTTTTTGCTTTTTCTAAACTTTTCTTTCCTAGCTTGCTGGAAACTGAAATTGAGTATTTTCTTTTGCCAGAAGCTGTATATGGAGGCAAAAGATAGTAAAGATAGTAATGGTTCATTTTTTTGCAATTATTTCAGATTTCTTTTGTAGGTGTAATTGAGATCAGAACTGTATGGCAGATAAATATGCGGTCACTACAGACCTTGTATAAGTATACTACATCAGAGTTTGAAATATAAGCAAGGGCTCTATGATTATTATTTATATAGACACTCATATAGTGTAAGACTGCTCTTTATCTACTGTTTTTTTGCAGAAGATGGAGTACCTCGTTCAACTAGATCCATGTCTCTTACTGTTGGAAAGGTATTTCTATAATATTAAGAAAATGAACATTTTATATAGTGAAATTTCTTTGTCTACATACACTTACTTTCTTAGGCTGTGTTCAAAACACAGTGCCGGTAAATATTCAGTATTGTTCATGCAAGTGCTTAGTAATTTTGGATACCTGATTAAGTATGACTTTGTGCAATAATGATAATGCTTGCTGTGGAACCATAAATAATAAAGGGACCTATTTATTTAGGAATAATTGTATTCCAGGCCACATACCTATACAGAGAATGGCTGAGGTCCTGTGCTTTATTCTAGTTCCTCAGTGAGGAAGCTGAACACAAAACTTACTAAGTGACTTGGGATTCCATGGTCATACCATTTTCATTATCTTAATAATTATATCATGTTCAGAGTGCCTTACAATGTAAACAGTTATTTCTAAGCACTGCTCATTTTTCAGTTCCCATGGAAGTATCTTGTTCGGTTTGACAAAGCATCCAGAGTGAGCGATTATGTCAGATGTATTGGCTTGACCAATAACATGGCCAGAGTTCCATTTCTGTAAAACTTCCAAGTGTTGGACATAAAGTTTATCACAAAACTTCCTAAAACAGCCAGTGTTTTGAGGGAACTAAGTCCCAATGTGACCATTATGAAATTTGGTCTGCATTATATGCAGTCTACTATTTATTTTCATATTTTTGTTTGCTTGGGTTATAGTTATTTGGTTTTAATTTATTTCTGCCACCTCTGAGTGCTGGATAGAGAGAATTAGAGCACAGAGCATGCTGAGGGCAAGACTGGCTTTAAGAATGAGAACCAGATCAGCTGAAAGAGAGGTCCAAAAAAAAAAATTAAATTTAATAAGAACAAGTCCAAATTATAAAGGGGAGGGGACCCCAAAACACTAGGATGGACTGCCTAACATGGCTGCAGACTCCCCAGTATAGTTTTCAGGAGCACATTAGATAAACCTCTGTCATTAATGAATAGGCGTATTGGTTTTGTCTAGAACTGGGATCATGGAGTAGGTAACTCCTTCCATGTATTTACTAAATCTATGTTTCAGTCCTTTCCTCTAAAGCTATCTAGAGCAGAATCTTAAAGCGTTTAGATATGCGCTAACACAAAGCTGTCAGATGCTGTAAGTGCTTGGATTTTTTTACTCAGTTGGAAGCATAGATTTTACTATGTGTACATCGTTGGATGAAACAATTGCCTATTGATCTGTACTTCAGCTAGAATATATTGTGTACAGCTAGTGTGTGTTTATCATATAAAGAATTTCCATGGTCTTTGGGAAATGTAAGCAATGTTGCATGATGCTAGATAGACAGCTAACAACTCAAGGGTTGGGGAGAAGGCTCTGTTCTTTTGCAGAGGGAACAGATGTTATAACTTGTAGGTTTAGAAATAGTTGTGGGTAGAGCATGTCATAGCGGATACAGCATATCATAATGGGTACATAACAAGAGTTTCATGTGTAACCATTATCCAGTCACTGAGACACTGGCACTTTCCCCCATATTATTATACTTCTGATTTAACCATGATAATAGCCTCTGATAAGAACTGACAGTATCAACTCAGAACATATCTGTTGTGTGACTTCGACTGGGCCTTCAGTGTGGAAGGAAAACAACAGCATCCCTGTACAACATCTCATTTCACACTAAGCACTTGACATACCAGCTACTACTAGAGGAGGTTTTGAGGAAAACTACAGCTGTAACAGCCATTCATCTTAGTTTTGCTTCTAACTCTCCTTTCCCCGAGGCACATTAACCTACCTGTTTGCCACCCCTATTAACCTGTGGTATTGTTCTTCAGTCTATCTTGTTGTATGATTAAAAAGAAATAAAAATTGTTTCTCACAGAATATGCCTCGGAGGAGAGTCAGTGTTGCTGTTGTTCCTAAATTTAACTCCTTAAACATTCCTGGTCAGTCACCGACAGCTTCACCTATACCTTCAGTGCCATCCCAGGTAAGTAAACCCCACGTTTTAAAGATACTGCTTTTTGCTTAAATCATTTTTGCTTAGGGCAAAGCTATAGTTACTAAAAAAAAATAAAAATGTAAGCCCTTTTGTTGGTTTAACTTGTTTTGAGTCCATCCGAGTGAAGGAGAGGGACAAAGGTAATTCCTATTATGTAGGGAACATATGCCTTCAGAAACTGCCTCCATAAATAATCACTTTGGACACAGAGCCAAAAAAGGCTCGCTGATGATTCAGAAGCATTAGACATTAGTTGAGGCAATTTGCCTTTTAATCTGTAGTAACATACTGGGAAGGAGCAGTAAATATAGTTGTCCACTGTATGAGAGAAGTTTTAACTAGAAACCATAGAAGATGGTTGGACTGCTTCTCTTCACTGCCGAAAAGTCCACTAAACAGAAAAACATATAATTAATGTACAGAAATATATGTGGTACAAATTTAGATGTTCTGTGACGGAACTATAGTGGAACTATCAGACTCTGTCTTGATTTTTTGTTTATAAAATTTTAATAAATTAAATTAAAATCTATATAAATACTTTGATGGAAAGATCCAAGGCGTACCAATTGTTCAGAGATGAGCTATGATAGCTTGTCATGAAAAAAAAATACATGGTTTTCTGTTTAAAATATAAGGCTATTTAAATGAGGGGTTTTGCTGAGAAGTTAAATCCATTGTAGTTTTCAGTTTTAAGGAAACAATCTGTGCAATTTAGGTATTATGTGTGCAGAGTCAATTGTTTCAGAAATGAAATGTGTTTGTTTACCATGATTTATTATGATTTAGTTTTGTTTAAAATTTTCCATTGAAAACTCAGCTAACAAACTCATGTTCCTAGGATAACATGGAGAGAAGCAAATAGAGTAGTTTTGCTGTTAAGTTATCAAATATATGATGAAAGACTTTTCTTGGGAAAAATAAACAAGATGGAAAGGAATGTCACAGAAAATTCTTTATAGTATGCAAGTCCGCTCTTTACTCTCATTAGAGGGAGTAATTGAGAAGCTCTATACCAAGAGCTCTTGCCCTTGGGTGTGGGAAGAAAACCTAAGCAGCACATTGACTTTGTCATTTTATTGAAGACTCATTTGAAATTAATGTAACATTTATTGCTGTTTTTCACTGACAGTCTGAATCACCTAGTAATGGAAGAAGCAATCTAACATCTACTCCTGTTCTGCCAGCACTTTTAGAAAAGTGAGTTCTGTCTAGGTCATCTCATTACCTATTAAATCCTAGTATGAAATGAAAACCATATTATTTCTATCTTTCTTAATAGAAGTTACACCAAGGTATTGAAATCAGCAACACGATACTGGTTAGGTTGATTCATGGTCTGGTAAATGTGTTTTACTATGTCGCCATCATATGGTTCTTCTCATGTTCAAAGAGTTTACAAGCAGTATCTCAGAACTGTGTCGAGCTTGCTATGATCACTAAAACTTATCAAGTGAAAAATGCAGCAGAAGATCATGCATTTACACTTTTGAGTAGGCCTGTCTTCAGAACTTGACAAAATTAAGAATATGACATAAAATGCACATGGCTGGGTTGTGGGGTTTGGTGTTTTTTTAATATATTTCCTGGAACAAATTAATGCTGTACCTACAGTTGGCCATGACCACTCCTGAGTATGAATATTCGTTAACTTGACTATCCCAGTAATAGACGTTTGTGTTCTGCCCTTGCCTTTTCAACATGTTCTAGCTGGTAAGAATTATATTTTGAAATACTCTGCTATCCAGTGTCATGTAGCCTTTTTAATTTGCATGAATAAACATAATATACAAGATTCAACAGTATAACTTATAATATTAGATAATCAGATTATTGCAGAAGTCAAAAAAATTATTGAGTAGGTATTCTTTTCTTAGTATAAAATGAACATTCAGCCAAATTAAAGCATTAGGTTTGAGATTTTAGTTTTAACATCCTGAGACTTTAGTTATAACAGGCCGAGATGTATGCATTTTAAAATTAAAAAATAGAGCTACAAAAGAGGGGATTTTTTTTTTTAGCCTGGTAACAATTAAATACCTCAATAAGTATTTTTCTAGTACCTATAAATTGCAAAAATATTTTTTGTTAAAACAGTTGCCCTTTTGACTCTATATCATTTACCACTACTATAGATGTCCACACTAGATTAAGGTGTACTGTAGTTATCCATTTTACATAATATTTATGTGAGTCATTCTATGGGTTTAAATAGTACTACTTTAAGAGCAAAATAATAGCTATACGAACAAGGAAAGCAGATAATTGCTTTGCCAGAAAGAACATCCATATACACATTTCTGGAAAGAACTTTTAACTTCTTCCAGTTGAAATTCATGTAGGTCTGTAATTTAGTTTTATGCAAGTTATTGAAACATAAAGCCCCTGCAGTAGCAGAGTACAAGGGTGGGCAATAGGAAAACATGTGAGACTGGGATGAGAACAGGAAGGCACACCTAAGCTCTTCTACAAGGTCTTTGTAAACAGTTACTGTTATGGATACAGGTACTGTTGCATTTGCAAACCCCTGTACGTATAATCCATCCAGAAAGCAACAAAAAAAAGTGTCAGGCATTTTTCCAAATACATATCTTTTTCAGGAAATGTTGTACATTCTAAGGAAGTTGCTTGCTGACATTTCAGAAGTAAAACTTACTAAACCATCACACCAATTTTTGTTGTCGTTGTTACTACTTCTACTACTACTTTGGTTGTTTAGACTGTTTACAATACCACAATAAAATATCTGTAATGCTAATTTAAATTAAAGTTTATTAGAATGCTTTAAACATGCAAATTAAAAGCTTTAAAATACACAGATCTCACATCAGTACAGGATATTGAATTTCATGTATTTTAGATTAGTGCTGAGGGAGGACAAAATTTATCTTATGTCTTTATTTTGTCTCTGTGCTTTACTAAGAATGAAAATACGCAACAATTGGAAAAACAAAACCAGTGAACTATGGCACTAGTTTTTACAAATCAGCAGAACTCTGTAAGATTTAGACCATCTTTTGAAACTGCATAGAAATTCTGAAAAACAAAACAAACCAAAGAAACAAACACAAAAAAAAAAAAAAGCAAAAACAAAAAACAAAAAAACCCACACCAAAACCAACACCCCCCAAAAAACTTCCTAGTATCTGGTAGGTATCTTCCTGGATCTTACGAAAACAAATCATGCTATCAAGTAGTAGAACTTTAAATTCAAGTTTGGCATAAGTATGTATGTGTGAGCCAGCTGCTATAGTAGTGTAAAATTACATAGTTATCAGAGTTTTGTATACTTAAGCAGTTCAAGCTGATACTTAGGATTTCTTTAAAGTCCAAGTGAAAATAATGTGAATATGACTTCTTGAGAGAAAATCAATTGCCCACAGATAGTGTCAGTTAGGATATATTATTATGCTATTGATTTTAGTGCCAGAGAAATAGGGCCTAGAAAAAGGGTTGGATTCTGTAAGTGGGAAATGAATCCACTGTTGAGCTTATTAAACATTGACTTGATTTGCTAAGTCATGTCTGAATCACTTAAACTCTTTGTCCCAGCCTTAAATAAATAAGGACAGGTGAGCACTGCAGAGAGAAAGCAGTATAAAGTTGCTTATCTTTAGGCTAAATTCTCACAGCTTTCACTTAGGAAAAATTTCAGTGACAAAAACTACGCATGTGTTTGTATTTTTTTAACCTGTATATTGGTTCAGTGTATAAAGTCAGCAGAGGGGAGTACCTAAAAGGCACATAAGAAAAATGTTTTGTTAAATTAGAATTTGATATTATTTCTGTTCTTTTCCTCTGAAAATAATAGCCTACAATTTCTAAGATGATTTTTATAAAGTTGAGGGAAAAGTTTTCAAGAATAGCAAATAAATGCCATGGATAAGCCAGGAAACAAATGCTCTTGTCTTTTTTTAAAGAAGAAACACAATGCAAGTTCTAATACCTTAGAAACATCTTAATTACTGCTCTTCAATTACAACATTTTGAAACGAAAATATTGCTTAGTGTTTAATTTTTC
Source organism: Lathamus discolor (assembly GCF_037157495.1). NCBI lineage: Eukaryota > Metazoa > Chordata > Aves > Psittaciformes > Psittacidae > Lathamus > Lathamus discolor. The sequence continues at coordinate 59,219,352 of NC_088889.1, read as the reverse complement.
TCTTTTGAAAGACATTTCATTTCTCAGATGTGAATTAAAGAAGAAAAATCACAAGTCACAAAATTCTGTGTGTTTGTTCTTGTTTGGTAGTAGACTACAAATAAAATTTATTTCAGTAGTGTTGTTTTCTATGTGATTGTTTCTTTTGTCTTGGCAGTGGAAAGAGTAATGGAGAGCCTGACTGTGAAACTGCTACTTCTGTGCTGACGCACAGTGGGTTGGAAGAGATCAATCCTGAAACTAAAGCCAAGATAGAAGAGGAAGCATATAACAAAGGGTGTGAATATTTTATGTGCACTAAATCTGTAAACGCGTGCTATGAGATGAGGGCATATGTTTTTATAATGTAATTTTAAATGCAAAATGGGTGGCAATCAATATGAGCTCCTATACAGTCATAATTGAAGGAGTGTGGGAAACAATGCAAGTGAACTTTATTCACTGCATTTGCATAGTAGCAGTTCACTTTCATCCATTATTAATGTTAGCCAGACTGTGGGAGGGCAGTTATATCAGAGATTCTCAATTGAGTGGGTGTTCTTATCTTAGTAGTGTTCAGCTTCATGATAGGATAATTCAAAACAACTTTCTAAAATGTTTATTCTGAAAAGTTTACATGGAAATCAGTAAAGAGTAAGTATCAACTCTAAAACTTGTGTTGTTTGAGTCACAGAGTGCTTTACACAGCATGTTTTGGGGCACAAAAGGCTGTTTTACCCAGCTTTGGCATCTGTTTCTGAATATCAAGCAAAGACCTTTTTAATAAATGAGGAGTAAGACAAAAATTTTTATCATCTCTGGCAGAATCCAGCAAGCCATCAGTCTTTGGCATTGATTCGCACTTATTCTGCAGGAAACAAAAATATGTAGAGGGTGTTCAAAATGATTGTAAAATAATACAGAAATACATGCCAACACCTTTATGAAACAGAGAAGTTGAGCTCTCCTGAGGACTCTAAGCTGTTTCTTTTTCAAGATGACAAGCTTAGTAACAGAGCTAATGTAATTCCCTATTAAGGAAGGGTGTCTGTCTGTCTGACATACATTCTTCAGCTAATTTTTACTCTTGCCCAAGTACTGCAACACTGCTAGTTGTGTTTTACGGCAAGTCACAAAATATGAAGATAATTTTTCATTACATAAGAACAGGCTTAGACAGCATGCTAGACTAAGAAAAATGTTCCATGTGTTAAAGTTATCAGGAAGGCTTGAAGAAAACCAAAGAACTTCAGGAACTGAAGGAAGAGGATGAAGAGACACCAAAAGAAAGTCCTGATGAACATGAAGAAAGTGAAAATGAACATGAGATAAAAACCCTGAAAAGCAGGTGAGACAGTGGTGTAATATGTCCGTACAAGACAGGGTAATTTTTTTCCAATTTGTGACAGCCAGTGAAGTGTTTTGTACTATTATCTTGACATGCTTTCTTCCAGTGTAGGGAACTATACTTGAAATAACAGTATTTTCACAGTAATGCATATTCTGAGATAAATAACAGGTGCAAAATGCAAAACTTTTTATATTTCAGCTAAAATTGTGTTGACATCAATATGCTTCATCTTGATGGGGCTGGGTTTTGATTTGAGGTAAAAAATATTCCACAAGATTTCTTTAGATGCCAGAATGTATCTCTCAGTAGGCATGTGTAGTCTCACAAAAGTTGTAATTCAGGAATCTGATGCCTGTATTTGTGCCATATGTCATTCCCAAAGGGTCTTCACAGGTGAGTCTTTCAGTACATCTACAAGGTGAATACAGATTAAGACAAGCTCCTGAACTACACTGGACTTGCTCTGGCTTGAACAGGCAGGTGCTTGCTCCCTCTGCAAGCTGTGTAGAGGCAGCAGAACACTATTATGCTGGAGTTTCCTGCCTTGCGGCAATGACATTTATTGCATTCATCTGCCGAGTGTTCTCTGTCTGAATCATCTGCTTATTGTCTTACCTGAAGCAATTGATGCCTAACTAGAAAACTTTTCTTCTTATTATTATTCTTATTATTTTCTTATAATTATTGAGTCTCCTCATTGGTTCTACCACCCATTTCAGTACACCTGCAATGTCCTTCATATTAAAAGCAGTGAGAGAGGCATTAGAGAGGCATTAGAGAGGCATTGAATGCTAGCCAAAGCAAGTAATATGTCAAATCCCAGGATAAGGTGGGGATCCTTACCTGATCCAGAAGAATTAATTTCCATTCCATAGCCATTACAGTTATAAACATCTGTAATTTGAGATTTCAGCCATATTCAGAAAGGCGGCTATCTCAGTAGTCATGAAACTCTTAGGAAGAAATGTTTACAATACGGTCTAATGTTGAGTTTAGTTGAGCAAGGTATGAACAGTGCAGAATTTTACATCATATCAAGCTCTGAGATTTGCCAGTTGATGGGTCGGAGAAATAGAAATCAAGTTTTTGGTCTTCAGCTGTCTTGCAAATATCACCCATATCTGAGTGTACAGCTCTTCTTAAAAGAACTTAGTAGTCTGATTCTTCTTTGACAAGGTGTTTGTACTTGGAAGAAAAGTGGTGCACCTTACATCTATCCATACGTCTATGAAAATTCTCAAACTGAAACGCTGAAGATAATGTTTGCATATGATTAATATATAACAGTTTTCTTTTCATTTTACAGCAGACTTGAAGTCATCATTAATTATTTACATATACTGTACCCCAAACTGTGTAAGCACTGGAATGTGGTATGGCTGGTAGTGGCTGCAATAATAATTTTTGCTGTGGTGTTGGGAATCTACCATTCGTTCAACTCCTGTGATGAAAAATCAGAGGGACCTGAAGGGAAGGCTAGCTGTTCTGCTGCCCATCAACATTCCTGGTGGAACTCAGGATTTCAACATGAGCAACGCACTGAATAATAAAGGAACAACCATGTACTTATGGTACCTGAGCAAGTATGCATATTGGAAAACTGTTGTTAGAGGTAGTGCTTAGTCATCCTTATAGCTGTTACATGTGGTCTGTTAAACAAGAGAGTTACTCCACACCATCAGGTTTGGGGATACACTGTGAACATACCTTATCAAAATGACAATTTGATAAATAATCCTATCTGTCTTTTTAGTGTATATGACTGGTACAAATAAAGTAATACTGAATCATGGTAAGGTTGTGGCAGTAATCAGCCATCAGCAAGACATTTAAAAGAAATGGTTTGCACAGGACAGTACTATCTCTGCTATGACTTTGAAGAAAATCATAAACCTGTATTTGCAGTTAGTGCTTTGCATTCCCTGAATTTATTAGTGATTGTTGGAGTACTAATGGCATTTAAGTCCTTTGGGTTTCAAGAGACTAATCTGCTTCCTTTTTCATGATTATTGGGTAGGTAGAAATAAAAGCTCTTCTATGGAAGGTTATGGTTGTATTATCAGACTAAATGCCTTGCTGATAAAGTTATTTTAGAAGAGCAATTATCTGTATAATTATTTAAATAGAAAACTAAGTACATGCATAAATGTGTGTTACGGTATACTTTACGAATTGGACCACCACTTTTTTTAAAAAATAGGATACACAACAAAGTGTGTCTAGGTGGCACAGATGATACTGTCAAATAAATGTATCAAAGTGCTGAGACCAAAATGCATGTCACTAAAGGTATACCATATGTACCTGCTGAACTTCAGTCATTTCTGATTGAAGATGAACTATGTCTTTCTGCAACTATATGCTTGAGCGTAACCACAATATCAAAATCAGTTTGATACCTGATTGCACTTGTGTCTTGCATTCCTCTGGCAATTTCTGACTGATTAACAAGTCTGTTTACAGCTGAAGGATAAGTATGTTATGAAGTACTGTTATTTCAGTTCAGATGCAGTTATTATTGTCTTGTTTGTTGGTGTAAACACTGAACCTCAAGTTATCATAGAAAACAGGTTTCTAACTCAGAAATTTTATTCATATATCTGGCACTAGTAACAAATATCCTGCTGGTGAATTTTATTTGTTACATCTTTTGCCATTAAAAAAATTTATAACAAGTTTTTTTAAAAAAAAAAGAATCATCACTTTTTTTTTTTTTTTTTTGGCTGGGGGAGTTTGGGGTCTATAAGCAGTTGGGAGGTTTGGGTTTTTATTTTAAAGTACATGCTGTTGAGGAGTATGCTTAAGAAAGTTCAAAAAGGATAATGGGAAAGTGTCATTTGGTCTAAAACTGTAATTGTTAAAGAATAAGACAGAAGATAGTTTCTTGTAAATTATTTGGTATCTGGTTCAGTTGAAACATCTGACTATGAAGAACTACTGTGACATTTCACATACTTTCAGTATTTTAAATACTTTCAATATTTAAAGAAACTTGTCAGTTGCTCTTTGAATACTTCTTTATTAAAATCAGCTTCTTTAACTTAATATTCTATACAAATAGTGTTGATAATAAGGCAATAAAAATTGAAGGTAAATAGTCCTGAAGATTCAGAATCCCCTGTGCCAAAAATTATGATGTAAATTTGACTATGTGATTGTGGAAATGTTGGACTGCAATTAAGTAAAAATAATTAACAGTGCCTAGAATTAAATTAATTTGCTCTAATTTACATCTCCATTGATGTGGGTCCAACACATTATTGTAAAGAAATGTAGAAAGTTATTGATATCAACCAGACACTTGAACTGCTTCATGTTAAGCATGTGCTAAGGTTTTTTTGGTCAGTGGGTGAATAAGGTCTCCATCCTATCTTGAAATTCAGCACACTTTTTGTGGACTTAATGCACAAAGGCAGATTTCTATAAGTAGTTGTACTGATTTGAACTGAACTACTTGCATGTCTAAGGCAAGTATAATTTATACACAAAGTTATTAGTTGTTGTGGGGAATGTACTGAAAGAGTCAAGAGATTTTAATAGGGATGAAAAGATTAAGATAAAGTTTATTTATAAAAAAAAAAGGTTGTTCTTTTTTTTGAGCAAACTGTCCACTAAAACAATGAACCACAATGACTAATAGCACATTAAATACTTTTGCTTATTTTTTTCAGTTAGTTAATGAAGACACATTTTTAATAAGAAACTAGATTGAGCTCAAAACCTATTCTAAATATAATTTTATCTGTTGGATATTAGTTTGCTTTATCTGGAAAAAAAACCACCAAACAATCTCTTCTGGGTTGAAAGATCACATCAGATAACAAGAAATAGATCTATTATTTATGCTATTAACACTGAAATAGTTTTCTTGAGGTGCAATATTTATTTTTCTGCGTTATCAAGACACATTTATTGTTTTTCCTGCACAGCACAGATGTTTCTAGTAAAAGGAATTTTAAAAGGGCACTATTTTTGTGTATCATATTTAAATTTGTACTATTGTAAGATTTTGCACAAGTGTGCTAGTATTGTACTGTATAGTATCACATACTTGAGTTTTGAAATAAAAGTATGGTTTCAAAGTCCTCAGTGTTGCTACTTTAAAGATTTGGTTTTTTACATGTGCTCTGCCTGCATATTAATGGCTGTCTTATACATACTGCCTTGTCTAGTGAAGTGCCATGTTACACACACCAAAGATTCTGTTCTTAGTCTTTCTGTTCTTCAGGAAAATTATGTAGATGAAGCAAGCAAACTCCTGTTTCAATAGAGAAAGTGTTTGTAAGCAGGGTCATCCCTGTCATACCCTAAAAAGATGAGAGAGGAAACCGAAATATCCTGCAGAGAGTTTAACTCCTGCTTCTGAGGGATGCTGCCTTTCACTGAGGATATTGAACATGGAAAGCCACAAGGGAAATCTGCTACTAAAAGAGACTGAGTGAAAGGTTAGGATTCTTTGCTTTATCTTCTTGTAGGCTTGAGAGGTCTGCAAAGCCTGGGCTTTGTGGAGAGCTGAATGGCCATACCTAAGGGAAGGAGACAACGCTCTATTCCCAGAAAGAACAGAAATGTCACTTCAGAATCTTTTCTGTTTAGCAACCCTCATCGGCATTTTAAAACATGCTGACAGGAGATGTTGGGAATTTTCCTTACAGGTTACTGTAAGTATTGAGGTCACTTACAGCCTTATACTGAATGTTTAATTATCTTTTTTCACCATTCAAGTTATGATGAAGACCTACAAACCTTTTGTACTGTTACAGTCCACATAGCTGATTCTTCCACACAGTTTTGGAACAGTTGAAATATAAAAAAGAAGAAACTGGCACCAAAAAAAAAAAAAGTTTATTTTAGTCACTTCATCATCCCGAAAGTCTTTTCTCCCTCTCCTAATCTGTAGTTTGCTCTTACAAATCCACAGGAAGGAGCTTATATTTTTGTTTGGTATTACGAAGGTATTTATCTCATTTTTGCATCTAAAAAGCCTACTAAACACCAATAGCATGGACAGAATTTGACTAAAGGAACTTTGCGACAGTAAGGATAATAGGCAAAGAAGTGTTAAAACATGGCAGGACCCAGCTTTTGATTTCATGGTGGAAAATACTTAACAGTTCAAGGTAAGCATGGAGATGGTAAGATTTTGTTTCATGTTCTCAGTGTTTTACAGACACCACCTAGTAGTTTCTGAGAGCCACAGAATAACTATTAGTTTCTGTTCCTATATTGTAAATGCAAGTGAAGCCACTTAGAACTTGCTTCAATGAGAGTAAGTCTGATTACAGTATTTCAGATTGCCATCACTTTGTAGAGGCAGGTAAGTACAACACAATAAAGGAGCGACTAGAAATTGGAGCAAGAAATTTGTCTTAAGACCTCAAGGAGCTTTATCACCATTCAGTTCCAAACTGCAGCCCAAACACAATCTAATTTTCATTTATTATTGCTCAAGGAGACATCATTTAATTAATCCACCGCATTCTCCAGTGGTCCCTGTAGATGCCTGTCTAGGTTATTAGTATACCCATAACCATGTTATATGCTGCTATAAGAGATTAGGTATGTGCCCATACAAAAACTACTACTATCTTAATATATTAAGCAGGAACTTTCCACAATGCAAACCACAGTTTAAAGAGGTAGCTACTGTTACACTTGTGTTTACAGGACCTTGAAAACAGTCTGGGGATACAGGACCTCTAGAAGTTCACTGTATCACAATCTAAACATGATGTAACAAAATCATCCTGTTGCAAAAAAAAAGGCTTGTACCATTCTGAACTGTATAAGCAAGTAAAGTAATTTATTAATCAGTACTTGGCATTAGCAAGGCCTCAGCTAGAGAGAGTGAACAAGCTGGGGTTTCTTAGCTGAAAGAAAAGTGGGAGCGGAGGCATAACTATGCCTCTTCACTCACTTTACCTTTTAACAGTAGAGTGAAGCACTGGAATAGAGTGTTTGAGGACACCTTAGGAATTTGATACTGGAAGTCTTTAAGAACAGGTTAAATAAACATCTGTCAGGAATAACATAAATACAGCTGATCCTACTGACAGTAAAGAGAACTAACTGATCTCTTGAACTCCATTCCCGCTCTGTGTTTGCTGGAATCTCCACAAAAAACCTTTGAGTTTCTTTGGTAAGACTTCCTGAAGGTTTTCCATTACAGCTATAAGGATCATCTGTATTTTGCGTGAGGCTATTGGAATCCCTATTTGTTTCAACTTCACAAAAGGCAGCAGGAACCCCATTTATGGTAGCGTATCTCCAAATCTGTTCAATACTAGATATCATATTATCTCTTTTACGGTACCTATTTTTGAATTGGAAGTCTAACTTAAAGGAAGGTAGAAATACTGCATCAAGATGTGTAGGATATGGGGGAACGGCTGCCGTTTCAATTCCAAAAGAAAACTCGTGCCTGGCATGCTGTAATACAATAGAGAATTTGTTTTATTTACCAGATGAATAGACAACATGAGTAATGAGCTATTAGTCAGGAAAACAGGAAAAAATAGCAAAAGAAAAAGTTCTTTCAAAGTGTTTACTGACTTAGCAGTCTAACAGTCTTATCTCCCTTCCTCAGCTGTGTTTTCTGAGTCAGCAGTAGTTAAATTTTCCAGCAAGCCCTACATGAAAGAAAGCGTAAAGGGTCATTAGGGATTTCCAGTACGTGACCTCACCTTTGAGTGGGACAGTCAACACATTGGCTCTGACATTCTTTCTACAAACCAGTGCAGTGACAGCTGAAGGCAACTCAGAGGTGATCTGACAGCATCAATACCTTAGCTTTTCTTAGCAGATGAGACAAATCACCTTGAATTTCTTTATTTTCTGAGTTGGTAACAATGGCAACTTATTTTGGAGTTACTTCTGCAGTGTTTTTCGTCTGGGTTACAACATTCATGGCTCAAAATTACTTTATAACAGGTATGTAAAGTTCCAGTTTTTAGTCCCCTACTTGAACAGTAAAGTACTTGGAAAAAAAGTAGCTAGGTTTGCAAACAAAAATGGGGGGAGGGGGGGGAGAGAGTGTGTGTAAACTTGTTTCTGGCATAGGAAACCACAGGGTTTTGAGAATACAGTGCATTGAAAACTACTCTAGCATATAGGGGAACTTTCATTGTTAGTCTGATTTAATTACTGTCTAAATGCTGTAGCATTATGGGATAAATGCTACAGAACTGCTTCTTTTAAAGATCTGGTATTGCATTGAGGATTAAGTTCTGATCTATTGAAACGTGATTTTATTTTGCATTACTTAAAATACAAGAGCAAACAGTTTCGTACAATCCTCAAAGAGCAAAACATGCATGAAACTAATTGTGTGTGTCTCTGCTAAAATGCCATCTTTAAAGCAAAGTGCTTTTCTCCAATTTAGCAACATCCTGATACTGTCCTGATTTGCAGGATTAAAGGAAACATGTGTCAGGGAGCTTGTTCATCTCCAGACCAGTCACGCCTGTCTCTGGCTAATACAGTACAAAAGTTCCTATTTTGTCTAAACTATCTGTTTGAAAACATAAGGAACAGCCAACATCAACTTTATCACACAGTTCTTAGACAACCCTCAAACATTATTATATAAAACTTTTTTTTTTCCAATCAAGGTCATATAATATTCCTTTCTTCTATATGTTAGTAAAATTTGAATGTCTTCTTCTTCAGGCTGCACAATTGATGCAATCTATTCTAAGTGCAGAGGCTACTAGGATATCTTCAGATAACTCAATGTACATCAGATGTCTCCAGATGTTTCACTGTAATTTGCAAGGAGTAAATGCTTGTTCTACCAGTGTAAAAGGGCATACATCATTGTTGCAGGCAATGTATTTTCTGATCTGCTAAAAGGCTTCTGAAGGAAACCTGGACTGAGAGAATTAGACACTCAAGTCTTATTGTTTGTAGTCTTATCTCCAGGATGGACTTTCTGGATGACCTCTGCATCTGATTCATTGTCTTGCTCTCTCTGGGGCTGCCAGTGAAACCTGCCACTGTCACCACTGTTCAGGTACTATGGGACTGTGCCATGGTCAGTGATGTGTGCACTGTGCTGTGGTCACCTTCAGCTCCTGACTCCTCTTTCCTTGCGGGCCAGCCTCGTTCTTGCTGCTCCCTGACATCAGCAGCCAAAGGAAAGTCTCTAATAAAGTAGAGTGAGGGCCTGGTGCAGGACAAAAGTGACAGAAACAGCTTCCCCCAAAACAGCAAGATGAGAAATAATGCACAATAGAGCCAATACCCAGAGCTTACAAAAATCACTTTTCTTCCTGTCCTATGACAACTTTGTCATCTTGTGAGATTCTTCTGTCTAGATCTTCCCACCTTTCTCAGTAAAGCTTATTTTTCACACAAGATCAAAATACTGAGGAGAATGTCCTGTTATTTGCAGGTTAACTAAAAGGAGCAAAGCTTAAAATACAGCTGTGTTCAGCTTGTGGATCATAAAGGATAATATGCTTCTCAAGGATTAGTCTGTTTCTCATAAAAACTCAGCCATCTTCACAACAGAGTTCAGGTGTGATTTAAGAAGAAATAAAAAGACTTGAAGAGGCTATTGTTCTCTTTCTGGCCTTCTTTTTCACACTGTAAACCCACCTAGAATTTAGATTGAAATTGGTAACTTTTCCAAAACATTTATTTTACTTCACTGTTTTGTTTTTAAAAGGCTTAGCAAATCTCAAGGTCAATTTTGGTCCATTTCCTATACAGTCCCTTTTCTTATCCCTTAAGATCCAATTTTATGGTACTAAAGTTTTATATTATGCTATGTAATAATGCAATTATTATGTATCATGCAATTCTCATATAAAAATATTTGTGTATGTTTGACTGACTAAACACTGCGACAGTTTACAAGTATCTAGGGAACTTTCTGAGGTTTCAGGAAATTCCATTCATTCAGCTGCTCAGCTTTATTTGAAATTTGTAAAGTTGGTCACTGAGAAACTTCCATTCTCGACATTACATTTTTTAATAGCTATATTGAGTCAAATCTGAAGGTAGGAAAATAACTGACTAACTAAGCAACAAGAAGGAAGTCTGAGCATGAAAAGGAGTAATTAAGCATAAACCCTAGAAGAGGAGTGGGGTCGTGGAAACTAAGAAAGAGAAATTGCGGGGTGTGCCCCAGCAGCTAAGACAGGGAATTATTCAGGAAAACAGAAATTATTCTCATGAGGACTGGGAGAGCTGACTGTTAGCAAAAAGGAATCGAGAAAACTTAACACTGGAACACCTAGAATAGAATAGACTATTTCAGCTGGAAGTGATCTACCATGATCATCTAGTCCAACTGCTTGACCAGTTAAGGGCTGAACAAGTTAAAGCATGTTACGGGCATTGTCCAAAAAGCCTCTTAAACACTGACAGGCCTGGCACATTGACAATCTCTTTATGAAGCCTCCTCCAGTGTTTGATCTCACTGCACAAGACTACTTTGGCCACAGTGAAGAGATGCAGGAGGACATTCACAAAGACAGGCAGACTGAACGGAAGAAATGTGACAGCGTAAGGATGATTCACACTGGGACTGTCTGGGTCGACTTGAGGTCCTTGATACCTAAAGACGCATCTTCATTGTGCAATGTGGCTTCTCTGCATCCTTATGAAATATGTTTGGGCTTGTCTTATATTCAAGTTGGGGCTGGACGCAGCCATGATTTGGCTATGGGGAGCGTTCAAGTGTTCAGAGGCTCAGCTGCCGTGTGATGACCTACACCATGCCAGGAAGTGTTAATGGGAGGCCACAGCCTTCATCACTGCTGAAATAAATCCACCTAACAGTTCAGTGACTGCTCTTCCAAAAATTTAAGTCCAATCAAACTGAGTGTAAGGACAGTAGAGATGCATTTCTTGCCAGAAACCATTTCCAATCCTACCGCACCCCATGGGAGCAGGAGTGAAATGCTTGTCTTACTTGGAACACTCCACACAAGCTTAGTCATCTTTCCATCCCCTTCCCATCATGGGAGTGGCTTGGCTGCTAGCTCATCTTTTCATTCATAAAAGTCAATATAACTTCTGCGGCTAAGAAGTCATGTGGTGAATCTGCAGGCATCTTTTTATCCTGCCTTGAGAGTTGTGGATTGCCTGTATTCTGATGCATAGATTTTTATGAATTATTCATTAGTTTACATACCTGGTGTGCACACAGTCTGAAAAGCACATTGAGCACGGAAGTAACACCTGTGGCTGTTGGTGTCATGGTTCAAACCGAGCCACACTGCTCATCCACTCACTTCCCCACCTTTTCTCCCTGTTTCCTTCTTCCCCACCCGCCACCCCCCACCCCCCGCTTCCCCACTCCCGGAGGGATGGGGAGGAGAATCGAGAGAATGTAACTCCCACGGGTTGAGATAAGAACAGCCCAGTAACTATGGTGTAACACAAATCACTGCTGCTGCCACCAATGATAATGATAAGAGAAAATAACAAGAGAAGAGAATACAATACCACTGCCGAACGAGGTCGATCCCCTGAAGAGAGCCTGTGCCCTTCCGGGTAACTCCCAGTTACCTCCCTGGGCATGGCGTGCTGTGGTATGGAATACCTCTTTGGCTAGTTTGGGTCAGGTGTCCTGTCTCTGCTTCCTCCCGGCCTCCCCTCGTCCCTGGCAGAGCATGAGGCTCAGAAAGTCCTTGGTCAGACTAAAACATTTGTGTTACCAGCGCTGTTCCCAGGCCGAAAGTCAGAACACCGTGCTGCACCAGCTACTAAGAAGGAGAAAAATGACTGCTACTGCTGAACCCAGGACAGCTGGTTATCTGAAATGTTTGCAATTAAATGTTGAAAGGTTTCATTTAATATGGCAATTACTGTATGTAACTCAAAAAAAAAAAAAAAAAGAAGAAATCTGTTTTCCAGTACATGCTTCTGGTGAAATATGGAGGCAAAAGAATAATATCCTTTCTCCTTGATGTGTCAAATCCTACGTCCTTAACGCAGATTAAGAAAGTAGAGCAGGTGTAATCAGATCTAAGGTCTGCATTTCCTGGTGCACGTGTCAGGAACAGTGTGCCAGCTGTGGCTATCTAAACACCTGGACGAACTGCCTATGGAGGAAAAATGGGGAAAATGGTCATAAATTCACCTGGCCTACCCCCTCTTTTCCTGCCGCCTGCCAAGCTTTCAGTAAATTAAACACTTCACAGCGACTGAAGGGTGGAAGCATCGTGCCAGCTAGGAAGAAAAAAAAAGTTTAGGAGCCATAAGGAACATAACAGATGATAAATCTTTATAGGTGTATTTTCTTATTGGCATATTAATTCCATGAAAAATTACATCTAATATCTTTGATAGAACTCATACCGGTAGGAGTGGTGTACTGACAGAATCAGGGCTGCAGTGCAACTATTAGTTTCATCATTTTAATAAAAAAAGAAAAAAAAGGAAAAAAAACCCTTGTATGATATGATTACTCCTTCCATTTTGCATGTATATGTAGGACAAATAAGAGTGCCTTTAGTAAGAAACTGACACCAGGTAATGACTCAAATGCCAACTGTTTATGCCTTTAGTCTAATAACAGCCAAACCTCTTTAAACTCTAGATTGTGTTAAGAAAATATGTTCTAAGGTATGTCTTCTTTCGCTAGAAATTTGTTTTCTACTACCCTCAAGCTAGAAACTTTTAACAGTGTTCAATTCAGTTCAACATGATCTTAAATTCTTCAGGAGGAATAAATGTTAATATGCAGATACTAACCTTGAATATTTATGTCTAAATTACAGGTTCCATTCTTTCACCTTGCAGGATCAGAGGTGTAGGAATTTATCTTGAGGAAAAAGTGAATTTCTCAGAAGCAAGTAATGCATGTCATCAACTGAATCTACAACTGGCAAGTAGAGATCAAGTTGAAAATGCTCTGAAATATGGCTTTGAAACGTGCAGGTATATGACATTTGTTAGTGTATTGTTACCTTTAGTGAACAGCTTTACACACATCTGAGGCTGGAGATAAATCTAATATTTAAAGGACTGGTATTTTCGTTGTAGCTATGGATGGGTGAAAGACGGATTGGTTGTCATTCCTCGAATAACATCCAACAAGAAATGTGGCAAGGGCAATGTTGGACTAGTGCGATGGTATGCCGAACCCTTCAAAACATTTATGGTTTACTGCTTCAACTCCTCAGGTATGTGAGCATGACAACTACATTTTTTGTGTTTTGGTTTTATTATTTTTTAGTATCTGCATGAAAAAATCATAACGAGTTCTTACAATCTGTTGGCACTTCCCCCCAGTCTTAAATGTTGCCAAGCTGTACTTAGCTCTGTAGCTTTAAAGAAATACAAAATGGTCACTTTAGTTAATCCAAATTAATAATCTGGTGCTGCCATGAAAGCTCCTGAAGAAGAGTTGCTTTTACCATTCCGTAATGTCAAGACAATGCTCTCAGTACGTTTTGATTATTTACACACATGAATTTGAAGGACAGTAAATCAAACCTTTATCCAGGGTGTCTGTGTGTGGTGTGTGTTTTCTTGCAAAAAGACCAAGAGTGGGGTACTTCAGGAAAAGCTGACTGTTTCATGATTAAAGGAAATTCATCCATTAAACTGAATTAAAATATAAGGTAGAACAGCCAAGAGACCACAGAGCTAGATTCCCAATCTATTGTCGGTAAAGCCAAACAGCTTTCTTTAATAAGCATCATCCCACCTGTGAAAAGACCTGTCCTTCCCCCTCATTCTTGACTGCCTATTCCCTGATTGAAGACACAACAATGGAACTTGGGCCTTGATATAAGTGAGATCTTCTCAGCACAACAGATCAGTATTTTGCTTAATGACTTGTGTGGTACTGACTGAAAAGAAGTATTTAACTAGAGGCATTGTGTTCCTGCTGGTGTCCCCTATCTATGGTTATTATCCAACAACTATCCCAGTAATTAGGCCATATACACAGGTTCAGTCAATTATTTCTTATCAGTCCCTAAACCTTGTCAATGACTTTTAGATGACAAGAACAAGACATTATGTACAAAATCCCGAAATTTTTCAAGAAAGATATCTGAACAAGAGTTGGAAAGACCAGGAGAAAGATAGATATGCAAGACATGCTCATGCAAAGATATAAAGATCTATGTGTCTAGTGACTGTGGACATTGGAGCTTATGAAACTGAGGATAAAGCTTTTAGGGAAAAGGTCATGCCTCCCTCACTACGACTTTTTTCATGATCCTGGGCCATTTTAGTGTATGAAGGTAGGTAATGTAAGTAGCTGGCTTATTAAGTGTCTGACTGCTGACAAGAAAGCACTGCAGAGAGAAAGCACTGCTACACACTGACTTATCACCTGACCTGTAAAGTTAAAAATTACACGATTAGGCTAACTTACTTTTTCTCTATAGAAAGTCCATAGCTTTTATTGATAAACGCATAGGTGAATTAGTACTACGGCAACATCCTCTAAAAGAAGCTGCTCCTGTTGTTAGTTATTTTTTCTGTTCCTATGCAACACGGTGTTTCAGTGTATGAAATACGTGTCATTCTGCATCAAAAATGTAGGGTAGGTTGGCTAATGCTAAGGAGGTAGCGAGTAATTCCAAATTATTTGCTTTGTTTACTATTACAGTATGTGAAGAAAGTTAAGCTTGTTGAACGGTTAGAAAATAATGTATATTTAACATCAGGTTTATTCTGCACTTTATCTTATTTGCTTAACTGTTGCCTATTCTAGGCATTTCTTACCAAAAAATATTTGCCAGAAGCTTTTTCTGTCAATTTTCTTCATGCCAAAGAAATGCCAAAATCACTTGAAAACTATTGTGGAAAAAGTAAAAAGCCATTTAGCTTTTTATTCTGCGAATGTAACTGCGTCATCAGGCTTCCCATGGGGATTCATGTAGAGAACAGTACCTACATCATTTCCCTGTTATTTATGTTGTAATCTGCTTGTTACTTCAGTGAAATTTTTATAGCTTTACAGAATATAGAAAACTTCCAATTTTCACATGAGCCTGATTCAGAACTCAGCTTTTTCATTTACATGTAAAAGTCCACTTGCACCCATATTTTTACATAGACAACATCTGCATCATTTAAATGACTGGATTTCAGAATGTGCCTGAAGTTTGCTTCTTTCTAGCCCCTATTAGAATTGTGTCACTTTTTTATCGCACGCTGCTGCCTGGTTTACCTGAAAGTTTTATGGGCTACTTTTCTTTGGGCTATGATTCATTAAATCGTAGTTTTCCAAGGATCAAGAGTGCATGCATAAATTTTGAACATACATGTAATACAATAGAAATATCTTTTTAATCTTGGATCTGCAGGTAAGGCTCCTGCTCTGCAGGGTGTCATCCTGTTGGTTTTATATGCATTATTATTCTAAGTACTTTTCTAAGAAATCTTGTTCTTGGTATGCATTTATAAAATGCACACTGCATATGCTCAGAAAAAGTGTTTAACTATGCGAGCAATTATAAAAGGTAGGTAATCTGGGTTGTAGCCACATGTTTGAAATAGGTGTGCCTGATTTGGGCAAGGCTTTTGTGAATAAACAAATAATAATTTCCAGAAGGGAATAACTGAGGAACAATTTCAATAAACATGCGTGCAGTAAGTACAAAACTAAAATCCAACACAACTCCTACGTATTTCTTTTCCCTGCTGCAGATGTTCAGATTAATTCATGTATACCAGATCCAACTACAACCATGCTACCTTCATCAAGTGCACCAACAGATTTAACTGCATCTTCAGGCTCTGATTTGACTGAGAACATTACAGCAGCGCCCAATGTGACCGAGTCAGAACAAACCCTGAAAAATATAAAATTTCGTGTAATATGTATAACTGAAACTATATTGCCAACCGAGGGGACTACTACGAAAATGCCAGAGGAATACTCACCAATTGATTCTCCTAATTATACTTCCCATGCTGCTTTTAAGAACGATGCTGTTGTCTTTGGAGGTAAAGGCTGTTTATGGTAACTATTTAATCAGAAGGGCTACCTATGCAGATGTTAGTAGCAAAACTGATTACTGTTATTTTTGTTTGCTGCTCCAGCATCTACAGAATATGAGTGTTAGGGTTTTGCAAAAGCAAAGCTTAGAAGACAGAGGATCTTTAAAAAATTTTAAAGTAGAAATAAGATCTTATCTCAAACTTTTTGTTAATATTTTAATATGAAATGGTGGAAGCTTATTCTGTTTAATGGCATTTAGGATGAATACATTTCTGAGAAACGTATTAGCAAACACCATGTGCTCAGAGTAATAATGGAAAACTCAGAAGGCTCTTAAAAAACAGAAGAAACCTAGAAAGTTTTAAGAACTGCTGTTCTCCAAATATGGAGGTGCTCTTGAGCTATGAGCTGTGAATAAGTAATTCTAATATACAACCACTGAGAAATGGACTAAATATGAGAAAAAGCATTATAACTGTAAGGACAGCTAATCATAAACATGTGTTCTCTGGACAAGCTGTAAAAACCGTCCAACGAGCAGGTTAGACAAACATCTGTCAGGGATTACCTAAATACCTGGTTTTAGTCTTTTGAAGAAAATGAGCTGTAGTATAACTAACCTTGTGAGATTCCTAATGCCTCTATTATTGAGTTGATGTTTATGTACTTCTTACTCTAGACTGTTTTTAGACGAATCTGGATTTGTGCTCATGAGCCTTTAGAAAGTCAGAATTAAGTACATATAAAAACTCTGTGCCTACCCCACTTTTATCTCCAGGTATCCCTACTGCACTTCTTGTACTGGCAGTCATATTCTTCATTATCTCAGTTGTTCTAGCAGTCTGCTATATCAAAAAGTAAGTACTTCATTTTTTCATCTTTTTTCTCTTGGACTGCCTTAACCCCTAGAGTACAACCAGTGAATATTTTAAATATATAGCTAAAGAGCAGAGAATTAATGGTAATAACAGCTCAGCACAAAGAACAAAATCTTAAACCCCGCTGTTATGCAGATAAAGTTTATTGTTGCTGTCACCACTCCCTGCCTTAGAAAAGGAACCAAAGACAAATATTGCCTATTTTTGATTAGTAAATCATACCTAGCATGAAACATTTCCAAGTGTGCCAAATAGTAACACTGAAGTGTCCATCAGTTTGTATACAAGTCTGTTTATGCAGTTTTCTTCTTGTTTCTTTCCATGTCAGACTCAAGGTAAAAGTTTTTATTCTTGGACCATGATTGTGTCCAGAAAAAACAATCGAGCTCATTTATCAAGTGGGAAGATTTTCACCACAGTGCATCACTAAATTGTATCAGAAAGCTGTGTGCATTTCTCACATCCCAGCCCAGATAGCTTTATAGTTACATACCATGAATCCTGAATACACATTGTCTGTTTCTGAAAAAAAAATCAAAAATATGGCTTTAAAAAGCACACTGCTTGAGAAAGCACAATGATCTAGCATGCCACTACTCTCTGTGAGACTTTTGCTTCAGTATGGCAAAGAAAGTTAATTCTAGGTATTTTTCACTTTATCAAACTATGTCAGTGTTTCTGCTTCACTATCCTTTTTTTCTATGCAAAGGTACAAGAAAACCTTCCCATTTTCAAACAAGAATCAGCAAAAAGAAATGGTTGAAACAACTGCTCTTAAAGAGGCCAAGTCAAATGACAAAGTTGCTGAGAAGGAAACGAAGAATGGTAAAAATACAGAAGAGTCTAAAACCAAGCCTGAGGCCACAGTACAATGTCTAGAAGCAGAAGTTTAAGTGGAAGAATGTACACTGCTTGACAGAAATACGAAACGAAGTGCACTGAACTTCACAGTGCTTTTCAACATTGGTGATTGTAAACACTCATGAATATTTTCTCTATCTTAACATATGAAAACCTGGGGTTACATCTTTAGCTATAAATACTGTTGCAGAAGAATATGGAATATTGTTTACTTGAAATAAAATAATCCATGATGCAGCTCATTTTTCATCTTTAATAAAGAAATAGTTAGGAATATGATATTAATGACATGCAGTGTGTTAACTATTTCCACAGAATTCAGTTCAATATGTAATGAAAAGCGGGTTTTTTGTCTGGCTGGAAGATCTCGGCTAACTTAATGTCGATTATCTTACTTCCATTAAGTAGTTACTTACCTTTTCTAAAAAGTCTCTTTACAAACAGAAGAAGTAAGTCTGGTTACAAGTGAGTAAAAATATCAAACAACCCACTGACTGTCATGCAAATACCCAAGAAAGGGTACAAAGATGCCAATGTCTATATACATAGAGCACTGTATAACTTTCTTGGGTATCTTCATCATATCATAATTCAAAGTTTTATTTATTAAAACCTGTATCATTCTTCTGCGTCAGATATTTGATGGGGGGGAAACTTTAACTGTATCTCAACAGTTATATTTAAGATCTCTTATGTAGATTTAAGTGGGGCTTTCACAATAAAGTTCTCCAGTGGTATGGGACACTTACAGTACTTCATAAAAAAATAAAGTACGGTAGATATGTTTGTCTGAAAAGTTTATTCTTATTAAAACTGCCTCACAGTAAAAAGAGCTCAGATAACCTTAAGGTTACAGAAATAATTAGTTGTTGTAAAAGAACAATACTAGCAATTTTTCAATTTTTTTTTTTTTGAATAAATGGTTTGGATAATTTATTTTTGTATGTGAAGAAGGTTATTATGGGCAAGAAAGTTTCTTTATAGATCCAGCAGCCTGAAAAACATACTCTTAAATAAAATAGTAATAGAACTGCTCACCTATACTGTGTTTTCTATAATGTAGGATACTGGGTTATGAACTGGTTTTTATCCAGAGGTATTTAGAAACTGGCCGGTGGTTATACATTCCACTAGATAGTGAGTTATACCGTATTGCAGAGCTTTCTTTTTTTCTTTTTTTTTTTTTAATAGCTCAGAAATATTTCATGGCTCCAAGACTCTGGCCTGTGTTGATACACAGTCTACCACTGCCATTAAAGCCGTAATACTACCGAACGACTGAGTCAGTACAGGTCTAAGAAATGCTAATTTCAGATGTCCACCAACAGAGTTTCAGCAGGACAATGTGCGACAAAGGAAAGCACTAGACATAGCCTTCCGATGCAGTTAAGTAATGCTCCTCCTTGCAAAATACTGCAGTAATGTCATGTATCTCTCTTGGCAACCTGAATGAAAGTGCTGTGTGCCGTATGGGCAGCGAAAGTAGACAGCAGGAATAAGGCCACCACGAAGGGCCACAGACAACACTTGATATGATGGTGTCCTTAAGCAAACGGGCTTAAGGACACAGGCAGCACTAGTGGATTCCAGGTAATTTTGAACTTTTTTGTGACCATTTCCCTTCTGACTCTCTTTTCCATGTTTTAGATATTAGACATTACCTGTTTATTCTTTCCCTCTCCACCAAGAGATAATTATCTATCACTTCTCTTGATTGATACTGCTAATATTACCCCTGCTCCAGGTAGAATCCATAAGGTATGAACTTCCTTTTCTCTCAGATTGTCTATTCATGCCTAAAGACATTCAGAAAATTTTTCTCTAGTTCCACTCCAGCTGGAAGTTCGCTGCTTCCATTTTAGAGCTAAATAAGGTGTTTCCTTCCCCCCACCTGCCCCACAGTATTTGCTTTCTAAAAAAATCTATGTTAGCTAATATAATAGGATATTGCCTTAACCTGTAAACGTCTTGTTTTATCATGTACCTTAAACACTCAGCTAGCTTTCGTCCCAGCCTTCACAGTGACACCTGGCCAATGCACAGTTTGATCTGCCCCTCCTTTCTAATACACAGTTTATGCCAACACTGCAAAGGCTAAAAGGAGCCTGTTACACTGTTCTGTAAGAAGTAAAAGACATCTGTAAGGACTAATCAACCAGTACTGCATTTGATATTCTCTGTATATAATTAGTACTACTCAGTCACATTTGCATTGGAGTACAAAATGTTCTTGCTTAGCATTTAATAGAATTGCAAGAGATGTATCACTACAAAGCAAACAGGAAACGTTTATTTAAGTCCTAGACAGAAAGTAACAAAACCCCCAAACCATTAAACAGTAGTAGCAGAAAATCAATGAAGGATTTCTCTTAAGTCTCCAACTTCTGTCAAGTGTTGCGCTTTTTTTTACAAGACGTTCTCAACAGCTATGAAGTTCACTGATGTCTCAGAAATGGCATTGTGCTTAAGCGTCTTGGACAAATAATTCTTTCCCTAGGAGGAGATCAGTTTGCATTAGCCATTTGACAGTAACACCACCCAGATTCCCACACTGAGGTTACAGATGTTTGCTGACCTTAGGCGAAAGGGCTAGTTGGCCTGCAGGAAATACAGCGAGGTTCCCAGTCCAAGCCAGTCCCTGTCTGGGATACAGGGTTGCCTTTGTCATGCGAAGTGCCTTTGCCTGTGTGTAAACAGACGCGGGCAGGAAGGGGAAGTACTACTCCTTTTCTCCTCTTCAAATTAAAAAAAATAATGAAAATCAAAACAACAAACCTCTAGAATTAAACCCTCACGCATCAGGATACAGCTGACCTAGAGGATGTTCTAGGATTTCTGTTCTTAGTCAGATTATTATAATTTATGGGTGTTGGGTTATTTTGCCAAAAGGTCAGTGACCACTGACCTCTGCCGCACACATCTAGCTCTCACATCCTTCACGTTGACGGGTGCTCTCTTCCTCACCCGTTAGAGCAGGGAGGAGTAGTAGTTATGCTAGTAGCAGTTGCTGGCCTGTGGTGATCCCAGCACGGTAGGCACTCGGACCCCAAGAAGCATCATTTAAGCTGCTATTTATCAGAGCTCATAGAAAAGAGTGACAGTATAGGCAGTCTTATGTCCCTTCAGAAGCCAGGAAAGCTGAGGTGCCCATAGTGCAAAGCAACCTTCTGAGGACGCAGTATGGGCCGTTTGCAGCAGTCCCCCCGTGTTGATTATTCAAGCAATTATAGGACTTTTCTTACAAGGAAACAGCTCTGTACAACATCCTTACTGCACCCCGGAAAGGATGCTCGGGCGGGCTCCGCTCCGCTCCGCCACAGCCCGACCGCCGACTCCCATGTGCGTAATGCTCCTCCAGCCCGGGTCGCGCCGAGGAAGGCTGGCACGGCCCCGTCAATACCGCCTCACCTCTCACTTCCTTTCCCTTTCCCTTTTCCTTTTCCTTTTCCTTTTCCTTTTCCTTTTCCTTTTCCTTTTCCTTTTCCTTTCCTTTCCTTCCCTTTCCCCTCCCTCCCGTCTCCTCCCTCCTTATCTCCCGTCCTCTCCCCGGCCTACAGCTGCCGGGGGTCCCTCCGGGCTCCTCGCCCCCACGGCCGCGTCCCCTAGGTCCGGGCAACTGCGCGAGCCGCGCCCTGGCGTCACCGACCCGCGCCAGCAGCAGCAGGCGCCGCCGCCGCCGCCGTCCCTTGCGCCTGCGCTGGAAGCCGACAGCCGGGTCGCGGCGGGGCGGCGGCGGCGGCGAGCAGGATGCCGGGGCGCTGGGGTGAGGTTTGCCGGCTGGGCCCTCTTCGTGCGCGGCCACGGAGCCCTGGGGGAAGCGGGCGGCCGCTGGGTGCTTTCCGTTGTGAGCAAAGCCCGGCCGCCCACCTCAGCCGGGCCTCGCCCGTCGGGGCGCGGAGGGTCGGTCAGGGCTTACCGTAGGAAACGGGGGGGTGCCGGGGGCGGGCGTGACGCAGGCGGGCGTGTGCGTGCGGCCCGTCTCGAGCGCGGCCTTTGGATGCGGTTAAACTGCGAGGTGAAGGCGGGTGCCGTGCCCTGGGCGCTGGCGGCGGCAGGCAGCGCCCATACCCTCGTCCCCTGCTTTCGGAGAGGCCTGATGGTACAGCGGTTTATCTGTGTATGGCGTTGGGTATTGCTGGTCTTGAGGGCGGCACCAAAGAAAACACTTTGCAGGCGTCTTTGCAGAGGTTTTTTCGTCCAAACTTTTCTGTGGTAGGATCTCACTAGCTCAGTAGGCTCACACACGGCACTTGGCTTCCGCAGGAAGGTGGGTTTTCAGCCACAGAAACCAGAAGATAAGGGATGATTGTGTTCGAAGCATCACAGATTATGCTGCGGGGGGGTTGTGAGTCAAGTGTATCTTTTGGGTGTTTGCTCAGCAAACACAAGCCCAGATAGGGGGGAGGAGGTTATTGGAGGGCTGTTTGGAAGGAGAAGTGTCACTTGAGTGGGAACACAGGTGCCCGAGAACAGAATTTGGTCAAAATTCCAACATTAAATTGGAAGTTTATTGTTTTGTGTGAAATACCAGAACAGTTCATAGAATGTTCTGATAAAAACTCACTTCATGTGTGCTCTGTTTGTCTTACCCCAGGGCAAGATCTTCATAGCTGTAGACTGTGTTGCTGGGCAGTTTGATGCCCAGATGCAGCTATATAGTTACACATGCAGGATGAAGATCTGTTTTTCTGTAATGTCTTTCTCATAAAGTGTTTGTAAGGTACCTAATGTCAGATATTCAGTGTTTAAGTTAAGGCTGATATTCTGTAATTAGCTTACTATTGCACACCTCTGTCTGTATAAGTCTTGAAAGGGTACTGGTTTGGTTTGCATTACAAACTATGAACTCTGTACAAACAGAATTCATTTGCATGCCTCTGCCATTTTGAGACAAAGAGCCAGGAGGAATTTTGAAGAAATGCCAAATGTGAGGGCTCAAGGGGAAAATAAGGATAAAGACTCAGAATCAGAAGACATAGAGTAGATCCTTATGCAGACTTCTTGGGGAAAAAGATACAAGTGTAAGGGAAGGTTAAAATAAGTTGGAGGTTTGAGCATGCCAGTTCTGTAACACATCCTGAATTTGAGTGGTTTGCGCAGATAGGGAGGTTTCTAAATTGATTTATACTGATGCCATTCATTGGCTTACCAGTTTAAGAATGCTGTGAGAGTTACTTTGATCTGCCGGTATCAGTCTGATGTAAGAAAGCTAATTCCTGATGTAATGTCTGTGTATAAACATTGATATGCTTATTTATAGACATTCTGACTTTCACATGCACAAATATTTAGGACAAAAGTTGTCGTAACTTATCACTGTCATCTTAAAATTTTATTTTCCATTCCACTGGATTTACGTATCTATATGTGTGTTGGAGCTGCTGAAGAACCTGCATGAAAAACTATCTCACTTTAATATAAGTATTGCTGTAATCAAAATAGTACTCTTCTGTAAGCTGTTAATGCCACATTCCAGTCTCTTCTAAATGTTCTGCTTTGACTGTTCAAGTTGTGTTACTGTAGAGTAATTAGACTGTGTAGTGGGTAGTTAAATTCTTACACTAAAAGAAAATGAGAGAGTAACCATTTGTAAAGCACACAAATGTAACTCTAAAATATTTTTAGCAGAGACTCTACAAGTGAATGAAAACTTTGTTCTGCGGAACTGAGGTGAAGAACTTCAACCATGGGTCAACAAATTTCAAACCACACACAAACTGTAATTAACAAGTTGCCAGAAAAAGTAGCAAAGCATGCCTCTTTGGTTCAAGAAAGTGGTTTCCTAACCTATGAAGAGTTTCTGGGAAGAGTAGCTGAACTTAATGATGTGTAAGCCCTACTTTGTTTTCTTGGTGTTTTTAGTGTTTTACAGAGACCTTGTATGCAATATATCCCTCTGTGCTGGCTAAGTCAGGACTGGCCATCTTGTTTTGAAATGTTTTCTGCAGCTTTTGAAGTTTCTGTACTGGTTGTAATTAGACTTCAAAAAGACAGCCGTTTTTCCTCCAGAAATTTACTTTTTCTCCAATACTCTTCTTCCAGCAAGCGTTGCTTCTCTCTTAGCTCGCAAGAGGTAGACATTTAGCAGTATCTTTTTGTTAGTGTTACCTGTCTCTCCCTTAATCTTCCCCCTCCACCAGCCATATAAAAATGCAATGCTGCTTCCTCTCTGCCCATCACTTTTCATAGGAAGTGGCAATATGAGCCTTTTAAAGACAGTACAGCTACACTAGGAAGGTAGACCTGAGACAGAACCATTTGTGACCATCTTTTCCACCTCTGAGGACAGGCAGTGCTATTCCTCATTAAAGATGTGGCATGTCTTACTATCTGAATCCAGTGACCAAGATAATTGCAAACAAAAGGCTGCATAAGAAATATTTTTTTGGTGTGAATTTTGTTTGACTCCACATTGATGTAAAAAGAAATGAACAAAAATACAGAGTTGTCATTTTTACCCAGTATTTTTAGTATAAAATTATAGGAAGTAGAAGCATACGTGCTGAGAAAGAGCTTTGTAGTGTGGGGGTTTCAGTCATGTTTGACATTTGACTATAATGTGAATTTGTATTCAGTTTAGAAATTGTCTTGTAGACGGTCATACTTTTATGAATGACCTTCAAGAACAGACAGGTGTCTTCATCAATAGGTTTTGAAGGACATTACTTCATGTTTTGCCTGAGAATCTAGGAATATATCAGTATGATTAACTCCCAAATACCATGGTTATTCAAGGGTTTTTCTTATTTCTCCCAGTGCTTACTTCAGCCTGAATGTAACATAGTTTGAGCTCCTTCTTATGGAATAGACTTTTGTGTCTGTGTTCCATTAAAAAAAAAAAAAATACAACACCCCCCCCCCCAAAAATCTCAGGGTCACCTGAAGCTTTCACCTGACTGCTTCATTGTTAATATATACTAACAAAAATACACCTCATCTGCATTTGTTGGTACTTGCAAGTTTTTTTTACATACATGGTAAGGAAATAACCTTTTTAGATTGGACCACAAGATTGTATGATTACTATAATAAACAGTGAAAGCACATAAAATATCTGTAAAGGATATTTGCTGATGCTGGATCAAAAGACTTGCACATCATTTTCTGAAATTTACTGTGCAATTTAAAATGAAATGGATGATATTTTATATTTAATGACATGCTAAGAAGGTCATCTATTTCATGTCTCTGGGAAATATTGATAAAAATCTCTTTAACGATAACACATAGGTGAACAATAAATAATACCAGAGTAGCTAAGGCTGCTGATCTTTGCATGTCTAGCATGTGCTATAAACTGGATGATTCTTTATTTCAGTACTGCAAAATTGGCTTCTGGACAAGACAAACATCTGTTATTTGAAGTGCAGCCTGGTTCTGATTCATCTGCTTTCTGGAAGGTGGTCGTTCGGATAATATGCACGAAAGTAAGACTGTTGAAAATTTTAATTTGGTGAGGGGGCTCGTACAAATATTTGAGGATTGTCACCTTTACTGATAAAATCTAACACCTGCTACATACATTTTGAATATTAAATATTATATAATATAAATTGAGTATATACAGATTATTCTATATATCTGTAAATTGAGTATATACATATACATATATATACACAGATATATATTCAAGGATACTATTTGAGGTAAATAAATTGTGAAGTCTTAAGTTTCTGCAAAAACCAGGTTAACAAAAATATTTTCATAACTAAGTTTAAAGGAGTATCTTCCAATGCAGCACTTACGGCCCATTCGTTAGGAATTCAGATTACTCGTGAGGTCATGTCATGGTAATGAAGTAGTACAACAAACTGGGAATTGTATAGTTTGATAGAGGTTAATCAGCCATTCCAAGCATTATTAGTTGAGCTAGTGTAACTGTGTGTATTCTTATTCCTTGGAAAACCAATCTAAAAATTAAGTGTTTAACTAACTGAGTAAGTTTTGTCATGGTCTTCAGACTAAGTTTGCTCTTTCTAATGGGGAGATTATTCCCCTCTGTATCTTATCAAGTAACATCCTTAAATGGTCCTGAGCAACCTTGGCATGCAAGTTTCAAGCAAGCCAACTCTCAAACTTGGTTTGAAACTGACAGTTTGTAATTTTCTGTTTGCTCTTGGTTTTCATTAAGGCAGCCATCATTGTAGGCTATTTTAAGTTCAAATATGAAATAACTCGTTGTTCTGTCCTTTGTCTTAAGTTTAGTCCATTTTTTTTAGGCATTAGGTCCCTACTCATAATTTAATTCATTTGAGTAGTTATGGTAATTTGTCTTGCCTTAAAAATGTAGTCCTAACTGTGGTATTCCTTATTATAAAACAACTGTGTTTTCAGGTCTTAACTTTATTGAGACAGACTGCAGTTTGCTAGTGTAGTAATGGACACTTTGGAAGGTGGCTACTGCCATGAGAATTGCAGTGCATTAAAAGAATTTTGAGCAATGTCATGTAAAAATCTGATATATAATTGTAAACAATTCTTATATCTTAAGATAAATAAAACAAGTGGCGTTGTGGAAGCTTCCAGAATCCTGAACTTGTATCAGTTCATTCAACTTTATAAAGACATCACCAGTCAAGCAGCAGGAGTTCTTGCACAGAGTGGTACTTCCGAAGAAGCTGGTGGGAGTTTGATGTCTGTGTCATCTTGTCAGGCCAGCTTGTGGATGGGAAGGTATTTTGATATACTCTAGCTTCTGACCACGTTTACAACAGAAATAGTTTAGGATTTGTGTGTAAAACTTGAGCTACTAACACCTAATGATCAAAACCACATACTCTTAGCAGATGCAGACTTTGTATCATCACAGACATGAATAGCATGCCTTCTCTTGTACCAGGAGAGCAGTAGTGTACTTGAGTGAAATGCTGTTGGTGCTACCATTCCTTAGCTTCAGAGCAATCATTTTAGTGATTAATTCTAATATAAACATGATATATGTTGAACCTCCTGAATAAGGAAACAGGAGGAAATGGAATCAGCTGCAGCTACAAATTTAGGGGGTTTGACAGTGTTTGTTTAAACAGATTTTGTTATTGTTCCACTTAAACTTTCTCTTCCTCTTTTACGTTTTGGCATGTGAAAGTTCCCATCTGTTGCCACTAGACACTCATCAGTTATAGTAATAATTTAACTTGTAAGGCTGGAAAAATGTGAACTGTCTCACACATGTTGACATCCTGCTTTGTTAACTAGAGGAAAAGCAAAAGATTAAGGTCAACACCTGCAATAACTTCAGTTCAGACTGGATGGAACAGCAATAAGCTTGTCACCCTTAACCTATGTGGAAATGTTGCTACCAGTAATTCCTTACTTTTAACTTTCTGAGTTAGTTCAAAGTTCTACCTCAGTTTTAAGTGAGATAGAGGTTTCATGAGAAACAGTAGTGAATGGTATAGTTCTCTGTATCAACCAGTGAAGAACTGGTAGCCACGTATTTTAAAAGAACAAGTTTCTGAGCTACTTAACTGTCTTTAGACTGTCACACTCCAGCTGTTAGAATGAGAAAGGCGTTGGCTGTGTTGCCATTCTACAGATACAGCCCACTTTTTTATGTCAGTGGATTGCAGATGTGTTCTTTTCATTTAATTTCCTGATTTTCTCGTTTGGGAACAAATAATCTTAAAGTATTGGCTGTTCTGAGTTATTAAAATGCTAGAATTAGGTAGCAAATTGTGAACATGTTTGGAAAGCGTATTTTCCTGCTCTTTCTCAAAGATACATGGTTATCCTAGAACACATGTATATCTGGAAATGGCCTTTTACTTCAAACAAAAAACCCACAGGTGCTTATGCAAAACAGCTTTATCTCTTGCTAAAGTCAGCGAATAGATAGATTTCATAGCTGAGTTTCTTGGAGTTTCTTTTTCAGTTTGAGACTTCAAGATGGGGGAGATGAGCACCCTTTGTGTTTGTAAACTTCATCACTTGAGATAGTATTAATGATAAATAACAAGAGAAATCAAGTATAATGTTCTAATATGCTGGAATTTAGTGAGCTTGTTTCTTACTAAGTTTTTCAAGTCATTAAACAAAATACAGGCTGAGGCACCTTCAAGTATTTTATACTGAGGAAATATGTTCTGGTTGGTTTTCTGTGATGTCCTCCCATTTGCCTAAATTTTTCTCACCTTGAGACATTTTTCAGCTCTGTGAGAGCTAGCCACCACTGTCCAAAAATAGCAATTATTATCTGTTTCATTCGTCTTCTTATCTTAACTTCTTCCACTGGAATAATACCCTAGTTCTCTAGAACACCCACTTCCTATTTGGAGCATTCAGAAATATCCGTAAGTGTTTTATGCTTTCTGATAACGAAGAGACAAGCATTTCCTTACTTTGTCACTCTTGTATTTTACCATTTTTTAAGAAATTTAGTCATATGGCTAAATCTGAGGTTCCAGAAACTATAAATAGGACATCTGTTTTAAGTATAATTGCTTGTATATATACCAGCAAGTCTCGAAGTGTTATCAAAGGTTAGTACTCAGAGTTTGATGGGGAAAGGAAATGAAAGGGAACAACTCCAGAGAACATAGTGAGCTAATCAAAAGGATTTTTTAAACAGTTGTCCTCACTGTATGCAAATCACCACCTGTAATTGTACAAAAAAAATAAATCTCCTAGCATTCCAAACCAATTTCTCAGAAAGTAAGTTGACAAGGAAACCCCAAGGACCTACTGAAGAATAAAACAAAAGCATGTTAATTGCTGCCTGTTGGCTGGGTAATCTCTACAGTTAAAAAATTCCTCTGTATTTGACAGGCTCCCAAGATTCCTAAGCAAAAGCAGTCTGGTCAATAGTAATTAAGGTGGACTGTCTCTGCCATTCTTTCTAGACTGCTACCTTTGTGCCCCAAGTTACAGAAGGGATTCCAGAATTGGGAATTTTGTAAGACCTAAAAATTTCAGAACCCCTCTTGGCTGAATTGGAAGTGAGCCATGACTCTAAAATTAGAGAACTTTACATGTCTAGTTAGGTCAGTGAAAGCTGAGGATTTTCTGCACATTTTCATTCTTGGGAATCTTGATAATGCAAATATGTGAGATACTACTGCTAGGAACTATAGATACAGATAATCTGTTATTTGGGGAAAAAATGAAGACGGATAAAATGAAAATGTCTGTCCTCAGGAGTGATCTAATTTTTAAACTTTTTTTCCCCTTCCCTAACAACACCTAAAAGCTTACCTGGAAATGCTGTGGCAACAGTCAACTTGAGAGTTCTAATTTGAAGGAACCATGAGGAGTGTATTACAACCTAAACCCATCCTTTTCGGTCTAATGAGCAGTTTAGCTGATGGCATGTGAAACGAGTGAACATGCATTCTAGTGATCCTCTTGACATGTGTTTTTATCTACGATATAAGCCAGCACACAGAAATTTGACAGACATCATTATGAAATAGTTCAGCCTGACACTCTCTGAAAGGAAGGCAGATCTGCCTTCAACATAAACAGTGTTCCTGTTCTTTTGCCTGGTCATGTGATGTTTAACCATTACTTCTCACGCTTCTTTGTTGATATGAAAAAGGATTTGCATAACCCATTGCAACACCGAAAGCACCATATGAAACCAAAAATAAATGCATGTTCTAATTTGTTTAGTTTATTTACTGTTTGTTGGTAGCTTGAGGCTATGTCTGACACACTGGGATGATGTAACTAGTCCATTCACAAAATTACGTGTTCCTTGAAGATAAGCAGCGGTGTTCCTTTCTGTCCATGAATTATATGAAAAACATAGTAACTACTGTAGTCACTAGGGCATAGATATAAAACCTACTGGTTATGTGGAAAAACCCCCTGTCTTCTCTTCTGCAGGGTTAAACAGTTGACGGATGAAGAGGAATGTTGCATCTGCATGGATATGCGTGCTGATTTAATCTTGCCATGTGCTCACAGCTTCTGCCAGAAATGCATTGATAAATGGTAATACATATGAAAGTATATTCATTATTTTATAGTATATACTGGTTATCTGACATGTTTCTGTTTGGTCGACCAATTCCTTAGTTCCCATACAATTTAACGTCTGAAGAGGCTAACAAGATAATGATACATATGATACATAACAAGTTTGAGTAAAATCAGACTGTAGCAGAAGGAAAAAAGGATTTCAGAATTTGTGAACACCGCATGAAGAATTTCCTTTTGGAAAAAGATATGTACAAGTGCTTTTTGGCATTTGTTATGTGATTTCTTACCTCTGTTCTTATAAAATTAGATCATATTCGTGCTTGCAAACTAGAGAAAACAGAGTATATGCTGATGCCAGCATGTTATGCTTCGCAAAATCTCATTAAAAGCTGCTTTTTAAGGCAAAAATCAGTAGTTTGTAAGAGTGTGCAAATACGAAGGCAAGTTGTTTATTTGGGAAATAACCATTAGAGGGATTTTTTCCCACATATTATGCTTTCTTTTCAAATAAATCACATACAATTTACTCATTTAAATATATTTTCCAAGAAAAGATTTCTTCTCAATAGCAATGCCTTCAAATTTATGTATAACATGTACCTTACAATATTGTGTCCAGCTTCATAGTAAACAGAACAGCTTTTCAGCTTCTGCATCTGTCTAATGCACAGGTTGTTGGAAAACTGAGAAGAGAATTGCTTTATGGAAGAGCATAGCTCTTCTCTGACTGTGCAGAAGACCTACAAGGATTAAGCAGCTGTTCGGCAGTCTAGCATTAGGTGATACAGATATTTTCAGTTAAAGGCCTTTTTTGACTAGTTAATGATTATGATTTTACGTTTAAGTCACATAATTTGTGCATAAAAATTTGTTCTGTGGCCTTTTCAAAGGCTTGTCAAAGAAGTTACTCTTAAAACACCATGCTCCCACAAGGAAAAAAGGTAGTACAAATCGCTGGATCTCACAGTATAACTTGTCATCTCTCTTTTCAGGGAAAATATTTTAACGTCTATCAGCTGCTTAGGTTAGCAGCTGTGGTGGAGAGTGGATTATTCTACTTTGGCTAATGAATCAGCTAATGAATCTTTAAGTTGCAGTTACACCGTTCTTTTCTTACTACTCAGTTTATAAGGCTCATCTCTTCTTAACCTAGGCAGACAACAGAGGCTCCCAGCTCAGAAACATAACTATTTGGGACCCCTGAGTTAGTCACTGAAGGAGGATGGCACCCTAAGGACCAACTCTAAACCTCAGTGGTCTGAATGACCAGGTTCCTTTTTCTCTTCATATAGGAAGCTTATGGGGACTAGTTTCTGAAGGACCTCAGCTGAGTATCTAAAGACAAGAAGAATTAACTAAGATTAATTTAGATTTCCATTTAAACTTTCTGGACAGGTAAGTAGATGCATTAATGAGGAATATGGCTCCAAATTTATTGCTCAAAGAATGGAGCTACGTTCAGAATTGTTGGCCAAACTTTCTCACAAAAAAAAAGTTTTCAAACAAAAAGATATATATAGGTGGTCTAGTCCAGCTAACCTGATCATTGTTAAAGTTTCCATTGTGTTCTGTTGTTTTGTCTGGGGGCTCTTTTGGCTTTTGGGGGCCAGGAAGAGATGAAAAATACTCATTTCTCTGGCTTTCTAACAGGAGTGATCGTCACAGAAGCTGTCCTGTTTGCCGTCGGCAAGTGACTGGAGCAAGTGATTCTTGGGTGGTTTCAGATGCACCTACTGAAGATGATATCGCTACTTACATACTCAACATGGTGGATGAGGTTGGCCAGCCTCACAGACCCTGACACTGGCCACAAGCTGATAATAGTACTTGGAGTACTTGGAGCTTTCATTTTCACAAATATCTGTTTTTACCTCTCGTTGCTGTTCTTCCACAGTCTGTCTTTTCTTCACTTCTTGGCTGCTGTGCATCTATGCTGTTCTTCTAAAGCACAGGGTATATGAGCCAGTGTATGTGTGGGCAGTCTTAATTATTAATCTGTACTTTCAGTAAATTCTTCGGTCACTAACAGTTTCTTTTAACAACAGTCTTTGATATTAACAGTTTGACTACTAGATGAAGCAGTTTATAACAGCACAGCTACAGCTGCTAACTGCTGTTTCAACATCACAGAAGATGAACCGTGTCAGGTGGCTTGACCTCCCAGTTCTTATCCTCAAAAGCACTCATGTTTAGTTTCATGACAAACATGAATAAAGATGATGAGTTAGCACTAGTGATTATTAATTTGAAATTTTACTTCTGAAACTTGAAGACATCCCACTGCCTGTTCTTCAGTAGCCAGTTATTGCTGCTCTTAGAGTTTACAAATACTGATTTCAATCTGATCTGTTAGGAGTTGTAGTAGTAGTTTAAATCTGCTTTGGAGAGTGTGGGCAGCTCTGTAAATGTACTTGTGCACTTCTGTTTATTCTTCTAACAAGATTATTATTATAATATTTTTTTAAATATTATATTTAGCATAATATTAGGTTGGAAATACTGAACAGTTTCATACACAATCCTAAAAAAAGGAAATCAGTTTCTGTATAGTTTTTGATAAAGAACAGCCCAAATTAGTTTTAAACATAAGGCGTATCTATAAAGAATGCCATTATTTGAATTAGCGGTTCAGGTGTAGTTTAGTCGGATGCTTTGGTTTTATCTGCTGCTTTTTGAGTTTTTGAAGTGATGAAATCAGTTATAAGGTGATCTAAGTAAGGGTGCTGTGCTTTATAAGTGCAATATGCTTTTATGTAGCAGAGAGAAACTTCCTTAATTATGTTGCTTGCAGTGAGATGTGCGTGTGACAACTTGGGAAAAGGGATATCGCAACTGGAGTGCAACAGTATTTCTGTCTAGCAGAACAAAATCTTTAAAGTGCTGAGTTTAGACAGTCTAAAATAAATTGTTAGTATTCAGGAAACCCATCTGCAGCCTTACTGGCATAAATAGTCCTATGGAAACCAACTGCTATTGTAGAGAACTCATTTTTTTTTATTATTATATGTATACATATATTAACAAATACTACTCTCTTGAGGCTATTGAGTGAGAAATACTCAAGTTTAGCATTTGAAGGGAATACAGCTTACTGTAAGACTGCATTTTTCTTACCATACTTGTTAAAATTTGATGATGCCATAAGGCTGGGGCCTTTTATCACAGACAGGTCCTGAACTAAAAGGCATGTGCCCATGTGGATATGCACGTTTGGGTTGTGTTTTCATAGTTGGCCACAAAATAATTTAATTACATTGGGGGCAAGATCTTGGCAATTTGTCTATTATACTTCTTTTTGTTAAGGAATGTGTGCAGCATATGGTACCCATTTGAGCTTGGCTTTATGGCACAGTTGTCAAATTGGTCATAGGCATGAAGACAGATAAGCAACAGACTCTTGTATGTATCATCTAAAAGCCAATATGGCTTAGTGTGTAAATCTGTATTATTGAAAAAATCTGTTTATGGATGTATATAGCTTAGAACTAATTTTTTTTTCCTTTGTTAATCCTTCGGTATCATGAGGTGTACTTAAGAAAATACGTGGACTGTTTGGTTGCATATAGGCAACAACTAAAAATTGTTAATGGTCAGGGATTTTCCACTAAAATATTTGCAAGTATTCCTAATCACGTACCGGTTTGGTTTCTTTTTGCTTTTTGAGCTTGCATTAGTCCATGTTCAGAACTTTGACCTTGGAATTTTTTAAACTTTTTATATCACTGGAACGGAAAGAACATCTAAATTAAAGCTTCAAGCTAACTTTATTTTTCAGGTAATTCAAGAATTATACTTCTGAACTGAGATTTTATAAGTTGACTTTCTGCTGAGAACTTACATGAACTTTTAAAAATGTAATTTTGTAATGATGCAAACAGGTTGTTAATTGCAGCATAGTAACACTTCCAATTACAATATACTCGTGCAAAAATTATTTAAATAGTGAAAAAGTAAACTTTGTATCCTGTACAGCTTTTTTTTAATTAAGTTGCTGTAATTCACACTACTGTGATACAGGTACTGTAATGTGTGCCTTGTAAAATACATGTACTGTATGTAACATGGGATAGCAGGTCTCTTAACACTGAAAAACTAGTAATTTGCTACTGGTTGGTATTGCCTAGTCTTAAGTGCTACATTTAGCAAACAGTTTTGGAAATGGTAAAGGAATGATACTGGCCCAGACATGGCAATGGGCTCCAGAAACTAGTCCTTGAAATGTTAATTACTCTGAATAGCTGTTAGTGGGGGCATTAGAACAAACTAGACTTTCTTGTGTTAAGTGATGATTTCTTACTGTTGTAATGTGAAATTGTAATTTAAACATTTTAGATTGTATTAATAGCTAGGGACATTCCAGTATATTAAACTTTATGTTTGAATGGTGCAAGTTACTTTGGAAGAAATGTTCTTTTAAGCTTAAGGGATCTCTTGGCTTTAATATCACAAAAATCTGAAGAGTGAATATTAATCTAAATACAATTCTATTGTACGGGTGGTGTGGTTAAAACGATGCCACACCAGGTGGGTCAGATATCTCTTAAACTTTGCAGTGTGGTCCTGACAAAGTAGCTTAAATGCAGATCTGCAGAAAAGACCCACTCTGATTCTCCTATTTTTTGTTTGTCAGAACAAATTGGAACATTCTGCAGGGATGGGAAAAGTTAACCGAACAGCTGTACTTCAAAGGACAGTACTGAGGAGTGGGTTTCTTTAGAAAAGGGATTATTTCTTTTTTTTCTCAGAGAAGTTTGATTCACTTTTTTCCCAAGTTATTTCATCATGTTTCTGAGAGTATTTTAAACCTTAAGAATGCCAAGGTTTGGAATATTCTGTCTTCTCAGATTTTACCTGTTTTTAAATAATAACTGCAGTATATAATTAATATAACTGTTTCCTCTGTCTAGTTACTTGGTTTATCTGCTTGGATCTTTTGAAGCCAAGTGAAAAATGGGAAAGGAATTCATTATAGCAGATGAGGAAATTAAAATTGGAAACCTTACCAGTTGACAGTCACACCAGGAGGTGGGTGTACTTGAGGGATTGACAAGTGTTGGTATTTATGAGGTTTCAAGTTTAGACACCTTACTAACGTAATGTGCGTGTTTCTTTTTTTAGTGGGAAATGGCATATCTGACTCGCATATCTTTCCTTTGAAGAGAATTCTGTCTGTAATTAAAAAGGTTTTCTAATCCATACTATTTCCAATTTTGGAAACACAAGGTAGCCAGCGAAATCTCTGTGCTACAGGTTTGAACTGAGCTGTTAAATCCACTCCTCCTCTCCCCCAGCCCCCCCCATAGCTGTACATGCCAAGTGCATTACTTTTAGAAGGAACATCTTGGCCATGGTTCTCTGTGCTTTGTGTCCTGCTGAATCATGGAATGGTAGCCTTCTTGGTTAGCCTTGAAGATGCTGGGTGTAAATAGGAGTTGTATGTGAACCTGTCCGGCCTTAATACTGCATACACATAATTCTTTAGTTTTGTATCCACTAAATACACGTGCTCTAATATCACTAATTACAGTAATTAATTCTTCTCTTTCTTTTTCTGTTGTTAAACCATTCTTGAAGATAATTTACCATAATGTTTTATCCTCACCTGTTTGGGTGAATAGAATTCTGCTTTCTTAGAAGTGTGTCTTAAAAATTAGTAATCTCAAAACTGGGTTTTTTAAATTGTCATGTCTTCAACTGCTTGGTTTTAATGTTCTAGAATTTATCACAGGCAACATAGTGTAAAGATGGAACACTTTTCCTGTTGCTGTGCATAGCTGAAATTAACCTGAGTGGGACAGTGTTGATTTTTCTTTCCAGTAACTGCAGTGTAGATAATGGGTTTTGCTGTGAACTAGTCATGTTCCAAGGAATGTCATGTCTGAGGGATCTGATGACACATTCTACTTTCATATCTGAGCTGACACAATGTCAATTAGCATGTGATTGCTTACCTCAATAACCCATCAATCAAGGTTAAAATACTTAATGGAGGGGCATAGGTATTGTAGGCCTGAAATTAAAAACACAAACAAAAAGCCAACCCTTTTGAAAACTTGGATGGAACTTTGTCCAGTATGTATCTATCTCGTAGTTTGAATACCATCCAACAGGTAATTAAATGAGCTCTCTTCTTGGGTTCAAAGTGCTATTTGAAAAAACAAGGTATTATTATGAATTAAGCTTAAATTAGTCAGAAACCTGCCCTTCTGGAATGTGGTTGTATATATGTGGATACAAGTTTATGTTTCCATGTTAATGTGGTTCCAATCCACTTTAGTAGACCTCCCAAAAAACATTTTTCATGTGAGATGGTACACACTAGTCATGGTTAATAATTAATGAGTTAGTTAGCAGTGTTCCTGTTTCATTATTACATATACCATTACTCTGTGCTGCTTAACATTGATAGTGCTTTAAGAGGTATGGGTAAGAAATACACATTCTTCATTTATAGATGGATCTGTCCTCCCATGCTTCCTAAGTGCTGCTTGTGTACAGAAATGGTTTCTGTACAGGAAGAGACACATTTTCATCTTCATCTAAAATTATTACATGTACTGAAGAAAGCAACTTGTGTTAAAACTTTTTTTCTCACAAGTCATCTTGACTGTAGCAGAATGCCCATGTTGATACTCTTTTCAGTTTGTCACTTGTTGGCTCTTGTGTTTTGTCAGGTAAAGCTGTCCTGTGTACTGCTTACATTGTTTCAGCTGTGACTGTCAGAACTGCTTTGCTGCTGCCAAATGCAGCTGGTTTCACTCTGGTTAATAGCAAGGTGAGGTTCCAGCATCAGGAAGAGGTGCCACATGCCTTATCCTGATGGCCCAGATGGAATGACCAGGGAACCAGGGCACCAAGAGACAATGGGGCAGCCCTATAATACAGTTTCACTTCAGGACTTACTGACAGGTCTTCTACTGGCACAAATCAGAGCAGGTGTTTTTTTATAACATTGAATTGCTTCAAGTCAGTGTCCTGTGTTCAGCAGTAGCAGTCATTTTTCTCCTTATTAGTAGCTGATGCAGTGCTGTGTTTTTGACTTTCAGCCTGGGAACAGCGCTGATAACACCGATGTTTTTAGTTGCTGCTCAGTAATGTTTACTCTGATCAAGGAGTTTCTGAGTCTCATGCTCTGCCAGGGAGGAAGGGAAGCCGGGAGGAAGCAGAGACAGGACACCTGACTCAAGTTAGCCAAAGAGGTATTCCATACCACAGCACATCATGCCCACTATATAAACTGGGGGCAGTCACCCAGAAGGGCTAGATCACTGCTGGGGTCAGGCTGGGTATTGGTTGGCTGGTGGTGAGCGGTTGTATTCTCTTCCCTTGTTATTTCCCTTATCATTGTTATTGGTGGTAGCAGCACCAATAAGGTATAACACAAACCTTAGTTACTGGACTGCTCTTATCTCAACCCGTGGAAGTTACATTCTTTCGATTCCCTCCATCCCTCAGGGAGCAGGGGGAGGAAGGGGTGGGGGGGGGAGTGAGTGAATGGCTGCGTGGTACTGATTTACCAGCTGGGCTTAAACCACAACAGTCAGCTAAGCTTTTAGCTCCATCTCCTAAATATTGGTTATTATCTTTATCTCCACTGCAGTTTTATTGTTGGTTGTGGGTTTTTTTCAGTATTCATGCTGTGGTAGTCCTTAGTTTTGGTTTGGGCTCCTGTACTGCTAACAGGATTAGTTCTGCTTAAATGCAGAGATCCTCAGCAGCTACATATCTTATTGAGAGGTATACACAGACAAAAGCTATACCATATTATTTTATAACATTTATTATTTTAATGTTTAATGCTTCCACAAGAGGCAAAAGATAAACATGATTTAACCCAGGCACAGAAAGAAAAAGCAGCTTTACAGTCATCCTTCCCCCCACCCACCTTTTTCAGACTTAGATTTTAACTAGGCAAATAGAACAGAAAGTTTAAGTGACAAGTAAAGAACAAAATGATAGAAGGTAAGGTGGCTCTGATGTGGACTTGCATAACCCAGCAGCAGAGCAAATGCCTGAAGTTTGCTAAAGGAATATAACAGAACGGAAGAGCGTGAGTAGAAACTGTTCTGATGGATATGTTGTAAACATCAAATAACCATAATTAACCATTTTACATGAAAGTATAAAATGCTCTGAGCACACATTTAAGGAAATCTTGAATAATGTTTGAACCTTAACACCAATGAGATGATGAGAAAATAGGATAGTCTCCCATTCTGAAGCAACGGCCACCCCAATAACCACCTACAGTGATGTTCTTCCAAGTCCCTTTTTGTTTGAGTAAAACACAAGCTGTGACGTAACCATGTTTGGTCTCAACACTGTGGGGGCAGGGAGAATCAGCAACTGCCCTGGCTTGCATTAGAGTAAATGTTTACGACAGTAGTTCACACTGGACCTGCCCTTCATTATACACATCTCCTCAGACTGCAAGGTTATTTTGAACAGCCATACATTAGAACAAAAGTGCAACCTGGGAAAAAAAGCAGCTGAATTTTAAACACTAAACTTGGGAATCAGTAACTTTTGCCTAATTAAAAGATGACCAAAAGAGGTGTAGTTATGGAAGCAGGAAAGGATGTCAGGTTTGTTCCCCTAAATGCAACACTATTAGCTCAACTTATCCTTAAAAGCAGCTCACATGGAAGTCCAGAAAGCAGAATCTGTGCTCGTGGCCATTTGCATGTTATTGTCAAAATCCTAATTACCGTCCATTAACTGTATATTCAAATCCAGTTTGTGTTTTTTTCTTTAGTAAGAGCTACAGACATATTAGAACCTGATGAGTTTGAGGTAAGGAAAGATGAAAAGGTATTAAACATACACAAATTTAGTATAATAATAATAACTAAGTAAGAGATCTAAGTGACAACAAAAGCAACGCTAGTAGCAGTATTAAGGTGAAACAACCCAAGTACAGTAATGTTTGTCAGATGAAAATACTTACAATTTAGATTCTTCAAATCAAGCATGTTACTTATTTCACCTGGACACAGATGCTTTTCTCAGGTAATTAATGTTATGTTGATAACAACTGATTAGTAAGTTGTACTAAAGAAAACAAGGTGTCTGAATTTTATGCAGCTAAAATGCTTGGACCACTGTTTTCAGACTTTGTCCTAAGAAAATTACATTCACCAATCCTGGTAATGGATTATATGCTGAAGTTTAACAGTGAAGCCAATAGGTACTGTTGACTTAAGAACTTTGGACCATTGCATTATTGTACAGTTGAGCAGTGTAGCGCAGTTTTTTAGCTGCACAAGGAGTACAAAGTCTGGCAGCAGTTGAACACTGCAGACATTAGGCTAGGCTGCTGAAGAGCTGAAGTAAAGTCTCCCACCACCTGTCAATATGCAACCATATTTTAGATTAACAATGCCTGCAATCACTGCAGCCCCCATGCATGACACACTGTAATAGTGACTGGATGGCCAGAACTCTGCTCCTGTGACTTGGTCTCCCTCAGAACAGGCTTACTTCCAGGTTGCTTCCGAAAGCTGTTTAGGTTAAGTCTCTTGTGGGGCTCTTACAGGGCTGCACAGCTACAGGAGGTGATAGGGAACTCCTCCTTCCCTTACTTTGGTGCCATTTCCCTGCAATCACCATTTTGGCACAGCAAGTACCTTTAAAACGTGTCCTTGTAGGTATTGCTTTGAAGTGCCACAGCCTAAAGGGATAGTGTATGTCTTCAATGCCTATATACATTTATGTCATTAATGAGTCATTTGCTACTGGTGATGTCACCACTGCTACTTCTGGCTGCATTTACAAGGAAAAGTGAGACCTGATCAGCTCTTTAAAGGAAGGATGTAGGTGCCCAAACCCTGGAGGAAGGGCATGGCCTAAGGAATAAAGTGGCACACATTGTCTGATGTAAAACATACAGGGTTCTAAGTCCAGTGAGGCTTGATTGGTTAGTATTCATTATTTGCCCTTCTCGTGTGTGAATTTTCAATTACTGTCTGAAGCTGCCTGAACTCCCTCTCTATTACCTGAGATCCCAAAGGCTCTAACCATAGATTTGTTATTGTAGCTTAGGTATCTAGGTCTCAAGAAGTGCAATGTTGGGCTTAAAGGCATCAACATCCTCTGCTGCCCCTAGCCTCAACTCTTTTTGGGTGTGAAACTACATGCAGTTTCCACAGTACATAAATGCTATCATGACCTTTAATCTTTTCTGAATGTGTAGTACTGTGTCTTAAGAAGGATGAGCAAATAGAAAAAAGAGTGAAAGTGATAAATAAATATTCCAGTAGCTGTATTTTACTAGCCACTCCATCATAAATAAAAAGTTTAACATAATTTGAAATGCCATGTTTCAAGTGGGCTAACTTCTGTACAAATAGACAGTTTGACTTCTCATTCAACTCTAACCAACTAAAATACAAACTAATGCAAATGTGTAAAAAAGATGTCAGAAGTAGGACCAGAACCCAGGTCTGGAGTTTCTACCACTGATTCATAAGAACACTTCCTTTGTTCAAGTAAAAAATTTCTCTTTACATGCAACCAAAATTATCTGCATAAATTTCTAAGTAATTTGAACTGGCATATCCACATATTCCCATTACAAACCAATAAAAAAGTATTCTCACCTTTCAAGGCAAAGTTTTCAGGATATAATTAGACCCATTATTACAACATACAATAGTGATGAATTTGACACTATGTTTTCTACTTACTAGATTAAAAAGCATTAATCTGCTGTTCTTCACAGATATCCTACATGACAACAGGAAGTAGTTATTAAACAAGACTACCTGATTCTGGGTTTTCTTGTTTTCCAGTCTGAAACATTAAGATAAAAACTGTGTCAGAACACCTTCCAGAACAAAAGGCTAGCCTCAAAAGTATGCACCCCATACAAACTGCTAATGATAAAGGGTTAAACTTACAAGTGCTAAATGCCATGACTGCTGCTGAGACTAGCAGGACAAAAACAGATGGATGTGTACTGTCCACATCTGCAGAATCGTAATGCGCATATGACAGATGTGCTACGAATATGCTCTGTTGTTTTCCAAGCTACAATATAGTGTACAGTTAAGACAGCATGAAACAAATATTGCATGAGTCTGAGCTTGCATTTAGTATTTACAGCCATCTTACAAAGCCTAATGCTGATAAAAACGGAAGTTTTTGCAACGAGAATAATGCATTAAAAAAATCATGGCAAACACTGTTTACCTTCCATAAATAGATATTCTTTGTACTGTTCAGTTATGTCTTGGTAGCATCAAAGACAGATGATTCAATGTTAGTCAGCAATTTTTCCTTCTTAGGAGTGGGATGTTCTGGTTTCTTTGAGTTTGTAATTACTTTGTCAGAGTAGAAATCTCTTCTGTTCTCATAGCATCAGACAGGAAACTAAGTTCATTGCACAGTGTCTCATACCTGAAGGCCATCCGGATCTGTGCAACGTTTGTCTTTCGAATGTCATTTCCCTCAGGCCCTTCTTTACAGTAATTCACCCCTAAGAATTTCTGTTTTTCCTGTGAGTGGGATTAAATATAAAAAGGAAGAAGTCAGTTCAACTGATCTGATTTACTGGCTGAGAGTTTGTTAGCCGAATGACTCCAGTGCAAGTGAAAAGAGCAGCTTCAACCAGCTGGCCACTGATCTTTGCCTCAGAGTCTTAACCAGTTCTGGAGATTTTATAGCCAAAGTTACATATATAATTACTCAGCAGTGCATTTAGTCTGGTTTGCTAAAACCCTCTGTGCTAGCATTTGGTCTTCACTATTACACCTTTCATGTCAGAGGTCAAAAAGAGGCTTAGATTTCTTTTGCGAGTTAAATATTGCACAAGAGGAAAATCTATAGTTGTCACTATAGAATACTGGAAGAAACAGCAGAACATATTAATAAAGCTCCTTCACATACCAGCTCCTTGGAGACAATGTTTTAAAATGACACAGAAGTAGAAGATGCTCTAAAGTAAGTCGTAGAGAAAACCACGGATGTATAGAAATTTTAAGCCAAAAGGGATTTCTGTAGTACTCCCCCTTCTTAGCAAACACATCTTGCTTTTGACAGACAGTTTGTTTTTACTCAATGCAACACATGATGTATGAAATTGCCGGCAGAGGGATATCACCCAGATAATGAAAGGTTTGGGACTGGAGGCAGAATCAAGTCTAAACATGCACCTGCTCTCTGCATGTTTTAGGAATTCCAAAACAAAGCTAATGAGGAAAACATGTAATGTTAATACTTTTTAAAATGTAAGACTGCACAGCAGATGCTTTGTGAAGATTTCTGGAAGAGATAATAGGGGTGTGTGTAAATACATCACAGAAGCACCTACTATTAGATTTTCAGACCACTGACTTCTCAGTTCCTGCTTGCCCTGATTCTTGCAAAAAGGGTTTTTTTCAGCCATAATTACCTTATCTGACAATCCACTCTGTAGTACGCTGTTTCTTGCTATTTCACACAAGTCACAGGTACTTAGTTTCCACACCTGGGCTGCAATAGCATATTCTTCCATGAGAGCTTCCTGTATCACCAAAATATGTTTAATATTAAATTAGATGTAAATAGGATGTATATGGAGATATGTACTCATTACTAAAGAAATGCATATGCTCTTTAGATAGCTGTGAAAAATTAGAGATTTGAAGATTTTAACATGACAATTCTTGATTTCATATTTCTCAAGGGCAACTGTTAAATAACAGGCATGGGGTATCCAGTTATCTTAGGCTAAGAAATTGTAGCCCGCAGTCAGGATCCTTAGAGGCATTTCAAATGAGATCCCAGGGAAAATAAACACCTTAGAGGATCTAGTCTTGTAACTATTTAACAAATATCTACATAGACAGATAACCGGGCAATTTCTCACTTCTGACCTTCCACACAAGGAGGTTGGGTCTGACTAATGAATGGGCTGTCACAGCTTACGGTCTTCTCACTATGTGTAACTCTGCTGGTGCTGCATTACATCCATGCAGCAAGCCCTCACAGAAGCTGTCTTTTCTAGCAGAGACATGTCATAGGCCAGAAGCCTGAGTGAAGCACACCAGAGTGCAGCTTGTCCTCACAACTCAAGAGAACTGAGCAATGTACAGGCCACTGTAAAGCATAACATGACTCAAGTCAGTGTCAACCATGAAACAGGAGCATCAGAACCAATGACCAGGCAGTTCTGTCCTGCCAGGCCACCCAAGGGCAAGAATCAGTTCACTGAGCAAACAGCTGTCATCTTCAGAGATTCCACATTGTGTTTTTGTAATGTACTTCCCCACATTTATTAGTAAGGAAACTGGACTTTCCTGGCACTCTAGAGGATTGTTTATGAAGGCTCAAACCTCCCTTCAGCCTCATCCTTCATTCTATACTTCAACAGCCAACACTGGAGAGGCAAG
This sequence comes from Lathamus discolor, assembly GCF_037157495.1. Classification (NCBI taxonomy): domain Eukaryota; kingdom Metazoa; phylum Chordata; class Aves; order Psittaciformes; family Psittacidae; genus Lathamus; species Lathamus discolor. Next base: position 59,176,077 of record NC_088889.1, on the reverse strand, counting down.
AGTACAAAAGAAACATAATTAGGAAATCAGACATTTCCCTCTGAAACCTAACAGTGAGTAGACTGAGAATGAGGAACGATAATGAATGAAGTGACCGGAAGACATGAAACTTGATATCCTAAGCAATGATATGAAATAGCTTTCAGGTCATTCTGGGCCTATTTAGTACTGTTGCCAAATTCAAAGACAAGTGCTTCTTGTTCTTACCTTTGTGTAATGAAACTGCATAGGATCATCCGTTGAGAGAGAGACGTGAAGTCCCTTATGTAGAAACTCCCGTAGTGGATTTTTTGAGTACTCCAGGAATAGGCTGTTGTTACTAAGTGGGGACATAGCAATGGGTATTTGTGCAAGATAATAAAGATACTGGAGGACAGGACTCTGCAAAACAAAACACAGTCAGCCTTTGATGGTACTATGGGCTAATGAAAAAAAGGATTTCCCTTGGATAAAATGGAAACAACATTACAGAGGGAGGAATAAGATCCAGAAAATTTGGATGACACTAAACTCTGACTTATTTAGAAAATATTTTAAAGTCTGAGTTTTAAATGTTACTGATTTTTATAAAAATAATTTACATTCTTCAACGTATATGTCATCCTTTTAAAAATACGGTGACTAATGTTGCTGTAGATTAATAAATATATATGACTATGCAGGGCACTGTATTTAATACAAACTGCATACCTTCCCCCAAAACCTGAAAGTCACAGGAAACAGATGTGTAAGAACTGCTAAGTTTTTTCAAAACTGAAGTCCAATAGGTAAATTTTAGGTGCAGAAAAGGTTTATTATATGTCATGGGTGGCTGTTGTACATAAGATAAATCTTTTGTGGTCACCTCATCTTTATTGCTATTTTTTACTTAACCAACGTGTAAACCTAGTAAGTGCCATAATTATTATCATTGTTGTTATTACTATCATCTGCTATGCCAGGTTATTGCACCGGGCTAAGCAGGAGAGTGAAAACAAGAATGCTTTGGTCACATACAGCCTTAGTACTACTCTGGTTCTAATATTAGGACTTACTGGTTCTGAGCATAACGTCAGGCATGATTTTAGGCAAGATTTATTTTTTTTCTTGTATATGTTAACAAACAGAATTTTACAGCATTAACCAGAAAAGCCAACTTACAAGAGAATGCTTCCCAAAAAATTACAATAAACTCAGTGCAAGTCTGCCACCCACTGACCAATTATTTTAATTACAGGACAGTGGCCTGGGGATGACTTAAGTGAGGGTTTTCATTAACTGATACACCAGGAATGATAACATTTGTCCTGTCACAAGTGGCAAGCTGTAAATAAAATATTACTGTGCTATTCAGCTATGTTAAATTTCTTGATCAATTGATCCCAGTTACTCTAGATGTAAATAATCATAACCTTAATGAATTTCAGAATGAACCCTGAATTACAGGGATGCCAGTCAGGGAAAATGACCTTTGTCCCTCTGCAGAAGAAACCAGAGCTTGTCTTAAGTTCTTCTGGGATCTAAACCAGGAAGTAGCAACGAGTCTAAGCAGTTTTTTTTCATTTTAGCTCTGCTTGCAAGTGCTGTCAAGTCCTTGACATATCTGAACAGTTGATCTTCCCTATAAAGACATAGCTTTAAAATAATTCGGAAAAGATTGGTTTTGTAGCTTAAATAGAAAATTCAGCTGAGCTTATTTATTTCACAGAATGGTTTGGGTTGGAAGGGACCTTAAAACTCGTCTAGTTCCAACCACCTGCCACAGCAGGGGACACCTTCCACTAGATTAGGTTGCTCAAAGCCCCATCCAACCTGGCCTTGAACACTGCTAGGGATGGGACAGCCACAGCTTCTCTGGACAACCTGTTCTAGTGTCTCACTCACCCTCACAATAAAGAGCCTCCTCCTAATATCTAGTCTAAATTTACCCTCTTTCAGTTTAAAGCTATTATCCCTTGTTCTGTCACTACATTCCCTTGTAAAATGTCCCTTTCCAGATTTCTTGTGGCCCCTTTAAGTACTGGAAGGCTGCTCTAAGGTCTCCCCTGAAGCTTCTCATCTCCAGGCTGAACAAGTCCAACTCTAGCAGCATGTCTTCACAGCAGTGCTGCAACCCTCTGATCATCTCCCTGGGGCCTGCTTCAGCAGGTCCACATCCTTATGCTGGGGGTCCCAGAGCTGAAGACAGTACTCCAGGTGGGATTTCCAACTGAAGTGAAGAGTTACTTGTGCCTTGCTAAGAAAAACTGATTTTGGGCTGCAAGACAAAGTCAATTTGGCGACTGCTGTTTGAACCAGTGACTGATGTCTAAGCAGATAGTGATTAGTTTAAGGTTACCTTCTTCAGTAGCAATCCGTGAGAAATGTTGTCTGCTGTCAGAAAGGCTGATACAAGGTGTGTGATAGACCCAGCTTCTCCACAGTGCGGTCGAAACAGAAAAGTACACATGCCTCTTTCCCTAAGGAGATTAAAAGCAAGTTCCACTAACAAAATTGCACTGTTAATGCACTGGTTTTCATCTATTTTTCATATAATTAGCATTAATATGGGAATTAAAAAAAGTTACACATTCTCATACAGTTTGGTGTGACATCTAATCAGGCTGCTGTTGAAAGGGGCAGGTCCCTATACCCAATCCCCTGCCATCACCTAACATATTTGTGCCTTCCTTCTTTTCTTCCCCAGTTATATCTCATTTAGCAATTGTTTAATACTGGCTGAACAGTTATCAAACTGTTTTCAGCTGCGGGAACTACGGGACGGAAAGCTAAGTGAACTGATGCAACCTATAGCTGCATAATTCCTAGATTCAAAATGAAGGAAGCAGTGGAGGCACATTGCCGAGAGTTAGCGAACACTATGTAGTGCAGTGACAACCTGCCATCTCACCACGTTAAGTGTAGCATGAAGCCACAGCCTCAGCTGCACAGGAGTGTTAGTTGTTACACTAGACTTAACGCTATAATTTCTAAAACTATTTTAATCATCTGTATTAAAAATTATGCTGAGTTTTAGGTTATAATGGACCCTATTACTCAGTGAAGACAAATGTTCCATAAGTATTAGATATTTAGATATATTCAAAGCAAAGAATTTCAACAAGGAGTGCTAAAGTAATGAGGAATTTCTAGGATGGAAGTTTAGTCACGTTTCTTCTGAAAATGGATGCAAGGATATAATCCACCCTTGCTGACTTTGCTAATATTACGAACAGTATAAAACAGTCTTCTAATGGACTGGCTGTGATGCCTCAAATACTCAGTATATTTAACAGGGTGAACAGTTTTATTGACTCATTGATGAATTGTGTCATTATCTCACCTAGCTATAAAGAATATTTCATTATTACCTAGGGAGATTTTCAAACAGTAGTTGAAATGATTTTGAGGTAAGAAAGAAATATGTGATGAAAGGGATGACTTGGCTATCAGCTGCTGTACTATGTCCTTTCCATTTGATGTTTTTATCGTGAGTTTTGATTCTATTGGGTGGTCAAGAGAGAAATGCTTGAGGTAACAGTGGGAGAGAAGAAATAATGTTAACTTGAATAAGACCTGTGAAAATGACAAGTCTGTGCAACTCCTATAAGAAAATCCCAAAATATTTTGTAAGTAATAATGAACCAAATCCTTGCAAACTATGTGATGACACTGTAACATCAGTGGATAACCTCACTGTGCCTCAATTTGAGTCAGTTGTGCAGATCACTCAGTGAGTCAGCCACAAAGTTGGGAACATAACCTGATGTTGAATTTCAGGCTTTACTGAGCCTGATGCCAAAATCTGCTTTTACAGTCATGATCTCACATTCAGAATCATACCTCTCTGCATTACTTGCCTAGACATTGGTCTCAAAGGTAGTAAAACTGAATGAGTCAACATGCATGCTAAAGTAAGTTAGCTAGATGTGCAGTTTATAACTATGTCCTCCTTTGTCTATCTTTGGTAACAGCAGCAGCCCTAAAACCAGTATTTCACAACATAACTTTGTACCTCTTAAATTACCAGGAGACAGCAAGCTACCAATAGGTACATTATATTTGGAAATCCACTATGAATCCAAGCCAAGGTCAACAAGTCAGTTTTGTGTCAAACCAGTGTATTAACCAGATGCCTTTACAATTTCTGAGTATTGCATTTGAATTCATTTTGCAGTTAACATTTTCAAAATAACTTGTGTGCTCCTTTTGGACTCTTTAAAATAATTCAAGATAACCTTTGCTTCAACGGATGTATGACACTGATTTAGATTAAGACAAAGATTACTGATTTTTCTTTCTGAAAGCTTGCAAAAAAATGACTACTTACCTTCTGAGGTTGTTTAGCAACATGATGTTCACATACATATAATACAAATAATAGCTATACGGGGGATTCTTCTCACTGGTCCAGAGGTCAGGGTTAAGGCTTTTGTCAGAGAACATATGGCCGCTATGTTTGGACTCGTCGTCAACACTGTCAAAGCCAGTCACCTGGTGGGAGAAGAGACTAACAGAAATCAGTATTTTCAAGAAGCAAATGTCAATGTTACTTTTCCTTCAGGACTTGCTTGTACAAAGCAACTAGTCCTCTTTCTTCATTTCCTGCTTATGCTAGCAGTCCTGCCCTCCTACCACTCCCTGCAGATAGCAGGAGTAATATGTTTACTTGAAGGCAGTTTCACACATACACACACACCCCCCCTTTTTTTTGAGACAAAGAGGAGGCCCAGGTGCACAAAAGCCTGTAAAATTCCTTCAGATCCAGATTAGAATCCTTTAAACTCATCTGGTTTTGTTATCTGAAAAGCAGCGGAAGGCCAGAGGATCCCAGGAAACCTCAGAGTTCTGAACTGGGGCATTCTTGGAAATGGCTCTTTTAATCATGTCCCAGCAGCTACATCCTCGCTTCTGAGTCCCATCAGGATCTACACTATACTTCCTCTCAGTTGCCTCCTTTTTGAAGGCCAGACCCAGAGGCAAGCTCCCAGTGCACATCCTGGATTACTGTGTTCCCTCTGCACAAGAGCATTCAAATGTCTTTTGGTCATAGTGAGGATTACTGAGAGGGCAAGTAAAGAGGTGGCAAGCTGTTTCAGGGAAATAAATAGCAACTACTTAACAACAGGACCCTACCCAGCCTTTTATTAAATTGCCAGTAAAACAGTAATACAAGTCATCTACGGAGGAGGAAGATCTTAGTGTCTGGAAACAGCTGTGGACAAACAAAATGTATGAGTAGGAGAGGATCTGTTTCATGTGAGACAGAAAATCCAAATATACTTACATATTTGAGGAAAAGGTGCAATTCTTTGTGGTCTTTGGGATTGATTGTTGCTTCAAACAAAGGTACAAATATGTTCTCCAACATCTTCCCAAAACTAGGCAGAATATTTTTTGACCTGAATATGTCACTGAAGAGGAAAAAATACACAGTTTTGACCATTGTTTAATAGGCTTTTATTTTTCCTCCACTTTCACATTTGTTGTTATTTGAGTTTATCCTACACCTTCAGTTCTGCCAGGATTAAGAAATTAAAAATTTATGTCAGGGCAGGGCTTGTCTCTGTGCTCCATTTCCTGCACCTCCTGCCACTCAGCTTTATCCAGGCTCTGCTGGAGCTCCTGAGTGCTCCAAAAATAGACAGTATGCAAGGGTAGATGCTCTGTCAAAAAGCGTGACCCTTTCCTTTACAGCAATCCAAATACCAATAGGTGAGATAAGGAATTACCTCTCCTGAAAGATTCTGTTTTCCAAAGCTGTTAACTACTTCAAACAAAAGTAGAATATTCATTCTGCTTTAGTGAGCCTCTCAGAACAGAGGGACAGTACTTCAGTGTGTCATTAAGTGCATAACTTAATGAAGGTGTTGATTCTGCTGTGTACATAAGAAATCACTAAATAAGAAATTACAGGACAGACACTTTCTCCCTAATGAGAAACACACTCTGGGGGATATATGCAACCATGACAGCTCTTTCTCTACTCATATTCCAGCTGTGCAGTTTCAAAACACGAAGTGCAGCTTTAAGACTTGACAAAATTATCATGGGACACTATTATAATATATGTATTAGAAACAAAGAACCATTTATTAAAGTCCCAAAGGATGCTTAAAAACTAAGAAAAACTTGTATTGATTTAAGTTTGCAAATCAGCAATCAGTGTTGCGTTTCCAAGTTCACTGTCATTTAGTCACTGATCTTAAGGAAGTTTGGTGGCAACAGTTCTTATTTATGGAATTCAGATTTGTTTTAACTTGCCCTTGAATGCAGCTTAAATTTCACCCAGTTGTAATTTTTGATTTTTAGTATCTTCAGACTTACAACTAATTCACAGTAGTTTTGAATAGCTTCATAAAGAATAGATTCAAACCCCATCTCCTGTCTTCCACCCCCACACTGTCAGGAAAATTGCAGCAATAGTCAAAAATAAATTTCCCAGGCTGTTGCTTATAAATAGAACTACAGGAAAGCTCATAAACCATCTAATAAATATCAGAAATTAAAACAAATCATTGGTATGATTTCAAACTATTAAAATTACCAAAAGCTCCTGATTACTTACTAGATTCTGGGAACCTGAATTATCCAGCGCATATTAGGGGAATAAACTTTATGCTTAATGAACCATTTTGCCAAGTTCAGCCATTCATCTGGAGACCGTCCATAAATGGATAAGCGGGGTTCTGTATACTGGTACTTACTTTCTTCTAGTTCACGGGCTACTTCCTATTAAGTAATAAATATATTTGCTTTAATATGGACACTGAAGATCATTTACAGCTAGTAATATATTTATCATTCTTTTTTCCTCAGACCAGACGTAATTGTATTTTCACTCTTTAAAGATAAAAAGGAAATCTTTTGTCTATTAATCAATTATTTTACTTTAGGCATTTAAATGTTCTGCTGGCAAGCTATCTCAGAATCATTTTACTGTAACTAACTGTAACACCTAGATTTAGAGGACAATATTGTGCAGTTATTGCTAACACCTTTGTAAGACGTATGTTTAAAATTGGTAACTCAGAATGATACTATTTAAACTGTAGTAAGTGACTACATAAAATATGCAGACCAATAGAGAATCTGACCCAAAATGCATGGCAGTAAGCAATTTTAAGGCTGTTAATTTTAGACAAGCACTTCTGTATGTTTAAGAAAAGCTGACATCTAATTCATGAAAGCTACTAATTCTTTGGTTGTAAGAAATTTGAAGCCTGTGCATACATGTGCAGATACAGTTTTATGCAGAGGCACTGCCCCAGCCCCTCCTTCCCTAGCAGCTACCACTAGCCTACTACATCCACACAAAATATTAAGCCAGTGAATTGACTTTTGGCTGCTCTCCATTAATTTGAAACTGTACCCAGCACTGCTTTGAACTTATACACAGGTTATGTGTATGAGTTTCTACCTCATAAAATGATTTAGAAAGCAGCAGTGGCTGACTTAGCAGAGGTCTTTCTCTGATAAACTGCCAGAGCAAGCCCAGTACCTGGAATCACTTAACCATAGTGTTAGCTCAAGATACAATTATGACATCACGTACCTTTTACAAACCTTAATTTCTCTATAGCTGGAAAAGCTTGAAACTTATTTACCTTGACCATACGAGCAAAATATTCACCACCAATGTAGTTCTCAGTTTTCAAATACAAGTCCCTCAGCTCACTGGCACCAACTGGATTGTACTTCGAATTGAATTTGTCAAATCGATGAAATGTTTGACGACCCTGGAGGAGGAAAAAACCCAAATAACCATGGATTTAAGTACACACAATAGTTTATAAATTAAATTGCCTAGCAATGAGAGGCACATACAAGAAAAAGCCTATGCTAATTTATGTCAAACATGCAAAGTAATGCATAAGTTCAAATTCTGATTTGATAAGTTATCATGCAAAAACTGTAGAAACCAGAATTTCACACTGAAAAAAACTTAGTGTTTTCTTGTTTGTCAGTTTGATAGACTTACTGCATGGACATCTAAAGAGTCTACAGTGAGGTCATAAGGATCCATGTGAAGGCTTTCAAAGACTTGCTTTAAAGTCATCTTCTTGCCTTTCTTCTCTGCAACAATCCTGTCAGGCTCCGTTTGATATGTGTGTTTAATAAACCTTAATAAGTGTTTCTGGTTCATGCAAGCAGCAGCATGGATATGAGTATCAACCTGAAATAAAAGAGTTATTCATGCTCATCATCCATATACATGAGCTTAAATTAGCAAAGTATCTATGTCAGTGACAACAATGACTAAAACCTTCTAAAATATTCTCCAAGTAACAAAAGGATTAGTGCCTAAGCAAGTCAAAATGTTTCAGAACCCTGAGATTCTAGGTTTGGAGGAATTATTCAACAAGCAGAACCATAAATGAAACAGCCCTCAATTAACAGTTCCCTCCTTATATATTTTTAAACAAGATACATTATAAGTGCCAATCACAGAACTTGGGTTCAGATTAAATTTTATACTTCCTTAGGCATTCTTTAGTATTCTTTACTTCATCCATAAAATGACGATGTCTTTCTAGTTTACGGACTGTAGTCAAAACCACCCTCTCTGGCTGAAAGAACCTGGAGTTCTTAGCCATTTCCAAAAGCATAATTCATGGTTTTTTTACTTCAGCCACATAGAACAGCTTAGGTCACCAGAACTGCAAAATGTACACATGAGAAATTTTGCCACTATTTTTTCCAAGTTTAATTATAATACAGCAACTCATAATGCTGACAGATTTTTCACTTTCTTCTGATCTCTTCACACACCAAGGGAGGTGCAAGCTTCACAGAAGGGCTGAGAGTACTCCTGCAGTTTTTGTTGAAGTCCCATTTAAAAACAAACAAACAAAAAAACCCCATAAAGACAAGAACCAAATGGTTTCCACAGGTATGTTGCTTTTTTTGCCCAGAGCCTGCATATCTTTTTGAGCACCTATATTAGAACACAATCCACAGAAACAACTGATGAGACTGGGGGTTTGTTTGTTGACTTGAGTTTTCCCTTCAGTATGTATGCCTTAGTGTTGACAGCAGGTATGTAAAATGAATCCACTGTAGTTGCTTGCAGTCAAGGGTTTATTATCTTAACTATACTGAGAAAGAAGAAAATCAGGTATATTCCCCAACTTCTTCTTGCTTGAAAAGGAAGATAATACTAATTGCAGTTCACAAGGACCAAGCATCTGAAAGGTAAGAATATGCCTTAGCTAGGATAACGGCCTTAAGGCACCTACCAGCATAGCAATACCCAGTACATGGAGCAGAATGCTCAGACTATTTCTAACATCTTCCTTGTGTACCAACAGACTGGTACTGGAGACAAGTCTTACAAGACCAACTGACAGAATGGTTCTGCAGAAGGAGTCGGAAGCCAGATAATGAGTTTATAATACAAGTTTCAAGACGATGTATAACAGGGACAGGACAATTCAGATAGTAAGTCTAAAAAGCACCATGCAGTACTGCCCTACGTATTGGTAGGTGATGGTTTGGAATCATAAAAGTTAACACTTGATCATGAGGTCCTATGTAAAACTGTAGTGGAAAGGGCTGCTCTAACTTCTTATACAGAGTAAAAAAGAGCTTCAAAGCAGAAATAAATAATCTGCTTCTGCACAGCACTGGTAATCCAGCTGTCAGAATGCACCCACAGTTTTGCTGTCTGAATTTAAAGGTTTTAAAAAACCCTGAATACTGACAATGTTCCTAAGAAACGTCACAAAAGGAAATAGGAGATTTCAGATTTCGCCAACATAAGTAGTTGACATCCCATTCTGCTTTTAAGGATCAGTAGGAAACACATCACTGAGTACTTGAACAAATAACAGCCACACTCCTGCAATGTAAAACTCAACTTATGCCATGTCATACACTCCACAGAAATGCCACTGGTTTATTTGGCATGTGTAGTCATTCAATTTCAGTTTATACATACAGAATTTGTTGCAGTCTTCTAAGGGTAAATCTATTTCCATATGAATGTTAATAGTGTAACTAAAGACCAGGATATAAACTGAATCCTAAACATGAACACTTAATTGTTAATTGCTGCCCAGTTCAAATATACTAGACACTTTACAGCTAAATGAAAAAGCAAGAGACATATTACTGTCTTGAAGTACATAACATGAAGTATATTACTAATGCACAGTAAACAATGCTGTGTCTAAAATAGTCAAAACAGCTCTGCTTAATATTATTACACTCCTCAGACTACTTATATAGATACTTGAACCCAAGTGCACCTCTGTTTTAGAAACAAATATTGTTTACTGTAAACACTTTCTTCACCAGTGAAATATTACAAACTACTAGGCTTGGTTGACTCGTGGGAGAATGAAATAATTAATAGATGCCCTCTAAGCTCTAAACATTCAAAAAAAGCAAGTTACAGGTATAGAATACCAGGGTTAGGGAACTTGAATAAGAGTAGGTTACTGAATTTCAGAATGCACTAGTTCTAGTGGTGGCTCAGCTACTGGAATTAGTGAGTCTTGAAAAAACAAAACAAAACATTTCCTCTCTGTTTACATCAACATGAATTCACCACTGTTAGGACGGAGAGGACACAAAGCCAGGAGACTTTTCGTTTCTTTTGTTTGCTTGTGTGAAAGGATCACATGACACAGTAGTAACTGCATTTCTTTTAAAGTCATGCTTCCCTCTCATAAATAATTCTCAAATGTCCCTTAGCAACTCAGTAAGCTCTGTGAAATCTTGCCCCATCCCCACAAGCATATCACAAATAGCTCTATAGCTGAGCTAACCACATCAGGCTTATTCTCCAAGAACCAAGATTTTCCTTTATATTTTTTCCCCTCCTCCGTCTCCCTAAACAGAATTATTTCTCAAGGGTAGAAAGATTTTCCTGGAGTCTCTTTCATGCTTTCTCCAGAGAGCCTGCAGTACTTTGGCTACCTTTATTAACTACTCAGTATATTTTGACCCTTAGGTAAGCATCAACTTCACTAAGTCTTAGAGTATCACACAGCTTTTTCTTCAATTGCTTTTAAAAGGAATGCAATTTTTTGGAAGTTTTAATGACCTAAGTTTTGACCTACCCTAGCACATAATTAATCAGTGTGTATGCTTTTGTGCATTTTCACAATTCAGGGTGCAAGCCTATCTAAATGAAGTACCTAAAGGCAGAATCCTTAGACATAGCGTTTATATGGTCTGATTTGGTTATGGATTTTAAAATTATTATTTTTATTCGAAGTGCTGTCATGCTAAGAATTTGTTTCTAATTTCATTGTTATTTGTTATGAAGGGCATCTACTAAAGGAATTTTAACAGATTGAGTTCATGTAAGTGACAAATGCCCCCTCTGCCTCCTCTCTCCCACACAGAAGATAAAACCAGTCCCAGTTTAAGCTATTGCTATTTTGCTCTTCCTATAATACATGAAGTAAGCTGAGGCTTTTCTGGGCTGTGAGTAACAACCCTCTGCCATAAGGTCTATTTGTGCTGTTTGCAAACATTCTGCTTGCATTTCCAAATTTGATACAGTGCCACTTCAGCTCAATTTCCCCTTAGTAGAAAAAAACCTCAGCTGCATGCCCTTAGCCAAATTTCCTGTTGCAGCTATTATTGTCCCCTCCCACAGGAGGAAACTTTTTACTCAAGGTCACCTTAATCTTCAATGAAAAAAAAAAAAAAAAAAGAAACAGAATGACTGACAGAAATCTATCTTGGACCACTTAATATGCCTTCAGTGAACTCACCTTTTTAACAAATGAGTTAACAATTGTTAACACAAAGCTCTCCTTAATTCTTTAAACTCCATCATCTCATTCAAGCAACGGTGGGCATCAGTTTTCTTGCAAATAAAAGATGATGACTCAGCAATTCTCCATATAACGAAGCCAGCCTGTCTTCCTTGGCACCCTCTCAGTTCAGGCTAGCCCCTTCCTTTTTGACCTGACCACCCAATGCCATTTTCTCTTCAGTCTTTGTGGATGAAATGCTTGCACTTCTTAGTCAAGACAGTTACATGTGTGTACAACTTCCCGCTTGAAGGAAGCTCTCACTGGCCTCCATAACATACCTCGCCAGCACCAGCTTCCCTGAACTACTCTGCCTCCCTCATCTTCCTGCATTACTTTTCTTCCACTGTCTTTCAGTTCTCCACAAAAGTCTACCTCAGGGCTTCTCTGTGCATGTCAGAAATAGTTTTGCACTGAATTAGGCATATGGTCTAGATTCAAAGTGATAAATACAGCAAAAACAAATGCCAAGGGCAGCCTTTCCAATGATACTGAAATTATCCAGTGCATAACCCAGTGCATAATCCAGTAAGTAGTATCCACACTTGCAAACTACCTGATTTTTGAACACATGAACTTTAACAGAGAAACATTTCTACCCCAATAACTCTGGGCTTCAGGAACTTGACACTGCAGCCGTTACTTCAATGCTGGATTGAAGGGAAATCACTCCACATCCTACTGCTGGATTCTGTGCTCACCAATACATTCATACAGCACTAGCTTTTTCCGATAGGATGCAACAGCTTTATAAAATGAGCTTGATTCTTTCCTCACAGCTCTGTAACAGGCATAAGCGGCAGGAGACACAAAATATTCTAGCCTAGCAGAGGGTAGAACAGTAAAGCTCCTGGCAGCTGAAATAGTCCCTAAAGCCAGGCACTGCCCCTCAGGAGCTTGTCTAATTCATACTTATGGCATCCAGAGCAACCCCGAAACCAGGAGAGACAGGAGATGCAAATCCCTGTATCTCCAGCTTCTTGTGTGGCTGTACGCATTGCAAATGCACAGAATCAAGCCCTGTAATGTTTGTATTCACACAAATACAGAAATACACTGCTGAGAAGTAAAACTAATTTCTTTTTCTTTTAATTACTAAAAAAGAGGATAGAGGAAAAGCTTTTATTATGGTCTCTACAGAATTTTTGCTTTATAATGATTGATGGCTTTCCCTGTTCATTATTTCATGCTTACTTTGCAAGACTGAGGGTAGATGTAAAGATTTACCTCAGCATCTCTGCAAGACCGGAGGGGAGAAGTAGTATGCACTGTGTTTTGAAAGCACGAAGTACAGCTTTAATGCCAGTTAAGAGTGGTAAGGCACCATTACATGTAATACTAAGAGAAGTGCACAGAGGCACTCCTGTCCTTTGAATCTGGTGCTGTCCCATAAGTCTTCACTTTCATTGTCAGTAAGTAGCTACAGGAGGGAAAAAAAGATTCAACCTCAGAATCAAAGTTCAGGGAACTTAAGTATAAATTCACTGTTCACTAATAAGGCTTTTAAGGCTTTTAATTTAAGGCTTTTTAAGACATCTCTTAATCTCATTTAATATTTTGTGAGATCTATAAAATTTGCAAGTCCATAAACCCACTCAAACATCCTTTCTTAGAAATAACAAGTGGTATTTCAACCCTGTGGTCACAAAGAAAAGCTAGAATTTATTTCTTTTTTGTCTAACCAATACCTTAAAAGAAAAAAAACAATCAGTTGTGATGATCTAGACCAAATGGTACATCACAGCAGCCATCAGCTACTGCAATGCGTAATTCAGAAGGGCTGTGTAAGCCACTCTAGAAACTGCATTCTTGCATTGATGGCTCCCTTGGCCTGCCACACAAGGCCAGACATCTGAGCTAGTGAAGCTGTAGGCAGAAGAATATGACATGTAAAAGTCACTGCTATGATACACAATCAGGTTTGGTTTACTGACAGACTGAAATAATGGCTAAAGAGAGGAAGAATATGGAAGGAGGCTTAGGTTGTAATTTTCTTCTTTACAAAACTGTATCAAACACAGAACACAGATATATGTTATAACGACAGCAAGTGTATGTTAGGTAAACAAGTAGCTTGGCTTCACCTTTTTTTTTTTTTTTTTTTTAACAAAAAAAAAAGCACCAACCTCCCTCCTAGAAATAACAACTGAGACAAACCAAAGTTCCTAATAACAAGAACAGCTCTTGGTCCCTTACTTTGAAGGTGTATTTCAGCTTAGAAACTGAATTATCAACCAGCTCTGAATTACCAGAGGCTGTTGGGCACAGTGGTCTACTGGAAGCCCCGCTCAAAAAGCCTCACAGACATGCTTTGTAAGGCAAGACACCCTAATAGACAAACTAAAACTCAGTTCTAAGTTTGTGTGCCACAGAGCTGCACTCTTGTTGCTTAATTTCATCCTTAATGCAGGCAACCCAGGAGTTATGTGGAAAACCTATTTTTACTGCATTTTTCAGTTCATCAGCCAGAGAAGGTGGGAGAGCCCTGCTGATGGTAAACTCAAGAGTCTTCTGTAAAGTTAGCATTCTCCAACTCAGACAGTTGTCTGTCTCCTGTGGGGAGCCAAGTGGAGCCAGCCAGTCTTTACCACCTGTGGATTTTTGTTTGTCTATAGATGCGTCTGTCAGGTTATTAAAAGGCACTTTTCCAGTTCCAGCTTGATCAGTGCAAAACATATCTTTGCTTGCATCCTGGTTAAGTCCACTATGAAATATACTATGAAATATGAGATGAGCTCACAGGAGAACTCCCATAAAACCCGGAAAAATAGGGGAGAAGGAAAAAAAAAAAACCCACACCACAATAACCTTTGTCACGCCAACAATATAATGCTGTCCAGCTTCCTGTACCTTTCTAACTACAGCAATACATGCTCACTGATTGATCTTGACTCTACATTCATAATTGTTTTAATTTGGGCATTTTCCATCAGTTACATTGGCTCTTTTATGTAATCAAATGGATTTTACCAGGTTTTCCACACTAGTGTCTGAGGGATGTAATAGACAACTTCACTAATAACTCTGTTGGGAGGTGAATCTTATTTCCTGCTTTCCTTATGAACAGTAGGCATTGTTTAATGATTGACTAACAGAGAGACGACCTGCAAATGTAGGCCCTAGAAGTGTGTTTCGTATTACAAGTTTCACTGCTAAAACTGTTATTAGGAAGGAAACACTTTGGGGAAGTTACAGATCCAATCATTAAATGAGTTAGCAAGACAGGGAAAACAAGATTATCTGGGGACTTGCAGGAACTCTACAATGCAGTTTAATTTTCAGAGTGCTTCATAAAAATACTGCTTGTAAGCTTGCTTCAGAAGAATACTATTTTAAGCAAGCAATAACTCTGCAGCAAGCAATAACTGGCAGTAGGAATGACCTGTGGCAGAGAAAAGTAAGCTTGTTCCTGCACTCCTGAATTTGAGTATTGCTAGAGTGTAAGTGATGGAAATTTTGTGGTTTTGAACAACATTAATCCATTTGTAGATTGCCTTATTTAATAGCAAATAATTAGAAAATAATTAAGACATGCTCAGAGACATTGAACATTTGCTTTTAAATCAAAGGCTGAATTTAGCAAGTACAATCCTGTTAATTACAGCTTCTCAGTAATCAAATTGACTGTAAGGCAGTTACCTGATCCACAACTCTGTCCTTCACACCTCTCCATCACCATGTGTTTTATTAATGTCTGTCACCTAGTGAAATGTTTTCACTGAATGAGGTATGAAGTAAGTATCTTCTCCAGGGTTATGCAAGAAAACTGTTATGTTACGAGTCAAGCCTCTGCCACTTGAGTCCTGCTTTAAGTGAAGTAGCTCATAGATCCTCCTGTTCATACACTTAACAGATAAAAGTGTGAAATTCATTAGAATTTACCTACCAACCCATCTGCTTCTAGCCTTGTGATAGACAGGAGTACATCCATCAAACACTTGTGTTTAGCAGATTTTATATTTGATTGTTTTTACCACAACAGTGGCAAACTTTCAACAGCCAGCACACTGGACACTATTGGAAAAAGCAAAAATGACTTCTTGGTGTAATTAATTAAATTACACTAATTAAAACATAAACAGAAGGATTAAAATATTGATCTAAACCCTGACGTTACAACATAAGGACTATGTCTTCCAGTTGCATATAGAAACAATGCAAAATGGGTCTGAAGTGGTTAAAACCACCAGCAACAATTACTGCTTTGTGAAGAAATCTCACCTATCAAAAAAAAGCATTCTCTTTCCACAAACTTCCTCTTAAGTTCAAGAAAGGGAAGCAAACAGAAGCAGGCTAACACTGGTGCTTCCATGCTTTGAAAAGAAAGCAGCTCCCCGGGTGTGAATATATCAGGAAATTAAATCAGCTCACTCCTTCCCCTACCTGTCTCCTAATTACACCCCCAGCTTATCTCAGAGACAGCTAAGAATGTAACACAAATAACTTATTTCAGATTCCACAGACATTTTTTACCAGATACTGATGGCAGCACAAACCCTCTGTTCAGTTTCTGTGGGAGGTCGTTTTAATTCTGACACGTATTTAAATGCTTATTTTCAATATGAAGTTAAATTTTCATCCAAAACCTATACAGCTGTTCCTACTACAGTCTAGTATTACTTACCTACATGAAAGCAGGAAAATGCATTTGACTGACTTCAAGTGAATTAATTAAAATAAATTGAACTTCCATGTGGATATTTCTATTCATAATCCAAGTGAGCTTCATTTGATTAACTCTGTTTCACTCCTTTGAAGCAATCTACATACAATTAAGCTCCTTTGATTCTGGATAAGTAAAACAGATGAATTTAGCCTAATCCAATTAATCCACTAACATTCAAGTTCATTTTCCTGGCATGTTCCCATGTAGAGCAATTTTAATACTCTAAAAATAATGTAGTTCAATTGAGTGTTTTTACACACATCACTTCATGTATATAATTTACACCTCACACAAAAAAAGCAAAATTGCTGGAACTCCTACTCACAACATCATGCCTTTAACCCTTTTCCCACTTACCTTTCTCACATTATAAAAGTCTCGATGGGGATTACTCTTTAATTCTTTAAATTCCGACATTTCATTTAACATCTCATGTAAACTAAATTTAGATTCTAAAAAGTTAAGCCTCCGATGACAATATGTTTTTCTGTAAAAGAAAACACAAAAGTCAACTTGAAACTATTTCTACCTTCAGTTCAGAAAGAACTTGAAAGTTTTCACAATAATTTTTTTTTTTTTTTTTAATGAAGACCAAGACAAATCCATTCTTCTTATCCTACTGGTTAGCAATCAATAGCCAATATGATTTCAGACCAAACCTCAAACAGAACTCTACAGAACTGTGTTATGTCCTTTAAGTAGTCCAAGTATTTATCACTGCATCTGTGCATATAATGCAGTTCTTTCAATAATGATGATCAGAGAAAGCATAAAGCCTGTAATGAAATGCGATGTCAACTGCTACGACTCTGAAACTATGCCTTCAATAGAGCAGATCACCTTATATATAACAAACCACAAGGAATCCAGACTACAGATCACTATGGGTATCATGAAAAAACACAACAACAACAAAAAAAGCAAACTCCCCAGGTTATTTGCTTTTTCAATGTGAACATCAGAAGCCAAGCTATGATCCAGTACACTTACATTTTTTTATGCCTTAAAACACATACATTGTGTAGAAATACCTTTTTTCTATATTTTCTTTTGTTCTTCTTTGAAAAAACCATGCATTTTTGTTCCTGCTTGCCTACTTTGTCTTCACTTTCATCTTCTGTTATGGTTCTCTTTCTATTTTTAACCAATGACATGTTTTTTCCCTTCACCATCTGTCAACTCTTAGTGAATCTACAATATTTTTGTAGCACTAGTCATGAAACAGCCTTCTTTTTTCTGCTTTATTGTTGACAGTCTCTCCTTAGTGGGACACAAATCCCATCATGCACTTGAAAGTCCAATTCAAACAGTCTCACTGTATCTGATATTGATCAAAATGCATTTGCCCACTGCAGGGCGTCTTTGTTGGGTTTTCTGATATTCAAGACACTGAAAAACTGAGGAGTACAGGTGAGATTTTCACCAGTTAAAGAACAGTAAAGCTTAAAGAGTAGTGGGTTCTTGATCTCCAAGCAGCCCCACGTGTGACAGGCATAAATGGCAGGAAAGCACTTGCTAGAAACAGGTAAACAACACCACATGAAGAGCTTACGCTCTTTACTTCCAGGATTACTGGACTCTTTCCTTTTGGTTTGTGTGTATTTATCAGGAAATGTGAATCACCCTGCAAAAACTCAATCTGAAGAAGTGAAAGGAGTAGATAATTGCTCCTGCATTCACAAAGGTGCTGGGTGTTCTAACATCCTCCAAGGCCCTTCTTACGGCTTCCTGATAAACGCTGTTAACAAAAGCTGCAAAAAGAAGGGTCTTCACTATGACTTGTGTTTCAACGTCTTCCTCCTTGTCCTTTATCTTCTCAGTATCTGTCTCTTGGAATATAACATGCTTAAACTGGAAATGCATTTCCCTATTGCATACTGTAAACAAATCATAATCCAACTAGCTTTGATTTGGAGCAACAGTGCTGATAAAGCTGACAGAAACATAGGCTTTTGCTCTTGAAAAAGCCCTAAGGGAATGGGGCAGTTCTATTCAGCCCATCTGCTGTGTCACTATCAATATGCAAGGCAGACAGATCACACTGCAGGTGTCAGACACAGAGTCAAAGGGAAAGAATGCACCAGGTGGGACTAACTTGTCACATTGTAAGTGATGATCTTCAGCTGGCAGGACTAGAAATGTAGCGCTGGCAGGCAGGGCAAATAGTTCAAAGAACAGTCAGATTCCTGCTTTGTTCCATCTAAGGGTGGATTCTTTTCCTTTCCCAGTGTTGAGGCCATGAGAAACCCTGATGTTTCCAGTCCTCAGCTAGGAAGTAAACTGAAAAACCTGGATGTACATGTTCTCATTAGGTACTGGACAAGGACATTGCTTTGTTGCAAGTGTGTCAGTGATTATTCTAGAGTTGTTAAGTTTCTAGTTTTTAGAGATTTCCCAGGAGTTTGGTGGTTCTGGGAAATTTCAGACCTATTTTGATTGTGCGTGTGTAGATCAGTTTTGCAACACATGAGCAGTTAATTCACATCTGGAACAAATCAAACTGAATATTTATGTTTCTGAGCTGTTCTGTATGCTCTACAAACTCAGGGTTTCTCTTCATGCAGCAGGAGTAGAACAGACATGAAGAAATTCCAGACAACTGTTCAAAACCCTCAAATTCAGTACAGGCCAAAACAAAAGAGGCAAGATTCAAGTTTCAGTTTCCATGCCTCAAGAAGTTTGGATGAGATCTGACTCCAATGGGAACATTTGGCCAATTTCTTACTTCTCTGTTAACTGCTTCTCATTTTGCCACGGCTGATGTAGATAAACTAAAGAAATTAAATATATCTGTACTTGGCTTTTTTTACTTTTAAGTATGCTTAAGAGGAAAACAAAACAGTATTTTATAATGAGTATACTGAGGAATTAGATATTGCAAAAGTGAGAAGTATTAAAACAAGGTAACCAGCAGCCTGAAGGGACAGAGAAGAAAGAAACATACGTTGGACCATCTGCAATTAGAGCAAGAACGTGGCTCAGGTCAAGGGTATATGTCTCAAGGTCAGGATATGGCAGACTCCGAGGCTCATTGAGTTCCATCATTTCTTTGTTATTGTAAACAAAGGGAATGCCACCTTTTATCTTGATAACATAATCCAAATTGTCTGGAGCATCATCAAGATTGTAAGGATCTTCATTTTCTTCTGGGGGTGAATGGAAATCTGGAAATAAATTTACATTAGAGAAAATAGCTTGTGTAAAAAGCAAAGTAATTACAAAAAGGACCTTCTGCTTCTATAATGTTTCATTTCAAAAAGATCTTAATTTTCCTATTAAATTCACATGTTCAGTTACTATAAGAGACCTGTTGTTACAACACAGCTTTATTCTGAGAGGCTTTAATTGCAGTCCCTCTCTAAGCTAAGTGCCTACCTTATTTCAAATATTATGCATTAAGAGTTCTCTGAATCAATGTCTAAATATATTTAATACTATTTTTTATTAATGTATGACAGCACAAGTTTCAAAATAAGTTCTCAGAAGGACTTAAATTAGTATTGTTGAAAGTACAGTTGAGATTTTTGAACAATAAAACAGTTGTTAGCACCCACCATTTTTTTTCTACCTTCTGACTCACTGTAGTAATTTTATTAGTTTGTATTTAAGCACATAGTAATGCAGTTGTTCTCATCTTGAAACATCTGTCAGAAAAGAACAGGCTGTGCCTTACTTCACCTCTGCCATTCCCACAATCCAATGAGCAGGAAATAACTTCCGACTCAGTGCTTCTCACTCTGACCAAGGCAGTGGTTGGTTTGTAGGGTTTGTTTGGTTTTGCTGTGTTTTTATTGGTTTGGTTTTTTGTTTTCTTTTTTTTTTTTTTTTTTGTGGGGTTTGTTTGTTTGTGTCTAGGGTCTTTGTTTGCTTTTTTTAAATAAAACTCCTTACTTTTAATTATTTTTTTTTTTTAGTGGAAACAAGAAGTGTAGAAGCCAAGGATAGAAAAACACAACTACAATTTTCCCCTTGGCTTTCTGATCGTGACCAAAATCATAAAGTACCAGAAGCACAGTTGAGATTTGTTCAGTGCAATTTTGTAATCTCTTTACAAAATAACAATTTTGGGGGTTTTTTTTGAGAATCAGGTAAACGCACACACTTCTGGGAGATTCAGCTTATGTGAACACTTAAAACACTATTGCTCATGTTAGTGAATTATCAGTGCTACTTCTACAATATCTTGCCACTGCAACCAGCACAAAGTACATGCCTCAACCACATTT
This sequence comes from Lathamus discolor, assembly GCF_037157495.1. NCBI lineage: Eukaryota > Metazoa > Chordata > Aves > Psittaciformes > Psittacidae > Lathamus > Lathamus discolor. Next base: position 59,155,456 of record NC_088889.1, on the reverse strand, counting down.
ATGTTGACTGAACTGCATTGTTGGGGTCAGACTTGTCAGGCTACTTCTTTTACCTATTCAGCTAAGCCAGGACAAAAAAATAAATTAACTGGTCCTTTTATTCACTTAAAGCATCTGAATGTATGGTATAAATACTAGAGATAGGAATGGTATTAGTTTGTAACTATCCAGCTCAAATTTGTGCCAATTAAGACACTGTGTGATGAGATAGAAAGCTTAAAAATTATAAATATCTGTAAATAAGTTAATAATTAACTTAATAATAGCTTGACAATATCTCCCTACTAGCTGTTCCAAAATATCTTTCCTGTTTTGAATATTCTTTACATTCTTTCTGCATAATAAAAGCTTGAGAAACATGTTAATTCATTCACCCTCTTTAAACCACTGAGCTAGAGGGTGCTTGATTTAAAATGTCACTTTATAGCTTAGAATACATTAAAAAACACAATGGACACATCTACAGTGGCACATCTGTACAGACCAAAGGTTACTCCTCACACACAAATCCAAAACTAGCAGTGACAACAGTTTAATGCACAAGCAAAGCTTTCAAGACACAACCCACCTAAGCGACAGATATCACTCATGACATTTATCGTGGGGAATATAGTCAACCTAATAAGTCTTGCTGAGTGATGAGTTTATTAAACTGGGCAGAATGCCCAAAAAATATGACTATACAGCTTTCAGCCTTGACCTGGTAAGGGCACCATGACTGTGAAATTACTGACTCAGGGCTTGCTAACTGGCATGTCTGTACTGTGCTTCAGTTTACAATGAAGATGAGCTCATAATCCCTTTAATTCAGTACGCCAAGATCAGGATAAATGACTCTTCACTTTAAACCATATCCATATAGCTTTTTCCTGGAGCTACACAAGTGTACTCCTTACAAAAATAACAAACAAACAAATCAAAAATATCAATGAGTGTGGGGGGTTTTAGCTTTTGACAGCTTCAAAGTTTCAGATTAGACACAGGATTTATAACTCAGGCCCATCAGTAATTCTCCACCACTTACTAATAGAATAAACTACAGAGCCAAAGACACTCAGAAGAGATCATCACAAAAATCCAACTTACCTTTATGACAGCAGTGCATGGGTTTAATTCTACATTTTTAAAGAGAACAAGGATATTCACCTGGATACACTTCATCTTCAACCCTCCATTTTTCATCTTGCATGCTACACAAATACTGAGATGTTGTTCTTGGAAAGCGATGGTAGGCAAGACGAGAATACTTTTCTCGAATGAGAAGAGCTTTCACCAGGCTCTTGGCAGCTTGTTCATAATCGTCAACTGTAACCTGAAAGGAAAGCCTGGATAAATACTGACAAAAACAAAACAGCAGTTTTAGCAACAAACTGAATCCACACCAGTAACAAGGAGACTGAATTTCCAGAAAGGTTAGTGTATCTGGCTTGACAGTATGGATCTTGCCCAAAATCTCAGGAAGCCAGTGACAGTATCCAAATACAATGTGCAAAATACACAGATTTTTTCCTCCTACAGTATATTACCCACTTATTGAATGCCTGATTATGCTTTTATCATAAAAAACTAAATCCAATAGATAAAAAGTATAAAACGACCTGACCTTGACTTTAAGTGGTTTACAAATTGATGTGTTCACAAGGCAATTTACAGTTTGTGGCAGAGAGACACACACTATCATGTCACACTTTATATACATTAGCTGCCCATGGTTTGGCATTCACCCTCCTCCCCGCAACATAAAAAAGGTTTCTTACCCCTGCACAGTAGTCCCCACTAATTGAAACTCTCTGAAACTCTGGTACATTGTATGGCACTTGAACTGGCAGAAAAGCACTTGGAACAACTGGTGTTGCAGGAGACAGAACAGGATTGGCCGATGGCGCTTTCCATTCCTGAGGTGGAATTTGCAATGACAAAGACTGGGATCGAATCATCTTGAAACTTTTCTTCCTATAAATTCATGGTATAAAGCATAAAAATAAGCCATGGTATAAAACACTGAATACACTGGAAAACTCATTGCAGCAAAGAAGTCACCCCCTAAGAAATTTTACAAATGCTATCTCTCATACCACAGGAAAAAATATTAGCCACAAAATATTTGTGCTTCTAGCTTTTTTCTATTGACATTTCACATGACATTGATACACACAATTGCACTTACCCTCCACATGAACACAGTATGACAGAATTTATTTACAATCCCTGTAAGACGCCCTACGTTTATTTTGTTTCTCTTCTTACAAATTTAGCCATGTAGTGCCCTGAGGGAAGGAATGGACTTGTGTATCAAAGCCATGCTATGTTATATTACTCTGATAACTAATATTAGCCTTTTGCTCAAGTCTCACCAAACACTGCCTAAGGAATAACTACATGCTCATCTTTTTTCTCACAACTTTTACCTGAATGACTACATACAAAATTTTGATGCAACTGTGACAGACGTGTACCTCTGACAAACCAGCTAAAAAAAGAATGTTGTGTTTCTCTGTGAAGTAATATCTCAAGTGAAGTTTTGGAGTATCTCCAAAAATTTATTTTCCTTACTCTCTTTACATTTATTTAAATGTATTTTAAATACTCATACAATAAGTAACTATGTTATAAACTAGCTGTGACATCACTTTCACACTGTAGAAATAGTTCCTTGCTTTACAAACCAGATGCCAAAACATTAAAATGACAGTAAGACCACTAAGAAAAGGAAAGGAATACTGGAATACTCTCTGGAGGTTGCATATTCTGTGAAATTCTGAAGAATAAGAACATGGAGTGCTAGTATAATTAATACTCTATGATCAAATTCCATCCTCGCTTAAGTACTTGTAGCCACCTTAGAAATCAGCATGGAATTCTTCAAAGGCAGTGCTGGATCAACTACAACTGACACCAAAAGAAGTTTTAATCATGTAACTGTCCTTGAAGTACACTTCAGTCCCGCAGGATAGGGATGAATACTTGCTCTGTTCCCACTTGTAAAGAACAGACTTATAGAATCCCACTTCCCACAGTTAAACTGGTACAAAAGTTGAGGTAGTTTGACAGAACATATTTCTGTAAGACAGTTTCCCAAATTAGAAGTGAAACTTCTTAAATTCAGGAGGAAACAGATACCAAATAGTTATTTGAATGAAAACATCTTGTTTTCCCCTTCTGTGCTTGCTTATGTCTATGAACATGCCAACTGGGAAATCCACTTGCACAATTCAAGACCAGAAGTCTCAGCCTGTATCATCAGTGTGTCATACCTTAACTAAATTAACTCTTCTCCCTTCTGTTCCAGAAATATGATGCCAAGCATTGCCCAACTGATTGTCTGCAGCTAACCTAGTACATGTGTTTAGCTATCACTTTCAAAGGCTTCCTTGTTTGCTTGCATTTTGTAGAATCTGTATATGTCCAAGCCATTTGGTGTCAGACTGCTGCTGAGCTCATGTGACTCTAGGGAATAGTCCAGCCAGTCCGCTGAAGTTCAGATACTGGAACAGCCTGACACCAGGATAAGGCCACCTCTTTCACAGGAGGTTTGGCTTCATTACATTCACGGGTGGACTGGACTTTTTTTTTTTCTCCTGAGAAAATTCAAGATGTCTGCTTTTATGACTAATAGTGTTAGATTTTTATCTCTGAGTTAAGGAAACCTACAGATAACCTTATTATGCCAATAGCGCTTTTCACCTTCTCCCTTGATGCTAAATGCGATGTCTTCACTTTCATCTATTTTTACAGAGACTAAAAGAAATATCATACCACTGTCATTTTCTCTGTGACAAAGTTTTCTGATTTTCCAAATTAAACTAGAATAAAGGAGGGAGCAGAAAGTGTTTCTTCTTCTGACTAGAGTCTTTGGGTTGTGCTCATTTCTACCCGGCTATGCTATCTGTTAAACTTGCATAAGCAGTATCCATGCTGTTGCTGGAAATGCAGCTGAGACAACCTCACCAATCCAACCTCCCTAGGACTCATCCCCACACCTTCTGCACAGCAGAGGATAGTACACAGGTGCCCTTGGTACCTGCTTGCTGAACTTTCTCCTGAAGTAATAAGAGGCAGGATGTTATTTGCCAGTTATTTCAATATTAACTCAACCCCATTTAAAAAACTGTTTTCCACTAAGAAAGAAACTACTGAACAAACCTTTTAGCTGTTTCCGCAGACTGTTGCTCTGCCAGTTCCTTCTGCAGCTCTCTTTCCTTGGCCTCTTTCTGCCCAATAGGGCAGTCTTCAGGCACGGTGAATAGTGACAATGCATCTTTGCTGTCTTCTTCTCGGAGAACTTTAGCAAATACTTTCTCTGCTAGAAGTCGTACTTGCTCATCAACCTCAGAGATGTTCAGCTTTGGAAATTGTCTGGGCATCTCAGCTAATAAGGAAGACAGTTGACAAAGTTATAACTACAAGAATAAAGATGTGTGAGGCTGGGGGATGTTTCATGGTACACCTATCAAAATTAAGAGCTTAGAGCAAAAGCAGAATAAAGTAGAACAGCTACACAGAATTTAAACCAGTATGCAGTACACGAGAACCACAGGTATCCACTAAGAATCTTTACTTGTGTAGCCATGCCAATTTCTGAATCAGCCACTTCTTGGTCTTAAGACATTCTTAAGATATGTATGTACAGATTTGCCAGTAGATTCCACTTACTTGCATTGCCAGACTATATTATTTGTGATATAATGTATACATAGCTGTACACACTTGCACTGAACTTGGAAACCACATTCACACAGTTTCCCGCCCTGCCCAGTGACTTTGAACGAATTTGAGAGCCACAAACAGGTTAGAAGAGCAGTTTGCACATATCTACCTCTCTCCATCCTTTCCACAAATAAGAAAGTCATGGAACTGCTTTGAAGTAAAATGCTTGCACAACAGGAGCAAATATGGTGTGACTTCTCCCACCTCCCCATTTGTTTTCAGTACTTTGTATCCTGCTTTTGAATTTAATGTGGGAAGCAGAGAGGATATGGGCTTTATACATATCTGGTAGCATTCTGGAGGGTAAAAAAAGACAGGCTTTGTAAGCTACTGACCAGCATTATTCATTATGTACTATAAAGCTTTTTGAATGCCTTCAGTATGATGGAGCTTGTAACAAATAAGATTAAATTCTTATTACCAAAGTTAAAAATAGCGATGGACATGTCACAACAAATGGATCCAAGCACTGTCAGAATGTGAAGTCTGGGTCCAAAACTGGCATTTCACAATCTTTTGGTTACAAAAACACAAGCATATTTTATAAGATAGTATTCATTTACATAGTGATGTATGCTGAAAGTGAGCATGACAGTTTTTAATCGCTCCAGGCATAACTTATCAGGGCCCCCACCACAGCATTTCTGCAGGCATGTTGCAAGTTTCAGATGTTGATATGTGATCCTTTTGATATGTGATCCTGTTGTTTTCAGCCTAAAAGATTCTAATTAATGTCCACCTGTTTCCAGTTGCCTTGAGAACACTTATGCTTTTATTCTAAAAGCAAATACAGTATGAAAATGTGACAAGAGATATGCTGGCCCATAAATGGACCACAAACATGGCAATGTAAAAATCATCTACATTACTTTATATTCTTATTTTGTAAGAACTACCTGACATCCCAGCAGAAAAACACCACTGGTTTTAAAGAACTATGGATCTGACTGCAGCTTTTCTGCCTGGAAAGTATTTGTTTTGCAATTAGCATTAAGTCTTCATAAAATCAAGCACAGCTATTTAAGAAACATAAAAATACCTACGCATTTGGCTGAATGATTCAATGACAATGCAGTATGATGTCTCATAAGCATCCAAACTTAGATTCGGTTTCTCAATTTCAAAACTCAATGAAGTCATGGAAGCCTTTCCACTGACCTCAGTGAACACAGTTGTCAGCAACAGTAACTGCCATACATGCAGTTCCCAGCAACAAGGGCCACTTTAGCCATCTCAGCCATGCAAGAACAGTATAGTTACTTGACCACATTAAGAGTGCTAGCAATAATAGTAAAATGTGGAATTATAATGCTTCTCCTGGTTCTAAATCAGCAATCAAAACATCTGCACTACTAGCTGACTAAGGAAAAATCAATTGGTTTTATGTTCATCACTGGCTGAGCATTTGCCTAGTGTAAGTTAACTTTCTCTGAGAGAACTGTAACCAGAAACAAAATGCAGTCGGAACCACATTACATGAGCAATCATACTGTATTTTAAATCTTCACAGTAATACAGAAGTCAAAATGAAGTGACACAAGTAGTCTTCTACCAAGACCAAAGTGTTGGGTATTTTTTGTTTCTTACAGAACTGATCTCTTATTCCCCACTCAAACAAATGAGAGACCAGGGCGCAAAACACTTTGAAAGGTAGGTTCACCCACATCACTGCTAGCTTATGTCACTGAAATGAGCTTAATAAACCTAAAATAGTCATGAGGCGCTTGACACAATACTCATGCAAGCTATGCCACCCTGAACTGCAAAAGCGATGAGGATCCTTCTATAAAAATGCTGTCCTTTACCCAAGGTGAGCAACTGGAAGAGCAACAACTAGACATACTAATGGGATAGGAAGGGGGTATGAATGCCATCCAGCAACCAACAAATGCTCTTTCCCTAAACCACTCTCACAGAAAGACTGCTTAGTTGTTCTTTGGTTCTGCACCTCCGTAGAAGAAAGCTATTGAAGCATACCGCATAAAAAAAAAATGATTATTTTAAAAGCAACTATTGATCAGGAATGTAATGGACTTGAATATGTAATGAGCACACGCCATGAAACAAGAACGACAACCGCCGCCGCCTTCAAACCCCCACGTACAGCCAGCTGACAGCGCAGGGAGCCGCATCCCGCCACCGCGAGAAGGTGGGGCCCGGCTGGGCCATGGGGTCCGTTCCCGCTAGGGCGGCTGCCAAGGTCACCACCACTACCCCGGGCCAGGCCGGCACGGCGCTGCCGCCCGCCTCGGGACTTACCTAGTGCCCCGGAGAAAGCCATGCTGGGGCAGGGGTGGGTCGCGCCACCGGCGCTCCCGCCGGATGGAGAGACTCTGTCAGAAGCCGCTGCCGGCGGAGAAGGAGGCGGCGGCGGCGGGAGGGAGGAGCTGCTCCCGGCAGATGCCGCCGCTCCCCTCTGCCGCATTCCCCCACCGGCCGGCCGGCCACCCCGATACCGCAGTGCCGCGCGCCCTTTCCCCGGCCCTTTATGGCCGCCACGGCCCCCGGGCGGAGAAGCCCGCCCGCCGCGCCCCCGGCCCCACCGGGGCGGCCCGCTGCTTCCTGGGCGGCAGCATCACGGCCCGGGGCGGCTCCGCAGCAGGTGGGGCCGGGAGCTGGCGGATGGAGGGCACTAAGGGGGGCGGCGGCGGGCACAGGTCGGGCCGGGCGAAGCGCCAGCCGCAAGGATGACTGCCGCCTCTCTGCCCGCGGGTCCGTTGGGGTGGGGGGCGCTTCCCGCCCCAGCCCAGCTCTAGCGTGGGGGGGGGGGCGTCGCGGGGGGCCGTTAACGGTCGCCCTGACTGGGCGGGGCGAGGGGGCGCGCGCCCTGTCCGTACCTCAGCGACGAGACTCCCGCCCAGCGGCGGGGGCTGTTTCTGTGTGGAGGCGGCAGCCGCTGCGGGCACTGCCCGGCGCCGCTCGCTCTTGTGGTTGCACCTGAGAGAGTGGCGGAGGCAGGCACGGCGCCTCCCCCTTGGGGCCGTGGCTTCAGCGGGAGCCGGAGGAGCGCAGGGAAGCCTTCTCCCTCCGCTTCCCCTTCGGAAGCTTCAGGACAGAAGTCGCTCTGTCACATGTCTCCACGCCGGTGTAGGAGGGAGCTACCCGGGCCGCTCCTCCTCGGCCCCCCTCGGCTGTGGGACGTTCCGCGAGTGCCGCCTTCACAAGCGCTCGTTTCAAAACTCCTCAAAAAGCGCTTTAATGTAGAAAACTTTGGTTTGAGACCAGAACGTCGTGAGGTTGGTGCAAAGATGAAACCCGCTAAGTAAGTTTGCTGGCGGTGTAGCCCTGTCAGAAGTTTTCTCAGAAATGTCCGCCCTTCAGCGCAGCGACACGGCTCAGGTGTTCAGGTGTATTTTTTTAAATAAACATACCGGATAAAGAGCTCAAGACAAATAACTGAAGGTCGAAACAAGCATGAGTCAGCAGGAATGAGGATTATAATATGTAAAATAATTTGACCTTATTTTGAGATATTTTGGGCCCTAAAGTTGAAAGGTTTATGGATGTTTATGGTAAATTTGGGTTACAGTACTTGGAGTCTAATCTGAAGACGTTTTAAATATGAAAGTATCTGAACAACACAGAGAAGCACTGGGAAGGTAGCCACTGAAGAACAAGGCTATTTATGTAGAGCAGGGTAGAGGCAGATGTCCCAGAACGTGTGAGGAATCAGGTGGTTCTGTGGTAAGTGTGCTGTCCCCATGTCCTCCCAGTTTGGTACAGGGAAAAATGTTCCATGTGTAAATCTCAGAGGTTTTTGGCTTCAGAAATTCATTTACTTCCCACAGCTGGCGAAGAAATGGAAGTGAAAAGAAAAGTAAGTAACCACACAAATTTTGAGTTGCAAAGAAGAGTTGCAAAAGTTTGCATAGTCTGAGTTGCAAACAAGGGCAGATATTTTGACTAGTATCAACACAATCACCTTTATGTACTTGTAAAAAAAGATAAGAATTATGGTCACAGCTGTTTTCTGAAACATTTACCAATCCAAAGCATTTGAAAATGAGTCACAATCAAATTTATTTTTTTATTTTGATTTTAAAACAGTAATTCTGCTACTAAAAAAACCCAGCAAAAACCCGACATTGTTTCTTAGCTTGGGAGAAAATCTTATACTGCATGTCCATGTTTCTCCCACAGTAACTCTGAATGTCTTCATCAGCTGCTTGCAGGCAACACCCAGACAAGCCATCTGCCACCCGGAAACTACAAACTGTAAGTGTCTGTAAGTCTGACTCATGGTTGCCCTGCCCACAGGATATATGAGTAAAGGACACCTGTTACTGCTGGCCATTCTGTACACCCATTCACTGCTGATCTGTTAGTCCTGCTTCCTTTCTCCTGTTACCCATGTCCTTTTTTCAGCTGCCTCTCTCAACTTGCCCAAACTTGCCTTCTTCCCATCATGGAGTCTGCCTGGCAGTCTGGGCACCTTACTGGCCCTCTAATCATAGTTGTGCCCTGCCTGCTGGACTCAGGTATCCCATGGCTTCTTGGATTCTTCTTTTCAGCTTGGCAAATAGGTCTTGCCTCCACACTTGATTTAATCTCTCTTCTAACTGTGGAATGCAAGAGCCTGAAAGAGTTCCCTCCTGTGCTATTCCTGGCTTTCTACCAACTGCAATGAAAAAATAAAGGCCTTAAAGATAACTGAGTTTCTACAGTTTTCTTTCATGGAAACAAATGGCTCTGTAGACCACAAGTGAGAAAACACTGCAGTGTGAGTTAACCTTTTATGAAGGCCAGAGAATTCACACAGAAAGAAGACCTTAAAAATGCCTTAACAAAGAAAAACCTTTATGACCACTGAAGTACAAAACCATAAGGGTGTCAGACACTTGTACTAGGTGACCATGACTATTTAAACGAGCCTTCCTTTTGTAACAAGTTGGAAGCCTTTAAAGGCCAACTGAGATCATAACTTAGTAAATGCATCTGTTATAATTCAAGCATTAAGAAAATACTGTTCCAAGACCTGTAATAATGTCAGGATGGACTGTAAGACTAGGGTAGTGGTAATAAAAAATGGTAGTAAGAAAATACTTCAGGTCCTCTCACATTTAAAAAGCTGAGAACAGTGAAATAGCATATTTGCAGTAGTAGGTATTGTGCACTTCCATTAGCACCTGCAAAACATAGAATCATAGAATAGTTAGGGTTGGAAAGGACCTCAAGATCATCTAGTTCCAACCCCGCTGCCATGGGCAGGGACACCTCACACTAAACCATCCCACACAAGGCTTCATCCAACCTGGCCTTGAACACCGCCAGGGATGGAGCACTCACAACCTCCCTGGGCAACCGATTCCAGTGCCTCACCACCCTAACAGGAAAGAATTTCATCCTTATATCCAATCTAAACTTCCCCTGTTTAAGTTTTAACCTGTTACCCCTTGTCCTGTCACTACAGTCCCTGATGAAGAGTCCCTCCCCAGCATCCCTATAGGCCCCCTTCAGATACTGGAAGGCTGCTATGAGGTCTCCATACAGCCTTCTCTTCTCCAGGCTGAACAGCCCCAACTTCCTCAGCCTGTCTTCATATGGGAGGTGCTCCAGTCCCCTGATCATCCTCATGGCCCTCCTCTGAACTTGTTCCAGCAGTTCCATGTCCTAAAAACATATAGCCCTGAACTTCGCATCTAGACTTAGAACACCCCAGTGATGTCAGTCAGCACCTTGTTAAACACTTACCATACGGCCCATGAAGGAGTCTTTCTGCCAGTCCAGTTTTTGGGTAGATTATACTTCTATAAACTACATTGAAAGTAGTGCAATTATCTCCAGAGCCATTTTCAATTCTGATTCCTGCATTAAATGTCAGTACTTTCTGAAGCCATCTGGGTTTTAGTTCACTTCTCTTGTGTAGCAAGCAATTCTCTCAGGTAAATTTTGCACTGTGTAAAAATGTATTGCTTTTTATCTTTTTAATCTTATTTTGCAAGAAAAAGTTATCCCCTTCCTTTTACCACAAAATTACAACTGATTACAGGTTTTTTACATTATTTTTAAAATTCTGTATTTCTGTTGTACCTTCAACTTACTCTAAGCCCTACTTTAGAGATTATTCTTTTGGTGACGGTAGTAAACTCATGATCATTCCAGTGTACATGGTATTTGGACTGCTCTTTCGCAGTCAGTCTATTTAAAAAAGGAAATGCAATAAAAGTTTTAAAGCTATGCTTGCATGTCAGTATCTCCTGAGGAATGAAATAAAATAAAGAAAACCCTAAATATACATCTGTATTATTAATACTTATTTTTAGAAATAGACACATCTTGTCTAGGAGATGATTATAGCTGGAATGCATATTCATCAAAATGAGGGAATGGTCTCTCATTCTCACTTGAAATAGTTTCAGTTATAATATACTGCTTTCGTTTGAACAGTGCCTTAAAAACTAATGGATTTTGAGTTCATTTTTTTAAAATAGATTCATATTACTGACAGTGATACTGATAACAACAAAACTACTGATGGATCAAATGAAATATTTCAATCTGTAACATACCCATTAGTGGCTTACAAGCAATATTAGTTGTAGTACTTGCTTTTCTGATCTTCAGTCATGATGCTTGGCACACATGCATTTAGTTAAGAGTAGCTGACATTCCAGCAGCAAAAAAGTCTTTTGATTTGATCATTTGAACTCAGTGATTGAAATGATACAAAGCAAAGCATATCTGTCTGTTTTATGAAGTCAGCAAATCAAAAAGCATCATCTTTCTTATCCGCTGCTTTTCAAAAAACTTGTAGGAATTTTGACATACAAGTGTTCAGTCCTGTATGTGAATTAGACTCAGTTAGGAACTCTTGACACAGATGACTGTGTCTTTCTTAGTATTGAGTTAAACTAGAATTTGTAAATCTAAAAGTTTGGTTCCTACTCAAAATACAAGCAGCAGATTTTCTGTATTTTAGAGACTGCTCAAGGCCATTCCAGAAAGTATGTGAGAACAGCAACAGGGAGAAGAAACTTTGATTAGACCAACTCTTTGTAAGCTCCATCTTGGATAGTTGTGCTGTTCGGAATATGTACATATAAGATACATCTATGCTTATATAAAATTTTAAAATTACTTGCACTGACATTTAAACTGATAGCGAGGTTGGAAGCCTGTTTCTTGGGTTTTTTTCAGTAAATGACATTCTCCTTTCTGAAAGGATACCTGCAAGTACAATTGTCCTGTAGTGTGTTATTCTAAGAAAACATGTATATAGTATGCAAATATAAATCTGATTATTTAAAAACTGAAATGGAAGTGGGAACTATAGAAATTACAAAAGGATGTGACTGTTCAGTGGCTACTTTGAAAATAAACTAGGAAAGTATCCGTGCAGTCCTAACAATCTGAGTCTGAAATAACAGAAGTTTTCCATGAGTTTATAAATGGAATATTCTGTAATACTTTGTTGCACAAGAAAGGTTTACAAGCAAGATGGGATGCTGTGGTTTGTTTGGAATTGTAAGCTGTCATTCAGATATTTGGAAAGCTTTCTTTCCAGCCAGTTGGCAAATTCTCTGCTGGCAACTACTAACTGCCTTGTTTTGTCACAACAGCAGTGTAAAAATTCTAGTTTAAAACCAGTTTGTCTCAAACCTACTTAGCTTGGATTTCACAAGTATTTACTTTTGATGGAGGACTGCCTTGCTCTGACATTATACATAACGTATCTGAAATTCTGAAATTGTAAGGAGGAGAGTTCTGACTGTATTGGACAAACCTGTACATGGAGCTGAAAGGCTTTTAGTCTGATTTATAAAATAAGAATTTTCTGAAAGTTACATTTCACACCTGTTATGTGATCTGCAAATGAAATACTTTTTAACTACTGCTGTACAGTGTTGTTTTACTTAGCTTTAAGAGGAATTTTATTTGGTCAGAATGAACATAAACAGTATTCAGCAAGCAATAGTCTAATAAATTAGTCCCTGCCAGTGCATGATAAATAATGAAAGAGTGTCATTACAGCTCACAAAGGGGAACTCCATGGTCAGCTTTGGAAACTGCTAAAATAAAAAATATTCTGCATTATTTGATTTCTGCAGAAATAAGTACTGGAATTTAAATTGTATGAATAGAATTAGTTTACATATGAAATTTGCAATGGAAGTGCGAACAGTTCCGTTAAGTGATACTTGGGTCTGCATTTGTATTACATTTTGATGACCACTAAGTTTTTTTTGATGATCTGAAACAAGGGTTTGCATCTGGCTTATTTGGCACTCAAGTCAGAAGTTTCATTCCCAAAGAACAGATATCTATGTGCTGCAGGTGGAGCACATAACTGTCCAGAAACTGGGATATGCAAGATATGGTTTAGACATAACCTTACACAGACCTTACATAACCTTACACGAACTTTACATAATTTTATTTAACTCAGGGCTAGGTGTCGGTGAACAGCAGCCTTCCCTGTCCTCACAATATTCCCATCTTGTCGTTGTTTTACAAGTGTATTTTCCAAGTCTCTCCTTTTACAAGTGTGGGTGAAACTCTGCAGCCTCCAAAGCCGGGAGTGCATTTGTTCACAGGAATTTTTAGGGGCCATTTACAGCCCCAAGTAAACCTACTGTATGTTGCTTGTGTAATGCTAAGCAGGGTCAGTTGGCTTGGTCAGAAATCCAAGTCCAGATGTTCTTATTTTTATACAGAAACTTAAACTTTCACCTGGGGGAAACTGCTTTATTTTATTAACCAACCTGCTTGAGTGAAAAATGCCATGGCTAGGCCTGCACTTTTAGGCAGAGTGTCTTAGAAAGCCCCTGTCTTCCTTCCATAAAGCTCATCTGAAATCTTACGTACGGGAATCTACAGCCTGTGAAATTCGCCTTCTGTTTTGCTGCCCTACAGACAGCAGCAGAACAACGCAGTATGTTTTCCGTGGCCGCGGCTGCCCGGGAGGGCGGTGTCAAGCGCCCGCTCAGCGCCCGGCTGCATGCTCCACACTCCACCCGTCAGAGCCGGGACAAGGCCTGCCGCAGCGAGAGCACCCGCCCTCCCCGCGCCTCCCGCCGCCTTATGTAAACTGCCGTTACGCAAGGAATGCGGATTTCACCTTACATAACCGTTGACTCCTAACACAGACTACTTTACTGGTGCCATTAGCGGCCATACATTAAAAGGGGGGAAAAGTGATGCTTGCATTATTAGAGATCTCTCTCTCTCTCTGGTTCCAGAATGGCTTGGTGACCTGTTTGCTGCTGTGGTACTTTTCACTAAGGCAATCGCATGAAACTCCCATCTCTTCCTTCACCTGGAGTAAACTCCCTTCTATTAAAATAACAGCACACAGGCCATATTTGTGCCCTTTCCTGGGTGTCTAAGAGAGATTCATAGTTATCACATAGAGTAAACTTAATCCAGTACAAAGGGAAATCAAGATCTGTGTATCTCAAGCTTTTTATTTCAACTAATGCCGCAATCAGAGGACCCGATTCTAATGTCTGTGTGCAAAGGTAAGATTTCCAAGTGCCTAGCTACAGGGCTAGGCAAAAGAGCCCTGTAAATCAGTACTCTGTCTTTAGCGGGCATTAGGAGAGATCCCAGAGATGAGTGGGGCCTGTTTCTGTTCCCTTGTCCTCTCGAGTGAAGGCAGAGCATCATCGGGTGCTGTATACCTGGGATACTTTCATGGATTAGTATATGCTGTCAGGGTTTCTGCTTGATGCTTTGCTCAACTTCCTGTATTCTAATTTTTGATCGTACAACTCTTACATACTTTTCCTTTTTTTATGTAGTGCCCTTGATAAGTTGGGAGAGGGTGTTGTGTGTTTTGGGGTTTTTTTTGTTGGTTGCTTTTATGTTGGGTTTACCCCCTGCCCCTTACTTTAGCCTTTTTTCTCTCTGGAAAGTCCTTGAATTCCACCTTAAAGGATCAGTGTACAGGGGTGCCCTGCTCAGGGTTTTGCTCTGGTTCTCTACTTACATATTTTTGATGGTACACCTTCATACCCCTTTTTCATTTGTTGTTAATGCCCAGCCAGCCCTAAAAGAAAAATACAGGATGATCAAAACCATCAGTAGATAGTTAGATGGTGTCAAAGAGCAATCATTTTCCAATTGTGCCTCACCTGTATTGCTTCATAATCTTTATGAATTGGAGGTGGAATCTGGACTCGCCTAACTGATTGTAATCAGCCAATGAATGCCTTCTAAGAATGAGTCCAGTTTCATTTTTAACTGTCTCTGTCTTGGTGTCCACAACATCCTATGGTAGTGAGCTTGTTCTCCAGCTTCATTGTGCACTGTGAGCCAGCTTTGATCCAAAGCTTGTATGACCAGAAACAGCACAGCTCTGTGAGCTCTTACCTTTTGTTGGCTAAGACTACAGCTAGTGTAAGCTCATGTCTTTTCCAGTATATAGCAAAGACATCCTCTAACTGATGCTTAGACAGGTAACAGCAGTGCAGTATTGAACCAAAGGAGTGTATATAACCATGCTCAGGCATGTTGTGCTATGGTAAGACAATTGATCTGTGGGGTGGGTCTCTGTACCTAATAAACCACTTTGATATGTCATGCAGCTGAAAATAAGTAATTTGCACAGGAAGGAGGACAAACATGGGCAAATTTCTTTGATACTCAGGCAGCTGATCGAGATTGTAGCAGATGAAAGTAAGTATGAAATGAAAGGGGACCTGCTAGGTTAGGCAGCTGTTTGAATGGCTGATTCCTTCCATCTCCTCTATGATCCAAAGGGCATAAGCAGGGAGTAAGGGAACAGACAGACTTCTTCAAAACTCAAATTATGTTATTTCATATAAATGAAATACGAATTTTAAACTATTACATATATTACCTCCAAAACAATGGGGAAGATAAATTTGCTGTGTGCATATATGCATTTAGTGATTTGGTACTGAGGCTGGATATTTGGTTAAAGAGCAAGAGTAAATTTCATGTACATTCTCTTTGTTTTTCCTGATATGCTTTAACAGTTCCTAGTATATTGAAACTGTTAATACAAAAGATTTCTGTTGTTGATTACCAAAATACCTGGCAAGGACTACACCAGTGATGAATTCTGCAAGTGAAAATCATGCACCAGGGAAGAACAGCAAAGTTCTAAATGCTTAACTGTTATGACCAGGTCCAGGGTGTCCTGCAATGTTGCTGAGGAAAAAAATGAATCAACTTGTTTTCTAATGTAAGCAAGTGTACTAAATGTGCCTAAAAACTAGAGAAGAAAGGGTTGTAGATCTGCAGCACCTCTGAAGGACATAAAATGTTTTCATAGTCCCAGATTAAATTAGTAATTGATTTTGCTGATTGATAATGTGGAATCAGTTTCCCCGCAAATTAAGGTAGGTTTGGGTCTCTTGTTCTAGCAAGAAGCTATCTGACTGATAACTGAAAGAGGGTAGATTTAGATTAGATACTGGGAAGAAATTCTTTACTGTGAGGATGGTGAAGCACTGGCACAGGTTGCCCAGAGAAGTTACGGATGTCCCGTTTGTGGCAGTTTTCAAGGCCAGATAAGATGAGGCTATGGGCAACCTGGTGTAGTGGAAGGTGTTCCTGCCCATGGCAGGGGGTTGGAACTAGATGATCTTAAAGGTCTCTTCCAATCCATCCCATCCTATGATTCTGTCAATCTATGATGACTGGTATAAGGTGGTTCAAAAATTGGAAGAGTGTATCAATAGTTTTAAACCAGTTTCGCCAACTTTCTCCGTGTATGGGGTCAGCATCTACAGCCTTCATTTTCCCAATTTTAGTCACCACACAGATATCCTGTGGGCACAATTAACTGTGAAAATTTGGTAAAACACAGGGGAAAATCTTAAAACCAATGCCTTTTTGCCTGTTGCTCTGGTTGGCAGTTCCAGCTTGGTCAAAGGCTGAAAACAATTCTTTTTGATTTTTTTTTATAATAATCGCTATGTTTTCTTGTGATTGTTCACAATAGAGGCTTCTAGAAAAAGTCACATAGTCCAAAATGACTGCCAATGGAGCACATCTCTCCGAATCCTATCTGGTTTTCAAAACCAGTGCTGGCTTGGAAAAAGCTGTGCTTTAAAAAGGCAACAGAGCCACCTAGTGTTTAAATTAAAAGTGTACAGTTTTGAGTGTTTTGAACTATGTGCAAGAGCAAGATCTAGGTGCAGTCTTAAAGGTCAGAGGAGGAAAACAGCTCATAGTCTTTCATATTAATCCTTGACAGTTGTTTCTCACAAACTCTACAGTTATTTGTGCTAGAATTCAGTGTTAAAGTTCTATGCAGAGATTTCTATTACTTCACTAGAGAAACCCAAGACTAGTGAAAAAGTTTCCTCTCATGTTTAGCCTCAGCCACTTTGGTGTTACTATTTTTAGTTATAAATTTTCATTTCTTCTTGGCACATAAACCTTTCAGATACCTGTTGCGTGCTGGTTCAGGGTATATACTTAATTGTTTTCTGGGTTTTTTGCCTGCCTTCTGTGAACTCTCTTTTTGACAGTCTGGCATATCAAACTTGTTGCAGTGCTCTGAAGATGGTCAGAAAGCTGGGAAGAGGCCACATTGAAGGTTTCTTTTTTCCTCAAAATGCTGCAACTAGCTTCAATGGCTGCTATCTCCCTTCCCAGTAATCACATTACATGCATACAACAGACATGCACACAATTTACACTGATTTTTGCCTCATCATTCCTCATGGTGAGCTCAGATAAAATTGCTCATAATTTGTCATCCACAGTCATTTACCTTATTGCATATTCATGTTATCATTTTCTGCCTCTACAGATAACTTCTAGAGGAAAAGAAACATGATTTTTATAGTTATTGTGTAAATAGTTGGGCTGGGTTTGTTCTCCTTAACGTAATGTAAGAAGGTGAGTGCAGATCAACTAATGACTACTCAACAAACAGGTAAAACAGAACTTAACTGCCCTATGGCGAAAAGAATGGGGTTAAAGCAGAGCTGGGACCATGTGTGAGCCAACCTAACAGCTTATGCTGGCGTGGGAGATGTAAGACAGAGGGCAAAAGAGGTCACACTGGGAAAAGCCACTGATGTTTCTGAGACAAACCACCTCTTCCTGGGTCCATGTCAGAAGTCATTGCCCCATAATCATTCTCTGTTGTTGTTTTTTTTCTGTCCAAGTCTTATCTAATAGTATGGTTTCCTTAGGCAGCATGCAGAGATTCATTTAAATCCTAATTTCCATTTAGCAATCTAGCATATGTGTAATTCAAAGGTAGGACAGGCTTTGGGCATGGGAACTTATCTGACCTAACTTCAGATGTTTAAAAGATAGTTGTCTAAATCTAAGCTAGTGTTCTAAGATTCTTTGTAGCCCATAAGAAATAAACACTGTCCAAAAAATGGTTTCTTTGGATCTCCACATAGGTGCCCAAGAATGCTGGAGCAAATCATTCTCAAGAGTTGAATCCCATGTAGTCAACAGTAACTACTGAAAAACAGTCATTTAGCAGAGCAAGGCAGAATTATATTAGTTTCAAAGCTACTTCTGGATGGCCATCTTAAACAGGAGAGAATATGTAATGAGAATGCTGCCCTTTAAAGGAATCAGTTAACAGCTGTATTCCTTTCAGTAATTGCCCAGTTTGCTCAAGATAGGAAACTGAATGAGTCTTGTGCTTGATGAATCTATTTTGCTTATTACTGGTGATCCTTCTGCCCACTCTGTATTTCAAGTTTTTAAAAACAGTTAGGGTTTCTTCAGTCATAATATTGCCAAAGGTCAAAATAAAGGTTCTAATAATATCACAATGTATTACTGCTGTATTCTGTTTACTGAATCCCTTCAAAGGGACTATCATATTATTACTATGACCTCAAAAAAAATGTTAGTCTTGTTTAATCATTAGAGCAAAGAGCTGAAAGCCAGAAAGATCATAATACAACAATTAGGGACAGAGAAGAGCCAACAATGTGGTTCATCGAAAACAGGCAAGAAAAGACCTGAGTCTGTAGAGTGTTTCCATTTCCCCCAGCTGATGTACTGCACAAACTCATGATATACCCAATTTCTCCAGAATTTAAATTTACATTCAAGTAGATCACATGCCAAGCTGTTCTGTTTACAAAAGCTTTTGTCTACACCAGGAAATTTAGCGATACAGCTCTCATGTCATAAACTATTTTTGAGTTATTGTAAAAGCTGCAACTAGTTATTTAAGAACAATTATTGCAAATAGCCTATGCTACAGTGGTTACACCCATCACTTTCCCTGGAGAGAAGAAAATCCATTACAATATTCCACACATGAACTCATAAACTTTTACAGTATTTTCTTCAGGTGTCTACAAATGGGCAACTTGAAATAATATTCTGAGTGATGTTAGTTGTCCTTGAAAAGTTAACTCTCAAATCTTTCTGATTGGAGGTAATTAGAATTAAACACAAGGAGATATTACAGGGAGGAAAACTCCAAGGGAAGGGAAGACAGAAAAGAGGACTGAAAGGGAATGATTAGCAGCACAAGGAGAACTGTAAAGAAGAAAATCGAAATGCAGAAATAGCTGTGGAAGTCAGGATGGGTGTGTTTCCCCAGGTGAGGAGCAGCCCTGGTAGGAAGGCTGAGTTAGCTACCACAGTTCAAAAGGATAGTGTATCCCCTTAATGCCAGTACCCCACTGGTATCAGTGTGCATATTGCTGTAGATTAAGTGTATTGTATAGTCCAGAATTTAGAGAAGCAGTCATTAAACATGGAATTTGGCCTTCTCTGTGGAGTGACTTTGCATATCCCTCACATAGGTCTCAGTG
Organism: Lathamus discolor; assembly: GCF_037157495.1. Lineage (NCBI taxonomy): Eukaryota > Metazoa > Chordata > Aves > Psittaciformes > Psittacidae > Lathamus > Lathamus discolor. The sequence continues at coordinate 59,136,032 of NC_088889.1, read as the reverse complement.
CCACGTTTGTTCTGCCAGCCTTTTCATTACTTGTTTCATTTACTCAGAATATATCAAATTCCAGATCTGTGACATTTCAGTCAGAGTATCATTTAAAATAACTGTTTTTTCTGTTTGTTCAGAACCGTAGAAAGCAACTTGCTGTTTGTTTCTCTCCCTGTGGCTGACACTTATTTCTAGGAGACTTAAATACTATGATAGATTGAAGGAAAAGTATGTCATTTCCACATGTATGGCATGAGCTGTCAAGGAGGTGAAATGACAAGGACACATGCTGTCCAAAAATTGCTGATAAGGACAGAATAGGGAAGCAGAGCCTGTTCAGAGCCTCAGGAAGCTACCTGTCCTGAGATACTGTCTGAGATGGTGTGCCTTAGTCTATTTGATTCCCACACAAATCATATATGGGTTTTGCACATCCTTACAGAATCAGGACCTAAAATGATTTTACAGAAGTATTGCTTCTTTTAGTTTCAGGAGAGAAAAAGATGAGAAAAGATTAGCTTGATCAAAAATATCATTAACCAAAGTTGTGATAACTGAGGGAATGTTATCTAATAGAAACTTTTGCCTGTTTTTTAATGTTTAGGTGCTTTTTTAATGCCTGCGTACAAATGTGTATCCACATTTGCTAAGAAAGCCCTTCTATCTGAGATTTGGAATAAAAATCCTTTGTTTTAAATCTTACAGTTTGACCAGACAATTAGTCAAGGAGGTTAGATGCACCTTTTACTCCAAATGTCTCTGCAGGGGAATGACACTTCTGCAAAAAAAAAAAAAAAAACCAAAACCAAAGAAGCCAGGTGCTGTAGATGGGTATATAAAGTGGAAGAGGCTCGAGCACATGTACATTAAAGAACTAGAGAAAGAAATGAAAGGATTTTATATGGGATTGAACTGAAAACATGCGACAGGAGGTCTGAGTTAGCTGAAGGCAATGAGACCTGAGGAAGTTAGCTGGACAAGAGAGACTCTTGAGCTTTCAGAGCAGGATTCTAGGTAACTCCAGATGATATGGTATTTACTTGTAACAAGTGACTTGGGATGTGTCAAGAAAATACACACTGTATTTCTTGGGTTATCCAAATAAAGAGCAGTAATGTTTTAAAAATGCATGCCATGTGTGTTACAGCGTGTATACCTTCCGCCTTAGGTACTTCCTAAGGTATAAAATGTAATTCCAACTATACGTTTGCAGAGAGTGCCTTGGAGTATTCTTGGGATTCTGGAAACTGGAGACAAATCAGTTGTTGGGCTTATTTCTATGAAGGGGAAACAGGGAACTGTATGTATGGACTGTGGAGGCTGATGGAAGAGGTAATGATGTAGCCTACTGAGAAAAGCTTATTGCTACAAGTGGAGGGAAATCCACCACAGCAGTTTGGGGAGCACATATTGGTGTAGTTTGAGCAGACCTACAGACCGAAGATGACTAGATGAGTTCACAAATAATTTCTCTTTGTGAAGTTGTCAGGGACATAAGGGCTCATTGAGAACCAAAGGCTGTAAGGTGAAGCCAGCATGTTCAAATGAGAAGTTAACCATGCTTTGTAACAGTATGTGTGATTAATCAGTGTCAGGGAAGTTGCTGATTTTCTACCTCTTGATGTTTTCACTTCAAATCAGTGTACTTTTCTGGAAGCAATACTTCAGTTGAACAGATTTGCGGATCTCAGTATAGTAATAGATGAGTAAAATGTAATGGCCTTGACAAACAGGAGTCAAACTAAGAGATCTGTTGGTTCATCCTGGCCTTAAATTCTCTGAATCTGTGAAGTTTCTTAGACAACTTTGACTTCCTCATCCTGGATTTCATATTGTTTTTTTCTGCTTTCAGTTTAATGTTTTAAGTTCATGCCTGAAGGCCAGAGGCACTTTTTTCTTGTTTGAAAACTAACTAGAAGCTGAAAACATTTCTGTTTGTCCAAATCTGGAAAAATGCAGAATGATTGTATTACCAAAGGGAGAGAGGGAAAAAAAAAAAAAAAAAAAAGAGAAAGAATACTGTGTACCCAACAAAATAGAGGCAAGAATGCAGGAATGTAAATGTGTTACAGGCTGTTATAAGGATTTTGGATGCAAAAATGAAACTTAGAAGACTGAAGAGTTGAACAGGCATAATAGTATCCAATTTATTTAGACTACAAATTGCCTTCTGCAGATTGCTAAGGTGACAGGAAAAAATTATGAAAAGAAGGTAATCATATTTAGTCTGGCAGTTTCCACTAAAATGCCTCTTTCTGCGATAGTTTGGGTTTGGGTTTTGGTTTTTGTTAGCTTGTTTGTTTTTTTTTCTTGAAGGAAGTACCTTGGGGAATTACTAGAAAAATGAGCTTTATTGAGTGTTCATGGCCATATGAACTACCCACCCATCCAGTATAAATGTGTTCTGGCAAAACAAGTGTTTGTGTTGCCATGGCCTTTCCCGTGATGTTATTTTCTCAAGCAAAAGCATTTTTCTAGCTGAGATCTTAACAAGGACACAGGCAAGGTGCCATGATTCAGTCCTTGAAGAGAAAAATAATGATTTGGAAGGAATGGTGAAGGAAAGAGATGGTTTCAGAGGGAGTAGAACAAAGGAGTTATGTATCTGGTGACTCTTTTGCCCAACAGAAGCAAAAATCCCTTCCACTAATCACTCCAGTTCTGTGGGAGAGTAGTGCAGCCTCCACCAGCCCTGCAGAAACACTGATAGCCCCAGTGCTAAGATGCTCCTGGAGCATCCCCAGTATAGACAAAATCTTTTAAAAATAGTAGCTGAATTGTTACTTGCTAAGCAAATCACATGTGTCAGATACAGGCTTCCTCAGATCAAGTCAGAGGGCCCTTAGCTGTGCACAGGTACAGGGACTCCGCACAGAAATACATCCCCAATGTCTGTGTGGATCCATGTGATATATCTGCAAGATGTGAACTGTTCTATGTACTGCCTTTTGATTTTTCCTTCCTTTGCCCTGCATAATCACTTAAGGAAGGTCTCTCCTAAGAATTCTTGTTCTCCAGTGAATACTCCTGCAAGTTAAAATGATTGTGAATTTTACATTGCTTATTGAGTTGCACTCTGGTTTTAGATTAATATCAAAGCGTTTTATCATAAAAACTAGTGAGCTGGTCACATAAACATTGAACAACATTGTGACAACATTCTTATATAGTACACATCACAGTGACTAAAGCAAGACTGATGGATGCTTACCTAAAGTGCATAAGAAAAAGGCAGGTGTTGAGTCACCGTTTTGAATATTGTATATGTATCCAGTCATAATACAGGAAGTTATTGTATATGTATCCAATTATAATACTGCAAGCTATTGTAAACAGATGCAGACAACAGTATAAAAAGGTTAGATGCTTTGTAATAAACAGCTTTTGTCTGATCATATTGATCTCTGACTGAGTCCATGATTTTTTTGCGGCACTCTTTCTCGGCAGATCTTTCTAAATTGCAGCAATCACCAGTTTATGAGGTAGAGGTCATACCTGAATCCTTCTGCTTCCCATCCGCAGGGCCACAGATTTCTTTCAGAAGGAATAAAGGACAAAAATAACACCTCCCTCCAAAAAAACCCTAACCAACCAAACCAACAAAAAACTCCAAACACCAAACCAAAAAACAAACAAACAAACCAACCTCCCAAAAAACCACCAAAACAATGCCTCCAAACTGAACAGCAGGACCAAAGGCTTGGCCTCAGCTCTCATATTCATACATGGGGCTCTGCTGAGATTTGGGCATTTTTCTTCCCTTAGCTCCTGTGACAAAACTCTTCTCTCTCAAACTGCTTTCATATCTACATAGCTCTGGAAATCACAGAACATTGATCTCACCAAAGAAAATAAAGGGAATAAGGTCAATGAATACTAAAAGTAGGTTCAAATCCAGTAAAGTATCTATTTATAGGAGAGAATGCATAACAAAAAAACAAGTAATGAAAAATAAAAATAGAATAGACCTCTTGGGTCATCTTACCCTTCTAAATTCAATTTTCTTCGTAACACAAACCACATCATGAGGTGCTGAGCAGAACACCTTCTGTTTGAAGCAATGCAGTCCACATCTCACTGACACTTAACACACCACCATTTTAGCAAACAGATCAGTTACAGACCCATTGCAAACAAGCAAAGCAACATGGAACGTTTTGTTTACCTTTAAATAAATTAATTACCTGGAAACTAAGAGAGCAAGTAGCATTTGACAGAAGTAACAGAATATACTACAACTTTACTCCAAAAAATGTGTGTGTTCTTTAACTGCTCAGATCCGTTCAGTCTCATGCTCCTGCACTGAGGTTACTTTTAAGAATCCCAAGATCAGAGCTCTACTCAGTCCTCTGGGAAGCAGTTCCTCAGCCTACTACCTGCTGATAAGTTCTTCCTGTTCAACTCAACATGTACCTGCTGTCGTGTTGATCTTGTTGGAGTCTTCAGTAGCTGTTGTTTCTCGTCTTTCATATCCATATCTACTGGAAAAAAATCACAAGATATTTTATCTAAAGCTACAAATCCACCCAAAGGATTGCAGAAAGCTTGCTTTATGCAAATAGTTACTATGAAATTAGAAGGCTTCTTAGGGGAGGGAAGCAAACTCACACCTTTGTGTAACATCAGTCCTGTCTTTATTTTTTTTTTTAATATGACCTTTTGAAAATTAGATTAGAAAAAGAATTCCAAATTAAAATTAAATCAATGAAGTCTCTTGCTCTTGAAGTTCAGGAGGGATGTATCTCATGCATAAGGCAATACTGGAACTGCATATTGTGGGATGTATCTGAACCATGATCCTAAAGTTGTTTTAGTTGTCATAGTGTGATGTGGGGAGTTTGTATGCTGATAGGATGAGGAAGTTGGGGCTGTTCAGCCTGGAGAAGAGAAGGCTGCATGGAGACCTCATAGCAGCCTTCCAGTATCTGAAGGGGGCCTATAGGGATGCTGGGGAGGGACTCTTCATTAGGGACTGTAGTGATAGGACAAGGGGTAATGGGTTAAAACTTAAACAGGGGAAGTTTAGATTGGATATAAGGATGAAATTCTTTCCTGTTAGGGTGGTGAGGCACTGGAATGGGTTGCCCAGGGGGGTTGTGAGTGCTCCATCCCTGGTGGTGTTCAAGGCCAGGTTGGATGAAGCCTTGGGTGGGATGGTTTCGAGTGAGGTGTCCCTGCCCATGGCAGTGGGGTTGGAACTAGATGATCTTGAGGTCCTTTCCAACCCTAACTATTCTATGATTCTATGATTCAGCAAGAAGAGGGTTGATCTGGATAATGATTCTAGAGCAAAGGGAAGGGGAACCTGGTGCATAGAATTACGAGGTGGCTGGGAGAACAAGAATCACTAAGAACTTAACATCATTTAAAGGGAGGCATTTCGAAGTTGATGCTGGCAGGATTTCAGAGATATGGGGGAACTGAAAGAGATCCAGAGGCTGAAGATACAACTACAAATGGAGTTACTGGTGCTTGTCTGCTGTCACAGATAGTGACAGTGATTTATAGGTGTACCTCAGGGGTCAGAATTCCCCCTGGTTTCTTGTAAAAAATCTTGAGAGATGGTCTGTTCACATGCATTCCTCTCTTGAAGTTTATGGTCCGTAGAGCAGGAAGTGCTTAGTGGAGATAGTGTTCCCTGCTTCAGCTACAGATGGGTGTATTAGCAAGAGCTGCTTCTGGTTTATCTTTGAAAGGATCCTTCTTCTATTTGAGACTGCTGAAGGCATGGATATGCATTTAATTCAGCCATTCCTACTACTGAAGCCATAAGCCCCATGGCTGGGTTGGGCCATACCGTGTGGAATGGCATTGGGAATGGCTATAGTCACTTGTATTGTCTCTGTCTGCATATGTGAGTAAACCTCCTTAGAATGTGATCATGGAAAAAAAATTCCAATGACTTCAATATCTGAATAGAAAAAAAAATGAAAGCTTATTTATATGTGATGGGAAAATTAAGCTAAAGTAACCTCATGAACAATGAAAGCTTAGAAAATAGTTCACCTCCAACAAAATGCTAAAGAACACAATGTAACTACAATGTAGTTCCATTTAGTACATTTAGTACTTTTTTTGTCATGAAAATTCGTAGTACTTTTAATTAATTTGGAGTTACTGGGAATGACATGCTTTACTGAAGAAATAATGATGAATTCCTGAACATCAGAGATAAGTTTTGTGGTTCCTATGATAAAATATTTTTAGCTGACAGGCATATGAAAGCATTTAGAATTGTCCTAGTTTCTTTAATGGAAAATAATTTATTTCATAAATACTTTAAAATTATTCTTACATAAGTTGGAGGGAACTTACTGGGGTTTTATTAGGTTGGAATGTTAATCAAGCACACGTATTGCCTAATCTTAAGCCAAATAGAAAACAGCACATATTCTGTAACTTTGCAGTATGTTATATACTTCCCAATGTGGATGTGGGATCAATCAGATCCCCAGTTCTCATATTTCCAAATAAGCTATGTGATTCTAAATTTTTATTAAAGAGAGATCCAGAACCTCAATTGTTATGTAAATGAACAGTAAGATAACTCTTCTGTTTATGACTAGAGGAAGGGCAGTGGGACATGTGGGTTCTAATTCCCAATCTGCCTTGTTAATCACAAAAAAGCTGTTAAGAACCAACCATTTCTTTGTTGTCTTGGTGGTTTGTCTGACCCTACATGGAGATGTAAGTGAGCATAAAGTGCCCCCTTTATTTCTTTCTTGAGCTTAATCCTACAAGTAAGAGAGGTAAAGCAGGTTCTGCAGAACTATAAAGCAGTCTTTGGTTTACTTTCTGAGATCATATGTGAAGATCATTGTACTAAAGAGACTTCAGTTTCATCTGATGCAAGACTGGAGCAGTTTTCTTAGTTTGGGGAAACAGGAAACTTTATGCTACTAATTTGATCAGGGCAGGTTACAAAGTGATGATCCAGTCCTAATTATGGAGGGTTTGGGTGTTTTTTTCATCATTAAGTAAACTAAGGCTTAAGAAAATGTAAAAACTAGGTTTAGTCTAATTTTAAAACCTTGGTTATAGATGGATAGCTTTAGGTTACATGGTTAAAATGTTGTAAATCTTTATAAAAACCTTAAGACAATTCTGACCTAGTTTGTGTTACATTCAGATACTGGTGTAAGATGAGTTGCAATAGTCCAGTTTTATATCCCTTATGTTTTAGGTGAGAATGATCCAGTCATGTATTTCATTTCAAACTAGTAATTGAATAGCATAAGTTCGACATTTGTGCACGGCATTTGAAATGCCAGTGCCAATGTATATTGTAAATAGCTGAAGAATAACTGTCACCATTGGTCTGTCACAGAGAGGTAGTATTCATTCCCAAGTCTTTGAAAGAATTAAGTCCTCTGTTGAGATTTATGAGCAATATACTGTTTATTTCTTGTTTAGAAATGAAGACAACTGTTAATACCCAGCTGTGGCACAGTGGGATTCAGCACAGTGGGATCGAGCTGGAAGTGGAGGCCTTCCTACTGCCTGTGACTTGCTTCTTCCAAAGATTGTCACCTGTACTTCAGGAACAGTTGCACTGTGTGCAAAGGTGCTCCCAATCAACAAATCCTATAACATATGTAGAGACAGTTCTGATTTTATAGTGATATATAGTGATATATAGACATGGCTGGATGGATTATTCCATTTCCCTGTTGTGGGAAGCAAAGAGCAATCATAAAGATAGGCATCTGAAAGCCACCATCAGCTAAATCTGCTTGTTTGTGAGTCAATACCTTCACATATTAGAGGGGGTAAATACCAAACTTTAAAGGAAAATACTAACATGTATCATGGCAACTGGCAATCACTTACCTGCAGCAAATCAGTATAGGTAACCAAAAGTTTGGGTGTATGCTCAACGTTGCCTTCAAGATTTCAAAGGGCTGAGAGAACTGACAAACCTGTCAGTATTGGGTCTGATTTGGATGGGATTAATTATCCCCATAGCAGCTCTCATAGTGCTGTGCTCTGTGGCTAGAAAGGTGTTGACAGCACACCAGTGTTCTGGCTACTGCTGTGCAGTGCTCACACAGCATCAAGGCTGTCTTTCCAACAACCCCCCTCACTCCCAAAGACCAGTAGGCTATGGGCAGGCAAGACCTTGGGACGGGACATAGACAGGGCAGCTGAGCCAAACTGACCAAAGCGATATTCCATACCATATGACATCTGCTCAGCTATAAAAGCTTTACAGAAAGGAGGAGGGGTGACATTTGTTAGTACAACATATGTCTTCTGGAGCAACTGCTACACATACTGAAGACTTACTTCCCAGGAAGTGGTTGGACATTGCCTGCTGATGGAAAGTAGAAAATGAATACTTTGTTTTTCCTTTGCTTTCATATCCACCCTTTGCTTTTGCTTCATTGAACTGCATTTATCTTGAGCCATAAGTTCTTTTCCATCTTATTTTCTCCCACCCTGTCCCGCTGAGGAGGGAAGTGATAGAGTGGTTTGGGCACCTGCCATCCGACCAAGGTCAACCCACCACATTATGAGACAGATGTTACAGAAATGTTGTGATGAACTTTGAGTTGGATGCATTTTTATCCCTGTAAAGATCATGACATGGCCAAGAAATGGAATTGTATTCTTGTCCAAATTCTGTGTTTGTCCTCAGTGTCTGAAGGACTGAGGGACACTTGCAAACTATTCAGTTGTTGATCAGAAGTTGGAAGAGCAGCAGGAATATAGTCCCCCAATACTCACACATGATATAATTTCAAGTATGATGTTGCCAGCTTTTGAAATAGTGCTAAATTATCTACATGACTAGTATGATCCAAAAATTAACTACATTGTGAACCTAATCAGTTACCGTGAAGGAGAATGGCTACCTTCAAGCACTGTGATTCCTCACTGATGTCACTCAGAAAGTGTTTATGGCAAATGATCTCTGATTTCAAACTTCTAGAGAGAATTTGAGAAGATGGATCACAGATCGCCCGCACAGTGGTGGATAATCATCTGCACTGATAATGTGTTTGGGATGGAATCTTGGCTCTGCTGATGTCAATGCAATTTTTCAATTGCTGCTTAATAATAAGACCATACAGCTGAATGACGGGTGGTAGTTCTTCAGGGTTTTTTAGTTGATTTTGCCCTAACCAAAATTAACCATCAAGGTGTTGCCAGTTTTGTGAAACAGTGAAATCTCTTGTTCTGTTCTCTGGGATTTCCTGTGATTGAGTGAATGAAAAACAGAGAAAATGGACTCTGTATCTTGGAGCCTTCAGAAAGGGAACTGAGGCCAGTGAAAATATCTGCTCCTTTCAGGAGATTTTGGTGTGGTTATGAGTCTTGGGGATCAGTTTGAGTTCACGTACTATCTAATAGACAGCAATTCTAAAGTTAAGCCACTCGAGGTCACGTCAGTGTTGCTACACACTAGACGACCATGCTTCTTGCTGCTAGGCCATTGTGCAGAGCCTGCCTTGGGAAATATCCCAAGGATACCCGCTGAGTATGAAAGGAACACTTGGCCAAGAAAAGCAGGAAAAGTGTTTTTCTGAAGTGGGGGAAGGGATGGTGTTTGTTTTCTGGTTTTAATCCATGGAAGTCCAAGAAAGGGAACCAAAAAAAATGAAAGAGTAGGAGGATTAAACTAGAGGGGAGGGGAGTAGAAGTATCTTTTTACGTCAAGAATGGCCAGAACAGACCACTGTTTAAACCTTGGAACTTCATTATTCTTGATCCAGCTGGCAGTCTGCTGGAAGAGTTGTCCTGACTCCTGGGTATCCAGGCAAGTTTGGAGAAAAGCAGGTTTTCCCCTTTCCACTCTTGCAAGAGTAACAGTTCCTTGCCAGAAGCACTGACTAGTGGCAAGCTGCATATCTGCAACTAGGGAAACACAAGAGAGAGCTGAGCTGCTGCTTCAGGGGCCCAGAGGAGATGTCTAGTACACAGCCAAGAAGAGTCTGTCAGTGCTGGTGCTGCAGACAGTTAAATGACTGCATTGTGTCAGTGTTCACAAAGATTCCCTCAAAGTACCCTACTAATCAAAGCCTCTGCTGTAATATACAAGCTAGAATTCCAAAGGTTAACTGCTCTCTACCAGAAGAAACTGGTTTCTGTCTCATTGTTTCCTGCAGAGCTTTTAGAAACAGGACTTTAGCATGTCACCAGAACCACAGGAAGGGGTGGCTTGTCTTGCCTGGCAGGCCCTGAAAACCCACCTCCTCTGGCAAAATGCAGGGAGATAAAACTGTGGTGCTGCCTGAAGAAAAGAGTATATCAGCCATGGCCTTTTTCCAGTGGCCAGTGACAAGCAGAGCAGTGATTACAGATCTTCAGGTGAAGTGAAGGCTTTGCCTCTTCCCTGCCATAGTTGATCAAGGCTAAAGTGTGCCTTGATATTGCAGTGGTACCAGGAAGTCCTTCATGTATTATCTGTATTCTTTTCAGTGCCTTCTTGTAACCAAAAAGACAGGCAAGGGATCCATCAAATGGCACATGCAGAAAAAGAGAGACACATGGGGCAGGAAAATACACCTTTCTGGATAAAAACTGATATTGTGGGGGCTCCATTTGGTTAATTGTGTTGAAGTCCCAAGGTAAACAATAAGCCTGTAACTTCTAAAAAGAACATTCTCTGTTGTAGCATGTAACAGTCTTTATGAACTGTTATCTCTCTCTTACCACTTTGCCTTTCAAGGCATTTTGAATTTTAAAGTCTTCTGTCCAAGTGAGGGTATATCTGCATGCACCACCTAACCTCTTTAACCATGTATATATGCATATTTTTAAGAATTGTATGCAGAGGGAAAGTAACCAAAATAATAGAGAATCCTGGAACCTTAACATAATATTTTTGTTTCCTTGAAAATTATTTGCAGATTTGCTGAAGAAAAACATGAGTTCACACAGAGTACAGGTTCTTACAAAGAGGTAGCAGGAAAAAGGTTCTAAGTTGATGCATTTCCCATTTTCTTAAACTTCCAGCCAGCTTTTTCCAAAGCTGAACAGCAGCACCTGAACACTGGCACAAACATACAGATTTCCTTTAGAACATGCAAAAGTCAGTTCTGAGCAACTGACTTTTGGAAATCCACTTAGGGGCACAGATACTGTTCTTGGACAGTAAACAAATGAAAATTGACATTTATGCCTCTAACTGAATATTCCACAAACTTACAGTGAAGTCCATACCTAAATAAGTTTTAATATTAAGTATTGTGATATTCTGGTATTCTATACATTTTATAACTTTTTGTAGCAATAAAAGGTATCTTTAGCCAGATATGTCATCTCTTAATTCTTAGATCTTTTGGATTAGGCACTGTTATACATAATATGTGCTATTATGCACGTTTATTTTTCTGGACAACTTTTATTGCACTGTTCTGGGTTCAGCAGTAGCAGTCATTTTTCTCCTTATTAGTAGCTAGTGCAGTGCTGTGTTTTTGACTTTCAGCCTGAGAACAGCACTGATAACGCCGATGTTTTTAGTTGCTGCTCAGTAATGTTTACTCTGACCAAGGACTTTGTGAGTCTCATGCTCTGCCAGGCAGGTGGGGAAGCCGGGAGGAAGCAGAGACAGGACACCTGACCCAAACTAGCCAAAGAGGTATTCCACACCACAGCACATCATGGCCAGTATATAAACTGGGGGCAGTTACCTGGAAGGGCTAGATCACTGCTTGGGTCGGGCTGGGTATCGGTCGGCAGGTGGTGAGCGGTTGTATTCTCTTCCCTTGTTATTTCCCTTATCATTGTTGTCATTGGTGGTAGCAGCAGTGGTTTGTGTTATACCTTAGTTACTGGACTGTTCTTATCTCAACCCATGGGAGTCACATTCTTTCGATTCTCCTCCCCATCCCTCTGGGAGTGGGGGGAGAAAGGGTGGGGTGGGGGGAGTGAGCAAGCAGCTGCATGGTTCTGAGTTACCAGCTGGGCTTAAACCAGGACGTGCACAAGGAACCTGTGTTGCTCTTCTGTAGAAGAGTATACAACACACCATGTTTCCCTGCAGACTAATGAATTCCTGCGTTTCTCCCGTGAGAACTGACTTGTGTACCATACTTCCTCTAAGCTGCTTTATGTCTGGCCTGTCTCATTCTCCTTGCCTATCTGCTCCCAGTGTCCACTCTTCTGGTTTTGGAGTCAACCATGTTCTCATTTAGAGACCGAACCCTGGCTGGTTGTAATCCAGATAGTCCCAGTTCTGCAACCACACCCCAGCTGTCAGCACAGACATAGGCAAACACTCTGCATGACAATGTAGCAGAATGGGCATGAACAACATAGAACTGCTTGGCTCAGGGACCAGAGATTGCTCCTTGGAGGAGATGATATAATCCATTAAATGTAGCCTCTTTGCATCCACTTGGCTCCCATAGTCCCCAGAGTATCCTTGTTTCCTGTTCTCACCTTTAATATAATTAGTGGTAACCATTTCCTTGCCCAGTGAGTCCTACTCCTTTACAAAATGAGTGTCCTGTATACAGTAATACAGAAAAAAAACCCCACCATTCTGTCTCCAAGCCCAGGAAGAGTAGGGTTTTGCTAAAGGAGGTAATTTACCTTAGTAAGGCCTAGAGAGAGATGTCCCCACAAGTTTAGATTGTGGCATTATACAGTATGAGGTTTCTAATTCTGTAATTACTGAAATATTTAGTCAAGTGTAGTTGTATTGCAGATTAGTATTTCTATTTTTAGGTTATTTGTGTAGCCAAATTCTTCTTAGGTGGCAGTGAAGCAAGCGAGTAATTGTAATTTCACATTTGGAAAGTTGGTGTACATTTTTATGTCAGTTTCCCTTTTTAGCTAACTGCTGTTTCAAAAATCTTCCATGTTAGACATGGATGAAAATAACTTAGAGATAGGAGGAGCTTTTCAGATAGGAGTCAACAGAAACAAAAATCCTACTCTGTCTCTGCACAGTACAAGCAATATTTAAAAATTCCAGGCATTTTCATGATGGTTTGAGTTGGAGGAAATCTGGACTAAACACAGACCGTAATCTTTCTAATAGCATTTTAAATTCTATGTTGAGCACATTGGCAGTTAGCCAGTTGTTTGGCAATATTACAGGAAAGAGGTTAGGTCAGAATGACCTAGTCGCATGCAGGAAAACCATTACCTTCCCAAGGCATTCTGCTTGGGATAATAGTTTAGAACTGTGCAACAAGGAATGGATTGTGTCATAGCAGTGAGTTTAGGAGGAACACCTGGGCTAATGAGTGCTACAAATGTGCAACAAGTGTTGATGCTCCATTCACGACTGCTACAAAGAAAGAGCGCTAAGAGGCTGAATGCTGTTAAGTGGAAAAGCTGGCAGCATGTCTGGGAATGTCTTTGCCTTTTGGCTCAGGATTAACACTGTCAGGCAGTACCACCAGGTGGGCTTTTGGGCTCAGTGGGAAATGCTGTGCTTCCAAAGTGCAGTATCACTTTCAGGCTGGGAAAGAGCAGCTGAGAGAAACATGACTGAGCACAGTTACTACCAGACTGCTCTGAACAGAACAGAAAGCTCTAAGGTTATGCCATGGCCTGAAAACTTCAGTATGGTACAGTTCCATCCCAGCTGTCTGGGGGACAAAGGCACTCTGATCAGCCATTTGATCCATTTACTTTTCTCTCTCATGTCTACGACACTAAATGTTTGAGAGAAGTCCCAATAAAACCAGAATAAAACACTGAATGTATCATGGTAAGCAAAAATATTTTTTCTCCTCTTGATTCTGACCCTGTGAGCTAAATCATGTTTGCTTTCCTTTGCCATCTACTGCTAACACATAAACAAAACAACCACTCTTCTGTTGCAATGTGTCTGAGGTAGCTGTAGTCACCATGCTGACTGCCAGTAACTGGTATTTGCTTTGGTCAGGTTTAAAGTCATGCTAATTAAAACTGATCTTCCTACTCACATACTAAAAGAAACATAGTATCTGGAGGCAAGATTAGGCATCTGAGGAAAACTTAATAAATCCTCAGGCACCAATGCCTGCCTCCCTCAGAGCTGGCATCAGTAGCCTCCATGCTCCAAATGAACACTTGGTCATGCTCCCTAGGGTCTTGTCCTCTCAATGTGCATCAACAGTTCTACTAGTAGGACAAGGACAGCTTATTGCATTAGGTAGCAAACCAGCAAACATTGTCAATTAGGCATTTCTGTTACAGCCAAAGATATTTACTATTTTTTCTGAAGTTTCCTTCCTCCAGTACTTCATTGGAGCACTTTCCTAAACATGCCTAACATCATCAGAGACCTGTAGAATGGGGAATAACTACTGAAATTAGAGGTAGAACTAAGGAACACAGCGCACAGCATGCAGTTCCTCAGGTGTGGGCTTTAGTCAGGATATTGGAATCAGTACAGAATAACTAACAAACTCTTTAATTACGTAATGGTTTAACATTGTCTTAAAGTACCTCAAGTATCCTGTTGCCACCCATGTTAAGTTGGTTTATTATGGAATCGGCAGAAAGTGCTCACCCTGCTGAAGCATTAGCGCACTGCCTGCTGTGCTGGTTCAGCTGGTTGTTGTCCATTCAGTCACTCAGCTACTGACATTTGATGAGATTGGAGTAAGAGGCTCCAGAACTACAGAAGGTCTTTGTCTTGTAACCTCTGCTCAATAAAAACCTCTGTAAAGACTTTCAGGTATTTGAAATCTTGCAAAATGGTTTGCAGAGGGCACCTTGCAGTTTCGTAAGATACTACATGTTTTCACTTACAAAAACTTGAAATAGGTGCCAGGAAATTAAGAGCTTAAAAATCAGATAAAATAGTTTTCAGTGAATTTTCCAGGATTCTTCCCTCTTCCATTTTCTAACTTGTTAATACAAATGCTTCTGCAAGAAGAAGTCAGTACCAAGCAGTTATAGTGTTTATGACTTGTACAGATTTAATTAATGTTATTTCATCAGTATTTTTTAGAAACTACTAATAAAACTAAAGATGTACTTGCTTTGACATTTTCCTTAAGATGTTGCCAAACTCACATCAAGTACGTACAAAGATTTTATAACTGAAGATACATATGCATCAATTTATGTATGCTGTCGTTTGACAGCATTGTCATAAAATGCTATTTTTAGTGCCACTGTCATCTGCTTCAATTATTTGAATTTTGTTATTCTGGCAAACATAAAACTTGTCTGAAAATAATTGGGTTCTGATATGAGAACCACAAAAATTGTAGTTTCCAAGAACAAGATGTCTTGATTAACCCAGATTTACAGCATGAATGTTAGCTTTTTCATTGTTCTGTAATAAAGGACCATACAAAGAAAATGTACTTACTATGTTAGTGTAAGGTATTTTGATAGTTTGGTAGAGATTGCATTCCTCGTTTCTTTCCTGTTTTGTATGGCATTGCTGTCTTCCATACCATATAGTTGTTGCATAATCGCTCCCTTTCAAGCATACGGACAATGAGGTCAACTTGAGTCATGTCAAATAACTAGAGCAAATGCCACATATGAAACCGTTTAAGATAACAAGTCATGTGATCACATATTATCTCTCGCCTGGATTTTCTGGTTCATACTTGAAGTGTGTCAGAATACACAAAAGCAACAAAGCTTACCATCTGACGGTTTTGCCTATGATAAGCAACTGATGAGCAGTTTATTGCAAAGTGTTTAACACAGACAAGTTAGAATTTAAAGATAGCTTCCTCTAAATCATCATGCTGCTTCTTCAAACTGACCTTTTCAAGGCAAAACTTGTATTTTCCTGCAGGGGAAAAAGTAAAAAAACAACCAACATGATAGGGATGAAGGTTTAATTTTATTTTAGTGGGTTTAATAACATTCAGCTATGTTACATTTTAAAGCTGCCTAATTATCAGATGTAACATCTGGGATACAGTATCTATCAGACTGTGTTTTATCCAAACTGGGCACAAATACAAGAAAGTGTTATTTGTATTTATTAAATGGAACATACAGAGAAAGGTCAACATTTTCCCTATTTATCCTTCAGCAGCAGAGACTGGTGAGAAGGCAGGGTAAAAGTGAAACTCCTTAATCAACAAGAACTTGTGACTTCAAAAATACGCAAGACACATGAAAGCCAAGAACAAGCTTCTTACCCGTGCATTTTTTCTTTTATTGTATATTATTCAGTTCAGTTATACTCATACACAGACCTCTGCTGTTCTTTACTGGTCAAAAGAATTGGTCTCTCTTTTGCTACAGTGGTTGACAAGAAGAAAAGCATAAAAACACTGTTCATAAACAAGCAATTAAGAGAAAGCAGAACATGGTTAACACAATTCCCATTAATATGTTTTATTCCATTCTGGAATAATACATAAATATAAATTAATATGTTATTATTCCACCCTTGAGGTAGTTAAACTGGTCAGTTGCTTCTATAACCCTCCCAACTGTTTGTGATAGTAATTATATTTACTGGCCCTTCAATGCAAGTTCTTCTGCCTTGTGTCTAGAGGTTTTGTGAGTCTTTCTTTTTTGTTATCTACACTGCAAAGCCTCACAGAGAAGAGTTAAGTCTCTTCTAACCTTATGGTCCTAGAGAGTTTCAAGCTGCTGCTGGAGGGTGTGTGGACACATAGGTTGAGCAAACCTGTTGGTATTTCTTACCTTGTAGAAGTGTGTTTCTATACCTATATGCTCTCATTAGTCAGTTTTTCAGTCATCTGCTCCAGCACTGGCACCATTTATATTCCCAATATAGCACAATGAAGTGGCTTTTCTTGCGTGGAGGGGATTCTCAACACAGAAGCATTATTCACAATATCATTAAAAATGCCTGACTGGGTTAGAGTAGTAATCTGTCTAGGCCAGTTTCAGTGAGTGCCCACCCCAGCTGAATATTGCAGAATTTGCTGAATGGCACTTCTATGATTACCTTATCCACCATCTTAATTATTTTGTAAACCTAGAACACTCCTCAGCCTTCACCTGTCCAAGTGGAAGAGTTCTAACCTTTTTAGTCTCTCCTCAGAAAGCAGCCACTCCATTCCCTTGACCCTTTTAAGTGCTCTTCTTTTTGCCCTCTGTAGATTGATCCCATGTCCTCCATGCAATGTAGAGATGAGAACTGTGTGCTGAACTCAAGGTGGAGGTGCACCAATGTTTTATACAGTGCCAGACTGACCCCTCTGTCACATTCTCAGTAACCTTCCTGTTAGGGTGGTGAGGCACTGGAATGGGTTGCCCAGGGAGGTTGTGAGTGCTCCATCCCTGGCGGTGTTCAAGGCCAGGTTGGATGAAGCCTTGGGTGGGATGGTTTAGTGTGAGGTGTCCCTGCCTATGGCAGGGGGGTTGGAACTAGATGATCTTGAGGTCCTTTCCAACCCTAACTATTCTATGATTCTGTGGTGTACAGCATACTGACTTCTGGCTCCTGCTGGACATAAAGCCACAAGGTAACTTCCCTCCCTCAGCATCTCTGATTTGGCCTGCAGCATCTATTCTCTTTCTAAAAGGACTGGGCTTTTCCAGTCCCTTTCTCTGTTATAGATATTTCTTTCATTTTCTTTCCCTCCAGTCACATTTACTTTGAATACTCAAGAACTGGCAGAGTTAAAATACAGACTAATTCAGTGACTAAAGGCTTACAAACTGCTGTGTTTTTAACTGGAAAGCAGAACGGAATCCTAACCGGAAGCCAAAACCAGATCTGAACAGAATTTGAAATACCATTTTGAAGCCCTTTTCAAACATACATCTATATAAGACTTACTGTTTCTGGCATCCCTTAGCACGTATTTGTACAGTATAAGGACTGTTTAGACTAGGTTTTGCACAAGCCTTTGTTTAAAGACTGTAGCAAGGGTGCACTGGCTGCTCTGTGCTGCCCTTTAGATTCTCACTGAGCTTGTTCACTCAGGGACCTGCCTCCTAAACAGTCTTTGGTAGAAGAGGGCTGGTAATAGAATCATAGAATGGTTTGGGTTTGAAAAAACCTTAAAGCTTATCTAGTTCCAACCACCTGCCATGGGCAGGGACACCTTCCACTTAGACCAGGTTGCTCCAAGCCCCATCCTACCTGACCTTGAGCACTGCCAGGGATGGGGCAGCCACAGCTTCTCTAGGCAACCAGATTTGCCTAGCTTTGATTCCTGTCCTTCTGTATCTGTCAACTGTGTGGTTATTACTAGTGACGTGCCATGTGGATAACAGTAGGCCTAAGTTTCTCAAGCCTTTTTTTGTCAGTCTTATGGTGCGCCTTACTGAGGTAGGTGTGTTTACATGAATGCGTTTCTGTGCTTCCATGATCTATATTTATGTGTGTGCATTCATCTATTGGGTAGTGGTTCCCTACTGTTCCTGTTGTGGTAGCCTGTTCATTAGTCCTGCCTCCCACTCCTCTGCCTGAACTGCCACTAGCTGCCTGCAGTGCTTCACCTTCTGGCATGGGAACATGGATGATGTCTGTCCTGAGACAAGGAAGCAAAGACGTAGGCTGAAGTAACTTCCTGTCTGAAGGTCCATGCTTCAAGTGTGCCCCATTCATACATTTCCGTTTTCATATTTGTAACCATTTATAATAGAGTACATAATATGTAAACTGGGTGGGCTAAATGAGCCAACTAGTAAATCACTGTATACCCAGTATAGAGTAAATTTAACCAGCACTGATTCCAAACTAGAGGTAAATAAAAAGTATACCATTTCAACTGTTTCAAACCCATTATGAATAAAGGGCTGAATGTTGTACATGGGCATCATGCAGTATATATTTTTTTGAAGAAACTCTGCAGTCATAGAGATGAAAAGAAATATTTTGATGGCTCATTTTTCAATGTCTGTTTGGGTTACTCAGGATTAAAAATAAAATTGTAAAAATCCTTCATATAAGCCAAGAGAACTTTACAATCTTTTAGAAGTCATCTCTACTGTCTTTAGCTTCCTCATGTAGAACTTGAAGAAGCCTTTCATACCAGATACACTACTTCCTTCTTGTGTAAGTGTTGTTGGATTATGTGTTATAATAAAACCACTTTGCAGCAGGTTATTTATTAAAATACTTGTATTATACTAAGTATATATAACTTGCATAACTATATCAGGGCAAATACAACTGTGATTTCAATCCAGTATGAAAATGTCATTGCAGAAAACAGTCCCTTCTGTTTATAACAGAGGAACAGCCTCATTTCTGTGACGGTAAAAGCTGACAGCTCACACCTAACTACTGCTAAGGTGGTGCATTGTTTATGCCTTATTTAGATAAATGGGAGAAACAGGTCAGTCTGATTCATCACACTGTTCTTATCCCTGCCTTTTAAAAAGCTCTCTGCCTAGACATAAAGAGCATGTTACATCTCTCCAGTCATAAGTTCTCCTGAAAAGGCAGTACCGGTCTTTCTAACTTCAGCCTTCTTTACTTATCAGTAAATAGGTAATTCCTGTAACACACAAGAGCCAGGGTTCTCTCTTGTTCCCTTCATGTCACACCTTGAAAACATTATTTTCTCAAAAAATGCTGCTGTGTTCTCTATTTCCTGGTAGCCCACAGTGGCAAAAGTGGTATGAGGATAGAAGAAGCATCCAGCTGGGCAAAGGGCAACCCCTGAGTTTACTTAGAACAACAGAAAGAATAGAATAGTTTCCTCTCTCCATCTCTTAAGAATATGTAAAGGCATTGCGCTGTTACTGCGTTTTCTGAGTAAAGCCCAGGAGAAATGAAAAATTTGAGTCTCTGCCTTACTCAGCATAGTGAGTAACTAGCCCAGGCCAGATACATAATTGTTGTAAAAGCAGGCCTCCCTGCTGGCAGAAGCAGTGTGCCACTTTGACATACAGCAATAATTTTAAATGAGAGTGATTTATTTTTCTTTCAAAGGCAGCAGATGGCAGCAAAGTTATACAGATGCGCCAGACTACTGGAAGAAGAAAAATATCTTAGTACACACACTCTAACGACATTCCATGGAAAAAAGCTATCATTTGTTTCTGTCTGTCTTGCAGTGTGGTTAAGAATATAAATCAGGTTTAATGGACCTCGTGCACTTGTAACGTGAGGGTTTTTTTCCCCATTATGAGTAGGTAATAAAATCAGATAGGGCAAGTTGATGTGAATTATCACTCAATAAATTATCTTTGTCTCTGCAGGAATCACTCGTTTGTGTAAATCTTTTTAGATCCTTCATTAAACAGATACTGATTGCCTTGTGCAAATATTATCACAAAGTGCTACACTGTCTGTGTGTGCACCCTGACCAATACAAGAGCCTTGCCTGCCACTCTCTGCTGTGAGCTGTGTACACCACTCACTCTCTCACTTGAGTTATTTCTGGGTGCATCCTTTTCTGAGGCTCCCGAGTAGGTGATGAGATTTTTTTTTTTTTAAGTAGAGAGGAAAGAGAGAGGAGGAAGGAAATGCTGCTATGTAAAATCATAGTGTTTAAAACGCTCCAAAATCCTACTGTACGGAAAAACAAAAAAACAACCCCGAACTCTGGGGTTTGGACAAGAATACTGAAAGTTTCTGGGATTTGATCCCTACTCGTGAACACATTTAGCACCACACTTGACACATGTATGTTGGTTGAAGTTCTCATTGCCAGCAGTACTACGCCACATCCATTTAAGAGGAGCAGCAATTATCATACATTGTTGAACTCATTTCAGATTGAACTGAGAATGTGGATTTGAGTTACATCTTTTTGAAAGAGTTCCTGTCCCTTATTTCTACCTTTTAGTAATTTCTTCAGTCTTCAAAGCCAGAACTTGTGAATAAAGTATAAAGCAAAGCTTACAATACAATCTTTCAGTATAAAAATAGACATGGTTTTGAAAGAAAGCTGAGTCTTAGATTTTCATTTTTTTTTTTTTTTTTTTTCCCTCCTGCTGAAGCCAGTAGAAGTTTTGTTTCAATTAAATGGGATCAGTCTCAGGCCTGGGATTTGGTGTTGAGATTCCTATCTGGCTTACTAGTTCATCACCACCAGAATGTCTGATGTCTGTAGGCAGTAAGTAATGATATATGCCAGTTGCATATTTCTCATGTTGTTTATCAATAAAGAGCCAGACTATGAATTTGTTCCTTATGGAGAATGAGATGCAGAGCTTCAAAGCCCCAGGAAAAAAATTACTTAGAAAATGTGACTTAGAAATCCATCACTTTTTTCTTGTCTCTAAAGAGAGCAAATTTATACAGCGCAGCTGTCTTCTCCCAGTGTGCAGACTCTGATCTGCTCCTGAGTCCTTATATACAGGGAGGGAAGTGTAATGGCCTGCAAGAGTTTACTGCTTTCTAGCGGAGAGCCACAGTAGAGTCAGGTCATGGAAGGGTAAAGGAGGAACCCACGCACTCTTTTGTCCTCTCCTGTAACAGCAGCGGGGTGAGTTACATGCTGGCCTTTTCCTCTTACAGTGTTTTGGTTTCATGATAACTCCTGTGACAGTAACCACCTATTAAAAGGACAATAATCATGTTTGTTTGATGAACAGCTTAGTTTGCTCCTGAGCTAGCAGATAAGATCTGTTATGTTTGTTCTCCCATTTCTGCCAACACTGCTGGACATCAGAGATTAAGACCTGGACATTTGTTTGTTTATTTTTACACCAAATTAGCAAAGTATGAAGAAAATATAAACCATTTTATAACTGATGGAAAAGTTGCATGTAATTGGTAAACTGACAGATCTGGGAAGTGATGACTGAAAGTATCAGAGGAATATTTATTTTGCAAACCTATTCTGAGAGTCAGAATTTATTACAAAATATTTACCTTCAACTAGGTTGGACTGATCTTTCCTGGCTTTTGAAAAACCCAGGCTTTTTAAAGTGGATGGGAGCCTCAAGAAGGTCTAGTTAAATGTTAGGTAAAAGTTATCACAGAATCAAAAATGTCAAAAGATTTCATTTGGCCTCTTTATTGCTGTTGGTGTTGCCTGGAAGTTTGTGGGCAAAACACTCCAGTCTTATCAAATCATTAACATTGATTCTAGTCTTAACAGAACCATTTGTTTTTCATTTGGAAACATTACAGTTATCAAGCATTTCGACTAGTGTACATAGCATGTAGTAAAAAAGGTTTTTACATAGCAAAGTTCTTTACCTCATGAACAAATTATGCTCCTTCTCCTCATGAAGGATACATGGCCTTGCTCCAAAGAATTAAGTATTTAAAAATTAAAGCAATTTCAAAGCTGACACAATTATTTGGCGAAAAAAAAAAAAACACCCTGTTCTTTAAGAAATATTTGGGTAATAAAAGCAAACCCTTGTGAACACAATAAACAAATTTTAGTTAGGCATAATTGTATTTAGTTATTGCTTGTAATCAGTCATTCTGGATTTTTTTTTCTGCTGATGCCTGTGTGCTCTACACTACTTAACTATAATGTGAGATAATATAAAATGGTGTATTGACGGCACAAGGAAAATATTTGGATGGCTGTCTGGAGTTGCCATTATTGGCTTTAATTATGACTTGCTGTCCTTTGGGTACTAAATGAGCCAGAAAAGGTTTCATATGTGCCAAAGTATTCATTAGTATTCCCCTTTCTGTCATTGTGCTTGCAGAAAAAGTTTATATCTGGCACCTGACTGCAGTTCTTATTAGCACTCACCAAGATGCTTTGCAGATTTCGATAATCATCTGAAAGTACACCAGTGTCTCTACTTTTTGGATACAGAAGTTGTTCCTAGGTAACAGTGGCAGAACTCTTTGACCACATTCTGATGTAACTGGAGAGCAAACAGTTTTTGCAGTTCTCCATGTGATGCGGCTGCTTAAAGTAAGATTTGTGGTACCAACTTGTCGTGGCTTAAGCCCAGCTGGCAATCCAGAACCATGCAGGCACTCGCTCACTCCCTCCCTCCCCTTCCTCCCCCTGCTCCCAAAGGGATGGGGAGGAGAATCGAATGAATGTAACTCCCACAGGTTGAGATAAGAACAGCCCAGTAACTAAGGTATAACACAAACCACTGCTGCTACCACCAATGATAATATTGATAAGGGAAATAACAAGGGAAGAGAATACAACTGCTCACCACCCGCCGACCGATACCCGGCCTGAACCGAGCAGTGATCCAGCCCTTCTGGGTAACTGCCATCAGTTTATATAGTGGGCATGACGTACTGTGGTATGGAATACCTCTTTGGCTAGTTTGGGTCAGGTGTCCTGTCTCTGCTTCCTCCTGGCTTCCCCTCCTCACTGGCAGAGCCTGAGACTCAGAAACTCCTTGGTCAGAGTAAACATTACTGAGCAACAACTAAAAACATCAGTGTTATCAGCGCTGTTCCCAGGCTGAAAGTCAAAAACACAGCACTGCACCAGCTACTAAGAAGGAGAAAAATGACTGCTACTGCTGAACCCAGGACAGTACCCACCCTTTATTCCATACCATTCACGTCATGCTCAGATCTCACATTTTTCAATAGATCATCACTCTTGTCTCATATATATATATATATATATATACACAAACACAGAGAGAGAGAGAGAGAGATCATTCCTTAGTGCATGGGCCAATCCCTATAAAGCTGCTGAGTTCATCCGGTCCATGATGTCAGGCGCCATCTGTTGTAACAGTCTTTCAGAGCAGGAGAGGCTCTGTGCTGAACCCAGGACACAACTGGAGAAAGAAGAATGATTACTTGTTTCCCTCCTTCAGGTTGGGGGACCTGCACTAGGTCTTTATGGGAAAGCACTTGTGTATCAGCATTTTAGGCCCCTTGCCACCATTCTGTATAGCATTAATAATGGAGCCATGAAAGTCTTTCTGAGATAAAAATAGCCTTTGGAATCTATTTTGGTAATAAAAAAATTGTCTATATTGAAGTAGTTTTTCTTTGCCATAGGGTGTCTCTAGAGTAGGAATAAAAT
Source organism: Lathamus discolor (assembly GCF_037157495.1). Lineage (NCBI taxonomy): Eukaryota > Metazoa > Chordata > Aves > Psittaciformes > Psittacidae > Lathamus > Lathamus discolor. The sequence goes on along the minus strand of NC_088889.1, from coordinate 59,112,270 downwards.
GAAATAATAACTCATAAAGAATATTTGAAGAACTCTTCTGACACTTCACTGAGGAGGCTCTGCTGAGACTGGTGACCACTCCTTTGGCATCCACTCTTGAACAGACTGGTGAACAAGGATGAATTCCTCCTCCAATACATGTTTACCGTTGCAAAACTTGATTTTAATTTAGAACTTTGTTTGAACTGAACTTACAATCATGTTTTAAGCAGTCTTTGAAATGCTGGCCTGTGGGACACCAGACTGTTCTTATAAACTAATATTTTAATTAAAGCAGTGCGTAAACAAATACTCCTGATTTTGAAGGCATCTGATGACATTTTCCACTTCTCATCTGTCACATTAGAGCATAAGCTGGACTTGACATAAGCACACAGCTATTCTTGAGCTTCTATGACTTTGAGAGGATTCTTGCTGATGGGCTGATACTGTTTCATAGTCTTGTTTTCCCTGAAGCCTCAGGGGTTTCAAAATCCTCACACTCCTCAGATTTTAATCTAGCTCATGGATGGATTTCAACCGTTTAAAGGCTAGTGCCCAACATTTTGCTTTGTGGGATGTTCACAGTGAAAAGATGTTCAGCCAAAATTCTCCAGTAATGTCACCTGCTTGTGCAGAAGGAAGCGCTTTGACCTTGACTCACCTGGGGTGACTCACCTTGGCTGCTATGTGGGGCGAGTCACCTTGGCTCCTACCTGGGGCAGGTGCAGAAAAGGATGAGGAGGAAGAATGCTGACTGTATGTTTTAGCCCTTACAGCCCAGTTCCCCCAAACCTGGAACTCAGTTTGGGATATGGGGCTAGCTCTGTAACTGGAAAGAGTCCCTGCTTGCTCTGTCATTCTCCAGCCTATCTAGCCTAGCCTAACTAGGTTGGCTAAAATACACGGTCATAGTATTCCCAGGGTTTACTTTTCAGCTCCATGCAATCAAAGAACATGCTGCTTTCCAGTCATAAGGCTACTCACTACTTTCTAGCATGTCTAATTCAGGTCTTTACACTTTCAAAGATATAGTTTCAAAGATTGGGAGATGAGGAGTGGTAGGGGTGGGAGTGAAGGGAATTAAAACAAGCAAACAAACTAGTTGCTGGGGTGGGGGGGGGGGGTGGGGGTCACCTACAGAGTTTTGCTTCTCCCTACAAGCACGGCAGGTGGTGCTCTTGATCCTTCCAAACAGAAATTCTAGTTACTAAACTCCAGTGAGGTCAGAATTATGCCAGGCAGCACCAGCTTGCTAGTTTTAGCCCTGACCAGCTAGTCCAAGGATCTTTCAGCTCTGAGTGAAGTGTTTTCTGTCGGTGAAAGGGAAAGGAGGGAAGTAAAAGTTATTTTAGCGGAGACTGGCTTTTGGCAGTAAATGAAGAAAAGATCAATACAAACAAAAGTAGCTAGTTGGCAAGTACATACTAACCATACTCTAGCCCAATCCAGCCTTACATGGCAAGTTTAGATGACAAAGATGCTAGCTGTGTAACCTGTAAGTAAAACATTGTAGCTATTAACTTGAGTGGTTCTGTTGAAGCTATTTCAGTTGTGCTCTTGTACTTTTAAGTAGGATCTGCTTTCACCTACACAATGTAATTTCCCACTGCAAGCACCCCAAAACTTACAAGCTACAATTACTCTAATGTCAAGATCTTTTGTGATTTGAGAATAGGCTCTTGCTTGTTTTCCAGCTGGCAGATATAACCTGTGCTGAAGATCATGCATTTGCTGTCACCCTGAACAATTTGCAGTCTGGACCAGAAAAGCCACTGGCAGTAGAGGTAAATTCTCTTCCAGCTGTTAACAAACAGATGATAATTGAAACTGGCAAATGTCAATATATATATATGAATTTGGGTTTTATATAAAAAAGGAGAACATTTCAAGTTGAAAACCCATCTCTCTATTCCAAAATTTAGTGGAAAATGCTTAGGAAGTAATTAAAAATAGACTATTCTGAGCAGAACTTCAAAACTTTGGGGAGAAATCATTATGAATATATGCCAGGCATCGAGTCAACTAGATTCCTACCCAAGTTTTTTTGCAGCAGTATTCCTGGAAAGGTGTCATTGCCAGTTCTTTTGAAAGTTTCTTGTAAAGATATGCTCCGTCAGCATTTAGTATTAGGTTAAAAAATAGCCCACTTCATTTATGCTAGCAGCATTTAGTGCTGCTGTTCCCAGAACTCTACACGTTAACTACATTCAGAGATACTGTAAAACAGGAGAATTTGAATATTTTGCTACCCAAGATGTTATTAAAATACACTTGTGTAGTTTTTAGATTTTCTTGGCATGCAAAGAGTAGGCACCAATAGATGGTGCTATTGGTGCATTAATAAGGTTCAGTTCCCATTTGTTTTCTGGTCTGTGGCTGGAATTTGTTAAAAAAAAAAAAAAAAAAAAAGAAAAAGGAACAAAACAACAAACCCCCTAATGCTAAGCTTTTATCCAAGATGTTCTGCCCACCCTGAACTGGTCACCATTTAACTTTAACCTGAACTGTGGCCCAGGAAATCCTTCAATATAAATAACCTTGGAAGCTGCCATGACCATTTTTGGAACACGCTCCCTCAATAAATCTGTTATTTTGTTGTGCAATGTTGAAGTGTGCAGTTGTTTCCCTGATTAATTAGGGCAAAAAATAAACTTGCACGATCAATCCAAGCTGTGACACGTTTCAGCCCTGGCTGGAACATGTGGATAGGAAAGGCCTCAGAGCCTTTTCTACTGATCTGACCTGGGATTTTAAGATGCATTCTTGCTTTTGGGTTTACTTGATCCAGCCAGATAGGGTGGCTGCTAACAAAGTCTGTAACTGAAGAGGTTTGGTCTGGCACAGAAGGGCCAGGCTAGGTTAGCAAGGGTAGGGCTGAACACAGTGCAACATCATTCATCTTGACCACCTGCCCCCACTAAAGACAACATAAGAGAACTGGTTTATGTAATAGTGTTTATTTCACATATTACCCGTGGAGAACAGCTGATACATTCTCTACATCTTTCACGAGTCTGGAATGCAAGATAAAAAAAGGTATGAAAAAAAAGGTAACATTTGACATTCATGATATGAAAAATAGAGGGGATACAATGTTTTAAAATGCCCTTATGCAATATATATATAAAACGTATAAAAATAAAATATATTTTCAAAAAAAAAAAAGGTACAAACAGGACATGACAGAGGACAATCTTAAATATCGATACGTATCTCATGATCCACACACACCGCACTTAAAATTAACGAAAACCACGTACAATTGCACTTTTCCTCTCTGGAAGGTTCAAGTATATTGCAGTCCCCGCAGGGACTAGTGAGTGTCCGATTCCCTGCCGGGTGCAGATATCGCAGAGGGTAGAGCAGATGTGGGCGACATGTCCTTGCCGAGGGCCGAACGCGCCCCCCCAAACACCCAGGGGCGGCGGGCGAGGCCGGGGCCGCGGTGCCAGGGTCCGGGGCTGTAGCGTAGCGGCCGGCACCAGCCGAGGGGTTCCCCCCGCAGCGGGTCTCCCCTGAGCAACCCCTCTTCTGGGCAGCTCCGAGGGCGGCCCGCCGGCAAGAAAGGCCCGGCCCCCCTCCCGAGTGCAGCGGCGGGGCAGGGGGCGACATGGCGGCCGGCAGGGTAGAGGCGCCTCTGGCGCCTTCCAGTCCCAGGCGGCGGCGGGCGCGGTGCCTCCCCCGGAGAGTAGAGCCAGCGGCCGGGCCGCCGCTGCGGCGGACGGGGGAGCAGCCCCTGCGCGTTCCCGGCGGGACGCGGCTTTCACAGCTTCCCCCGCGGGCCGCAAAACCGGCTGCTCCACACCCTGCGGGCCCCGGCAGCGCGGCCCGCCGCTCCGCTGCCCCGGGCCCCGGGAGGGAGCGCCAGCGCTCCGCCAGGACAGTCGCTCTCCGCGAATCCTGGCGGCGGCTGCCGAGCAGCAGCGGACCTCCGGAGAGTCCATACTTAAGTCCACCCGTCCGAGACGGCCTCGGCCGGTAGTACAGAGTTCAAACCCCGAAGACGGCGGCGAGGGACTGCGCCCGTGGCGTCCGGAGGAGCCGCTCGGCCCGGGGGAAACGCGCCGGGCCGCGGCGTTCGGGCAGGGAGCGCCTCCTGCGGCCGTAGCCCTGGGGACTGATCTTGCTGGCGGGGGCGGTGTCGTCCTTGTCTTTATCGGTCAGCTGGTAGATCTGGTGGGCCAGCTTCTGCACCGTGCACGTCCCGAACCGACACCCCGTGCGGATGGCTTGGAAGTGGGGGAAGCTGTTAATGCTCTGGCGGTAGCGCTTGACGCGGATGTGAGCATCCTCCCGAGTGCTGCGAGGCAGGAAGAGGGAGAGCGGGCATGAGAAACGCGCAGTGGGGCTTCGGAGGAGAGGACCCCGTGGAACCCGTGGGGAGGGCAGGGAGCCCCCGGGCTGGAGGTGGGCCCGCCCCGACGGTGCAAAACTCCCACCCCCCGGCTTTGCCCTTCGTCTGGTGGCGGGAGAGGAGCGACCTGGTCCCAGGGCAGAGCCACAGCCTGCTGCCGATGTGAGAAGGGGCCCCGCCGTTTTATGGCGGTTACTTTATCTATGGATCCAAGTTACTATTTCTATTTGACTTTCACAGTAAAAGTTTTGCTATCTCCGGCCAGCTGAAGACCGCGGAGAAAGGGAAGCGGGAGAGTGCTTTCAGCGTGCTGTGCAGTCCGGGCAGAACCTGCCTACCGGACCTGGGGGGGATCTATAGCGAGATTAAGCCTAAACACCCGGAAACGAGGGGACTCTGAAGCTTCCCGCTGTCTCGAGCAAGTGCCCGAGACCAGAAGGGGCTGGTATGTACCTGGGATGCGAGATTCGAGGTTCCTCCTTCACGTCCTGAGTCCGTACGAGCGGCTGCACGTCGGCGGCTGCCCCTAGCCCTCGGAGCGCGCCTGCGGGCTTCACGTCCCGCTTGGCTCGGCTCAGTGCCCATTTCGTCCATCTGAAAGGAGCACAAGGGAAGAGGACAGCCTGTTAGCGCAAGCCTGCAGTGCGGAAGCCAAACCAAATAGATTCGAGGGGCGATTATCTCTGCCAGCGCCGGGATTTTTTTAATTTTGTTTCCTGAAAGGACATGAGGCCTTTAAGGCGCTGTGCAATTCCCGCAGGGAATTCAGTCCCGCCGATCGCGGACGGAGTCCGGCGCGGAGGCTCCGGAGCGGGACTGGGCGCTGGCAGGAGGGCGCGCTCCGATACTCACTTTCTTTTGAACTCTGTCGCTACGTTCACCCTTGCAGCATCCATCCCGAGGAAGGTCACAGAGCCTAGATAGAGCAGGGCTACGTGCACTAGTTTCATTCTGGCTGGGATCCTGGTGGAGGTAAGAAGAGAAGACTGTAAGCACGATTGCTAACATATGTCAAGTAAGGACCGTCCTTCGTTTCTGGTGATGCCAGAGAGCTCCTTTACTCGGAGAGCCGCCAGACTACCGGGGACTGTGTGCGGTATGAACCAGGAGCTAATATTTACTCAACAACTTATCACAAAGTGAATAGCAGAGCCTCCAAAGTTTACGTTTGTCGAGAGTTTTACTTGCAGAGGAGGCTGAAACCCAGCAGGATTTCCAGAATACCCCCAGCGGCTTGCACTAGGATTTAGCAAACCCATGAGATTAGAGGGAGTTGACTCTCAGACGCATCGTTTCCAAACTCCAGCAAGTGTTTTGCTGCCTGGAAGCTGATCCCCTGATAGCTCATCTTCCCACTTCACACGCAAAACCAGCTAGCTCTGGATCTTATGTTGTAAACTGCAGCTGATGCCAAAAGCCAGTGCAAGGCTCTGCAGCATAAGTCCAGGCTCTTCAGAGCAGTCCAGATTTAGTAGACTTTTTACTTCCTTTCCAGCTCCCCTGCATTTTATTTTTTTTTTTTTTACTGGAATTATTGAGGAGGGGAAGAGAAAAAAAATAAATAATAAAAAAAAAGCTCTTACCTGCCAGTGAGGATAATCCACTGAGACAAATGTTTTTGTAGTAGCGATCCGAACTTGCAGGGTTTCCTGAGGAGCGAGCACTCCCTCTTTGTGTGTCTGAAGTAACCACTGCAGAGCTGCGCTCCACCGCTCCCTTTTATAGAGCGGCGCGAGGGAAGTGGGTGGACCTTGGCGTGGCTGGGCGATTCTTCATTGACACTTACCCCCACCCCCACGTCCTGAGCACTTCTTGAACATTTCAGAGTGGATTTTTTTCACCCTACCAGAGTAAAAATAAGAAAATTATTGAAAATTGTCGTCGACAACCCCTTTGGAATTTTGTTGATTACAGCGACAGATTTTAGGTGCGGATTCAGAGTCGTGACATAACTTGCAAAATCTGATAAACCCCTCAGTCTGTTTCATTGCGCACAGAGGTTTTAACTGCCAATATATGGTTACGTTTACATGGTCTGTAGTATAATCTCTCATTCTAGGCGTCTTGACTTCAGGTGGATGGAAGCAGGGGGTTAGGAACCAGACTCGATCAATTTCAAAATCCGTGCAAATCCATCACATCCTAAAGTTCCAAAATTAAACCCATATTTGGACAACGTGAATTATAATGAGTGACTGTAATGAATGCCAGCCTTCTTTACATAAGTAAGGAGGTGACAAATCAGACATCATTAATATTTATGACTCATCGGGTGCCCTTTTATCTAATAAACTGTATTTGATTTACTTGATCGATTCAAATAAATCACACCTCAAATGGGTTTGGGAGATGGAGGTTAGGGCACACTGCTGTACCTCTGAACAAAGAAAGCTGTATGGCTTTGAGGCAAACACAGACTCACTGACATGCGTGGGGATCCGGACCGGGGGAGACCTGCCTGCCCTCCATTTAGCCCCATTCCTTGAACCTTTATATATATATATGTGAGTGCACTTACTTCTCCGGTCATGAAGCTAAACCAGCGCAGGATCAAGGTCTCTAACAGGCTTCCCCGGCTGGCCAAAAGCAAAATCTTAATCTGCCACTTTTTTTGTGTGGTGCTTTTCTTTTCTTTTCCTTTTTTTTTTTTTTTTTTTAGCTTACAGTCCTTAACATCTTTACTCTGTGGCGCCTCAGCAACGCAGAGCTCCGGCTTCGCAGGGGTGCTGGAAGTCCGCACCAGATGGGCTGTTTCTCTACTGTCGCAATGCAAATTCAGCAGAGCCGAGGGAAATGCCCAGGAGACCCGTGCCCTGGGGCGTCAGGGTCCCCTTCCCAGCGAGAGCTACTCGGAAGGAAGGAATGAGCTGGCATGTGCGAGCTCTTTCTCTCACATCTTGCCCCGAGCAAAGTGTTTCAAAAATCAGGTGAGTTTGTACTCGTGACTCTGCCTTTCTCGATAACCGCGGTATATAACAACACCCTGGAGAGGTATGTGCAAGGGGATGACGGAAACTTTGCTGTGCACGGCTGACTCGGTCTAAGGTGCTCCTTCCCTCGCCAGCAGCCGCCTGGCAACCGGAGGCTTCTGTCTCCGGCATCTACCTGTCCGGGGCCAGGCTGGCCCGGGGGCCGCCATCCCGCCGGGCTGCCCTCACCTGCGCTCCGCCGGCGCGCACTGTCACCCGCCGGTAGGGAGGTTCGGCACTCACTGCAGCCGTTCCCGTCGGATCCCCGCGCTGGGCACCTTTCCTCCCCGAGACCCCGGCGCGGCTCCCGCATGGCGAGCCAGTTTCCCCGGCCGTAAGTTGCCCGGCTCCGCTCCTCCGCCTCACCTGCCCGGCCAGGGCGCGGGGCGGGACACGGCGGCGGGAGCCTCAAGCGGGGAGCGCGGAGGGGAGCCGCTGTCCCCAGGCTCTCTCATCCCTACCAGCCGTCAGCTCGGACAGCTACGTGGAGCAGCCGTCCCGCTGCCCTCCCCGCGGACCGTGATCTAGAGCACGAATGCAGAGTGCGAGAGACTTGAGGTGTAAACCCAGGGAGGAAGAAATGGGAAGGTTGGTGGTCTAGAACGGGGCTGTATCATGACCAGGGCTGCACAACTGCATCAGACCACAATGACTGGATTATCTTGACCTCATGAGGCAGCTCAGGCTCAAGCGAGTTCAAGCATTTCCTTGATCTGCAGAAGTTGAAACCGAATCTAACATTTCCAAATTAGAAGGCAAGATTCTCTGTGTTGAGCATTACTTTGAGTCAAATTAAGTCTCCTCTTCCAGTAAAAAAAATAACATACTTCCTCAAATGCTGGAAAATCCCTCATTAAAATCCTTGTAAACGGGAAGCTTATTTTTGTATACTTTTTGGCAAACAGTGCAGAAAGAATCCTATGCTGGTTTAGGAATAGTAACAGTAGGGGTAACACAACTCACATGTGGGTTCCATACCAACTGCAACTGTCATTTTAGTGGCACAGAATCAGCTTGTTCAAGTTCATGAGGTAGCAAACTTTGGAATATAAATCTATCAGTTTGTTGCCAATGTGATTTGTGAAAGGGCTTCATCAGGTTCAAATCCAACACAAAACATCATGTTCTTTGTTCTGATGCTCATGTTGTTCTTCCTAAGCAGTTGAGTTCCTGTGCAGCTTGGAAATGAGCAATAGTCACTCAGTTTGTACTATGAGGTAACAGTGACCACTTCTTAAAAATTATTTTGTGAATTGTGAGTTATTTCCATTAAAAAAAAAAAAAAAGTGACACAAAATGTTCCAGGGAAATATTATTCACAAACTATTTTTCTGAGGCAATGCCAAGCAGTTCACATAGAATGGGCTCTCCTTGGACATGCAGGGTCTCCTCTGGATGCTGCCCGATCCCTTGCGAGGAAGCTGGCCTGGAAGAACTTCCAGCTCTTGTACTTATTTACTGATTACCTTGGGCGTGTCACTTAACCTGTTGGTGTCGTCTTATGTACCAAAGACTTTACAATATGTATCTACTCTGGCAGGGAGATTGTGAGGATTAGTTGCTGTTTGTACAGTATTTTATTAAGGTTGAGTTTTATTCCAAAAGCAAAGATCTAAAATGTTGTAGACATCAATGGGGAATCAGTTTGAGACAAATGTTCTGTGCTGGAATGCAAGAAAATTGTTGTTTGAAGCCAGTGGAAGGACTTTTGTGTGTTTCCTTTAAGGTTTAAATTTTACTGTGTTTGTACACCACAAATATGAATATACTTTATTATATTTCAGGTTGTATGAAATCAGCAGAAAGATGAACTTCAAGGCCAGGTTGGACAGAGCCTTATGTGACATGGTCTGGTGTGAGGCATCTCTGCTCATGGCAGGGAGGTTGGAACTACATGATCTTAAGGTCCTTTCCAACCTAAACCATTCTATGATTCTGTGATACTAATAGAAGAATGATAATGCATGAATGATGTAAAACCTCAGTCAAGCTCCACACAGAAAAGCCTGGTTGTTAGTGCATGCACTTAGCCAGCTTTGCCTGTGCCAAGAACACAGTGACAAGTGGTGATTCCATTTCTGGTAGTCCCATTGGAGGTGCTTTTGGTAAGTATTACATCTGATAGGTTTCAGTACACCAAACAATGTCTGCTAAATGAGTGTAGGATGTATATTGGCAGGGGAAAGCCTGGTTTGGGTCATTTTGGTCATGGCTGCTTCCCCATGGGGTGGCACGGGGTGATACTGGATTAGGGGACAAGAGACAGAGTGTGACCTTTATATTTCATGAAGTTGACTGTGGAAGGTATTGTGAACTTTCACACTTTTTTGGTGGTAAGCACACAGTGAGTGTGGCAATGCTCCTCGTGTGTTTTCAGCCTCCTGAAGGGGCTGCAGCCCCACAGTTCTTCCTCTGGGATAAATATATGACTGCTTACTCAGTCTTTCTGGAGACCTAGGACTTGGTGTCCTCCCAGAGCCACTGCTTTGTAAGCCCCTGCAGATCGCATGAGGAGCCAGGCTACTCTGCTGCAACACAGGGAATTACGGTTTTGGTGGTCTGGATGAAAGTTCAGTTTACCTTGCATTAGACTATGTGAGAAAACAATCTGTCTGCTCCACTTCCTCATTTATCCTGTAAGAACATAGGATTGCTCTATACTTAAGGGACGTTAAGGAAGTAAGTTATGTGTGACTTTTGCTGTCCATGCAGGTACTCATCTGTGTTCAAACCCAAATGAACAGTGACCTTCCTATTATATGAGTACTTAAGGTGTGATGTTTTTTATTACATGCTTTAGAAACTAACCAAGCTTTGGCTTAACTGGTCTAGATGGAAGAAGGAGCAAGGGTGTAAAGTGGGTGCTAGTAGTATTGGGGAGTCAATAAGTAGCATCTTCCTCTTGATCCAGCATTTGTTACTGTCCTGGGAAGGTGATGTTCTCATGCTTAGAGGTGCCTGAACAGCAGTGAGAATTACTAAGATTTGTTATTACATATTGAACCTTTCTATGAGTGCAGATACAATAACCCTAAGATCCCATTTCAGCTCTAAATTAGGTAATTTCTTAGTGTCTCTAAACTCTCCTCCCCACCCCCCCCACCCCCCACCCCCCCCGTTTATCTGTACAGAACATCACCCCTTGCTTTTGTAAACTCTTGCATGCCCAGCCTTTGTGCTGTTGAAAAACTGCACTGTCAGAATGATGGGTAATGTGTGACTTCATTAAGATTTGTGTTCCTTTGTTGCTACTTCAGAAATACTTTTAATCAAAAAGCTCAGTGTTTTGAAAAAATCTTTGTGGTTTTCAGTCATTAAAGACTACAGGATCATGAACCAAACTGCCTATGCATAACGTCAGAAAGATATTTATTATTCTCCTCCTACTTAGTATAAGAAGTGATGGACCCCACAGATTGCATCTGTTTCTCACAAGTATATTCAGCCTTTTTGACGTATATAGTATGCATTTTTCTTTACTCCTAAAGTTAACAAGTAATTTTATTAAGTTTAGGTCTTTATACGTGGCATCTAAACATCATTCAAAACAGTTAAGCCATGAAGTTGATTACTGCAAGGAGATTTTGCCCTCCACTGAGAAGGCACAAGCGAGAAGACTGTCATTGATTGCTGAAGTTTCCTGACTTCTGGGTTATCAGCAAGACACTGTATCGATATGTCCCAGCTAAGCAGGAGGTGTAAGAATTGCATGTTCGAAATAGAAATCTCTCTGTGAAACTGCTAATGATTATCTGCTGGGTCCCTTTTGATGGTGGATGGGCAGGAGCAGATTCTGTGAATTTGCTGTTTCTGTACACAGCCCAGTACTCATGGCTAGGGCAGCTCATCACTGTACCGCAACTGATGCCTTTTGCATTGTTTATTCTCTTTGTGCTATCAAATAGGACGTACTTGGAACGTTTCTGCAGACTCCACCAGTTAACTAAGCACTGTACTGACTGTCAGACACCAGCATCTCTGCAACTGCTGGCAAGCCCACCGGGCTTTCGAGAGTGAGAATCCCAAAGGTGTCGGCCTCATCTGTACGTTAAAAATAGCAACACGAAATCTCCCCTCTGCCCCGCTCCCTGGCAGCCACCGGATGTACCCACACAAGCATGTCAGGGGCTAGGAGGGCTACGTCGAAGCGCTGCCGCCCGTCAACCCTGACAGCAGCCGATGGCACCGACAGGCTCCCACCTGCAAGAGCTGCGGCCCGCATGGAAGGGGGCACCCTCGTCGGCTGGAGCGGGCAGGAGGACGCGCCATGCCGCGCACCGCACCGCGAGGCAGCGCAACCTCCTTCTCCGCCTCTCGGCTGCGTGTCACAAAGCCCAGCCGAGCCGTCAGAGCCGTTAGCGCCCAGCCGTTGGGGCCGTTAGCGCCGCGGAAGCCTCCCGGGCCGACTTCCCCCACGGTGGCACGTTCCGCACATCCCGCGCAAAACGTAAACAGGAAACATCCTGGAAATGTAAGTCTCGATTCCCGAGGCTGAGCTCCGGGGGCTGGGGTAAGCTCGCAGCCGAGTTTTACCTGGGCACAGCCCGAGAGGGGCGATGCCCGTTCCCGGCAGCTCCTGTCAGGAGAGGTCCCTGAGGGGGTGCGCGGTGAGGTGAAGTCCCGCTCAGGCACTCGAATTCTCTCGGGCGCGCAGACCGGCCGGACCTGCCGCGTTTGTGTTTAGTTTGGGCTTTTGCTTTTCCCAAGGGAGAAACCGCTCCAGAGTACAGACTCCCGCGTGGGTACTTCACAGGGAGGCTGCGAGGAGACAAAGCCCACAGCGGACAGGGAGGGCCCAGGTGGGGGACGGCCCCGCCCGGGGTGGGCTGCGAGGCGGTGGCGGTGGCGGTGGCGACCCCCGCGGACAGCAGAACCACACCGCCTCACCCGCGTGCTGCCCGAGAGCCCTCAGCCCACGCCCAGCCCGGCGGGGTCACGGCGCAGCGGTCCCGGCGGCGCGCAGGCGCATAGCGTGTCCGCGCCTCCAACATGGCTGAGGCGGTGCCGCTTCTTTTGCGGCGGGTGCGGAGGGGAGGATGCTGAGCCTCCCGGGAGCCGGTGCTGTAGCAGGGGTGGCGAGGCCTGAGGCGGACTCCTTTCAGCCATGGCTAGGCTGGCCGACTATTTCATCGTGGTGGGCTATGACCACGAGAAGACAGGTAGGTGTGGCTGCGCGCAGGGCTGCCCCGCGGTGCCTGGCCTCTTCCCCCCACCCATCGTTGCTGTCCGGCCCCGGCCCCCTCCCGCCTCCCGGTCGGGCCGCAGGAGGAGGAGACTGCCGCGCGCACGGGGCGCGTGCCTGGCTGTGGGGAGGAGGGCGGCTGAGGGCAGCGGGGCTGGCCTCTCTCGTGGGGGGGCGCGGCGGTCTGCAGGGATGGCGAAAGGGTTAATGCCTCCTTCCTGAGGTGGAGCGGGCCGGCGGGAGAGCCGAGGGGCTCTTGTATCGTCCGTAGGCCGGCTGGCCGGGCCCTGGCCTCTCCGGCGGGGCCGGGACGGTCTTTTTTCTGCCTGGCGGCCTCAGTGCACCTGGTAGCGTTGCTAACCCGGCTCACGGTGAGCGGGGCACGGTGCGGGGCCAGCCAGGGCGTATCCCGCGGCCTTGCCCCACTGCTCCGGCCTTTGGAAACGGGCCACGGTTCCTTCCAGAAAGCGGGGGTAACTTAAAATGTCGCCCATGGACGCGCACAGCACCCGACCCCCCGTCCCGCCTGACAGCCGGTGCCCACGGCTCTGCTCCCGCTAGGCAGGCAGCGGGGGCCGGCTGGGAGCCGGGGTGTCGGTGTGTCCTCGTTCCTCGCGCCGCCTCTGCAGAAAACGGCGGTACTAGCGGTTGTTTCCCCGCCTTCGTGCTGATGGCTGGGGCACGTTCACCAAGATAAAAACAAAGACTGAGGGCTCTTGGAAAGTAGTGGGGCTTTTTGCCCGTTTTGACCGGGGTCTTACAGCTTATCGCCTGTTGACAAGATGCCGCCGGTAACACCTGGGGAAATGCTGTTGCTCTTCGGGAATGGCTGCTTTCCTCAGCGAATTAAGATATTTTGTGTCTGCTTTGGGGGAAGCAAAGTGGTGTTGTCTACTGTAGTGTTGTGGGTAAACGAAGAGTGGTTTTATATTATGTGACTTTCTGTTGTAATATGACATTCGTTGCCGGAGTGACCTTAAATCAGTATCTAAACTGATTTGAAAATTAAGTGATTGTGAACTGGTATGTGTTCATGATGGGTATTTCAGAATGATCCTTTGAATGTATGTTGTTAATAAATGCTATTAAACATTTGAATGTTCCATAATTTATTTGACTATGCATAAACCAAACAACACTCAAGTTTGTTACTCTGAGTAATTCTTTGAAGTAACAATTGCATGTAATCTCTGTTTGCTCATTCTAAAAGTGTAGCTAATAAACTCTTAAAAAAGTGCTGTTTTTTTTTTTTTTGTCAGAGAAATCATTGCATGCATGTGTTTAAAGATACAGTGGGTTACAAAATTCTGCTAAGGGCCTTCTCAGTTTTACTATACCAATACTATTATTCCATTAATTATGGTGTGACTCCCCCTCCCATCTCATTTGGGGACAGACTTGTCCTGATTGTAGTGAAAAATTATAGGGCATGTGAAATAATTTGTTAAAATTCATGACATCCCCTTGCCCTTCCCTTATTTAGAGCATCTTCCCCAACAATAGTAGCACAAATTAAAACGAAGAAGTAACCGAAAAACCCAGGGGTGCTTTTAAGAAGACTTTAAAGCAAGTAGGCTGCTGCCTTAAAGAGTATGATCAGTCTGACATAGCCACTATGTGGGGTAAAATTACAGATTGCATTAGAAAGCTTTATGTTTGTAAAATGTCTTCATCACCAGCACTTAAGTATGTGTGTAACTTCCTGTACATAAATTGTTTCATTAGGTTTAGTAGAATTGCTTGCACAGATGAAATAGAGCAGATTCAGTAATAACTTGAGAAGCAGAACCTTAATTTGAAAAGGTCATGCCCAGAAAGTAACTATTTAGACTTCATTATTTAACTTACTCATTGGTACTTTAATGCTTCATACTAAAAATGCTTGAAGGAACAGCATTCTGTTGAAGACTAGGCATGCATTGTTTTCCAAATTCCTTTACCCCCGCATACAATCCCATAATACATGGAGTACTGACCTTTTGTTTTCTTGTAAAAGTGTTAGTTTCTTGATACATTTATTATGCTTCTTTCTGTGTGAAAAAGTAAGGGCAAACATTTCTAAATAATAGACTTATTACCCATGAAGCTTTTAAATTGTAAGTGTGCTTTTTTTTTTTTCTTCTTCCCTTCAACAATATTCTGGCTTGGTTTTAATATGTTTTATTTTAATGTTGAGTGTAATTATGTTTTCTAGTGGTTTTGTTTTATCCCCTCCCCCCCATAGTCTGTGGAATATCCCTTTTAAACAAGCAAACAAAAATCCTGTAACCTTCCCCCCTTCCCCAACCTGTTTGTCAGCAGCAGTGTGGATAATATGCACTTGTGGTCGGTAAGGAAGGATGTTTATAGTAATAACTGTTCTCCCAGAAAAGCCCTACTGCCTCTGCTATCTCTCTATAGCAGCTGTTATCTGCTCTGACTTCACCTGTGTTAGATGAATTTGTTTACATGTGCCAATGTCTGCAGTATACTGAAAATGTGGTAAAGGTTTTGGTTTCCTGTGCAGGTTATCTAGCTTTATTAGAAAACATTCACTGTAAGTATCTAAAATGCTGCATTTGTTCACTTGTGCAATTTAGGAGTGGGTATCTTGTTTTTTCTTGTTGTGGGAAAAACTTTGTTATTGATGCCAAAAGTTTTTACCCGACATAGTCTTAAGGGGAAGTGAACAATTTTATTGCTCTCAAATAAACCAAAGAGAGTATCCTTTGGGGGTCAGACATTTAAAAGTTCATTCCTGTTCCAGTCTAGGCCTACGGAAATTGACGTTACAGCAGTCCAAGTGCTGTCATCTCTATTGTGTTAAATCTTCTTTTCATTTTCAGCTTGTTTTAGGATGCTGGCCTGTCAAAAAGACCTTTCTTGCTGAGTATTTTGCTTGTGTCGCTGTATTATTTTTTTCTCTGGGTTACTTTTCTGCTAATTTTTCAAATTTTGGCTCACCAAGATGCCAGATGAGGGCCAGTGTCAGCATAAAGGAGAAGTAGGAGCATGCAGGAGGACAGATCATTGCAGCCTGAATTTTTATCACCTTAGATGGTTCTAGAACCTTGGGCACAAAGATGTTAATCAGGTACCTTAGTCTCCTATGTGCTCCAAGGAAAGTAATGGGTACCTTTGAGTAGTTCCAGTAACAGGCAGTTATATTTCTGGTTGGCAGGATTCACAGAGATTCAGCCGGAGTGGAGAATGAGCTTTGCCATGTTGATAAACTTTCAGGCATCAAGGAAGTTAAGTCTTTGCCTTGTAAAGGATGATCTGGTTCACCTAGCATTTTATGGATTTCAGATACAGCTGACTGTACTCCTGCTTAAAAGTTACTTAGTTTGTATCTTGCATTCTAAAAGCGATTTTAAATATATCATAGTTTTAGTTGCTGTTGTGTATTTTAAAAACTCATTCTGAGCCACTACAAAGAACTGCGGTAGCATTAGGTATTCCCATTGGAAGTTCATGTTCAGTGTCTTGATAGAGTTGGAGAAACCAGATGTAATAAATTCCCCAGACTTAATAAAAACCCTTGGTCAGTTTTCAGGAAAACGTGAAAGGGGCCTTCACATTTTCCTTCTTTGGAAATGTGAAGGAGTTCAGTGATATACCAAGGTTGATTGCTTTACCATGTTTATTTTGCATTCAGCTGAACCTTTACTAAGGTGGACAACCACATTTTTCTCCAATGTATCAGCACAGTATAAAGCTGTTACGTAACTTGCTACAAAAGGCATTTACAGAAGTCTCTGAATTGACCAAGGTGCTAGAAAACATAGGCACTCTGGGTTAAAAGCTGGAGAAAATCCTGGAAGATGTTACTGTGTATCCATTTTCTTTTTCCATGGATTTTGAAGTGTTCGATGTGCTTCACCAAAAATTCCCATTTAATATGTTTGCGTAATGAGATGTGGATGGGATTTAGGAAGGGCACAGATACTTGACAAAATCACAGAAGGGCATAAGAAAATGCCATTTGGTTTGGTTTTGTATTTGCTGGTATAAGCCAAAATCATAAATTTATCCCTAGAATTTAAGAGTGGTTGTACTTGAAAAGGGTAGAAGAGAGAACTTTGTCTTTCTTAACTCAACTGAAATTTAAGGTTAAAAAAAGAGAAAACTAAATAGTGGATTGGATTAATTTGCACGTACGTCCCTAGCAGCTCCCCATAGGATGCTGTCGTGTACCCATCAGTTAACTCTGAAAATCTGTGAGGTGGAACAGCGTGTTTTCTGTGAGATTCGGTTGCTGTAAGAAGATAGACTAATGGTTTTTGTTCTTGCTTGTGAATGCAGTTGCAGCGTGTATGCCAGAAGGCTTGCAACTGTATAGCAGTTTTATTTGGCTGTTATCATAACTGATAAATGTGGATATAACATGTGTAGGCTTTGTTGTGGTTGTTCCTATACTGATTTTTATCAGCTTCTTTTCAGGGAAGCCTTTCTCGTCTATCATAGCTTTGTAACTTTGTGGATTTTGAAACTAGGCAACTGATTGATGATAGAGTGGGAGAAGTTACTAAATGCAGTTTTTTCTGTGGGCAGATTTTGTCTGTGAAGAATATCCTTTTTTATTTAATGGGGGTAAAGGACATATGAGGATTTTTTTTCATATTTGTTGTATATTCATAGTTGGGCATTCCTCTGGCTGCTGTGTGTGTAAGGAGTGGATTATTTCTTGGTGTCTTGGTATGCAATCTCTTTAAAACAGAAAATGTAGAAAAATAAGGCAATCACACTGTTCCTTCAGTGGTTTTGTTATCTGTGCTTGGCTTAATGTGAATTTCAAGTGCAATCTAGGAAATTTCAAAGGGAGAAAAAGCCCCAACAAAAAATAAATCTTTTTGTGTCAGAAGGGTTCTGGTATCTGTAATTGAAACATCAAGTGTACTGTCAGAACTGAAGCAGAATGCAGATGTGTAAGTAGCTGTGTATTAGTAAGAGATTACTGTAGTTGGCTGTGACTGGAGGAGGGTATGGGTGCCAGAAAATTTCCAAACAAGTTAGTTGTTCCAGTGTAAGAAATTATCTCCTTCTACAAAGCTTGTCCTTGCTCAGTTTAGTTTTCAAATACCACAGTCTCCATAATACCATGCCAAACCAGAATGTGAAAAGACTATTTCCATTGTCTGTATGGCTTTTTTTTTTCTTTTTTTTGTAGCATATATTTTTAAAATGTATTCAAGCAGTTTCTTCTAATATATGATGTTGACTAACAAAATTGTTGTTTTGGAGACATCTTAAAATCAATACAGATCAATAGAATTCTTCTTTTTCCTCAAAACCTCTAATTAATTTCTCTAAAAACTTGCATTTGAAACTCTTTGCTCACTTGGTCTTGCTGTCATAATAACAGCAGCAATAAAAATACATTTTTTCCAGCCTTTCAGTTTAAATCACACATTCATGGAGGCTGAATGTTTACTCTGTAAGCTCTCTTCATTTATCCTAAAATGCAAGGACTTAGATTCTGTTGGAGGAAGTAGCATTTAATAATTTTGGCGATATTTTAAGACTAATTTATAGTAAAGAAACTCTCTCTCCCCTTTTCTGGTCTGTATCAATTTTGTGGGTTATTTGACAAAAGGACACTTTTCCTCCAGCATGTTCATGGAGAACAATTTGTTATTCACGCCTGAATGCTATTTTGAGTGTTGGTCTTCTATAATGGCAAGTGTATTTTTCAGTGGGAGGACAATAAGAATGACATTTAACTACTCCAATGTCACAAACATAATAGTCTTATAACTCTGAGGAAGATAATTATGCTGCTATGGTAGTTCACTAACGTGGATTTAAAATACCAGCTCCTTCCCCAGCTACTGGTACTTACAAAGTAAAAAACAAAGGAAAACCATGGTCATTATGGAATCATTTGAAAATGTGGAACAGTAGATTCACTGTTCAACCTTGATAAATGCCAGTGAAAGTTGTATCTTACAAATATATACTGATAATTAGGAAGTCTTCCTTTAATTCATCTCTTCTACTCCTTTGCAGTAACGTGAGATTCTCAGGCTTCTTGCTTGTATAGTGAAAAAAATATTTCTAACAATAATGATATCATTATTGATGGGATTAATTTTCTTCTGCTTGGTGTTTTGGGAATTGTATTCCAGTTACATGTACTGTTGAGATAAATTATTCGTTTGGTGTCAGTGGTATATTCTGAAGTCAAGGACAATCCAATTAGTGTTGATTGGGATTTGGCAGCTGAATCCCTGCTCATTGAGCCAAGAACATGCTTGTTATTGCTTATCAGTTAGTGACTAGATACATCATGATTTCCTGTCTGTAATGTAACGATTCTTAATTTTCACTCTTCTGCAAATTGTATAATATGACAAAATGCGATCATTGAACAGGGTTTTAATTCTTTATTTTTAATACTCTTGTGGTCAAGGTTCAACAAAGTAATAACCACAAAGTTTTCACTAAATTGGATGTAGGTAATAGACTCTTAGTACTGCAGCCAAAACCAGTAGTTGGTGACAGTACAGTCTTGGGCTTCGTATAGCTGTAGTGGAGGAATGCAAATATACAGAAAATAAAAAATCATCATAATTCTAGTTATAAATTCAGGACAGCTGCATACAAAACCACATTGGACCCTGGGAGACCTCATGGATAAAAAGAAACAAAGGAATGTTACTGGGGTCACACAAATCACTCAGATTTAGTTTTTTTGGTGTGTGTGTAATAATGGCCTTTAATGTGGTTTATATGTTATTTTCTAGGTTTTAAAAATGCAAACCCAAGAAAAGTCACTATCTGACACTTGGATAGGTCTTCAGCAAGATTGGAAATATCTCATTAAATGGTAGACTTATACTTTGGGCCTAATAGAATAGGAACTGGAAGGAAGGTGAGATATTTTGGCAGAGAATTTCTCAGACACTTGTGGATGCAAAGGAATGATGACTCTTCTTTCTAGATTTTTTTACTTCAGTCGTGGAAGGCTGTGCTTTGGAAAATGGGTTTAATTGAGCTACTTTTGACAGATGCCATAAACACTAATGCCAAGAGTATTGAGTGTTGTCAGTTGGCAGTGTCCCCTTCAAGCTTCATAGTGGGCTGCATATTGGTTCCATGTGCTTTGGGAGCCCTCACTCTGTTAGAGAGTGGCTGCTCTGCCTGCTTACTCTGATATATTCTGGTGTTTTAAAATTCTTTTTGTCTAGTTTGGTTTCCTAGGTTTACCCCAGGAGAATCTCTGACCTTAGTGTCTGTCTCTGTTTCTCCCTTCTTTCCTCCCTTTTCTTTCTCTTAATTTCTAAACATAGCCATTTTTATCTGCGTTTCTCTGAGATGGAGTCCTCTTGTCTTGAAAATAGCTTTAGAATAGAGGTTAGAGGGCCCTGAATAATGCTTAGTGGTGGTTAGCTATCTGCCAGTCCAAAAATAGACTGTATTTGTACATCTTTTAGTTCCTTATAACTGCATAAAACTTTTAGTTTGATTGCTGCATTGTTAAAACTCTTGCACGTTTTATATTTGTACACTTAACACGTGTATTTGTGCTTTGGACAAAGAAATACGGACATGTCCTTTTTTTGTGACTATTCTTTTATGAACTATAATTCTTAAGTAGCAATAAGCATAAGCTGACTGTATGACTAAGTGCTCACGACTTTCAAAAGGACAAAGCTGGTTGTGAGCTTGTCGCAAATACATCTGTAATAGACTTTTAATTCTTGAAATAGTGTTGAATGGGCATACTGTACTTTCAAAATAACAAAAAATTAGGAAATCTGTGGGGTTTTATAATGCTCTTACACAGCCTGCTTTTCATAAAAATGCAAATTGCAGTTGCATTAAAAAGAAAGCCACACGTGTTGTTCCTGCAGAGCTGTTTCTTCATAGTCTTTTTTTCCCAGAAAAATGTATAGTAGTTTTACAAGACTTGTGTGATGACTAAGCTGTTACTGTTTTATATTGTCAGAATATGCTATTTTTAAACTAAGTGTAACACAATTCTAGTAGAAGTTACAGGAGGATTTTATTTTTCTTAGTAACTTGTAAAGAGAGAAGTAGGCTTCACATTTTTGAAGAACTTAGAATTTCTTAAAGAAGATTTCAAAGGCAAATGGATTATTCTTTTCCTTCCTAAAACACAGGATTTAAACCCACATTTTTCTTCATACTATATTGGTAATTTAATTTTTCTAGTCTGTCTCTTTTTAGGCTGTGTGTTCATAGAACCTTCAGTCTGTGAGAATTGTTTTTTTGTTGTTTCTTATTTAGTGATGGACATAGCTCTCAATGCTGATTCTGTAAGAGCTGGTAGCAGATGCTAATGTGGTTGATTGAAAATTGGCATTGAATTAATTGTGTCTACTAGAAGGGTCTGGATTTGCCCTCGATATCCTTTCTTTTCTAGCTCTGAGTACTCATAGTGCTTGTAAACCCTAGAAACAGCTTTTGTGCAGTTCAGAAGGTCACTGCTCATTGGTAGGGCAGTGGGTCTTTCTAGAGGATGCTGGTGCTGTGGCTTTCATGGCTGCTGCTGGGCTGCTAGGTAGAATTTGCTTTTTTGTAAAGTAGGTTAGCCTGGGGCTTCTGCCTGGGCAAAAAATAGTTTGTGTCCAACTGCAACTGAGGAACTGAGGAACTGTTAAGGGAGGGAAGAGCTGCTGCCTGAGCGTTGCCTGTGACTTGGGGATTCACCCCATGTTTCTTATACATACAATTAATTTGCAAAATCGGAAACTAATTAGTGCGTGTTTCTCATGATCAGCAATTTTCAGCAATGGTCGAAAGCTCAAGGTTTGGAATGGATGTTATGTATAGTATTTCCAAAATAGATAAGATAACAAGGCATATACACAGAATAAAAGGATGTTTTCTATGGTAATATATAGGGTGTAGAGTTTGTGCTCAGAAATTCATGCAAGTTACAATTGTTGAAAGTGCTGCCGAGAAATGTTTCCTTTCTGGATATTTTATAGTGGCTAAAATGTAAGTGCTTAATTGAAGTAACAACTTCTGGTCCACTTTGCTTAAGGGAGTTAAGATAATGCCTTTGGAAGTCTCAGATTTGCCTTTTAGCTGGAGGCAACTGCTCTTACAGCAGTTTTAGACATTTCTGCTGGTTTGGTGCTAGTTCCACTAAATGAGCTGAGCTTTTGACTCAAGTTACCAGTAAACATGCTTTAAGCTGAGACACCTGGATGTGTATCAACATGACTGGGGGCACCTGCTCCTTTTTTCCAGCTCTGAGGGTTTGATCGTTCCTAGCAGAGAAGCAGCAAAACCAACTAGAACATCCCAAACTCTCTCAGTAGATTGTACTAGGACTAGAGTGTCAAAGCTGTGGTCTGTCAGCTGGGATGGCATTGTAATTTAGCAGGACAGCCAAAGTAAGTGTCATGTTTTTTCAGTTACAGGCAACTGCAAAGAAAACAAGACCATAGAGAGCCACATGTTTGTGATTTGGAATTCAGAACTCTTCTTTTAAAAGATTGTCTTTCCTGTTTGATTAATCTGCATAAATAATGACACCAGGTTTGCCACTGAGTAAATAGTGTTGATGAAGTAGTGATATTTTTGTAAAGTTGTTGTTTCAGTACTGTGTTTTCCAAATATTTTGCTTATAATGTTTATTATGAAGAGAGATGAGATCATACATATTTAACAAAATATCCTTGTGGAGGCTCGTTTTATTATTTTGTTCTCTTTTGCCACATGGCCTCTTTTTGGAAGAGGCAAGACTGACACTGTAACATTTTATTTTTTTGTGAGAAAGTAGTCTTGAAAAGTATCTAGAAAGCACACTTTCTACCTTTCTGACCTTGTGAGGTGTTTTTGCATTTTAAAATAAATTTGCTTGCTTATTGTTGCTTATGGGTTTATTTTGCCTTTTTGTGTGTGTTTTTTGAGAAAATCTGGTCCACTTTTTTAGTAAATGCCCCATTTTTAGAAAATTGCAGTTCAAAACTGTGTGGCTTTAGTGTCTCTAGACATAATCATCAGTAGTCACAGCTGCTGCTCTTGTTAGTAGCCTGGCAGAATACAGAAAGTAACAATTTACATCCATATTTAATTCTGACAAAAATGGAGTTTATTCCTTGTTGCAATGAGACTGTTTTAGCAGCCTAACTCAGAAGACAATTGTTTTCACAATCTGTTGTTTTCTTGATAGTATGCTTACCATTATTTGAAGTTAGACTACTCAGAAGTAAGACTTGTATAAAAGTACTACTACTAGTAATAAAGGCCTTAACCTTGGACTGGGTCCGTAGTGTTGAATGTCTTAGGGAAGTGACCTTGGAAATATTCCCTTTTCCAAACTTGTGATAGCTGAAGGTAGAATGTTGAAAAATAAAACTCGTGCAACTCATGTCTTCCTGTATTAGTTGTGTGTGTTCTGTTTATTCTTAATCAGTGTGCTTAAAGTTATAGTAAAAGTTTGTGGATCCCATTACTACCCTCTTTCCTCCTTCCCCTCCCTGTTCCCTAAAATATCAGTAGTTTTTCTTGTTTCACATTACTTGTAAAACTTAGGTTATGGAGGCTAATAAAATACTTGAAGACTCTCGAACTGCATCATATAGTTCTGTATTAAAAATCAGTTCCTGTTTTATAAACACCAGTTTTGCTCATTCTTCTTTGGGTTGAAGAAAACCAAGCCTATGGATAAATATTTCATCAGACTATAAAAATCTTTCAAATATGATGATCAGTTTCTGTCATGCATTCTTATGCTTGGTAATCAACTTTATGATATAGCTTTTTTTTTTCTGTCAAACTATATAGATTTTGTAGCAAGAACTATTATTCTGAAAAGCTCTTCAACCCTATCCTCCAGCCCCAAAAGGAGGAGCATATGGTTTCTGTGAAAAATCAGATAAAGAGGTGTAGAACTTTTTAAAACATCCCTGTGTGAAGTCTAAAATTGAGCAGTAGGAATTCCTAATGACTTACTGTCGAAATCTACTGTGTACTTCCTACCTAATGTTAAGTTTACTTTCTTAAAGGTTTGGAAATAGACTTGTAGAGACAAAACCATAAATTCTAGTGGTTGTTGGGTTTGTTTGTTTGTTTGTTTTTTAGGTTTGTTTGATTTATGGCTTTCTGAAGACCTTGGATCTTTCTTTATTCTTATGTATTTGACAATTACCAAGAAGAGATGTGGCCTATAGTAATCTTAATATTTTTCTGCAGTAGTAGAAAACATCATCTGCTTTTTTAGTTTTTACAGCAAATGGACAAAGATTTTTGTCGACGCTGTCTTGCCTGTCTTAACTTTCAGCAAATTTCCATATCTGAGCCTTTTAAAGGATCTAAGCTGTTGCTGGTTAAATGGCAAGAGTCTGAAGACTTATGAGCGGATTGAAGGATAGAAGCAAGTGGTCACTAGTCATACATGAACTTGATAGCATTGACTTCCAAAGTTAATTTTGCTGATGCTTTTTGTTCAACTTGTAAGTATCTGGTGAAAGGAGAGGTGAAATTAGGTAGGGGATGAGACTTGCAGATGACTTAAAAAAAAAAAATTCAGGATAGCCGAATCTAAAGCTTATGGTGAAGGACTCCAGAAAGAGCTCATGACTAGATGTTAAATTTTGGATGAAATGCTGTTTTTGTAACTACAAGCTAAAATACAAGCAGTGGTGAGAAAAAATTGTCCTAACATACATTCACAACAATGATATCTAATTTAGCTATTGTCACTTAGTGAAAAAGTTCTTGGAATTTGTTAGGGCAGTTCTCTGTAAACATCAGCTTAGTGTGTGGCGATAATGGCAACAGTAAACTCAGAAATAAACAGTATGGAATTGTGGAAAAAAAGCCACCAGAAAACATTGTGGTGCTGGGACTTGCAACCTAGGGAGCAAGAATTGATTGGGTGAATCCCTAGAGGTCTTGTGTATCCCTGGTTTCTGTAGTCCTGAATCTTAAGGAAGACTGGACAGGTCCTCTGGGAATCACCTCCTCGCCTTCTCACCCAGGGCACAATTAGCTGTAGCCTTTGTTGGTTAGAGTGCGTCTTTCTTTAACTGGTTCTTAAACCCGTTCAAATTACAGCACTTTCACAGCCTGCTTTGTGAGTCTGTTCCAGTGCTACTCTGCCCGACTTCTAGAAGGGTTTTCATAATGTTTGAGTCAAGTGGGTTTGGGTACAGTGTTAAGCCTGTTGTTACTGTTCTCCTCCAAGTGTGTGACCAAACTGGATGTGGTAACTAACATAATATCTTACCAAAACTTAGAGTGATTTTGTTATTTGCTGGTTCTGCTGGCAGTTCCATGCATAGACATCACTCAGTTTTGTTTATTTAAAATTTATTTTTCAACATTGGAACACTGAGGGTCACTTTGTGGTCTGCTTTAAAATGTACATCCCTTTTAACTGAACTGCTAACTGTTTGGCCATCTCATATACGTAATCAGCTGTTGTGACAACTCTGCAGCTTTACAGTTCACCTTAGTTATGCTCTGACATTTTTTCATAATTTTTTTCCAGTCTTTCAAAATAACTTTGAATTCGAATCTTGTCCTCTAACTTGCTTATCATCTGCATTTTCTGAAATCGATAATTTTTGTGTATATGTAAAGTATTTGTGTGTATATATGCTTATGTATATAAACAGAACAGCTTCAGTTCTATTTTGTCTTTCAGCGTGCAGTGACTTTAATTAAAAACAAAACAAAAACCACCCCAGAACAAAAACTGAGCACTGAACCCCATAATTACTCATGTATCATAGCTGGGAGATGGAATAAATGTTGCTGTAAGTATGATTGAATGCGTGTAGTGAGTCAATTTGCACAAAGTCTATTCAGTTCTTCCTAGGCATACTAAATTGGAGGTGCTTTGTTGTGTATTTAAGTAGGGCTGTATTTTAAGAGTTGGGGTACTTGGGAAAATAAGTTAACAAATTATTTCGTAAACAACAGAACTAGTGACAAGTTTCTGCACGTTTTTGTCTTTTGTCTGGAATGTCCCCATTAGTACTCTACTGAACAAGAAACAGGGTGTCAGGAATAATTTTTTTTTTCTTTTCCAAACCAGGGCCACTGGGCAGTACTTACATGGGTTAATGGTAGTTGATCACATAGGTTTCCTACAGAAGCAAGGTTTATAAGAATCATGAAATCATAAAATGGTTGGGGTTGGAAAGGACCTTAAGATCATCCAGTTCACACCCCCCTGCCATGGGCAGGAATGCCTCACACTAGACCATGTCACCCAAGGTTCTGTCCAGGCCGGCCTTAAACATTTCCAGGGATGGAGCATTCACAACTTCTCTGAGTAACCTGTTCCAGTGCCTCACCACCCTTACAGTAAAGAACTTCCTCCTTATATCTAACCTGAACTTTCTCTGTTTAAGTTTAAACCCGTTACCCCTTGTCCTACCACTACAGTCCCTAATGAAGAGTCTCTCTCCGGCATCCGTGTAGGCCCCCTGCAGATACTGGAAGGCTGCTATGAGGTCTCCACACAGCCTTCTCTTCTCCAGGCTCTACAGACCCAACTTTCTCAATCTGTCTTCATATAGGAGGTGCTTCAGCCCCCTGATCATCCTCATGGCCCTCCTCTGGACTTGTTCCAACAGCTCCATGTCATTTTTATGTTGAAGACAGTGGGGTTGCGCAAGAGCAGTGGGACAGGATCACCTTGTTTGACCTCCTGGTCGCACTCCTTTTGATGCAGCCCAGGATACGGTTGGCTTTCTGGGCTGCAAGCGCACACTGAAGCCAGCTCATGTTCAGTTTCTCATCCACCAATAGCCCCAAGCCCTTCTGTTCAGGCTGCTCTGAATCACTGCTCCACCCAACCTGTAGCTGTGCCTGGTATTGCCCTGACCCAGGGGCAGGACCTTTCACTTGGCTTGGTTGAACTTCATAAGGTTGGCATTGGACAACCTCTCAAATGTGTCATATTGCCTCTGGATGGCATCCCTTCCCTCCAGCATATCAACCAAACCACACAGGTTGGTCTCATCAGCAAAGTTGCTGAGGGCGCACTCAATCCACTTTCCGTGTCGCTGACTAAGATTTTGAACAGGATCAGTCCCAACACGGACCCCTGAGGGACACCACTGGTTACCCATCTCCAGTTGGGCATTGAGCTCTTGACCCCAACTTTCTACTTGTGGCCATCCATCTGATTCTTTCTCCACTAGGTGGTCCATCTATCAAATTGATGTCTCTCCAGTTCAGAGACAGGGATGTCATGCAGGACAGTGTGTCCTGGGTTCAGCAGTAGCGGTCATTTTTTCTCCTTCTTAGTAGCTGGTGCAGCATGGTGTTTTTGACTTTTGGCCTGGGAACAGTGCTGATAACACTGATGTTTTTAGTTACTGCTCGTCTGCTCAATTGTTTAGTCTGACCAAGGACTTTCTGAGTCTTAGGCTCTGCCAGGGAGGAAGCAGAGACAGCACACCTGACCCAAGTTAGCCAAAGAGGTATTCTGTACCACAGCACGTCATGGCCAGGATGTAAACTGGGAATTACCCGGAAGGGCTAGTTCCCTGCTCGGTCAGGCTGGTTATTGGCAGGTGGTGAGTGATTGTATTCTCTTCCCTCGTTATTTCCCTTATCATTATTATTATTGGTGGTAGCAGTAGTGGTTTGTGTTATACCTTAGTTACTGGACTGTTCTTATCTCAAGATATCTCTTATTCTTTAGATTCTCCTCCCCATCCCTTCAGGAGCTGGGGGAGGAAAGGGAGTGTGTGTGAGAGAGCAGCTGCATAATTTATGGCTGAGCTTAAACCACCACACAGTATCAAATGCTTTGCACAAGTCCAGGTAGATAATCAACTGCTTTGCCCCTATCCATCAGTTCTGTAGTTCCATCATAGAAGGCTGTGAGATCGGTCAGGCAGGTTTTGCCTTTAGTGAAGGCATACTGGCTGTCACCAACCACTTTGTTGTTTTTCATTGTTTTCATGGTTTCCAGGAGAATCTGCTTCATGATCCTGCCAGGCACAGAGGTGAGAACTGACTGGTGTGTAGTTTTCTGGGTCTTCCATTTCCTCTTCTTGAAAATGGGGGTTATATTTGCCTTTTTCTGGTTGTCAGGAACTTCACCTGACTGCCATGGTTTTTCAAATATGATGGCCAGTGGCTTAGCAACTTCATTTGCCAGCTCCTTCAGGACCTGTGGACGGATTTCGTCAGGTCCTATGGACTTGTGCACATTCAGGTTCTTAATATGATCTCAAACCTGATCTTCTCCTACAATGGGCCTAAGGTCTTCATTCTCACAGTCCCTGCATCTGCTTTCCAAGACTTGGGTGGTGTGTCCAGAGCACTTGCCATTAAATGAATATAGCATTCTTTCTTGAAAGGACATGATTTGCTGACACTTAGGAGAGTATCTACTTTGTAATAGATACATCCTAATATGCTCCAGTTAGAATTCTGGGACTGGCGTAACATCAGAAGGGAGAGGTTATATTCTATTAGTTTATTATCAGCTCGTAGTCAAGTGACATTTAATTATTTACTAGGGTATGGGTGCAGCTCTATTTTCTTCAGTTATGCTCTAATTTCAAACAGCCACTTCCTTCAGTTTCTTACTTGCAAATTATGGATCGAGGATTTATTTTAGTTATTTTTACTGCTAATGGTGTATGTACTGGAAGCACAGTTTGATGTGTAAACTCTTGGCAGTGTAGCTTACTTGTGGGGTGAGAAATGACACTAAGGAAATAGGTGACTTATCACGGAATTGTAGAATCACAGAATGGGTTGGGCTGGAAGGCACCTTAAAGCTCATCCAGTTTCAACCCCCTGCTGTGAGGCACCTTCCCCTAGACCAGGTTGCTCCAAGCCCCATCCTACTTGACCTTGAATACTGCCAGGAATGGGGCAGCCACATCTTCTCTGGGAAACCTGTGCCAGGGCCTCACCAGCCTCACAGTAAAGAGCTTCTTCCTAATTTCTGATCTAAATCTACCCTCTTTCAGTTTAATTTAGCACGTAAGCAGAGAATCATAGTTAGTTCTTGCATTGCAGTTTTAAAAGAATTACCTGAAAACCTGAAAGAATATACTTGTTTAAAATAACAAATGGATGTTTATTTTATTCCTTTTTATTTGTTGATGTTTTTGTTTTATAATTGCTTAAGTATTTAACAGCATTTGCAGTACTGGTTTAACTGTGCTTAGAGATCAGGTGAAACAATGTTATGCTACAGAGACAAGATATAATTCACATTATACAAAGTTCAGCTTTAGTGAAGACTGTTGGTGTTAGAAGACATATAAATGCACACTAATGCTTCTGGTGTTTCAAAGTTCACATGTACATTTAAAATAAATTTGGATACAACCTACTATTTTTCAGTGTTTCTTACAAAGGACTACATTCTTTGTGTTGATCCACACTTAATTTAAGTCACTCTGGCAGCTGTGTTCTTAGGAGAGGAGGGAATGAAATAAACTGTTAACCTTTGAAAGCCAGAACACAAACAAATAGTGTTTAACTTGTGGACATTTGTGGCTATTTAAAACAATGGTGTTAATTCTGGTTGCCTTTTTGAAGTAGACCTACTCTTTTTGTTCTTGTTTCGGAAACTAAGCATATTGTTCGGAATTTTTCTGCAGCTGTGAGGAACAAAGTGTCATGCAGTAGTTTGGTAAGATGACATCATGAGATGATTCTGACTACTGTGCAATCTGCTCGCGTTTGCCCCTGTGTGTGATCACTGGCATGTATTTGTTTCCGTTTGGTTTAAATCAAGTAAGCATTGATGGAATTGCTTTCTATGGCTATTGGCTTGATCCTGTTGTTCTGGGCTGTGGTTATTTTAACCTCAAAAGCATTCTGTTCGATCTCTGTTCCAGTTCGTTCTCCTAAAAGGTGCTTCAGGTAGATCCTGTTATCTTTAGACAGCAGAGCATTCGTGTAAGGCAACATTAGGCTGTCAGTGGGTAATTTGGGGATGTTTGAATGATGATACACCAGTTGTTTGAAATTCTGGTATGACAGAAAGCCGATAATGGCAGAGCCTTGTGCACACTCCCCATATCCCTGTCCTGTAGAGTACTGGAGAATGCAGATCAAAATATGTCTAAACTCTTGGGCCAAACTCTCTTGAGATCATCTTGTATTGCTTTACAGTACTGGCTTGCATGTACTTGTATAGGGTTTAGGTGGTAGGTACAATGAGCAGCCTGAACACTGGCATTATTGCCATTCTGTCAGATGGGTGAGAAGCTGATTTTTGCTAAATACATATGGGCCATAAGATATACTCACAGTTACTGGAAACTCTTTGTTTTTGCTGTGTGTTTTTGGTCTATAGTCAGTCCAGACAAAATATTTGGCCTACCAGGATACGTGAATCATTGTTGTTTGTAAGGCTTCATTTATCCTCTGTGTTCTGAAAATGGTTTGTGTGAGGGGAAACACTGAATGCACTCAAATTTTATTGTTAATGTGCGTTTTTACAGCTGTTAAAAAAAATTTTGCTTTGGTAAGATCAAAATATTATTGAATCATTTTAGCCTATTGGAAACACAGGAAATATAGAGGGTGGGAAACTCCCAAGTGACTCCTCATTCTTCATCACCTGTAGGTGAGCAATGGCATGCAGACTTAAAAAAACCCAGAAAAAACAAATCTTAGCAACTGGTTAGTTCTGGGAAAAAAAGAGAAGAAAAGTTGCTCCTTTGTCCTTTATGCATTGCTAATACACTTTGAGAAGAAAAACTGCTTTAAAGTTAGTTTTGTCAATGAAAAAATACATGTACAGCGCAAAATTGGTTTTAAGGATTGAGTGAACATACAGACTTGTGGTGGTGTTTTGTTGTTGGTTTTTATTACTTTTTATTTATTGTTTCTTTGTAATCTGCTTTTAAATAGTACTGAGGGCATATGCGTGTGAATGCAGGTGAGGAGGGTACTGTCTGAAATTCTATATGGACTTGCACTGTGCTTCTCATCACGTGAGGGAATACAGCAGTTGGTACGCAGTTGAGGGGGAAATAATGTCCTTGTAGACAGTTGAGATGATCTTCCAGTCACAAAATTCTGTAAGTTTTGACCAATTTTAAATTAAGTGTGACATGAGGAATTTTGATGATGATGACATCTGCTGGAGTGTGAACGTGTACGTGTTCCAGTTCCTCTTGCCAAAGTGTGGCTCTGTAAATGCTTAGACGCAGGAAGCATTATAGAAAAATGGGTATTTTAAATGACAATAAGAAGTGAAAAAGGGCAGAAGAAGAGGAGCTGAGAGATGCTAAACATTGTTTTTCAGAAAGCCCAAGTGCAGTGTGCAGAGCTAAAATCTCGTGAAGGTAGTGGAGAGGTAATGAAAGGACTTGGGAGTTGAGGCAGCTTCTTATTACTGAGCATTGAGAAGCAGATCAGGAGAAAGTGAATTTCAGAGCAAGCATCCTGCATGTTGAGATGTGCTGAATTATATTTACAGATTGGAGTTTAGATGTGGGTAGTTTGATCAAGCTACAAAACAGCATTTTGCAGTGATATGCATATCATATTACTTGATTTAAGGGTAATATAAGGCATTTGGGGAAAAGAGTTAGGTGAATGACTGTATTTACAGACTTCAGACTTGGAGAGGAAGGTTTTGATATGGTGCAGGTGAGGAGGAGATGTGTCTGAAGATCCTGCTTTCGAAACAAGGAAGTGAAGGACAGAAAGGATTTCTCTGTGTACTGCCTCAGCTAGGTTGTAGTTCATAAGCACTGTGTTGAAAATTTCAAATGAGCTGACTTGGTGATGTATTGCAAGAATATCTTGAACTTGCAGAGATGCTAGTTTTAAACATAGTTGGCAAATACTCTTCAAAAGCAATTTTATATTTTTGGAGGTTGTAATTCCCTAGTTCTAGAGTGGCAGTGTGTCCAGTGTAAAACAGCATTAAGCTACATTGATACTGTAATTTAACAGGAAATGTGGATCTTTCAGATAAGTTTTGGATCAAACATATATTTCCTTTGATTCCAAGTAAGTGCTTTTTACTAAAGCTTAATGTTTTTTTTTTTTTTTGTGTCATGGAAATATTTCTCTTATTGGTCAACTAACCATCCTGGAAATGCTTGTAGAAGTGATGATTGTTTTGTTTAAATGTGTGTCAATACCAGCTTCAGCATCTTACACTTTGCTGTTCCTGTGGAGTATCTTTCTGGTATTGACAATAACAAACATAGACTTAAAACTTTGTTAACCTTCACCTTGAAAATTTCAGAAAGCACATTACCTATTGTATAAAGAATGTTATTTATGAAGGGCTCTTCTGTTTATTGTAAAGCAAGATGCATTTTGTAGAGCATGCTTATTTTGCCTTCTGGTTTATTGGCTCGAAGAAGGGAAGTTTTTTTTCCCTGTTGTATTTTTTACACAGATGTGCATTTTATTTCTTGCTTAACTTTACTGTAATCCTTCATGTGCATTTGATGACAAAGAAGTAGCAGAACATCCTTTAAAAAGCATTTGGACACTTTTCTGTGTACCAAATCGTCACTTTGAACTCTGGGGGAAGAATGAGTATAATGAAACAGCTGAGATCCAAACATGTCAGAATTGAGCTTGACAGTAAACATTCTCCGCTTTCAGCTGCTCTGTGCAAAATAGTCTTTTGGAACGTGAAATGTGTAATTACTAGATGTGAGAAGATGCAAAGGTCTTCTTATTTGATGTAAACACTGTCATAATGTTCCATGTTCTATTTTACTCCAATGCTGATAAGTAATTACTTACACTTTGTATTTTTTAGTAAGAAGACATAAATAACTTTTAAAAAACCCAACACGTAATGTTCCAGATTATCTCGGATAAAATTGATTTTTCTTCATGGCAATCTTTCCATATTTATGTGGGAAAATATGTGTATTGTTTAAAAACCAGAATAGTTTTAAAATAAAGCCTTTGCCTTTTCAGTCACTAACCAGGCATGAAGCTGAAATCATCAAGTTCACGGAAAAAAATACTGCTCTCTCACAACAGAACTTGTCATTCTGATAGAGAGAGGTCTGTAGTGCTGGTCACCATAGCCCAAGGCAAATCCTACCCTGTCAGTAGGATGGTACTATGAAAGGATTGAAGGAAGCTGTCTTGGAGGATTTGTCTGTATGGGGTCTCCACTGTGGGAGTTGCCATGTAGGGGATATAGTCTGTATAAGTAAGGGAGTCGTATCCTTAATTAAAAATGCTCTTTTTCAGGAAGTGTAAGAGAATACCTGTGTAACAGTACCATAGCATGTTCTGAGGTAATAATTCTTTAAGAACTGTTTCCCCTGCTGGATAGTGCTGAAATGATATCCATATTAAGTATCTTTGTCTTAGTAGCTAGTACAGTACAGTCCACAAATTTAGTTTTGGCTAAAGAGTTACAGTTTAAAAGGTCAGTGGAAAAAAAAAAAAAAGCCAACCCCCAAACCAAAATGCTTTCCAATAAAGCCAGCTATTCTTTTCAGCTTCTTTCCCTTGGCCTTGTTCCCGTGCCAGCATACCTCAAACTTTTCATGGGTGTACCTTACTTAACTTCTTTTGCTTGAACTTCTAGTAAAATCTAACTTCAGTTTTCAAATAGCAAGCAAATGATTTTGTGTATGGATAGTCACTGCTCCTCACATAGACATGATGTCTAGATTGTACAGGTTCTGAGAATTTCGTCAGATTTCGTGCTTTATAGTGAATTGTGGTAGTTCTCTTTAAACATCTTTAGAATTGTGAGCTCAGGTTAAACTCAATATTCAATATCCAGTTGTTGGACATTCTTTGAGAGTAGCCTGAGGATGCAGTAGTTATTCTTTCCAAATACATTAGTTAAGGAGAGTTAACGTGACAGATAATACGGTTACTTATTTGCTAGTAGCTTACAGTTCTACAGGCGTCTTCCCTACAGTCAGAAAATGTACATGAGAAGATGTAAACTTATGTATCTTCTGTTTTATTGTGGACCTTCTGGATACTCAATGCAATGGTTGGGTTGAGCTTTGCTGTCTGTTGCCTGATAACTTTTCCTCTGAGGGGGATAGTAGTAGTGTCTTCTGGATAGTGGCTGTGTGCTCTCCACTGACAGAAATACATGTGCCAATGTATTTGAATGCCACTGCAGCAGTTGCTTTCCTATCTTTGTGCCTCTAGGAGATTTTTAGCCTAGTGCAGATGCACAAATGTAGACACCCCTGTTCCCTGTACAATCCAAGTTTGTCATACACTGATAGAATTGTAGCTTCCTCATATGTTTGCTTCAGACTAAGACAGTGTGCTTCTCAAGTTTTTCAGCAGCTGTAGGAGACTTGTACTGGTGTAATGAACAATGTTTTCCTGAGCTGTTTTATCAGATGGTTTACCATGTAGTCCAAGAAAATTACCTCATTTAGAAGAAGAAAGCTCTGAGGGGAAACTGAGGTACTGTGCCCATAGCTCTGCATTCATGAGTTCACCACTGTCATGTTGACTCCCTCTTCCAGCCTCTTTGTGTGGTATAAATAATCCCTGTGTCTCTCTGAAGAGATAAGCTTTCTAGAAAGACCTGGAAAATCTATAAACATGCAGCTCTGAGGTAGCAGGTGTATGTGGAGTGTATATGGAATGCCAAAAAGAATGTGTAGAAATGCCAGGTCTACATTACAAGTGTGTTGCTGTAGATGAGGGTACTGGGGAGCACGCAGAGGTTACTGTGACTATTCAGAGTTGCTCTGGTGGGTTCTGTTCTACTATCATCTGATCTTCAAAGGAAGATGGTGTGAAGCTGGGCATTTATGCTGCCAAAACACAGATCATATGATTATGGGCTTATGCTAGGTCTGTTTTATTTCTGTCTGTAGGGCTGCCTTATTGGATCTTGCAACACTGAGCTGATATTCCGGCCTAGCGGGGAATATAAGAGGAGTGGCTTTGGCTTCTTCACTTTAAATTGAAGGCCATAATTAACTTTGCTTAATAATTGTCTGTTTGGTTGTGTTCTGGTTTGAGTGATGAAGGAGTTCCTGAGTTGCCTTTTATATTTACGTGTTCTGATTGACAGTAGAATTGGGGTCTGGTAGGATTAGTAAAGTAAGAAGATTTCTTGTCAGATAATCTTTTTGTTGTTGTTGTTTGCTTATTTTTTGCTCAGAAGGAAAAATAATAAAATTTAATTTTCTTTTAAATTAAGAGTAGGTGTCCTGCTAAGTTCATAACTTCCTTTTCAGTTGTATGTAGCAATTCTTGTACCTGCATCAGAAAATTGGATTTTTGCCATTTATAACAAGATTTGTTGTTTCCAAATCAATGGCTAAAAATTCTCATTTTTCTGTTAATGCAAAGCCTTAGTGTTTTTATTGTTTTTATTTTTTTAATTTTTAATTTTCAAAGTAGATTTTTACCTGTGAGTACTCAAACTTCAGAACGTTGTATCTCCAGTAAATACATTTCTTGTTTTCTTGTTGACAGTAGCACTTAAGAATGAGGCTAAGTAAATGATGACAGGTACAGATATACTTTAGGGTAATAGAATGGTGTGTGCAAACCTCATAAATTTCTATTTTATAAATATATGTATAGAAAATTTCTATTGAAAAAATTTAATATTTTGAAAATTGAAAAAAATTCTATTGAAAATTTGTATTGAAACATGTAGTTATTAAGTAATATAAGTCCTCTGAGGCCTAGTGTGTGGTGTGCGTGCATCACTTGAAACTCATGGTAATGCCAAAAAATATTGGAAATTCATATTAAAATTTGAAAGTGCTTTAACTGTTTAACTGGACTCAGACTGTACTCTAAAGCCAGATACTCGTTCATGGCTGCTGAGTTATCCATGTAGTATTTGTTGAGATTTCTGAAAAAACAGCTTCTGTTGGAAGACTTGAGGTTCTTACCAGTTGATAATAAATTATTTCTATATGACAGTTTTGCTAAAACAAGAATGGCAACAATTCACAAGAAAGTCTGCATCTTCTCAGTCTGCAGCTCTTCTCAATGATTGTCGAAATATTTTTATTCTTCTTAGAAAGCATTAAGTAACATGCTTCAACTGCCACTTGAACAAAAATTGGTGCCAAAAGCCCTGAGAAGTTACATAAAAACAAGAGAGACCTGAAGGGCAAACAAATAAACAAACATTACCACAAAAAACCCGAGACGATGACCACCAAACCCCATAAACTAAAAAACAAAACCAAAAACCAACTTGGAAATCACGTGTTTAGATTTCTTTTGTATTTTCTATACAAGTTTGGGGCCTTCCCATCCACAAGTAATTTCTCATTTAAGTAATGGATGGCAGAAGGTTTTATTGTGCATGTGATCAGCCACTTGAGGTAATACAGTGAAAAGCATGAGGATGAAAAGGTAAGACCTACTTCTGCCACTCAAGAGATTTTTTTTTTTTTTTTTTACCTCTGCATCAGGAAGAGAGTTTTGCTAAGTCATGTCACCCTCTGTACGGCTGAGATACTGTTTGGTGATAGGGCAGTGATATGTGGAGTATTGACTCTTGTTGCACTTCTGCAAACTTGTGTTCTTAACTGAAGCATAATAAAACTATGTGCTATGCTTGGTTTTGCATACTACAGATATAAATTAAAATACTCCTGGATTTCTAGTTTCCAGGATGGACAAAGGAGAAAAGTAGTAGAGATAGTATCTTGGGTGTTTTGTTGGTTTGGTTTTTGTTCTTTTTTTTTTTTTTTTTTTTCCTTTTTGGGGGGGTGTTTGGTGTGTGGATGGTGCGTGTATGTGCCTTCTAAGGATTGTTTTGGACATGTTCCTGGTTTATTTCATTATATTGCTGCATTTAAATATCTCCTGCTTCTCTTAATTTTAAGTTAATATAACTTAGGATTGTCTTGTGCGTAAGTAGAACATAACCTGAAATCTGGCTGCAGTATATATGCAAGGTTCTACACCTTGGTCGAAGCAATCCCAGGCACAGCTACAGGTTGGGCAGAGGAGAAATTCAGAGCAGCCCTGCAGAGAAGGACTTGGGGGTGTCGGTTGATGAGAAAATGAACATGAACCGGCTGCAGTGTGTGCTCGCAGCCCAGAAAGCCAACCGTATCCTGGGCTGCATCAAAAGGAGTGTGACCAGCAGGTCAAAGGAGGTGATCCTGCCCCTCTACTCTGCTCTTGTGAGACCTCACCTGGAGTATTGTGTGCAGTTCTGGTGTCCTCAACATAAAAAGGACATGGAACTCTTGGAACAAGTCCAGAGGAGGGCCACGAGGATGATCAGGGGACTGGAGCACCTCCCATACGAAGATAGGCTGAGAAAGTTGGGGCTGTTCAGCCTGGAGAAGAGAAGGCTGCGTGGAGACCTCATAGCAGCCTTCCAGTATCTGAAGAGGGCCTACAAGGATGCTGGCGAGAGATTCTTCATTAGGGACTGTAGTGACATGACAAGGGGTAATGGGTTAAAACTTAAACAGGGGAAGTTTAGATTGGATATAAGGAAGAAGTTCTTTACTGTTAGGGTGGTGAGGCACTGGAATGGGTTGCCCAGGGAAGTTGTGAGTGCTCCATCCCTGGCGGTATTCAAGGCCAGGTTGGACGAAGCCTTGTGTGGGATGGTTTAGTGTGAGGTGTCCCTGCCCATGGCAGGGGGGTTGGAACTAGATGATCTTAAGGTCCTTTCCAGCCCTTACTATTCTATGATTCTATATGGAAAACTACTTAAGTTTAAAGACAAATTACTTGTAAAAAAGTTGCATCTTAAAATATTTATGATGCGATACTGTGTTTTTATCATATTCGTCATAATTGATTAAGTGTGATATAGTAAGTCTGTAGATGGTCACCTTACTACCTATCCAGAGTACCTTCATGATTTGAAGAAAAGCCTTAAAAAGTCATTGGTGGATTTTTTTCCTCTTAAATTCTTTCACAGCTCATCAGAAAATAAGAAATAAATGAGGCCTTTTCTGTTGCGGTGTGATAATAGTTACTCTTCATGACTGCAAGAAATTTAAAGATGCATACTGAGATGAATTGCATGAAGTTGAGACTGGGGTAACTGAGAAGCAAAAATAACTGAAAATAGATGTATGTAGGTAGTGTTCTGGGTAGAAGGTATGTGGGCTGAGCAAGGTGGGTAAAAGTTACCTTAATAACAGTTGATACTAAGTAGATGATGTACGTTTAGTAACCTGGCATGGTCTGTAGTAATGTTGTTATGCATCAGACTGGTAGCTTTTGCTGTTTTACTAGTTCTGATGCTCCTCAGACTTTCCACATCCTGACGGAGAGGTTCTGGTTTTCCTCTTAAATCTCCATGGAGACTTTTTGGAGTTAATTTTTGCAGATATTATGTATGCACAACATTGTCTTGTCATTCATAACTTCTCAGCTCTCCAAACTAATCCCTAGCATTTGTTATGTGTGTGATGGCTAGATTGTAATTGTAATAAAAGACATCTTAAAAAAAAAAAAGAAAAAAGAGAAGGCTTTTTGGCTTGGATGATATTTTTGTGCCATGCTCGTTTGGTGTCAGGGTTCTGACTGATACCAAATGCTGGCTAGATTAGTGAAGAAGCTTTTTTTTTTTTTTTTTTATTTTGTTCTTGTGGATCAGGCATCTTGTATTAAGGTGCCTTTCATAGAAGGAGAACAATTTTAAAAGTGTTATATAGCATATTTCCTGAGATTTGAGTCTTAAGTTTACCATAGTTTCTTATTTCTAAAATAAGATACACGAATATATATATTTGGGAGATATACTATAGGTGCTCTTGTTGTGTATAAATATTGGGAAATATTGTCATCCTCAACAATCTGACAGGTCATAGTAATTTGTTTTTCTTCTTCTTTCATGGTCTTTGTGTCAGTTGTTTCAATGGAATCCTCAGTGGATAAAGCAGTTAAGTAAGATCTTGGAGGTCCAGTGGAGAGATCTTGGAGGTTGGTTATTATTATTCTTATGGAATGATAAAGCTGTAAGCTTCTACATTCTATCTGCAATTAATGTGACATAGGGCGCTCCGGTTTTCAGTAGATTCAGTAACTTAAAAAGGAGAGATTTTGGACTGTCTGTGAACACTGATATATTGGGTTGTAGTATGATGGTAGCAGAGTTGAGTGCTAAATTTGTCAGGTTAAGGAATGCAGAGGGCCAGAACTGTGTTGATGTACAGTAATTTTATAGCTGGTGAATCATCCCTGAAAGAAACTGTTCTGCTACCATGCTGTTTTGGCAATTTTCATCTTGTGTAACAGCCACGTGAAGGGCGTTTAAGAACAGCCCTTAGGCTTTTTGTATGTAACACTGAGAATCGGTCTTATTCCTACCAGGCAAAGGGTAAGGGAAGTGGAAAGGTGGCTTATAACCAACTTCCGCTTGCCCTCTGGTGCTGTGCTGCTGCTCTGGGGCACCTGGCCAAGCATACATAATGGGAAAGACTTGCTAGTAAACTGTGTTATTTGAAGGGAGACAATATAGGCAATTTGCAACAATTTGTACATATTATGGAAAAGGTTGCATGTAGTAAGTAGCAAAGAAACGAAGCTGTGTTATGGAATTGCTTAACACTGTGAGTATTTTATAATAATGTGCAGTTTGCATCTCGGTAGTCTTAAAAAAAATTGAAGTAATTTCAGACATGTTAGTCTCATGTGACA
Organism: Lathamus discolor; assembly: GCF_037157495.1. Lineage (NCBI taxonomy): Eukaryota > Metazoa > Chordata > Aves > Psittaciformes > Psittacidae > Lathamus > Lathamus discolor. Next base: position 59,073,272 of record NC_088889.1, on the reverse strand, counting down.
GATTCTTCATTCACCAGAAGTCAAATTCTTGTTGATCCCTCCTAGAAAGTAGTAGCTCCCCTCTAGTTCCCTCATCCCAAAGGTATTGTGCATTCTGAAGAATGTGGAAAGTGTTTTTCAAAGTAAATTCTTTTGTGCTCAGAGAAAGTATTTTCTTCCCCTGTTTAAATATTTAAACTTCACTGAAGAACAAAGTAGTATTTTAGTATCCTTTGTAGTTAACTCAGATTGTGTAATTCTGATTGTCCTATACATTTTGTGTGGAACATTTTTCTACTAGTTTCAGTTTTTAGCTTGTACATCTCCCTTGTTCCTAGATCTAAAATATGCTCTTCCAAAAAAAAAAAAACCCGAAAAAAAAAACAAAACAAAAACAAAACTCACAAACCAAACAAAACCAAAACCCCCCAAAACCAACCCAGAAATCAAAACCACTCACGCCTAGAAAGCAAAAACCCCTCCCAACCTTTAATGTTGTTAGTCTCTCATACTATATCTTTGTTAGCTCAGATGAGGCTAAAGTCATTCTAGCATGAATGTTCACAGGTCAGTGTGCTCTCTCCTTCCCTTTCTGTGCAGGACCCTTTCTGTGGTCACCAACTGAATACTGTTTTCAGCTTACAAGGACCTAATTTTGCCTTTATTCACAATTATTAATTTGTGTCATTTGAAGCCAATTTTTAAGTATTTTCTTTTTGGCATCTTGAGCAACAGCACTAGCTGTTCTCCAGAATATAATTAAATGATTGGAAGTTATTACAACTAAGGGAGAGAAAGCATCCACCATTTATCCAAAATTAAAACATTATTATGATTCAAGCCAAACAGAATATTTTAGGGCTATTTATCCTATATTAAGTGTCTAGGTCAAGTGTCTAAGCTTTTGTCATGAAACTTGTTGGTATGTGTGGAGGTATTTATAAGTGCTTCAGTGTATTTCTTTAGACCTGACTTACATTCAAAGGCTTTTATTACTTCTACTGAAAACAATAAAACTCAGTGCTGGTATGCATTGGTTTAAGATACAGCTTACTTATTAATACGTCCAACTTCTATGTTTTTTTTCTCTTCAGGCTTGTTTTGTAAAATGCTGTGTGATGCGAAGTGTTCCAGTGCTTTTACCCATGCAGAACTCTTCCAGAGGGGTCTCTGAAGTTGAATCTGTTTGTTGAGTTGCTGTGCAGTATTGTGTGTATGTGTATCTCTCCCAAATTGGAATTGATCTAATAAAGAAGTCTTTGAGGTAGTTCAGTAGAATCCACAAAGTTGATGAAATAAATATGCAGCTAATATGGAGTAATCGCATCACCTCTGAAACTAAAAGCAATGTGATATAGGTGAGGATTTAAAAAAAAATTATTATTTCATAAGGTCCATTTTTTATTTTTATTTTTTACTTTTTATTTTTTTTAATGAAAACAGTTTTACTTCTTAAAGTAGTGTTTACTTTTAAATGTATGGCTCTAGATAAATCTCCCTTTAGATTGTACCCTATCTCAAAGCCATATTAGGTCATTCATTCTTCTGCTAATGAATCACTAGAATTATTTGACAATGAATCACAAAGCAGGTTTGAATGAAGCTTATTGAGGAGTGCATTATTATAAAATTTGCGTCACAAATGCTGCATTCTTAAATATATTTCATTGGGTTTTGAGTTATTGATCCTGTTCTTCTTTGCTGCTTCTTTCTGTCCTCCCTGCCTCATTTTATCACATTCGCTAAAAGGACGGCTTGAGTTGAAGCTTACTACATCTGACAGCCATTGCATTTTCTATTGCTTTAGTGTGATAATTTGCTAAACCCATCATTTTTGTAGACAAGAATCTGGTCTAGCCATAAAGTGTGCTTTTTACTCAGAATAACACTACTCCTTACAAGTTTTTCATTAAAATTGAAATCACTTGGATAGATGTTCAGGATTCTGTGAAAAGCAAAATTTTACAGTTTAAAATTAGCCAAGACTGTAGATATTAGTTTCTAGGTCATGGTAAAGAAAGATGAAGTGCTAGTGCCTGGAAGTAGTCTATGCTGTGGAGGTGTATCATTCAAGTTTAGGAGTTAAATTATTGTTTGTTTCTAATCTTCCACTTCTTTCTGTCACTTGATCATACAATCAGTTTTCATGTGAGTCAGATTTTTATTACAGGTTCATTCTGATTTTCAGTAATTTACAATAATTCTTCAAGAGCTTTCTTCTGTTCTTCAAGCTGTTGCAATAGTATGTCCCTGTTGTAACAATATTATCAATGGCATCTTAAGTGGCGTTAACAGCACTTGACATCTCTGAGGAAGCAGGGTTCTGAACATGTTTATCCAGTCAATAAAACCCCCAAAATATGTTTTCTGTTATGGGTATGCCTAGTTAGTTTAGCATTTCTGGCTGTTTCTAAACATGCTTGATTCTTGGTAGAAGAAAATCAGTTAAACTGCTGTGAAGTAACAACTGTACATAATGTGTTGAGATTTTAATTTATCCTGCTTCATTTTGTATGGTTCATAATGCTCTAGCTAGTTGGCTGGAGGATGTTCCTTGTGGAGTCATGAAGGTTTAGTGCTCATAACATTTTCAGTCTTAAGAGAACTGCAGATTCTTTATTTGCTTTGTTATTTGCTTGAATGTGTTCTAGTTTTTTTGTAATTGCTGTTTGTTGTGGTTTTTTTCTTTTTTTACATGGAAGAGGAAAAACATACAAACAGCAAAGCAGAATAACAAAGTTTCAATACGATATAGAATTTGTGTGAACAAAAAAGCCAAGTGTATGTGCATTATATTAACAGGCATAAGTTTTAGTTTACGTTTTGACACTGTTTATGACTTGTTTCTACATAGGCATTTTTTTTCCCCTGAAGACCTCTTAGCTAAACAATGTGCAATCAGGATGTGTACTTTTTTACCATGTTCATATCTTTTTGCTTATCCATCCACTTGTCAGGATGTACAGAGTTTAGCCATGGAGATGTAGAGTTGTTTTCTAACAGGTGTGATAGTTGGGTTTCTTCTTGCTAGGCGATGTCAATGCTTTCAACAGTCTCTGCTGCCCTCTCCTGCTGTGCTTTCTGGCTTCTGTTCTTGGAAAAGTGAGTGGATTTCAGGACGGAGCCAGGACAAAATGGGCTTTTCCAGCTTTGGAAAATGGTAGGGTGGAGGTTCCATGCACCCTGGTGCTCTTCTATAAAACTGAGATATTTATAGCTTGATACATGTTCCCCTATTTCCTAGAGCATATCAGTGCTGGGGAGAAAGAGCTTAGACACACTGTTCATATTCACGTGGAGGTGAGTAAAAACCGCATAAAATTGTCATGCTACTTGTGATGGTAGCATAGAGCTTCTCACATTTGAAGTGGTAGGGTTATCTTGCATGTTCAGGAACTTCTAATATACCTTTTCAGATTCCTGGGTCATGGGTAGTAGGAAAAATACCCACAACTGTATTATTGTTATCAGTGGCACAAAGAAAAAAAAAGAAAAAAACCAGTACTGAATATGGAAGTTAACATTTTGTATGGAATTTGAGTGATGTAGGCAGTGTTTGACCAGATGCAGGTTAGAATAACAGTTTGCTTTCTTTTTAAAAAATACATATGCTCTCCATTTTTTTTTTTTTTTGCATATATTAGAATGGAGAAAAGTAGTATGGAAAGGTTGGAAAGTGGAAATGCTGTATAAAGATATGTAGTAGGGTATGGGAACTATTTTGATAATAATTTCTCTAGGAATTAATTGCTCTGAGGGTACTTGGTGTGAGTGTTAAGGAAGGGATTAGAAGCGTGTCCTGGAAAAAATTGTGGGGTTTTGCATGTATGCCATTAAATAGTGTAACAGTATCTTTAAGGGCTCCTGTTTTGGATAACAAACACAGTTTAGAGAGAGTGTTTGAGAATACATTTAATTGAGTGTTGTATAAATATGCAGTGAACATAAATAGGACTTGGATGACATTGTGCAGGACAAAGAGTACTTCAGTGCAGACCTCTGTGGGAAAAGTAATGTTTACTTCAGAAAGTATCATCTATCAGTTTGACAAATAAAGCTTAACTGGCATCAGTTTCTGTTATAAAAATCTACTTATGTAAAGACATCACCAGAATCTAGTTGAGTAGTGAAACCTATCTGAATATATTCAGCTGAAACAGTAAGTATGTATTCTGTCATTTTTACACATTTATTCTAGCTAGCTATACTACAAAATATGTTTTACTTATCCAACATACTTCTGACTTTCACGTTCTAGTACAAAAGGCTACAGCACTTCAGTAAGTATGTGTCTCGGGTGGAAATTGGTCTGAAAATAAAAATAACATGTAAGCTGTTATCTCTCCTCTGGGGAACACTGTAGGTGCATTTACGATATTATCAGTGACTGCTGGCAGGTGGTTGACTGAGCAGGCTTTAGCTGGGTCATAAGATCATATTCTTCCCACAGCTGAGACAAGTTCCTTTTCCTCCATGCCACAGGTGATGAGGAACTTTACTAAAGGTTTTATAAAGGCTGTGTGTTCTACAATAGGCACTGAGTAATTAATTGCGTGTCCAGTGCACACTGACTGACTCTTATTTTTTGGGTCTAATTTGGCTCAAAACTCATGCTAGAAGATAAGAATTCTGATGTTTTAAAAGTAAAGCTGGATAACAACTTGTTTAGACTTGGCATGGTAGGCTATACTGCTTGACAGAGCGTTTGGTAGGTTTTGGATAACCCTGACACAAAAAAAGAAATCCCTACTGAATTAAGTTGACAACATGCATAAGGAAGGATATCTTGGAATAGTTTGATGGGGTATCTTTTTGATGTGTCACTTCCAGCGTGCCGAGAAATTCTTTCCTCTTCGTAGTTGTGATGATCTGGAAGGATACATTTTAGAACAGTTGGAAGTAATTTGGCAATTTGATACTCAGACTGTATTACACATGCAAGTCCCACAGGACTTCAAAGTTTGTAGGGCTTTTGCACTTTTAATATCCTTTTGCATGTAGTGGCAGGGCTGGATAATAGCGTAGTACTTTCATTTGGAGGTTGCATGTGAAAGCCAGTGGTGCCTGTAGCCCCAGGGGGTCTTCAGTGATAACCTTCTAGGTCTGGAATTTGGGAAGCAGTGCCATAATAATTTGCTTTTATTTTGATTTTTGCGTTTTAAAACTGAAAGTGCCACTTCTAATTAAGGAATTATAGTGGACTTTTAGTTTTGTGATAGACATCTGAATAAAATCAGATGAATAAACTCTAATGTCTGGTGCTGGGTAATGATCCTGAATACTTTCTTAACATTTATATCAAGTGTTATGATTGTAGTATATGCTGAATCCAGTTCATTCCAATTTTTGTTGATTTATATGTTTAGACGCTCATAGATGGCATGTAGATTAGAGAGAAGGCATGCTGGAGTCATAGCCAGCAGCTGGGATTGGAATATGGTAGCTCTGTCTGTATATGTGAATGCACCTTTTTTTTTTTAGGTTTTTTGTTTGTTTGTTGGTTGAGGAGGGGGGAGTGTTTTTTTTGTTTGTTTGTAGATAGCATAGTTTTAATAGCAACAAACCTGGTATGCTGCTGTTCTTTACCATTTTGGAATATGTGTGTATGGATTAGATGTAAAAGTGAAGCAAGTCCTTGAATTTTCTAGTCCTTAATAATTTATATCACTCTTGTGGGATTTTTTTTTTTTCCCCAACATATGTAAACTAATAGCTCAGAATTTAATGCAAAGACAGCTCTAGTGTGAACCGTTGTTCTTTATATACAGGTGAATTTATTTCTAGAAGAATTTTAGGATAGTCTTTCCACACCTGAACTCCTGTTCAGTGATTTTTATTTTTTTTTTTCCTTTCTAACTTGGGATACAGTTTTCATTTAGTTTCTTTTGGGAAGTAAGAGTGGAAGCATTGGCCTTGATATTTTTTTTTTTTTTTTTTTTTTTTTTTCCCCCTAGACAAGGCTTTTTCCTTGTTTTGGGGTTTTGGTTTTTTTTTTTGTTTTGTTTATTTTTTTAAATCAGGTGTTGTCTCTGAGTGACTGCAGCTTGTCACTGATAGATAGGCACCTCTCCCAAATTAAATAGTTAAGGTTTAGTCATGTTTAATTATGTAAAGCAGATTTTGCCTAAATGTGCCAGAATGACAAAACTTACTCTGATACATCTGGTTCTGTTCCCCTTCAAATTCTTGTAGGGTTCAAAAATAAGAACAAAAGGTAACAGAGAACAGCAGTAGAGAACATTTGTCCCTGGTTGTACTTTTTATGTCCTTTATTCCAGAGAGATAAAAATCCTTTTGGGTACAGTTGATACAATTTTTCTACAGAATTGCAGTTATAAACAGAAGGATGGCTTCCTGAGCCCTTTAATAATATTTCTTTTATAATGCATTTTTCATTTAAAGTACTACAGAACTTGTGGTTCTGTATTTGAATGTAGCCCACATGAATACGATCACACCACTTACACTTGAAAACCTGAGAATAGGAAATGTTTTCCATGTACAGACTTTGTAGATGGAACATTCATGCTCCATGCGTGGAGAATGAGAGAACACGTGGATGTGTTAGCTGGAATGCATCTGGCACATCTGTTCCTTGGGGAGATGAAGTGTTCCATAGCTGTGAGTTGTTTTCAAAGTGGCAGAAAAAAATTGCTCTATATTTGTTCTTTATCCAAAATATTCTGGTTTTCCAAATTCTTTTGCAACTTGAGAACTGACTCCATTTTGTACTCTGCATATGTTGTATCCCTGTTACCACAGAGATGGAAATGTTAAGATTCTCCACCAATCGTTCTTTGCCAAAACAAAAATGACCAAGGTCTTTATACTGGAAGGTTGATTTCTTGAAAAGGCACTGAACATCTCTCAGGGTCTCAGTGCCTGTGGCTGTTTAAAAGTTGGTATCACCTAAAGTCAGACCATTTAGCACTGTCTTTAGTGCTAGATACGTTCTTGTCAGCAAACTCATCAGATGCTGCTATTCTAACAAGTCCATTTTGAAGATGCTACCTTTCTTTCAACGTGATAAATTAGACAGCCTATTTAGCATCAGGTCATTCAGTAAAGTTCAGGAAGAAAAAATTAACATATGCTTGAAGTGCTGTGTTTTCAAGATCTTACACCTTGGAGAGTATTGATTGTGCCAGGGAAATTAAATTAAGAAGCCAGAATTATGACAGTAGCAATTGTACTCCTCATGTGTGAGTTCTAGATTTGCTTCCATAAGACCCCCACTCTTTCTCTGTGGCTACAGTTTAGTCATTCAGCCAGTATGTATTGGTTAGAATATGCTATCACAGAGTAAAATAGTGTAAATTTATTCTAAACAGGTTCATCTTTACTTTTACAATGAAAATTCCTAACCTTTATGGAAGTAGAACCTCAGAACATTTTCCAGACAGTGATCTCTAGAACCATTATTTTCTTCTTGGGAAAGGTGTACTGCAGTGATAAAACTTGCTAAAATGAGTAGAGGGTGTCCTTCAGTGTGGAAATGGAACTGTGTTTTGTGGTCATGTGGTCATCATCTTTCTACAGCCTGGATGTCATTGCCTGTTAAGGAAACCTGATGAACCTCCTGGATCCTGTGTGGTGGGTGGACACTGGCCAGTGACTAAGCCTTCACACAGTTTTCTTACTCCTCTACAATGGGATAGGGGAGGGAATCGAAAAGCCAAAAGGGAAAAAAACTGTGGATTGAGATAAAGATGGTTTAGTAACTGAAGGTAGGAGGAAGAAATATGTTGGGGGGGAAGTGATGCAACTGTGACCAGTCTCCATGTCCCACGAACGGAACAACGTCCAGTCTGTTTCCAAGCAGCATCTACTTTGGTTGGAAAAACTCCCTCAGTTTTACTGCTGAGCATGACATTACATGGTATTGGAATCTCTGATTGATTTGGGCCAGCTGTCCCAGCCATGTCCCCTTCCAGTCTCTTGCCCACCGCTAGGCCTACTCTCTGTGGGAGGCAGAGTGAGAGAGAAGGCTTTGGTGTTGTATGATCACTTTGACCAACAGCTAAAACATTGGGTTATTATCAACACTGTTTTAGTCACATGTCTAAAATGCAGCACCATACGGGCTGCTATGAAGGAAATGAGCTTTGCAACTAGAGCTAGTACGTATCCCTGAACATCTCCAAATTCTGTCATTTCACTGCTCACAGGGTAAATCGTAGAATCATAGAATAGTTAGGGTTGGAAAGGGCCATAAGATCATCTAGTCCCAACCCCCTGCCATGGGCAGGGACACCTCCCACTAAACCATGTCGCCTAAGGCTCTGTCCAGCCCGGCCTTGAACACCACCAGGGATGGAGCATTTGGCATTTAAAGAAAAAATAAATTCCTGTGTTGTGAGACTTTTAAGGAGGGTGGAAACTCCAACAGAAACGGCCTGCAGAATGTGACTCTACTGCCACAGTTTTTAGTAACCACTGCCATAAAATAACTTTCTAGCAATAATAATTTCAGGGACGTGAACAGTTGCTAAAATTATCAGTGAGTAATAGAGATATTGGGGTAAGGGTTGGACTGGGTGATCTTAAAGGTCTTTTCCAACCTGATTGATTCTATGATTCTATGATTCACAGCTTCCTTGGGCAACCCATTCCAGTGCCTCACCACCCATACAGTAAAGAATTTTTTCCTTATATCCAATCTAAACTTCCCCTGTTTAAGTTTTAACCCATTACCCCTTGTCATGTCACTACAGTCCCTAATGAAGAGTCTCTCGCCAGCATCCTTGTAGGCCCTCTTCAGATACTGGAAGGCTGCTATGAGGTCTCCACGCAGCCTTCTCTTCTCCAGGCTGAACAGCCCCAACTTTCTCATCCTGTCTTCATACGGGAGGTGCTCCAGTCCCCTGATCATCCTCGTGGCCCTCCTCTGGACTTGTTCCAGCAGTTCCATGTCCTTTTTACGTTGAGGACACCAGAACTGCACACAATACTCCAGGTGAGGTCTCACAAGAGCAGAGTAGAGGGGCAGGACCACCTCCTGTGACCTGCTGGTCACGCTCCTTTTGATGCAGCCCAGGATATGGTTGGCTTTCTGGGCTGCGAGCGCACATAGAGAATACCGGCTTTTAAGGAAGTGAATCTTCTTGGCTAAGCCTTCCGGGTTCAAAAGCAAGCATTTGAAGCACAAGGCTGCTTTCAGCGAAGGCATTTGTTATTTTGCCTCAGAGCAGTTGGGCTTTGCCCCAGTGCAGTTGGACTGTCAGATTATTTCACACTGTTTTCCTGAAGTGAACAAGCTGTTCTTTGACTTCCTGTCCACTGAAACCAGACAGAATTCTTACTGCAAGTTGTCTTCAGGTTGTCTCTTTGTATTAAGAGACCTAGATGATATTAGTCTGTGGAGTTAGGTGTTGTGCAAAAGCTGAACAATGTACCAATCCAAGTTGCGGAACAGCAGGAGTTATTCTTAAATCTTTAGCGAGAAGGGGTCTACTTCCTATAAAAGATTGCAGTCCTTAAGTTTGGTTCTGTGATTACATACTTGGCTAACCACTATGGTAAATCAGTATGTCTTCCTTCTAAGACAGAAGACCTATTTACCTTACATGGCTCATTGCATCAGATGTTACCTCAGATGACTTGAAGTATCGGGAATCGTTGTGGTCTCCTGGAAGTCATTCCTTTGGTGAGTGGTCAACACTGCTCAGATTAGCTGTGATAGTCTTGTTTGGCACTTGTACTTCCCTGAATCCTCCAAGAAAGTGATATTAGATGTGTTCCATGGGAGCTGGGAAGATCTTTTCTGCTGTCATGTTATGCAAGAACTATGGGTTTGGTTAGAAAACGTTTTACTTCGATGCCCTAGGTCTCTAGAGTCTTGGAAATGATAGAGAGCTTAGGTATGATGGGCAATTTCGCTGCCTGTTACTGGGTTGACAGGTAACATGATGCAGAGTAATTTCTCTTTTGATAAGCAAATATATATTTTGGGGATAGGTACATGGAAGTTAATCTGTCAGTAGTTTATCCATGTGCAGCTTCAAATGCTGATATGCAAATTTGAGGTATCTTGCTCCTAAACCATGAGCAGCAGACATAATATTCTAATTACTAGCAAGAATTACTTGGAAGTGGGGAATCTATCCGTTTCCTTCATCCCACAACTGGAAGCTCTTCTGCTTTGTAGCCAAACTTCCCTGGATACACTCCTAATTATACCAAGGTGTCTGGCCATACTTACATTTTTCAGTTTCCATTGTCTTTGAGTCTTTCTAGCCCAAAGACAGGCAGGGAATGTTGCTCTTGTTTGCTTCTGGTTTGGTGGGGTTTTTTTGGTGGGGTTTGTTGTTTTTTTTTCCTCCCCTTAATATACATATATAGGTGAGAAGACTTTGATACTTGTACCTTCTGCAATTTTTGTCTTGTGTGAAAGGTAGAGAAAACTCAAGGCCCTGATTAGCCTTGATGTCTTTCACATATGTATATGGACCTTATTTATCAAGGCTGTTTGAATGCATTTTGCATTGTGTGTTAGAATGTTCTCCACTCTCAGGTGACAAGGTATTCAGCACTCTGTGAGCACCATGTCGCTCAGGTTTTGATTCTTGCTAAATAAACTTCCTGTAGTGATATTCTAGCTCTGTTGTTTCCTGTTATGGGTGAAATGCAGTAGTCTGTCTTTGGTCCCAGTAATCTTCCGTTTTCTGTCTCAGGTAACTGAATTGTGAGGCTTTCTGTAAGTTAGAATTCATATTAGGTTATTTAATGTATGCTGGGGCAGGGCTTCAGAAGCACATAAAAGGGTGTTCTTGGCTGATGTTTTCTTCAAAACTACTGTATAACCAAAGATGCTCTTGGAGAATCACCATCTAGTGCCTTTCATACCATTGAATTCTTCTCACTATTATATTAAGATGATGTTCTGTATGTGGGCTATATAAGAATATGTTGCGGTTAAAGCCCAGCCGGTAACCCAGAACCACGCAGCCACTCGCTCACTGCCCCCCTTTTCCCCCCCACCCCACCCCGCTCCTGGAGGGATGGGGAGGAGAATCAAAAGACTGTAACTCCCACGGGTTGAGATAAGAACAGTCCAGTAACTAAGGTATAACAAACCACTGCTGCTACCAGCAATGATAATAATGATAAGGGAAATAACAAGGGAAGAGAATACAACAGCTCACCACCCGCTGACCGATACCCAGCCCGAACTGAGCAATGATCTAGCCCTTCTGGACAACTGCCCCCAGTTTATATAGTGGGCATGATGTGCTGTGGTGTGGAATACCTCTTTGGCTAGTTTGGGTCAGGTGTCCTGTTTCTGCTTCTTCCCGGCTTCCCTACTTCCCTAGCAGAGCATGAGACTCAGAAGATCCTTGGTCAGAGTAAACATTACTGAGCAGTAACTAAAAACATCGGTGTTACCAGTGTTGTTCCCAGGCTGAAAGTCAAAAACACAGCACTGCACCAGAAGGAGAAAAATAACTACTACTGCTGAACCCAGGACAAAATACCACAAAACTAAAGAGATTTATGTATTAAAGTTTAAAGAATGTCTATTTTTAGGCTACAGCTGAGAACAGGTTATGGTAAGGATTGTTTTGTGTGGCAATAGTACTACTTCATAAAAATGCCTTTTATGAGTTTATCTGTGTGGAGGCACAGGAACTTAAATCCCTTAGTGGAGACATTTTACTCAGACATAAAGTAGCTGTATGGGTGTTTCATTTATAGCTTTGTCACTTACTTGTGGTTTTGAGCAATAAGTACTTCACCGAATACAAAATGGGGATGTCCCTGTTTTGACAGGTTGCCTGTCACCATGGTAACCAAAGATAGTGAACTCTTTTATTGGAAGTGTTGTGGTGTGATTGTGGAAAGTATTTTCTGAGTTGGAGCATTAAGTTTGTTTTTCTGACATCTGGCACAAGAAAAATGTTTTTTCAGTACAGCTGTCAGGCTGAAGAGAAAACAGTAGGCAAAATCTTTGAAATCTAATCAGTCTGTGTTTCAGTTTAATGGTCCAGGATAATGATGCATTCAGTAGGTGAAATAAGAAGTGAGAGATGAGCTATTTGCTTCCCCCTCTGTGAGTCATCCATGATAATATAGCCCGATGCTACACATGTTCTTACGTTGCATGATGTGGCCACTGCTATATGTACCCTGTTTTCTGCACTGAGAATCAGGGCTACATCTGCAGTTGGTGTAGGATAAGTGGTTTATATCATGCTAATGGAGCAGCTCAATCAGCACAGGAGTAGTCATTGTAAGATTCTGAAATAAAACTTTGTGGTGTTTGTTTTTTTTTTTTGGTTTTTTTTTTTTTCAGAAACTGTAATAGTAGACAGTATGGATGCTACTCTTTTATAAAGTGGTAGTTCCTGACACAGTTGCCAAAATTTTTCTCTTACAAAAAATGCAGTAACCAAAGTTGGATCTGTGTGTGCATGTTAACTAACAGGATCTCACCTGTTCAAGTCTGTAAGGTCAGGGTAATCTGGGGAAAAGCTGAGGGACATTAACTTGTAGTTCCTCCTTATTTATGAGTGTCTTAAACATTCCATATTAAATATGAACAGTGTATTTTTACTTTCTGCATTTAAACCAGCATGCTCTTGCATTTCTTCTCCTGCCTCCCATTAAGGAACTTGTGTGTGATGCATAAGATTATTCCTTCCAGTTTTCAGTTGAGATCTTTATGTGAAATGGAGTAGTGTAGTAAATTCTGTGTAGTGTGTTGACCAGAGAGAGGATGATTGTGATGGATGATGTGAGTTACACCTCTCTACCTGGTAGAAGAGTTAGAGGAGGCTCTTTGTTTATTTGTTACTATAGTAAGCTTACTTTATTTGCTCAGTTAAGTTTGGCAGTAGCATCAGACCAATAAAGATGTTAAAAAAACAGATCATGCAGGTCTACCTCGTTAGCAAACTGATCTTCCAGATCAGCTAATATAACTTAACACTGTACAAAGAGCCAGCATTTTAGGATGCATGAGTAATGTTTCAGGTAATTTACATAAGAATTAGAGATCTAGGTAATGACAAATGGCTTGGCTTTAGAACACTGATTTGTGTGTTTTGTTGACTTTTTTTAAAAGCAAAGCCCCTTTTCTTACTAGCTTTTTGTACATTACAGATAGCTGCAAAATATTATGTCATAATATTTAGAAAACATTCACAAAAATAACTTAAAATGCTGTGACTGTTTATCTCAGTATTTTTGCTTGGAGGTCAGATACATGAAGTTGTGTAAACCTGTTAACTGTGTGTTTCTTATCACACCTATGTTCTTTACGCAGGTCAGTTTACTTTAAAAGGTATGTGAAGATCTAGAGAAGGGTAGAATGTATTCAGTTTAAAAGGGGAAAAAAAGTGATTTGTAGTGAAGATTAATCTTTTACTTAATATAGAGTTCAAACATCTACTTCAAATAATGTGAACTTGATATAGCTAGAACTATGTTCTAATGCTGTATTTGCTGTTCATCATGGGATGGAAAATTGGTGCCGAATCTTCTTTCTGTCTCAAAAAATGTGATCTCTGCTCACTTATCATGGTCTGTATGTTGGTGAGCGGCCCTACATTGAACTAAAGATATCAGCCAGCTCTGGGAAGTGTTTTGCTTACTCTTTTGCAACATTGCATTCCCTGCTAATTAGATACATCCGACTCCTTGGTGCCTTTGAAACAAGTCAATGCTTGAGAAGATATGTTTGGTCTTGTACAGTGACGGTTTTCCTCATCAGGAAAATTTTCAGGTGATAATTTGCACTGGTAATCTAATTTTATCTTTTTCAAAGATAGACTGTGGTAGGGATAAGGTTCCTCATGCAATCTGAGTATTTGCTTGAAGACCTTCTGGTCTTAAATGATGTTACACAAACCACTGTAATTTTTGGAGAAAACAAAGAAAGTGTTCCTCTTAGTGGTTGGTTATGAATTTCTTTAACAGGGAAAGCATATAATTTTATATATGTTTAGAGACACCCATATGTGCATTGTTTCCACTTCTCATTTAGCAATACAGTAGGTGTGAAATCTTTGTCTTGCTCTTCTGAATCACTGTTTTTGAGAACTTGTTTCAGGGCTTTTTGACTGAATTTGAGCTCTGTGGCTCCATCCCTCAAATGAAACCAGTTGTTCAGACCATTAGGTACAAATGTGTGCTTGAAGGGAAGTCTCATTGTTTGCATTAGAAAGAAGTCTTTGTCCAAGAGTTTATACACCTTTTACAAAAGGAGACCCAACCCCAAACTTTGTGTATGATTATTCCACCCTGTATGTCCAGCTAGTACGAGCCTTATCCTGTCAAATAGGCTGTATCTAGTAACATTCTGGTAGAACATAAGTTAGTTTTAGAAGCATTTCTTGAACTCATGACATTGTTTCTGCAAAATAAACTTTCCCTACCTGGATCTTAGTATAATAGTAGGTGTTATGGTGGTTGGAGTTTAATAGTAACTTCATCTTATTAATGTATTTCAGGTTTTGTATTCTTACTTTTATTATGTTTTGTAGCTAAAAGCTGAAGGGAGTGGAGAGAAAGACTTAACATTCACAGTGTAAGCCTCATTTCCTTAGGAAACCAGCTGGGGAAAGGTGAAGATATCCTGTTAAAGCCAAAGAGCTAGCAGTTCAAAAGATGCTGCAAGAACTAAGTTCTGATAAGGTTTCTGGAAGTCATCAGCCAAACAGAAGAACTGTAAAAGTATTCAAAGTTAGAAAAAGCCGACAGTACAATAAAAATGTTGTTGGCCACCAGACTACTGTGGAACAGATGTTACAGATGAGATAAAAATTTATCAGTGCTCAGACCTTGTTAGGCTGAGATTCTAATGAGTAGGATCACACTCTCTTTAGGAATTCAAGCCTCAGTAACTTGTTGCTCACAGGGCTACTTGTTCCTTTCCTCATCCAGAAATTTCAAAGGAAAATTTCAAGGTGGAGCTTAGTTTTTAATTGTTGGGTATATCAGTTAAAGATAAAGGTGGTTGTTGGTGGAAGATAATTTACTGAAAATAGAAATCAGATTTAATAAATAGGGCAGTGTTATTTCTAAAGCAAAGCAATAGACATTCTTTGTTAGAACTGAGAAGCTGCCTAGATTTTCTTTCTTTCTGTGAGCAGTCTGAGGAACTCTGACGCTGATTCAGGTTACAAAGCTGAGTACAGTTTTGTCATCTTAATTTTTATACCTTCCTTGAAAATAAATAAATTTTTTTCCAGGACAGCTGGGAAGTCTTGTGATGACTTTGGTGTGTTCAAAAGAATGTTTATTTAACATAGAGTGTTTATTTTGAAGTCTGTTCTTCCCTTCCTATCCAGAAGCTGGCAAAAGTGATTTGTTTGCAAACAAGAAGGGGAATTGTCGGTGAGCAGGAAACTTTCTCCCTGCCAGCCTCCCAAGCTTTCTTCCAGTTTCTTGGATATTATGCAACTGTTGAATAGGGAGTAACTTGAAAATGATATAATATTCACTGTTGTTTTCTTTTGTCTCTTGCTGCCTTTTAAGACTTTTGCAAAGCCATTATCACTGTCCCCCCAGCAAAAATAACAGTATGTGTGCAGAAGTTCCAGTTTCTTCCAACTTCAGTTTGGAAGGAAGAGTTCTGAGATCCAGCAGTTACAGAGAGGCTGTATTCACTGTATCAGTAACTTATCCAGATAAAATTTTGGAGAATTGGAACCCTAGTGAAAGGTGGGAGATGATGGTACTGAAGGGTTCTTCAGTAGTAAATGACGCTTTTGTAGGTCCCAGTGCATAAATCTTTCTGAAGGACATTTCCTGTTATTGCAGAAGTTCCTCCAGGGGCTTTTCAAATCGTAGGATCAACTAGGTTGGAAAAGACCTTTAAGATCATCAAGTCCAACCTTAACCCCAGGACTGCCAAGTCCACCCCTAACCCATGTCACTAAGCGCCTCATCTGCATGTTTAACACTTCCAGCGATGGTGATTCCACCACTGTCCTGGGCAGCCTGTTCCAGTACCTGATCATCCTCTCTGTAAAGAAATTTTTCCTAATCTAAGCCTCCCCTGGTGTAGCTTGAGGCTGTTCCCTCTTGTCCTATTACTTGTTACTTGGGAGGAGAGACCGACCCCCACCCCATTACAACCTCATTTCAGGTAGTTATAGAGAGCAATAAGGTCACCCCTGAGCCTTCTCTTCTGTAGGCTAAACAGCCCCAGTTCCCTCAGCTGTTCCTTAAAAGACATCCTCCAGATACTTTACCAGCTTTGTTACAGTAGATGTAACAGCAGCAAAAAGAAATAACTTTTTGCAGAACTTGCAATTCAAAAATGTCAGTAGGTCATTACATTGATCAGTAAGGTTTTGGTCTTAATCACAGATTTCAAAATGAGACATGACTAACAGTTTTTCAGGTATAATACTGATGTGATGTTGTTTGGTATGTGACTCTTCAGAGGGACTAGAAGCTGATGGATTCCTGGCTGATCAAATCACTGTGTGCACCATCGGTTAGTGCTGTTGTGCCTGATACTGAGCAATATTAGAGGGACATCATTGCAGTAGATAAATAATTCAACTAACCTATGGTGGTGATGAATCCCTATTTATTCCCTCTTTTTCCTCTTCATTCTGCCCTTGCTTCCCTTTTCTCTGATTTCCTCCCTCTTCTGTTTTTTTTATGGTATTTATCCATTTTCATTTTGCTTTGCATTGATAGAAGTTCAGTGGATGAAGATCATCCTTAAATTTGACTTTTTCCTGACTTTTCAAACCTATTTTGGAGGTATTCTGAGTAGCAGTTGCTAGCCTTCTCTCAGCAGAAACATGTTTCTTGTACATCCTCTGGGGGCATAGAGCACTTCCCCTATGCTTCCTTCATTTCTGTGTAGGATGGGTTAATGGCTCTGCAAAATAGAAAAGTATCAGAATCAAATAAATATTGGAGCATTCAGGAATTTGGACCATCCAAGTATTTCAGGTAGTCCTCACTAGCAGTGCTTGTGTATTTGGGGTAAGGTTGAAATACTGTGTTGTTTTCCAAGTTCAACAATTTTTTTCCTGTTTACAAAGAAAAGGGCTTGGGGATCCTCTTATCCTATTATTTGTTGTATCCTTGATGATATGGCAAGCCTCTGGAACGCCTGTTGTTCAAATTCCCAAGATTGTAGCATGCATTTCTTTGACTTGATTAAGATGAACTGACTCTGAATTTTGCCAGTTGTACGGTTAGTGTCTGTGGTCATTGTGGGAAGCCTGTCTTCACTCTGTCTTCCTAAAAGTACCAGCATTTTGTTTAACCTTTTGTGGCTGTTGAGCTGCAAAGAAGTCTTTCTTCTCTGGAATACATCAGTTAAAAGCTTTTTACATAAATGTCCGTGTTCAAGCTACTTTAGATGTTAGGAAGCATGTAGCCTGTGTTTGCTATAATGGGGTTGAGCAGAATTTTTCAGAACTTCATGCCATGTGTTTTATGCCTATCAAAGAAATATTTGTCTTTCAAGGTATTCAATGTTATTTCTCCTTTGGTCTCTTGTTCAGTTCTAGCTCTTGACTTCTGTATAGGGACTGAGTCAAAATGGGAATATCTTTTGTGGTATTTTCTGTCTTCTGGCATCAGGATTTCTGTAATGATGCTTTTAAAGGTAGGGGAGACCTCAGGTATACTTCTGTCCCATTTTACAGAGGCCTAAGATGGAATGGGAATTGTCTTCTCGCTTCCATTAAGAGCTTTTCCAAAATCCTAATCAGTGACAAGAATGCAAGAATCACAGAATCCTAGAGTTGTTTGTGTTGGAAGGGACCTTAAAGATAACCTGGTTCCAACCCGCAGTGCCATGGGCAGGGACACCATCCAACCTGGCCTTGAACGCTGCCAGGGATGGGGCAGCCACAGCTTCTCTGTGCAGCCTCTGCCTATGCCTCACTACTCCTATAGTGAAGAATTTTTTCCTAATGTCTAATCTAAATTGCCCTCTTTCAGTTCAAAGCCATTTCCCCCTTGTCCTGTCACTTCATGGCCTTGTAAAATGCCCCTCTCCAGATTTCTTGTTGGCCCCCTTAGGCACTGGAAGCTGCTCTAAGGTCTCCCTGGAGCCTTTTTCAGGCTGACCAGTCCTTGGTAGTTTAAAACTTTTGCTGTTTCAGGTTGCTTGAGAACTTTGATATGGAAAGGACTTCACAGCAGGTTTTAGTGAAGTCTTTAGCACAAGGTACTGTTTTGAAAGGATAAAGCGGTACTGTACTCTGCCACCTGTGTCTCTGTATCTTTCACACTGACAGTCTGTTTCTAACTTTGAATAGGTAGAGTTTTACTTCTGAATACTTGAAATTATTTACTCATTAACTTTACATGCAGGTTCTATAATGGTAGATTTAAAGTATTTTAAGTGGCATAATTACTGATGTTTTGGTCTGTGATCTGTAGTGTTTCTTCTGTGCAGACCTGAAGATTGTTGATCTGCTACAAAAGATACAAAGTGCTTATATTCAAGGCTTTGTATATATGATTAACAATACTTACAGCTCAAATGTATTTTTATCAGGGGTTTGTAAATGAAAAGGGAGTTTATCACCGTTCTCATTAATTTGGAATGTAAGTTGCATTAACAGCTTGCTTCTGGAATTTCAAGGGCAAGCAAGAGATGGCATGTGACCTTTCAAGGGGAAGGATTTATGTAAGAAGGGAGTTTAGGGGACTAGGGTTCAGGAAACAGCAAATTATGCCAAAATTTTAATGTGTTGCATGTTTGTATTGTTTAAAGAAAAAGATGGGAAAAGGGGAAGGAGAAAGAGGGAAGATCACATGAGGCTAGCTGGGGAGAAAAGTTGCTTTTTCCTTTGTAGCTTACAATACAGATTGCTCATTGAGCATTCTTTAAGGCTGAAATTTCAGTTTTGGTCTTGGGCAAATTCAGTATGTGTATGGATTGTACTGGGACAGGGATGTAATGTCTAGAAGTTTGAAGCCTGATTTACTGTGAGGTCAGCTTAGATTCTTACTGGATTAAAGAGTTAATCCATCTTAAAGGTAAAGATACTATTGGATGATAACAATTATTGCCTGGCACCCTTCATGAAAATGAAATTGCAGTTCGTTGCTGCAAGTGTAAAGTTACAGCTTTCAAAATATTTCAGTATATTGCTGTAATGTATTAATGATATGGGTAATTCACCCTTAATAAAGGGAGCGGAATGAAGAGCAAAACCTCTGAAATCTTTGTAGAACTATGATCTGTAAAATGTACTGGCAGGCACTAACTGCGGAGGTTACTGTTGGTGTTCACTGGCTATTTGGGGGGTGTGTGTGTGTTTTAAAAGTGGTTTCACATTTTGTTAATTTGATTTAGTTAATAGCAATTTCACTTGACTGCTGAAGAAATGTCCTTCTAGTGTTAAGAATTAATAAAAGGGGCTTGAAAGATGACTTTGGAAAAGATAGATGCAGAGTGGATGGAAAGTGGTTGGGATCTAAAACTTACTAATGAAAAATCTAATTACCTAATTTTTTGTATCAGAAAAAATAGGCGAAGGCTGTTACTTGTCCAGTGGAAGCAGTAGAGATCAGAATGGGATAGAAGTTACTGAGATACCTTTGGTTAACCAAGTGAGCTGTACAGTATAATGGAATAGGAAATGGCAGTCTGTCACAATGTCAAGTGTATTCACTTTTGAAACCCACCTAATGTATTGATTCTCAGTCCATGTAAACTCAGAGTAACTGTACCCCTAATACAAAGTAGAGGAGACCAGTGGATACATTAAATGAATACTGAAGCAATAGGCTTTACTGGAAGGGCAGAATTGTATATGTAAGTGTTCTCTCTCCTCCCCACCTTCCTGGTTTAGATTTTCTAATTTGATCTTTAATGGAGGTCTTGAAATTTTGTTCAGTAATTATGGTAGGCTCCTTTACATATAATAAAATTTTGTATTATTGATTAAACATGCTTTCAAATACTTGGTCAGAAGAATTTAAAAACCCCAACAACCTCTGTGCTTGAAAAATCATTAAAAAATAAAGATATGAATGCAACCTGATTTAACAATGTGAACATATGGTATGTGGCCTTGGTATTTTTGGAAAGTTGTCAGTAGTTATCAGTAGCTTATATTGAAAGAAATGATAGCTGTTGAAATCACATGATCTGATCTTTATTTCTTTCTGCTTGTTTTGCTAAACCAGTTGCTAATGTGAAATCACTTAAGTGCTGAGTTGTAGCCACCTCTTGAATGATCTGTTTTCTTCAGACATAACTGCTCTGCTGAAAGATGAATGGCTTTTATGTAGTCAGTTGAAGGCAGATAGTATCGATACCCCCTTACCCCAAGCCATAGGATTTAGGGACTTACTACAGTTCTGCTGTTATTTAACTAGTTGGATTGAAAAACACCAACAGAGAGTCAACAGTACTTACACAATAAAGTACTGGAAAACAGTGATGAGCATACTGTACTGAATTGGGTTTATCATTAAATGGGAGCGCAGCTACTAAGTCTTAAGTCTTTACTTTGCAGTTGGAAACATATAAAACTGAGATTTTGAAGAACTGCACTGATTTAAAAAGAGTGCAGATGCATTAAAAAAACCAAACAAACCAAACAACAGGGGACAAAATCTTTCCTCTCCCCTGCCTGAAAGCAAACCAAATTCTGGACGGAAGAAACTGTTTCCCATCTATCCCATGTAGTTTATACAATTTAAGAAGCCATGTGAAATAGTTAGATTTTAGGCATTATAAGTAGATTTGTAAATCTCTATCACAGGATTTCTGTGTGGAAGGATTAATGGTGCTTGTTTTGGGGTTTTTTAATTTTTTTTATTTGCATTTTTTTTATTCATATCTGTTGAATGTGAATACTTATTTTTCTCTTTTTTTTTGTTTTTCCTGATGCTCATATCTTTGATACAGAACTATCAACTTTTTATTTGTTCTTTAGAATGTTGCATTTCAATGGTGTATTCTTCACACATCCTTCCGTAAACTATTTTTTCCAACTTCGATCTTTCTGAAGATTCATTTTAATTGGTCTGGGCCTTAACTTTGTTTAATATCTGGAATGTTCTTGAAGGTCCTGTGCAGAAGGTTCCCTTTGTAATTTTTTTGAAAACTTGGATACCAAATCAGTGGCACTTGAACTAGGGGTAGATGGAATGTGTTTCTTTTTTCCAGAGTGTTTTCCCAACAGTGGCCTCTAAGATGGAAAAATCAGGAATAGCTGTACTGGCCGTAAATTGCCAAGTTTTGGAGCAGGGTGCAAGTTGTTTGAGAGGAGGTTGGGAACTACCTTGTGCCAGTCACAGCTGCTTAAAGCAAGCTCTGAAACAGGTGTTTCAAAAACAGAAGTGAAGCAACCTGAACCAGTTTGTGCATATTGTTTGTAGTTTTTGTATGTCTTATCTCAATAAATTGCTACAGTTCAAAGTACATTATTAGATTCAAATTTAAATGAGGTGGTGTTCAATAATTTCAAAAGTATGACCTCAATTAGACCATGATGAAGCGGCCAGTTAACAGACAATTTTGAAAGCATCCTCTACCTGCTTTCAATACTCTGGATAAAATAATTTGAAGCATGTAGGAATGTTGTACCAAAACTCTGTGTTTGGTAGTAGAGACGAGTAAACAATTTGAAAGTAGAAGGTTTTAAGGGTCCATGCTAAAAATCTAGTTGAAGGATTCACCACGGCATTGACTTGAAGAGGAGAATAACGCACTCACAGAAAACAGCAAAATCATAGAATCATAGGTTAGGGTTGGAAAGGACCTTAAGATCATCTAGTTCCAACCCCCCTGCCATGGGCAGGGACACCTCACACTAAATCATGTCACCCAGGGCTCTGTCCAACCTGGCCTTGAACTGATTTTTTCTAAATAGTGTTGGAACACTTCATACATAATGATTTCAGGGTATTGCCTCAGCATGTGAAACTTACATTTAACTATTAGATATTTTGGAATGATTTCTCTTTGATCCTAGAAATGCCCTGAAGTGCAAGTTCAGGTAGTGTTAAGAAGTTCAGTCTCGCTTTCGGAAAATATTCAGGGATATTTTTTTTTTTCTCCAGGTAAATTCCTACTGAGGTTTATAATCCTTCTTCAAAGCAAAATGGAATTACGTGCAGTAAGGTCTTCTTACGCTGGCGGCCAGCATGAGTGTCCTTCTAAGGGAAGGAGTCTAAAAAGACTTGTAACATTTTGACATAAAGGAGTGAATATTAAAATTGCATTACAGAAATTGTACATCTCTTAAGACTGAATTAAAAGAAGTTCCAATATTGTAACCTAGAGAGTGTCTTTCTAGCAGTATAATAAAAATAGAACTAGAAGGATTAGTAGCTTTAAAATGTAATAAAGGAGAAGAAATTTTGAGCTGCTTTTATAGATGTAGTTGGTAGTGTCAGAGGTCTCAGTCTTTTGAGAACTGGGGTGGATTCAGTGTGAAAAAACCTGTCACCTGTTTTCCCATAGAGAAAACTTGGGGGACTTAGATATAGCAGGGACTGACCACTTTTTGCTGCTGTAATTCTTTGATACTTCCTTTCCGGGAAGTCTTGGTGTCTTTATTCACTATGGTCCATCTGCCCTTTCTTGCTGTTTGCCTCTCAGCCACAAGTTCTACTCTGCATGGAGGGCATTTGTGTGCACTGCTGTTGGATGCATTTGTTGGCTGTCTCTTCCTTGCTTTGCCTGCCAGCTTTAGAACAACTAGAGGGAGAAGAGATTTGATTTAAGCAATTTATGAAAAGCAGATAACATGGTAATTTGAGATTTTAACTCAACAAGGGAAGAAGTTCTGATACTGAGTCAGTGAAGGAGGAGTCCTGTCGGAATGAAAGAGGGGTAGAGGCTATCAAGTAGGTGACTACTTAAAGGAATGGGAGGAAAGACAAGTTCTCTGAGTGGGTTACCAAACATAAAGGGTAAGAGGAGAGCATAGAAGGCTAAAGGCTGTTTAAGGCATGCTAGCAACAGAATACGTGTACATTTCTACCATATCTAGTTGAAAATGTAGCTGTTGTGCTTTTTTACATGGAAGAAGGAAACAGGGACTGGATGTCTACAGAAGAAAAGAGGAACACAGAAGTGTGTTTACCTGCCTTAGGAGGGGAGGGTGTGTGACTGCTCTTCTGAGAGCTGTTTAGGGAGGGATTAGTAAAGCCTCTCTGTTAATGCCTCCTATTTTTAGAAGGATGTCATGATGAAATGGTAGGGGCAGAGGAGTAATAATTCAGTAGAAGATGCTGTGTAAGTGTAAGAAAGAGTACTTGAAGCAACACTTGATCTTGAACAAGTGAAATTAATGATTGATGACCCTATTCAGTTCTTAGAGCCTTAATAGATATGGAGCTCTCTTTCCTTAACAGGAAGTGCAACTTGTAACCGTATCTGTATTTGTTCCTTGGTTTCTGCGGCATCCTAACTTTGCTTTCTCAGTACCTCTGCAGCTTCTTTTTAAATACAGTATCTCCTTTGCCTTTTAGCTTGCTGGTTGTATCTCTTAGTGCTACACATCTCCTAGCTAACCCAGTCTAATTGCAGTTCTTCAGCATGCTGCTTTGGGGAATCACAATCAGTGTGTGCTGTCGTGAGGGTAAGATTGTGGTTTGGAGTTCACTGTGTGTAGTTTATATGCCCATTGGACCAAGAACATCTATTCCTAAATTGTTTTCAGGAGAAAAATCATAGAATGTTATGTGTAAAAATACATAAAGTCGAGAAAATATCGAATTGTCAGATTAATTCTACCTAAATGCCTTGTAAAATTTATTATGCGTTTTAACATAGTGGCAAACTCCAACTGAAAAATAGCAGGAAGCTTAGAGAAGGATATTTTTTTCTACCACAACATTGATTTATAAATTGCTTTATGCTAGCAGACTTGAGTTGTGTCAGACTGAAAATTGGTTTTTATGCTAAAGCATAAAATATTTTTTATGCTAAAATATTTTTTATGCTAAAGCATAAAATAGTGTATTTGTTGCTGCTGCTTGGGTGTCTGTAGAGGAAGCAACACATAGGGACTGCTATTGCAGAATTTTTTCATTTTTGAATCAAAATAATTTTTAAAATTGTTGCAAATTTCAACTTGGCCTTTTAGGAAGCTTTATGTGTAGTTTAATAGAAAAATTATTTCTTCAGTATGTTTTTATTTTAAATCAGATTTGCACCCATGCTTGCAGTGATACATACTTGCTTCCTTTATCTCCCCTGTTTTTCCTGTGATCTCCTTGCTGGCTAAGGGAATGCAAATACAGTGGGTTTCTAGAGCTGTGAGTATTCTGCTTGCTTGGTTTGAATGTACCTTCTGGTTGCCTGGGAGGGTGCTGCCTTACAGTAACTCTTCAGCTCTCCTACTTTTGCTTTCTCTTTTTAGTAGGGGTAGGAACTTGGGCATCTTGTCTCTGTTCAGTGATTGACTCGTAAACATGTGTGTTTTGTTCGCTCATTTCATGTTTGTGTTCCTGTACCATTCAGAATGACAGGATGCTACAGTTGAGTATTTGTGGCTTCCTATCTATAGCATAGAATCATAGAATAGTTAGGGTTGGAAAGGACCTCAAGATCATCTAGTTCCAACCCCCCTGCCATGGGCAGGGACAACTCACACTAAACCATCCCACCCAACGCTTCATCCAACCTGGCCTTGAACACTGCCAGGGATGGAACACTCGCAACCTCCTTGGGCAACCCATTCCAGTGCCTCAGCACCCTAACAGGAAAGAATTTCCTCCTTATATCCAATCTAAACTTCCCCTGTTTCAGTTTTAACCCGTTAACCCTTGTCCTGTCACTACAGTCCCTGACAAAGTGTCCCTCCCCAGCATCCCTATAGGCCCCCTTCAGGTACTGGAAGGCTGCTATGAGGTCCCCACACAGCCTTCTCTTCTCCAGGCTGAACAGCCCCAACTTCCTTAGCCTGTCTTCATACGGGAGGTGCTCCAGTCCCCTGATCATCCTCGTGGCCCTCCTCTGGACTTGTTCCAACAGTTCCATGTCCTTTTTATGTTGAGGACACTAGAACTGCACACAGTACTCCAAGTGAGGTCTCACGAGAGCAGAGTAGAGGGGCAGGATCACCTCTTTCGACCTGCTGGTCACGCTCCTTTTGATGCAGCCCAGGATACGGTTGGCTTTCTGGGCTGCGAGTGCACACTGAAGCCGGCTCATGTTCATTTTCTCATCGACCAGCACCCCCAAGTCCTTCTCCACAGGACTGCTCTGAATCTCATCTTTGCCCAATCTGTAGCTGTGACTGGGATTGCTCTGACCCAGGTCTAGGACCTTGCACTTCTCATAGTTGAACTTCATAAAGCTGGCATCAGCCCACCTTACAAGCATGTCAGGGTCCCTCTGAATGGCATCCCTTCCTTCCAGCATATCAACCGGACCACACAGCTTGGTGTCATCGGCAAACTTGCTGAGGGCGCACTCAATCCCACTGTCCATGTCAGCGACGAAGATGTTAACCAAGACCGGTCCCAACACCGATCCCTGAGGGACACCACTCGTTAGCGGTTTCCAGCCGGACACTGAGCCATTGATCACAACTCTTTGTGTGCGGCCATCCAGCCAGTTCTTTATCCACTGAGTGGTCCATCCATCAAATCGATGTGTCTCCAATTTAGAGACAAGGGTGTCATGCGGGACAGTGTCGGATGCTTTGCACAAGTCCAGGTAGATGACATCAACTGCTCTATGCCTGTCCATCAGTTCCAGGGCCCCCTCATAGAAGGCCACCAAATTGGTCAGGCAGGTTTTCCCCTTAGTGAAGCCATGCTGGCTGTCACCAAGCACCTTGTTGTTTTTCATGTGCCTTAGCATGCCTTCCAGGAGAATGTGCTCCAAGATTTTGCCAGGCACAGAGGTGAGACTGACTGCTCTGTAATTCCCCGGGTCTTCCATTTTCCCCTTCTTGAAAATGGGGCTTATATTTCCCTTTTTCCAGTCATCAGGAACTTCACCTGACTGCCATGATTTTTCAAATATGATGGCCAGTGGCTTAGCAAATTCATTCGCCAGCTCCTTCAGGACCCGCGGATGGATTCCATCAGGTCCCACAGACTTGTGCGCGTTCAGATTTTTAAGGTGGCCTTGAACCAGATCCTCTCCTACAGTGAGCCCAAAGTCTTCATTCTCACAGTCCCTGCGTCTGCCTTCTAAGACCTGGGTGGTGCAGTCAGAGCCTTTGCCAGTGAAGACGGAGGCAAAGAACTCATTCAGAACCTCAGCCTTCTCCAAATCCTGTGTAGCCATTTCTCCCGAGAGCTTCCTCAGGGGGCCTCTTTTGTCCCTAGTCTGTTTTTTGTTTGCCACGTACTTGTAGAATGCCTTCCTGTTATCCTTAACATCCCTGGCTAGGTTTAATTCTAACTGGGCCTTAGTTTTCCTAACCTGGTCCCTAGCTTCCCAGACAACATCCCTGTACTCTACCCAGGCCGCCTGTCCTTGCTTCCATTTTTTATAAGCCTCTTTTTTCCTTTGAATTTTCCTCAGCAGCTCCTTATCCATCCAAGGAGGTCTCCTGGCCCTTCTGCCTCACTTCCTTCTAGTTGGGATGCAGCACTCCTGAGCTTGTAGCAGGTGATCAACCAAGAGTCTTGGGCCCCCCTGTCCTCTAGAGCTATATCCCATGGAACCTTACTAAGCAGGCTCCTGAAGAAGCCAAAGTCTGCTCTCCTGAAGTCCAGGGCAGTGAGCTTGCTGCACGCTCTTCTCATTGTCCTGGGAATCTCAAATTCGACCATCTCGTGATCGCTGCAACCAAGGCTGCCCTGGAGTACCACATTCTCAACAAGCCCTTCCCTGTTGGTGAGCACAAGGTCAAGCATGGCACCTCTCCTTGTCGGCTCCTCTGTTACTTGCAGAAGGAAGTTGTCTTCCACACAATCGAGGAACCTCCTGGATTGCTTGTGCTGTGCAGTGCCATCGTTCCAACAGATGTCAGGGTGGTTGAAATCCCCCATGAGAACAAGGGCCTGCGAGCGTGAGGCTGTTCCTATCTGTCTGTAGAGTGCTTCATCCACAGGTTCTTCTTGGTCAGGCAGTCTGTAACAGACCCCCATAGTAATGTCCCCCATAGCTGTTCTCCCTTTAACCCTGACCCACAAACTCTCTGTAAACTGCTCACCTGCCCCCAGACAGAGTTCCATACTCTCCAGCCTATCCCTAACAGAAAGGGCAACTCCCCCTCCCCGCCTGCCAGGCCTGTCTTTTCTAAAGAGCCTGTAACCTTCCATTCCAACACTCCAGTCATAGGAGCCATCCCACCATGTTTCTGTGATGCCTATTATATCATACCCCCGTAGATGTGTACACATCTCTAATTCCTCTTGTCTGCTCCCCATGCCATGGGAGTTTGTATAGAGGCATCTGAGCGAGCTCCAATTGAAGCTGGCTCGTTGGCTGGAGCAGCCAGAATGTATGTACATTGTTCCGAGCATTCATTATAGGTGCTGGCAACTGACTGGGTGTGTTGGGACGGAATGATGCCCCCCTCCCCCAACACATCTAGTTTAAAGCCTCCTTGACAAGCCTGGCAAGCCTCCTACCAAAACTGTTCTTCCCCTTCTTTACCAGAGCAGCTCCACCAGCCCCCAGTAGATCTGGCCTACTAACTTCAGTCCCGTGTTCAAGACACCCAAACCCCTGACTGTGACACCACCCTTTTAACCATTTATTGACCTGGCCAATCCTCCTAGCTTTTTTTAGGTCCTCCCCTGTGTCCTGGAGAATTGACGAAAAGACTATCTGAGCTCCAGAGCCCCTAACCACCTCTCCCAGGGCTCTGTAGTCTTTCCTTATGGTCCCCAGTCTACTGCTATCTATATCCCTAGCACCCACATGGATCACCAGGAGCGGGTAATAGTCTGTGGAACTTAATAGAGCAGGCAGCCTCTCTGTAACATCCCTGATCTGTGCCCCTGGTGGGCAGCACACCTTCGAGACGGGGTCAGGCCGACAGACGAGTGCTTCCGTCCCTTTCAAAGTAGAGTCCCCTATTACTACAACCCGCCGCTTTTTCTTTGTAGCGCCAGTAGAGATCTTTACCTGTGCATAATCCGGCTGTTTGTGGTGCAAGTGCGTTTCCTCGTTAGTCTCCTGCAGGACAGCAAAGCAGTTCTGTGTGGGCACAACAGATTTAGGAGGAAGCCCCTTGCCTTTAATTGTCCTTTTCTTCCTTCTTTTGTTATTTGTCACTAATTCCCAACTTCCCGGGTTCCTCTCTGCTACCCTGACATCTTGAAGCCCACTAATAGCATTCCGCAGCTCAGCCACCTGCTGCAGGAGGACCTCCGCCAGGGAGCACCGAGCGCAGCCCTGCCCGTCGTGCTCCTTTCCCTCACCAGACCGGTGCAGGCACCCTCTACACTCCGACCTCTGCTCTGCAGCCTCCCCTCTCATCGGCTCTGTCGGGGTGCCTACTCTGGGCACCGCCGGGGCAGCCAGCGCAGAGCCCCCAGAGCGGGCCCTGGCCATATGATGGGTGCTCACCTGCCCGCTCACCTGCCTGCGCGAACTGCCTCGACCCGCTCTGTTTGCCCATTCTGTTCGCCTCGCTCCTGGTTGCTCGCGCTCCCTGAGGCTGCCGGCTCCTGGGCAGATCCTGTCAAGGACTTGAAGCTCCCTCGGTAGCTCTGGCCGCTCTGAGTTGAGGCTCCTGGAGGCTGATCTCTCCCCAGCTCTGGTGTTAAAGGCGTCCTCTCTCGAGCTGCTCACCTCAGCAATTGACTGGCAACGGTTGGTGATGCCCGGTTTGAATCTCCCGCCGCTGTAGCTTTAAGAAAAAGGAGAGAGTATAGAAAAAATAAAATGTCAGTTGTGTAGTTTTTTCTCTCTGTCTTTCTGTGTAGAAAATCTGTGCTGACTTGTCCAAGGAACGAGCTAGAAATACTGGCAGGGAGCTAGGTGTCCTGGATCAATCATATGGATTTTTAATCTATAGACTTCTTTGAAGACCACTTGTTGACAAATGCTAGATTTCTGTTTTAATATCACATTATCCATTATATTAGTTTTTAATTTTTCTACTGTTTGTGGAAGGAGACTAGAATTACCAGTAATCATCTGTCACTTTGAAAACATGCATGATGAACATAGGCTGGATGCAGCTTGCAGCTTCATTCCATACAGTGACTCCTTGTGTCACTACTGGAGAATATTAAGATTGTATTTATTATATGACTTACAAGATACATTTGAGGAGCCTGTTCTGCCTCTTGTTGTGAAACATTTCCTAACACTGGGTATATTCTGAAAATAATCTCAAATTTATGGCAATTTAAATTCCACCAGGATGACTTTAAGTAATTAAATTTTATCTTTCAGCAGGACCAACAGAAGGCTTGGGAAAAATAATACAAAGATTTCCTCAGAAGGACTGGGAAGATACTCCTTTTCCACAGGGAATAGAGTTGGTAAGTTTGCATTACATTTTATAACTTCTAGAATTTTTTTCACATACAGTTGGAAGATACATCTCCCTTCATGCAATTACCTGTATTATCTGACCCGACAGGGAATGGATAGAAGTTGAGTAGAGGGGATAGGTAATAGCTTTAAGAATAATAATTTTGGCTAACAGAAGATAACTTATTCTAGTCTGTACCACTAAGTAGATATTCCTAGAGTACAGAAAAAGTGCTGCGAATTTAGAAACAGTGTATTTAAAGTAAATGTTATTTGTGTCAGTAGGTTTATCATTGACTGTTCTTATAAGCATCCTTCAGATGGCAGATGACTTTTTATTATCATGTTCAAATAAATACAAATGTGTATGTTAAAGAGAATTAAAAAGGATATCCCAGTAAACTGGCTTGATTAAAATGGTCAGTCTCTACCCAGTATTCTGACCTTGACAGATGGCATGATAGATGCTTACAAAACCAGTAAACTGAACAAGGCCAGTGTACAGTGATCTATTTTAAATGCCCTCTCTGAAAATTCACTAAAAGCCACTTCTTTCCCTTCCTTGATGTCATATGGGGATTCATACTCACATTGGGTAATTAAAAGGTATATCTCAGACATCTGAATCACTGATTTATTAAACATATGGGTCTAAAAATCCTGTAGAGAAATTAAATGCTGTGGTCATACTCTGCAAATCATGTTTCTGAGAAGTCAGAGTGAAATTCTTACTGCTGTGAACTTAGGAACCTCTGTGACAGGATGCGCTGGAGAAGGAGATGGCCTGTAGGAAATGTTGCAATAGAAGTCTTTGTACTGCGGGACAAAATCAGCTGCAGAGGACAAAGACACTGACTCTTCACTGAATTTATCACACATATACAGCAAACATAGCAGGATTTTACCAGTATGATACCTTTTAGCCACTGTTCAGCTCACTTGCTGAGTCATAACATACCATTGGCCATGTGTTGTCTTCTCCAGTGAAAGAGAGGGGAGGGGATCTTGGTGTTTACTGCTTGCTCTCTGGTGTAGCAAAGGTTTATGCTA
This sequence comes from Lathamus discolor, assembly GCF_037157495.1. Lineage (NCBI taxonomy): Eukaryota > Metazoa > Chordata > Aves > Psittaciformes > Psittacidae > Lathamus > Lathamus discolor. The sequence goes on along the minus strand of NC_088889.1, from coordinate 59,042,899 downwards.
TTCACTGTGTGCTGGTGTATGCGACTGGTTGCTCGTTTTCTTCAACAGTGTGGTTTTCATTTCTTCATAGTCAAGCGTAAGCCTTATGTTTTGGGGGGATGTCATACATTAATTACTGGTGTAAGCATTATTTTGGATACACGTGATGGATAGTTGCAGTGCTTGTGGTACACTTGCATAATACTACATTTGGCAATGTGGTGCTGTTCTGAAACAATGGAAGCTCCTGCTTTCTCTGAAGTGTTTCTACTACTGTTACAACATTATACCGCTCTGTATAGCAACTGCTTTCTGCTCTAGCTGGTTGTTCTCTACTTAATATATGCCTAGCCAGCATGTGCCTGATGGTTGCTGACCAAGTTCAGATAAGTGGCTTTTTTTATATAGCACACACAGTTGTAGTTCATTAGAAGAGAAGTAAACTTTGATGACAAGGCTTAGGGGTGGTTTTTTTTTAACCTCTCTCTTGGGGTTGAACTAGGTGGTTTGATCTTGCCTTAAACAGCTGCAAGAATTTGAATCATACTAAAATTTATTTTCTCATACAAGTCTTACCTAGTTTGAAGAAAATAATGCATCTGAATTCCAGTGTTGTAATGAAATAAATGAGCACAGCTTCTCTTAAATCAGTGAAGTGTCCTAAGTGATACATCTGTACTCAAATGTTATTTCTCATTGATGTTTAATTGGATGTTGGCACTACAAGAAATACCTGTTTAAAGGAAGATTTCTTCATTTAACAAACCTTTTCTGTATCAGTTCTCAAATGACTTGTCAGGCAAAGGCATTAGGACTTTGGAGTTTCCAAGTTAAATGAAATCTGATGACTTAAAAGTTAAGGACATCTATTCAGCCAGTTGGCAAAATAAGTGAAATTTTGATCTGCTTTCCAAATGTGGTAATAAAACTTTAATATTGCAAATATCAAGTACTTACAGTACTTATATTATAGTAAATCACTTATAAAAATCAGATTTTGTCAGGATGGGTATTTTTTTTTCCCCCAAGGTTTTGTATAAGTGTAAAATGAATCAAGACTAATTCTTGGAAAGGAAAGAATAAAACCCGTGTTACCGTTTTCTGTTTGTCATCTTAAGGGCAGCTTTAGTATCATTAAGAGGGGAGGGTAGCAGGCAAACCTTGAGGGGAAAAAAAGGACAAAGAAAGTAAAAATAGTGTGGCTGACAAAGTTATGTGAGACTGAAGGTAGACATAGTTATGAATAGAACTTAGTTCTGTGAGTAGTTCAAGTTAACATCCTCTTTAAGTGTAATTCCTCTCCTTTGAGTGAAGGATTTTTATTTCTCTGAAGTGGAAAAAAGCCCATGGTTTGTATGTGAGAAACAAGTTTAATCTCTCCCCACTATGTTTTCTTGAAGGAAAAAAAGGCCAAAGCTTTTCATGCCTAGCAATAGGATTGAAGGAAGATTTTTTTGAGTCTTGTCTTCTCTCAAAGTTAGTTCTTCTGCCATGAATCATTGAGATCTTCAGCTGATTATCAGTGAAGATAGCGCCTCTTAGGCCCCCTCCACCTTTTTTAGTGCCAAATCATATAGGTTTAATGAGATAATTTGTCTTGGCATCTAATAGGTGATATGATCTAATAGTGTTTCCCATTCATATTGTTAATGGCATCTTATGAAACAAGGGTGGTGGTGGTGGTGGGAAATAGTGGAAAATACCTAGGCCCACCCCTCAAGCCTTTAAGATGGAAAAGTTTAGGGGCCTGTTTGGACCCCTTGTGATTTCCATAGCTTATACAGATGCCATTAGCCCAAGCTCCAGCCGAAAACTAATAGACAAAATCCTCTCAGACTTTTGTGGAGGGCTTTTCTCTTTCCTGAACCTTGCGTGCCCCCTACCTCTTTGGGCTTGAATTTGTATGATCAACTTTATGAGACGTAAGTTATGATAATGTACAGGGTGGAACTGTGCAGGTAATCTCTAATTAAATAATAAAACCACTGTAAATAATGTGTTTCATTTTGTTAAGCCCAGTTTTGAAAAATGGGCTATCATGGCAAAAACTGTGCCTAATGGACCTTGCCCTGGCTGAGTGAAAGACAATAATTTTGGGAACATCTTATCCAGGAAAGATAATGACCCAATTTTAACTTTTAGTTTTAGCCTTGATAATGTTTGTGGTTTTGTTAACTTGACACAAATATATAGAAAATTCAGTCATTATAAAGTGTAATTGCAGTTTGAACTTGACTGAGAGTGTTACATTTGGTGTATATATATTCTGTATTGAAGGCTTAATCTATTAAATTGTTTCTATTTTGATGTGTGTAGCATGTTAGCTATGCTCTGGTCTTGTTTAACAAACATAAGTTATGGAATAAATACATTGTCCAAAATTCAGCAGGAATATAGTTTATGAAATGTTATGGAAGTATTCTAATTTCTCAGTAAATAAATTGCATGTCTTCTGGTCGTCAGTGGTAATTGATCAACACCGTGTGTTTCTGTTGATGGAAAGATAGTACGAGTAGGTCTCGGTCAGTGTATCTTCTTAGAGCATCTACTTGCCTGCCTCCCATCAAATGACCAAAATAGATTTTTCTTAGTCTTGCACTCCTTGCATTTGCCATTTTTTTTTTTTTAATGGCTTCACAGCTTTGTTCTGTTTATAACTGAATACAGAAACTTTGCTAAGTGAGCCACCTACAAATTGCTGTGAAACACACCTGAATTTTTTTGTAGTGGATTATGGTTAATTACAGTAGGTACTGAAGGCCCTAATAATTTTTCTTTTATTTTTTACGCCATTCGTTGAATTGTATCATATAACTGAGAGTAAGGTATGATATTTGTTAATATTATATATCATACATACTCATGTTACTTCAAAAGCAGCAAGATGCTCTTCAGTTTGCTAGAAACTTTTGTGGGCTATTCAAGAGGAATGTAGGAAACATTTTTAATAATTTCAGCTTTGAATCTGAGCATCTTCAACTTACAAATAGCAGTCCATCTGCAGTTTATTGTGAAATACAAGTCAAAGTGGCTATCCTCAGCTTTCCTGGAAGTAAGCTGACTCTGAGAAGTAGAGAGTGATTTACCCATTCTTAAAGTTAATCTTTGGCTCAGAAAAGCAGGTAAGTAGTTGAGTGCAGTTAGAGACCAAACTCATAGTTGCCCCCCATCATACTTTAAATGAACATGTTTAGGTGTCCTTGTCCATAGTCTGACTGTTTCAAAGAAATTATTCCAGCTTTACAAGATACTTCTTAAGTTTAAAAATAGCTCTCTGAAATCAGCTGAGACATACAGAGCAGTTTAAAATGAGGATACTCAAACTTCTTGTTCTTGCTGTGTAGAAAGAATGCTTGAGAGACTTTGCTGGCTGAATGAGTTAGCCTTATGTATCTGCATATTCTTCTAGTTTATAATCCAGTTTTAATTCTGCTGTATACCTTTCTAGACATCATAATTAGTCATACATCAAAGGAGGAAGCTTTGGTATGTAATGTTACACTATATAGTAATTTTTGTCCCACGGCTAAATTAGCTAAACTAAGTGTCATCCGCATTACTCAGTGTTGGGAGGTTTATGCTAATTAGGCCAATGAAAGTCATACCTAGAAAAAGATACATTGTCTTGAGTTTATACTAGATATAGTGTGTTTGTGCAGTTAGTGGGAAATTTTCTTCCCTTGTACTCACTGTGGCAGGTAGTGGTGGTAGTAGTAGTGCCATGAATTACTAATTTTCATTTCAAGTGTGTGCAAGTATACATATGAACATAAATTCTAGATGAGCTAATCAACTATCCAGGTAATTACTTTAATTATAAAATGCAATTGTAAATTGTAAAAACTGTTATTTAATACAAGCTTGCATGAGTTACGATGCTAAGAGGAAAGGCTTCTGAAGAGAGGCTGGATGTGTCCAGTAGAGATCTGGTAGGATGTTTGCTTCCTTCTAGAGGAGGAGGAGTTGGTTGTTGCTGGAATGAGCATTTTACTTCTTTCTGTAGAACCTTATATTTGGTGTAGACCTTAGCATTTTTGCACCTTTGGGGCTGCTTCAGATCTAAACTCTTAAATAAACATAAAATATGCCTTTTATGAAATACTGGCTTCAACTCTTAAATTCTAACTAACCTGAGAGATGAAAAGAAATCAGATGAGGTTAATGAGCGGTGTTTACGTATTTTCAAAGTATATCTGTATTTTGACTGACCTAGTAGAGCTCAGTCTTTGGACAAAAACAAACTTTGTAGTCCTGTCCAGAACTGTCCACTTCGTGATAACAAACATAACTTATAAGTGACAGGTATACCTCTGCGATCTTAAGTGAATGTACACTGCTGATGGAGCTTCACAGTTGGGCTGAGAAAGCTATCACACCCCACACCCCCCCCCCCCCCCCAACAAATGTCTTTAGGTTTGCATTGAAAACCAGAATTTTTGTCACTCAACTGAAGACATTTTACAGTAAGCCAGATTTTTAAGTAGTGAACTCCTAAATTTTTGGAGATTCCCAGTACAGGATCTCAAAATCATTATGCATGCTGTCAAAATAATACTTTCAAAATTCAAGTGCTAATCATTTAGTGTTATTTAGTGTTAGTACCTGTTTATTAGTGTTGTTTATTTATTAGTGTTATTTATTTGGTGTTATTACCTGTTTTACCACTTTGGTGTGAATCAGCTTTTCTAGGGAACGAATCTGGTGTTTGAATGTTTTACTTGTTATTTTAAATCAGACTTAAGAGACAAACTGGGTTGCAGCTTAGCCAGTTACGGCTTGAAGTGATTAAAGTTTTAAGAGAGTTAATCTTTAAATGCCTCAGTCTTAGCTAGCTGATCTGTAAGCCAATTTTTCTGCAACATTAATGCTTTTAAGGACCTGAATAAAGGATTCTCTAGAGCATTCATTTAACTTTTGAAGTGCACATGGTTAGCTGCAGAGATTTTGGTTTTGTGTTTGGGTTGTTGTTTTTCCTCCCTTCCCCTGAAGAATCTCTCTCAAGAATCATTAAATATGTAATTATTTAATGAACAATTGCATTACAGAACTCAGTGAAAGATTGTTCTTTCATTCTCATTTTGTTGCAGTACAGGTGGTTTCAGCAGTTAGTGGAAAACAGATGATAGCAAAAATATGGCTAACTTTTTTTTATTGGAGTTCTTATGAACACAGTTTATATTCCTTTAAGTTGTCTATATTAGCCTCCAGTGGAAATCTTAGAGCACCATAAATGTAGTATGTTTTTACAGTAATGTTTCTGCTGTGCTGTAAAATACTTGCATTCTGGTTTTAGAATCCCATGGTATGTACTGAGTGGATTTTAGCTGCTGGATTTTGTAGACTAGTGGGGTAAAATAATTTGATATTGAAATCTAAGGACTTGCAAGTAGTCCTCGTGTGGCAAAACTTGGTCTTACTTGCCTAAATACTGTGAAAGGGTGCAATTAATGTTTTATGCATTTTGTTTGTTTGTTTTGTTTACAACTGGGGAAAACTGGAACAACTTATAATACAGTCAACATTTTTAGTAAAAACGGTGAAATATTGAAGTGGCACCTTTTGGAGCTTCAACTTCTTTCCATGGAGATTATTCAAAATAGAGTGCATTGAAGTGTAACCTTTTTTAAAACTAATAAGGTGTTCCTGCCCCTTCTGTTCCTTCCCCCTCATATTTTAAGTTAAATTCTTTTAAAATCTGCTGGAGGAGAAAAGCATTTTAAAAAGCTTTCGTAAGAAATGCAGGTTATTTGTAGAATTATAGCATTATTTGGGTTGGTTTTCTTTATTCTTGGTATCTTTCATCCCCTTAAATAACACTTTGCTGCAAAAGATGATCTTTTCCACTTATGCTTTGTGTGTGATTCAGTATCTGCATGAGTATCTGCATAACTGTCCATAAGTTGGGTTTTTTTTTTTTTCATCCTCTTTAAAAATTAGAGGAAAGACTGCAACATGGGCATTTCTATGAGTTTCTGCTTATGGGGCTTTTGCATAATGGTCAGGCAGAGGAGATTGAGACTTACGGTTAAGTCGTGTTGCAACATTAGCAATCTCCAGGAGTATTTTGGCATCTTCAGTATCAGGTATGCTCAACTAATAGACTCACCTGTGAGAGGTCTCCTGGAGAACCTGTTTTTTCCTGAAGGTCCTGAAATATTGATTATTAAATATTTTTTGATGTTCCTTTAAAAAAGAAAAAGTGTATATGTAAGGGTGGAGATAGTGGAGATACTCACTGAATGTCGTGATGCAAATATGATTGTTTTTCATTTAAATAGTGTTATAGTGATGGAAATCTATCAGCATCATCATTCTTACTCTTTGAGATCCCTCTCTTGTTGGATATTTGAGAATGACCTATTTTCTTCTTGCCCTTAACAGCCCTGTCTGCCTGCGTCCAGCCAGTCTAGGATTCTTAACACACGTGTGGTGTTTTTTGTCTCCCCCTATGCTTCTCTGAGATTTGAGAGTCTGCAGGGGTATGAAGCATTCTTTGCTCTTCAGTATCATAGGGTACAAGGCTAGTGTGTATAATACCTTTGGAATAAATGGGTTTGTAGCTAGTATGTTTCACTAAGAATTTTGTCCTTTTCAGTTTATCCTATTACCTGTATGTGCTCAGTGTGAACACATAAACATTTGTGAATATTTTTCATGCTTATTTAGAGGAACTAAGAAATAGTCTGGAATAAAAAGGGAAGGCAATGTATAATTCACTCAATATGAAAATGGGGTGTATCTCCAGAAACCAAAACTAAAGAGTAGGTATCTTATTATATTTAATTTTTTGAGAGGATAATTTCTGGGCAAATTTTTCTTTTTAAATTCTTTTCAGCTTTATTTTCCTTGAACACTTTATAGAATAGCCTGGTTATGGATGTGCTTTGTCCTTTTCCAAAAATGTTTGTTTGTACTTGGAAGTTAACTTAGATGAATGCAACATATGACCTTAAAGTGCTGTGTGGTTTTGAATAGCTGAATATGTTCTTAACATCAGAATAGGTTCTTCAAATGACTTATTCCACTTTGGGCTACTAATAATTGAAAATTATTTCAGCATAATTCTACATGAAGACATATGGTCTAAGTTTGGAATGCAAGCAACAGAAGAGAAATTTGTCCTGAAAGACACAGAGCAGTGTATGCTTATAAGCCAGTTAAAATACTGTAAGTGCTGTACCTTCTGAGTTTACAGCACTGTTTCGATATTGTCCCGAATACACATAAAGGAAGAGAGATGTATTTAAGTGCACTATAACATCCAGATCTCTTATCATACAAAGCTACTGTTTTCCAGTTGTGCCATGTGCAGTGGGCTGTCCTTGTCTAAATCAGTAGTATACAGGTGTAAGCATGTCTCTGTCCTGTGTCGTGGCAACCGAGTGTTGTGCATCTTGAGCTATGAAGTTTAGCTTTTGCATAAAGGTAGACACTATCCTGAGATGGCCAGAGGTTAGACATGAGAATACTTTAGATAAATAAAAGGAATAAACGGTTCTCCTTGTCCTTTGAGAGTAAAGAGAGTAATGGTGAATGGATTCTATAGCAAAATAGATTTAGTCTAAACAGTAAGAAACATTTAGATAGATGGAGCGCACACTGCTTAAAATAAAATTTTTGCACAGTGTTATGTGTTTTTAATGTTAAGACAGCTATGACAAATGACTTGTGTGAGGCTAACGGTAAGGCATGAAAAGGGGAGTAGCTTGGATATTCTCCTGAAGTTCTTTTTAGATTTATTTATCTGAAAAGCTCTCCATCTGTGTGCTTGTTTGTTTCTCTGCAGAGGGAGATGGTAGTAACTCATTGGGAAGATACCAAACTGAGACATCAGAATGGTGATGAATGAAGAAATCTGTGTGGATTTCCATGAGAGATGAGATTTTGTCAGGTGTTTGTCCTTGTTCACTGCAGCAAACTTACTTTTAAGAGTTCTTTATGTCACTGAATCAGGTTCCTGTAACTACCAGAGATGAAGAGAAAAAATTAAACTTGGACAAATGTAAATCCAGGAAGGCATTGAAGTACAACAGAACCACTTATATTGTTTAAAATTCCCATGTTTTGTTTCACTTTATTATTACAGAAATTTTGTCAGCCTACTGTAAAAAAAAAAAAGGCACTTTTCTTATGCTTGAAGTGCTGTAATTTAGGTAATCTTTTTACTGAAGTTTTGGGGAGGGGAGCGGTGGTGTTTGGTTTGGTTTTTTTATTGTGTGCTTGTGCAGAGAGCTGAGAATTTGTGTGGTTTTGGAGAGAGCCAGAAAGCAAGACTGTTGCCTATTGAATTTATAACTATATATCCAGTTGTCACAGAGCTATCCTTTCTAGAGTTGTGTGAAGGAGCAGAAAGGCAGATAATGTGCATCTAATCAAACACAGTCTATTGGGCTGAATACAAGATTGTGAAATTTGAACTGGGTCATCGAATGTTCTGGGAATCCAGAAATAATTTATCTGTGAGGTTGATTCCTATGACTATAAATCAGTTTGGAATGTTTTCTAATAGCTCAAGAAAACAGGCTAATGGAAAATAAAGGCTATTGTACATTTGTCTGAACAGATTTGTTAATGGTTTGTCTTTTGTTAAAGCTGATACTTTCCATGCTAAGAATTTCTAATCAGTAGTGTTTGGAGATCATGATATTCCCCCACCTCCCCAATTTGACCAACTTGTTGATTTGCACTCTGTATAAATTTTGTTTGTTGGATGCAGGTTTCTTGTGCTGGCTTAAGTTATCTCAGCAATTTTAAAGCCTTACTTAGACTTGAAAGCTTTAGTGATGTCTTTATACAGTATAAGTGTTTATTCAGAATAAAAAAGAAAAATTTAAAAAACCCCGAGTAACATAACCCTTCAGAATTCTGAGTATTGTGTGCTGCAGCTTATTGCACCAGCCCTTATATTATCCAGTTAGAACCCATACCAGAAAACTGGTGCATAGATGTTTTGCTGTATCTAATTCGTATAATTCCTGGTTTTCCTTTCTGGACACTTTACAGGGCAGAGCGCCTGTGTGCTCTAAACATACACCTGAAACACAAGCCTACAATAGCCTGGGGAGAAAGTGGCTGGCTGACTGCTTCAGTATCTGACTGACTGTGCCATGCAGAGTCCTAGGGAAGGGACTTGGAGGCTTATTTCCAGTTTTTGTCAGAGCAGCATGTTGGCCTCAAGCACCGTCACTATCTTAAGTATGAAAAGGAGTTGAATTTATAAATGCTGAGGCTGAGGGGTTAGTTTGTTCATAAAGCAGACTACTTAATATTGTTTAAGTATGGCGTGTTGATGCTCTCTTCTGACTAATTGCATGGAATTGGCAAAGCCACTTTCATATTTATCAGCTTTTATTGTACAGACTTTTTTGACTCCTGTCTATTCCTTAATAGCATGTAGCATATTGTTTTCTTTTACACAAAACCTGGTATTGGTAGATGGGTAGAGGAAAAGTTTATGAATGAACTTGCAGGTTAGGAGATTTAAAAGGGAGCTAGGCTAGTTAGATGACCCTCTTCCGCCTGTATTTTTATTTAATAATATGGTCTATAGTAACTTCCAGTATGGTTTTGATATCCTGATTTTAGTAAGGGTTTAGTAAATGACAATGAGAATTTTAGTGAAGAAACCTCCTTATTTTAAGTAAAAGTTAACAAATAGTAATTTTATGGAGCTTGCTTTTCATCATAGTAAAGTAAAAGTAAATAAATAATACACTTCTATATGCAAAACACAATTTGTATTAAGAGGAAGAAGAAAAATATAAGTGTACAGATACATTTTGTAAGTGTGTATTGTAAGGCTATTCACTGATGGAAGATTTTTATCTTTGTATTGAAATTCTCCTGAATGGGGATCTGTCATAAACTTAAAACGAATTCTGAGTATGGAACCAGTATTGTGGAATCAGCAATTTTGTCAGCAGTTTACCTGGTCTTATCCTAGCAAATCCTTCTCTTTTCTCTGTCTTCATTGCTCTGTCAGTGTCAGAAAGACACTGATGCAGGCCAAACCTCTAGAAGTGGCAGATTTTTAAGATGAGCGTGTTAATGCTGCAGTCTGACCCATGTAGTACAACTTTATTTAATTTTGCTGACAGAGATCTCTCTCAGGTATGTTTAGTTGCAGCGTCGTTATGTTTTTCAAGGACATGCTGTGAAATGATCACTTGAACAGGTGCTTTTTACTTGGCTGTAATGGATACCAGGATAAACTAAAAAGAAATTTCATTTCTCTATCAGCACTGGAGTAATAAATTAAGCAGTTGAACTGGCCTCTAGTACGGATCTCTGAAGCTCCAATTTTCACGGATTTGGAGATAGGGCAGCTCAGTCTTTAGCTGTGGTAAATGTTACTTGTATGATGATCCTTTTACAGCTTGTAGTTCTCTTTCAGCCTGCAACTCATTAAATCTGAGCTGAAGAGTGAATTTAGGCAAAGAAAAAAAATAGTGATACCCAAATCTTCTTTTGAATGGCTTTGGGAACTTACTCTCAACAGCTTCTCTGACTGGATAGCTCAAGTCTTGCAGGTTTTAATGCAGGCTGAGTTCAATGAAAAAAAGCCAACCAACCACCCTCCCCCCCCAAACAAACAAAAAAACCCGCCCCTTTCCCAAACACACCCCTTCCTACCCCTCCCCACACATTAAGAGCATAAGCCAAGGTACTAATGAGGTTTTCTAAAGAAACTTTTCCATACAGACTTTGTCATACAGGTGTCCCCAAACTACTTGCTCATCTCTTCCTTGCAGTGCATGGTTCCTTAACCTTCACGAGAAACCGTCTTTTATTTATGTCAGCAAAAGAAGATAACGAAAACCAGATCACACTCAGATACTGGCCAGGTTTTCAGTTATCCTCAAGTAGAAAATATCTTTGTTCTTGAAAGTGTATTCTGGATGCCAGAGGGGTACTCTGCATCAGGGACTGCAGTGATAGCACAAGAGGTCATGGGTTCAAACTTCAACAAGGGAAATTTAGGTTGTGTAATAGGAAGGAATTTACTGTGCGAGTGATGAGATGCTGGAACAGGCTGCCCAAGGAAGTTGTGGATGCTCCATCCCTGGAAGTGTTCAAGGCCAGGTTGGATGGGGCCTTGAGCAAGCTGGTCTAGTGAAAGGTGTCCCTGCCCATGACAAAGGTGTTGGAACTACATGATCCTAAAGTCCTTTCCAACCAAAAGCATTCTATGATTCTATACATATTCTGACTTGAATCTCTGCCAAGTTACTTCAACTAAAGCAACCAGTATATATGTAAAATTAGGAATACAGCAATTTTAATGTAATAAATAATGTGTAATAGCACTCTGCACCCCCAAATAAAAGGAACTGCTGTTTTACTGAGCTGCAAATTTTCCTATTGTCATTCTGCAATAAATTGTGAGGAATTTAATATAAGAACTGGCTTTAATTTTCTGTTCCCATCCCCTGTTTCGTGTTTTCTGATCTTGAAGATTTAGCTCTTGCTTAAGTAAATGCAGTTCAACCAAAATTCATTCTAGTGAGTGTCCCAAACTGGTGGGACAATGGCAGATTATGTAACTACTTTATGTAGATTGCTGCATTAAATTACACTGTGCTATATTCAAGCAAATATGCTTCGGTGTTAAAAATGCCAAATGCAGTTATGGTTTTGGTGCTTTATCTTAGGCTTACGTAAGAGTGCAGGGAAACATGCTTCTATTCTAAAAAATACAAATCACAATTTTTGTTCAAGAAAGTGTGTCTTCTTTTGTAATTTACTGGAAAGTCTATGTTATAGTACATTAAAACCAAGCAATACTCCCCTTCTGTAAATGGCATACACAAAATCAACCTCACTTCATTTTTAACTGTATTGTTTCCTTTTCCACGTGTTACAGCATGTGGACAAGAGACATGTTCATTGAAATCATGGCTTATAAGCTTAGAATGAAGACTGAATTAGATTTAATATCAAAGTAGTGGGATAAGAAGTGGGTACTAAAGTTACAATGTGCATTTGTGACCTCAGTGTTTTTAACATTCTTCAAATACCAGATTTGTCTAGTTCTCGGCATCACCTCATGATTATTCGCTATAACTGCATACCAGAAAAGCCTGTTTCACAATGATTTTCCTCATTTTGGCCCAGTAAAATACATGTAGAGACTTGTTGGCATTTGCAATTTTTAAAATTTGTTGTTGGACCATTTTGTATCTGTTTCGTGTCTTGTATATTGAATTTGATCTCCCCTCCCAAATAACAGTGGAATTGGCAAGACCTCTTGAAAAGTGGGTGGAGAGTACGTTCTCCCCCTCAACCTCCCCAACCCAATTTTGAGCAGCAGCAACTTCTATATGAGGGGCTTTTCTGTATCCACAGTGAGTTATCATATTTGCACTGAGGAACAAAAATTGCTTGTAAAATCACTTACTGTTTTTGGTTATGGCTGAATCACTTATATAAGCATGTTTTCAGAGTTTTCCATTTCAGAATTCAAGATCTGTTTCTTGTTTCGCTTTGATCAATACTATTACTTAAAGGGATGTGTTTTGGTCATTTCATGTCTGAATGTCTTTCATCTGAAAGATTAGCAGTACTTCCAACTGTGTAGTTGGAAAACTGTTGGCGAATACTGTAATAAATGAATATCTACAATTTTCTTTGTTCTTGGGTAGTACAGTTGTAAAAACTTCACATGAATTGGGAAACTTGTTCCCAATTTATATAACCAGAGAGATGTTAAATGAGTGGAAATCCATTACATAACAATCATTTTGTCAAGTTTGATCAGGCTTGAAAGTTTGTTGATGTTAGTTTTTTGTAATAGTATGCCTCAGCTGAAGAAAGTAAGTAGTTGAGTTACTTTGAATATGCCTGAGAAAGTGTATTGCAGTAATGGATTTTGTGGAATCATATGCAGGTAATAAATATTTTAAGTACCTTTCAGTTGGTTTTGAGAAGAAGGCCTTGAATTTTGTGTTGATTTTTGTTTATTCTGGCTGCCACAAACATGATTTTGTTTGTATTTTGCATGGTAAAGGCTAAGTAGATAGTATTCAGTGTTCAGTAATATATTTTCCAAAATGTTTCAGTTTACCTCCAAGGTAAACAATGATATAAATAGGAAAAACCTAAGCAAATGTCTGATTTCTGTGCTGACTTTGGGTTTAGATTGCAAGTAGTATAGTGTTGTTGTGGAAGAGTTCAGCTAAAACCACTTAACTCCTCAGTCCCTGAGTTCAGATTGTGATTTAATAGAGGTAACTGAAGTTGATTGATCTTAATAAACCACTTTTTGGGTTGTTAAAATGGAAAGGCAGAAGCAGTTTTCCAAGAAAACCTAAGAACCTCTTTAAAGATTTTAGCTGCACCTTGTCTTTCTAGGCTCACCATTATGATTGCGAGAATATTTCAAAATTCCATAAAACAGAGATCCTTTTCAATGGCTCTCCGTCCCGTTTTAACCCGTTTTTGTAGGAATCATGAGTGCATTTGTTAATGCAAGTGTTTTTTATCTGCTTATATTTGTAATTTGATGATGATGAAAAGAATGGTTAGAAATACTTATATTTGGTATAATTCAGTTATATTACATGGAATACTTGGTGGCATGTTTTATATTGTGGTTTTCTTTTTTTATTGTTTTTTAATGAAACATTTTGAGATTATCAGCTGCTAATTAGGCAGCTTTTCTAAGTGTTCTAATTTCATTTGTTAAATACATAGATGTGATCTATACTGAAGCATTTTAGGGTGTGTAGTATGGGATAATAATGACATACTTCTTGTATTATTAAGGTGTGTCATTATTACGGCATATGCACACCCTTTTATGTCTTATGGCTTAAATATGACAGTGCTTATAAGCTTTCCTTTTAAAGTATTCATTTACTGTGATGACTTAGGTAACAGCATATCTATGTACATTATTTTACCTATTATGGATGATAGCTTAGTTGTGGGTTGCAAAAGCAATACTACAGTGGAAACCTTAATTAAATTAGGGATTGAATTTAGTAATGGTTTCTGAAGTGTGTTAAAGAAGTAAACTTAATGACTCTTGTCTCTTCAGATTACCAATTTAAAATGTGACACAAAAGAACATACCTTTATAACTTTAGTTTCACAGTATTTTATGTCTTGCAGTGAATGAAGTAAGAATGTAGTGGTCCTGAGTCATCTAGTGTTTTGTTTTGATACAAGTTACCCCTTTCTTCAGGTTTTTGTGTTGAGAGGATGAAGCTGTTCTCTCTGCAAGTGCTGATACAGTGAGAGAGGAGAAAGCAAACTACCTAACTTGAGCTTCGGTCTAGAAAGGCATAAACAAATTTTTCAAACTTACGTATTTCAGACCTCAGTAAGGGAGAGGGTGCAGCTAAGATGTATGTGTTCTACTGAGATCTTTAGGATAACTTACTGTTTAAATTTCAACCTAGTGGCAAAAAGCTGACTGTATGGTTTTGGAAGGTTGTATTCTCATTAGTCTATGTGTTATCTTCCACTTCCCTAAAGTATCGGCTTTACTGTTGTGGAAACCATATATGATTTAGAAGGCTATGTTTTAAACATTAATGTTAGCAGAGTAACATATCAATAGGTTTAAATCTGTTTACTTCTGCTACAGCTAGAAATATTATACTATTGATAGCTGATCTACCTTTCATGGTCACATAAGTTTTATGGGAAGATGCTGAAAACTGTTGGCATTCTGAGGCCATTAATGAAAATAATGAAACCCAAGGTCAGAATAGAAGTTGATCAAGCTTATTGTCCAGAATCCAACAGGAATTAGTGCTGGATAGTTTTGGAAAGAGCATAAGATATCATGATATGACATACTGTTGCTTCTTTTCATGAATACACTGGTGCATGCTACTCCAGGCTTAAGAGGCTTCCACAGTGATAGGATACATTTGGGCCAACATGTATGCTAGTTTCTCAGGAGCTTGTCCCCCATTACTCTGCCTGAAAGTTTTTAAGCCCATTATTTTTTCGTCCTTCATAATAGTCCATGGCAATGTGTTCTGCAGTTTCACTGTATTTTGTGAAAGACTTCCATATGTTCTATACCGACACATGATCCTTTTATATATATAATGCTCTCTGATATTTCATGAGAAATAATTTATTATTCTGTGGTTATATTATTGATCCTATTCATAAATATGTAGGTGTCTGTTCTGTTCCTGTTCTAGAGCATTTTTCTTCCAAGATGGAGAAGCCTCTCTGATGCAGTCTTTCCTTGCACAGAAGCTCTTTCAGGCCTCTGCATACTGTTGGTTTTGCCTGTGACTTTTAGTTCAAATTTATCTTTTTTCATTAGCAGGGACCAAAATGACAAGTCTTAGCAGTGTATGTGTACCTCACCTCCCAGTTCTTTTCCTGATAATTTTGAGTATTCGAATTTTTTCTTCCATGGTTACTACACGTTAAAATGAAACACACTTCAGGTTGTTTCCTGAGAGGTAACAGTGTAGTCTGCTGTTGCATATACACCTTAAGGATTATTTGTTCTTCTTACACACGTTAGCTTCCTCTTCTCAGCTAGGAATTTCTTGGTATTGTGAGACCTTTTCATGTACTATTACAGAGGACTTCAGCAGTGACTGTTCCAAATACTTGATATTCCATAAACTTGACCGATTCACTGTTGAACTTTTCTGGTATGTTCAGAAATTGTCTGTAGAAAGCAAAACAGAAAACGTAAAATCTGGGAGCCCCTACTGCACATGAACGGATCCCATCAGAGATCTTTGTGAATATTGTTTCTAATCTGCCTCCATTGGGAAAAGATAGCCATTTATTCCCACTTTCAAAATTGGTTATTAGTCCAGAAGAGAACTGTTGTCGTATACAATGACAATTTACTTTACTTGAGGCTTATTTTTTTTTTTTTTTCAATGTTCTTACTAAAAATTTCGGGGTTTTTTTGAAAGGTGAGATGTACTGAGTACATCCATTTGCTTTTGTTGAAGAACTGTTAATAGATGGATTACTCATGATCTTGGTGTAGAGAAGCCTTTCTGATTCTTTTCCAATATAATTTATTTGTTTGTAGGGTTACTGGTTCTATAACTTGACATTTTCTGCAAGTTTGGTACATGTAGAGCAAATACTTTTAGATAACATCAATGCTCTTTAAAAACAGGTAAAACATTTACCTGCCTTCCAGTAATCCACTACTGTCCCCAGGGAAAGAAAGTTAGAATCACAGTTTATAGCTCTCTACTTTTCTATTTTGTTTACCTGGAACTCTTGCAATAATATGGTTTGTTCGCGGTGGTTTGATACTTTCATTTTCATTTTCTATAATCTTTCATATTTTCTCCTCCAAAATACAGGCACCTCTCTAGGGAAGAGTAATGTAGGGAATTCTTACTGTGGTTGATCTTTTGGGTTTGGTCCTCATGTTGTGGTTTTTGTTTTTTTTTTTTTTTTTCCTTTGGACCTCTTGATTACTGTGATTGTAAACTTACAGATTTTACCTTTGTCCTTATTTTACCCATTATTGCCAGGAGTTGCTCAAGCTTTTACTTCTCTTACCTTTTGAAACACATTTTAGTAGTCATTTCATTCCTTAGCAAGTTCCTCCATTGAATATCTCGATTAGTTTTATTGGTAGTTTTCCATTTAACTGACCGGAGTTTATGTACACTTTTCCTTTCGTTAACTTGGACAAGACTTCTTTTTTTTCTCCTGATGGTTAATTGTATTGTTTTCAAAAGTTAGTTATGGCTACTGTGTAATTTCCTGAAAATACTCACAGTATCATATTCCCAAAAAGATTCCATGTGCATCTCTTGAAAAGCGTGTTGATCTCGACAGACTTCAGATAAATCACAACTTCTTTAGGAAGAGTCAAGTCTTTGTGAGGTTTGTCATGCTGACATTCCACAGACAAATTGCTACAGGTTCATGCTGGTATCCAGTTATATTCCTACTTTAGGAATATAAGAATTTATAGAATATTGGAATTTTAGAGAATTCTAGGAATTTAGAGGTTGCCTTTCCTTAGAAGCTGGGTTTGTTGCTACTGTGAGAGTATTCCCTACTGAAAGATGTTCAGGGCCAGCAGGGTGTAGGTCCTATCTCAGAATAATGCTCTGCTAACGTGAGACTTCTCTGTACTGAGAAAGAAACAGAGGCTTGAAGTGAGACCGTTTTGTGTGGCCTTGCTGGCCCAGCATGGTCTGGCTGTCCTGCTGCTTTCCTGGCAGAGAAGCAACTGCATTGCATTCAGAGGAGCACTACCTGGGTGTAGCTCACCAAGGGAGCTGTGTGGATCACCTTGTTTTGTAGCCTGGGATGTGACAGAAGGAGAAGGGAAGACAAAATGGTTATTCTGGGTGCTGATCTTTCAGCTCTTACATACTTACTCTCAGTTTTTTATTAGCTTTCCAATTGATATTTGGTGCAGGGACATGTAATAAATGCTTAAAAATTGAAAGAAGGAATTTTAAAGAGTTTTACTAAGTAGGGTTTGCTTTTTTCCTCTGAACGTTTCCAACCTAGTTGCCAAAAGTGTGTTTTCATGAAAGCCTGTGGCCAGCCGACTTCTGTTCATTTAGAGCTTGTGGTGCTTGTCACTGCTTAAATTTTCCTCAGTAGGAACAGTTTTTAAATTCCCATACTAAATCTCCTGCTCCCAAACAAAATCTTTCCTCTTTGAAATTTTTTGTGTTTTTACTACATATTGTATATTTGTACCATGTTTACCTTTTCTTCAGGTTTACTTGGAAATGAAGTACCTCTCTTGAAAATATTTGAAGTGATGAAAATTGGATGTTAAACTTCTCTTGCTCAGATAGACATTTCAGGTATTACAGTAAAGATCTTTCCAACAAAGAAATATTGAAGTTATTTTTATCCTGGAGTGGTTAGACTGTACATAGTACTGTTAAATTTGTGTGCTTGTCTTAGGAGTGGTTCATACATCCTCTTTGTGATGCAGCTGTGCCTTTAGAAGTGGTTAAAGCCTAGTCCAGCTGTAACTCTTTCATCAGCTCTTTGAACTGGAGGCCACACATACTGTCATGCTCTTAAATAAGCTGGCAGAAGATGTCAGAAAGTTTGCATGTTGATTGGCTTTAGTTTTATTTTAAATGAAAAATTTAGTATCATATTATCAGGTACTAATGCTGCAGTCATAAGGATATTTGTGCTTGCTATAGTCTCAGCGTTAAGTAATTTCTAGTAAGAAGAGCAGTCCAAACCTTCCAGCGTGGATCTACTTTAAGTTACAAAATACTTGAATTTGTATTACTTAGCCCAGCATAAAGTATTGATATGTGGAGAATGTTAAAAGATCTCATAGTTCTTGGTTGGCAGGTTCTAACATAGTAGGATTTTCTTTCTGTCTTAGCTTTAAAAAAGATAAATAGAGCGAAAGACCCGAACGCTACATCTTTTAGTTTGAATGCAGAAATTGTTTAGTAGAGTCGTAATTTTGAAAGTGGCCCATGTATGTTCTCTGTGACATCCTAGGTGGAGGTGGGGAGAAAAAACCCCTACAAGAGGCATTTCCAAGACCAACCAATGCATTAAAGGAGAATGTATGTGTGGTTTATATCTTCCTGCAAATGACTGTGGTGTCAGGGGCTGTATATGTGGAGTTTTCCTCATCAGCACTCTTTCATCCCTTGTTGAGAGTCAATATTGAAGAGAGCAAACAATTGAGGTCAGTCTCCTTCACTGAGGAACCTGAAGAAGATTCCCAGGTGCTTGGCTCACCAAGAGGGGCAGTGGGCAAAGAAGCTGTGCTTCTTTTGAGTCCTGACCAAACTAGGTAGTCCTGAGAGCTAGGAAGTGTATTAGTCCTCATTGTCAGTTGATTTTACACTTGTGGATTTTTAACGTGATGGGAGAACAGAGATATTTTACTTAAAAGCTGTAGCAATATTGTGATACAAAAGTACTTTCAGGAGTGTTGCATCCCAACTAGAAGGAAGTGCAGCAGGGGGGCCAGGAGACCTCCTTGGATGGATAAGGAGCTGCTGAGGAAAATTCAAAGGAAAAAAGAGGCTTATAAGGGGCGCAAGCAAGCACAGGCGGCCTGGGTAGACTACAGGGATGTTTTCTGGGAAGCTAGGGACCAGGTTAGGAAAACTAAGGCTCAGTTAGAATTAAACTTGGCTAGGGATGTTAAGGATAACAGGAAGGGATTCTATAGGTACTTTGCAAATAAAAGACAGACTAGGGACAGTGTAGGCCCCCTGAGGAAGCTTTCGGGAGAACTGGCTACTCAGGATTTGGAGAAGGCTGAGGTTCTGAATAACTTCTTCACCTCGGTCTTCACTGGCAAAGGCTCCGACCGCACCAACCAAATCTTGGAAGGTAGACGCAGGGACTGTGAGAATGAAGACCTTGGGCCCACTGTAGGAGAGGATCTGGTTCGAGACCATCTGAAGAACCTGAAAGTGCACAAGTCCATGGTTCCTAATGAAATCCATCC
Organism: Lathamus discolor; assembly: GCF_037157495.1. NCBI lineage: Eukaryota > Metazoa > Chordata > Aves > Psittaciformes > Psittacidae > Lathamus > Lathamus discolor. The sequence goes on along the minus strand of NC_088889.1, from coordinate 59,023,503 downwards.
GTGGGTCCTGAAGGAGCTGGCGAATGAATTTGCTAAGCCACTGGCCATCATATTAGAAAAATCATGGCAGTCAGGTGAAGTTCCTGATGACTGGAAAAAGGGAAATATAAGCCCCATTTTCAAGAAGGGGAAAATGGAAGACCCGGGGAATTACAGAGCAGTCAGTCTCACCTCTGTGCCTGGCAAAATCTTGGAGCAGATTCTCCTGGAAGGCATGCTAAGGCACATGAAAAACAACAAGGTGCTTGGTGACAGCCAGCATGGCTTCACTAAGGGGAAATCCTGCCTGACCAATTTGGTGGCCTTCTATGAAGGGGCCCTGGAACTGATGGACAGGCATAGAGCAGTTGATGTCATCTACCTGGACTTGTGCAAAGCATCCGACACTGTCCCACACAACATCCTTGTCTCTAAATTGGAGAGACATCAATTTGATAGGTGGACCACTCAGTGGGTAAAGAACTGGCTGGCTCGCTGCATGCAAAGAGTTGTGATCAATGGCTCAATGTCCGGCTGGAGACCGGTAACGAGTGGTGTCCCTCAGGGATCGGTGTTGGGATCGGTCTTGTTCAGCATCTTTGTCGGTGACATGGTCAGTGGGATTGAGTGTGCCCTCAGCAAGTTTGCTGATGACAGACACCAAGCTGTGTGGTTCAGTTGATATGCTGGAGGGAAGGGATGCCATCCAGAGGGACCTTGACACACTTGTAAGGTGGGCTGATGCCAACCTCATGAAGTTTAACCATGACAAGTGCAAGGTCTTACACCTGGGTCAGAGCAATGCCAGGCACAGCTACAGGTTGGGCAGAGAAGAGATTGAGAGCAGACCTGTGGGGAAGGACTTGGGGTGTTGGTTGATGAGAAAATGAACATGGGCCGGCTTCACTGTGCACTTGCAGCCCAGAAAGCCAACTGTATCCTGGGCTGCATCAAGAGGAGAGTGACCAGCAGGTTGAAGGAGGTGATCCTGCCCCTCTACTCTGCTCTTGTGAGACCTCACTTGGAGTATTGTGTGCAGTTCTGGTGTCCTCAACATAAAAAGGGCATGGAACTGTTGGAACAAGATCAGAGAAGAGCCACGAGGATGATCAGGGGACTGGAGCACCTCCCGAATGAAGACAGGCTGAGAAAGTTGGGGCTGTTCAGCCTGGAGAAGAGAAGGCTGCGTGGGGACCTCATAGCAGCCTTCCAGTGTCTGAAGGGGTCCTATAGGGATGCTGGGGAGGGACTCTTCATCAGGGACTGTAGTGACATGACAAGGGGTAACGGGTTAAAACTTAAACAGGGGAATTTTAGATTGGATATAAGGAAGAAGTTCTTTCCTGTGAGGGTGCTGAGGCACTGGAAGGGGTTGCCCAGGGAGGCTGTGAGTGCTCCATCCCTGGCGGTGTTCAAGGCCAGGTTGGATGAAGCGTTGGGTGACATGGTTTAGTGTGAGGTGTCCCCGCCCATGGCAGGGGGGTTGGAACTAGATGATCTTGAGGTCCTTTCCAACCCTAACTATTCTATGATTCTACTTGTGGGTTGTTGTTTTTTTTTTTTTAGGAGGGGTTATGGGATTTTAGTTTCTTTTCTTGTTTTTGTTTCTTTTAGGATTTCAGGCTCTAATTTTGCTGCCACTTGCAGAAGATGGCAGAGTGTATGCAGTGTTTTCTCCTGCAATAACATTATTAATAACCTCATCTAGAAACAAATTACAGTGCTTGAGGTCCTGAATCTAATACTTAAAACACCATTAATCATGATCAGATTTGAGTCAGTGTGACTATGAATATGTGTACGAGTATATATAAAAGTCTAATAGGTTTTTTTTTCCTCATATTCCTTATTTTTTAGAATTTCTTTCTAGTAAAAGTGACTGAGAGTTTTATCGCAGTTTTACTGTGGCATTTTAAAATGCATGTAAATGAGTACTTGCATAATTTAAATGGAAACAGTATAAATGCATTGAGTGTTGTTCACTATTTGTATCTAATATACGAGCTATCTCAATAAGCTCTATTAAATTAATACAATAGCGTGTTCACTTTTTAGTGTCTATCTTGTATAATTTTTGTCTTTGAATCAAATTAATCTTGTCCTTGAATTCTGTTTAAGATAAAAAATTTGTGTAATGCTTTGTTTGGGATAAGGGGAGAAGCTTGTTAATAGATGCTAAATACTGGTGTACATTTCCACAAGTCTTTGTGAATACTTTCCTGTGGATTCATTGGAAATGACCAGACAGAATATTTTTCATAGGCACCCTCCCCTGCCCCCCACCACCTTTAAGTTGGCAGTATTTGCTTCTAATGCTTTTGTAAGATTTTTCCTTTACTAAGAATACTATTTTTATATTACAAAACCAAAAGTCTATTGTCTCTGGAAACAATTATTTTAGATGAGATATTAGAATTATGCAAAATACGAACACTTCAGTTTTAGCTATTAACATGATCATTTACTCCTGCACTTTGAAGAGTAAATATATTCATTACTCTTGATGTCATAATTTAGTCTTTATATCACTATCAACATTAGTTTTGCAGAATAGAGTAGCAGGCCTTATGGGAATTAGTCATGATTTCTGTTTGCACATTTTCATGTAGCATGTAGTGGAAACATGTAGGAACACATTATCTTGTCTTGTCCCTTTTCTTGTTTTCATGCTGGCATTAAGGAATATATTTAGTCAGATATTTGCAATCTAAGGGTATTTTCACTGCCTCATTTCAAATATCGGACCCTTGGTGCTCCAAACTGTGTCTTCGTTGAAGTGAATTGACATTTAAGAACCTTTCTGTTAGAGTAATCTGTACAAGTTGATCAGCATCAGTAACATGAAGAAACCACAATAATCTGGCTTCCAGCAGATACGAGAATCTGGTACTAGAATGTAGGTTGATACAGTCAAGGGCAGGGCTGCCTCTCCAGTGGAACTTCTAGAGGTTGGAGGAGTGAGCCGATGGAAATACTGTGAAATAAATAAAAATGCAAAGCCTTGTGCTTGGAAGGGAAGATCTGTGTGTTGGAAGATCAGGTTGGAGACAGACTGGCTGGGGAACATCTTTGCTGAAAAGGACCTGGAGATCTTGCTAGACAGCAAGCTAAACATGAGCCTGAAGCGTGCCTTGGTAGCAAAGATGAACAACAGCATCCCAGGCTGTAATTAACAGGCCCACATGTAGGAGACTGAGGGAAGTGATTGTTAATGTTATTTACTCAGCACTTGATAGGCTCTTCTCAGTGGCACATGATGGGAGAACAAGAGGCAATAGGCATAAATTGAAATGAGAGAGGTTCCAGCCAAATAAGGTGAAAGCTTTTACCATAAAGAAAATCAAGCATTGGAATAAGTTGTCCAAGAAACTTTATGTGGTCTCCATGCTTGCAGGTTTTCAAGGCAGACTGATCAATCTGGTCTGAATTTAGTGTTTATCATACTTTGAGTGGGAGGGTGGCCTATAGACCTGCAAAAGTGACTTCCCCACGATCTCCTGTGATCAGCACCATATTACATGTCATACATGTGCAGAGATTGGTGATGAGAAGGAATAACTGTGTGGTGAGATTACATTTAAGATAAATCTGCATCCCACCTTGTGACAGGTGACTTTACTGAGTTACGGCCTGTTGGTATGAATAGAATCCCTGTTGAGGAGTCAGTATGGGGTAAAAAGAAATAGCACATCTCCCATGTTCTTCCCTTTCTTGCAAAGTACAATGCACTACTTACAATGGGTAAGTAAAGGAAAAAATGTAGAAATCACTGTGATTTGGGTTTAAAGTAGTTTGAGTTTGTAATACAGTGAACTTATTTGCATTCAAATATCTTGGGTTTCTTTTGATATTAACCTTAATTCTTTATTTATTGGCCAAACATTTTTCCCATCATCTGTTACTGATCCATATTTCAGTTTTTACCTGTAGTTAGGCAATGGTTCTCCATACTGAAACTTTTGGAAACATTTCAGTTGATATATCCTTATGTATTTCAATTGTGGATGTTTAGATAAAACAGTGGATGGTATTCTGAATAAAAGAAAATGATGATATAGTTCCTGGTACAGATGTAAATGTATTTAATTTTGCAAAAGTTTCTTCCTTTGGACATCATATTCTTTTTGTATAATACTTGGTGACATATTTCATGGTAGTGCATTTAACCTTGGAATTTTAGTGGTTCGTTGGAAAAACTGTACACTGGAAATCTATCTTGCAATTCAGCTAGCTTTAGCTAGTTTGTTGGGGGTTGCTTGTGTGTTTGTGAACTATATGGCAAAGCTGTCTTTGGAGAAAATGGTTTGTCCACATATTTATGTAGTACGTTTTTAGATCTGAAGTGTTTTGAGGTAGCTTAGCTCTGTAAAAACATGTACAAGGTTACTCTGCAACTTGCAATATCCCACAGCATAGCAAATAAGTAATATTTGTTTTGCATAAAAAGTGACACGGCATTTTCTGTAGTCTGGAAAGAACTTTTACAGAACAAGATGTAATTGTTCCACAGACCCCAGAAGGTATTTTCTCATTGAGACATGAAGTTGCACAGGGCCAGGACTTTGCATCTGCCTTTATTGAGCATGTTGAGGCTACTGACCCAGTCTGTTTCTACAAGCTGAGCAGGTCCCCTAGATGAAGAGGCCTATTTGCTAGTCTATCAACTGCTCCCTCCCCACCCCACTTGGTATCATTTGCATTTTTGATGCAAATGTGTCCATGTATCTGAAGGGTTGGCTGAAACAGGAACATGAATTAGAATTGCAAAGGCAGTATTGACAGATCTATTCAGAAATGTATTTTAAATATCTTATGTTTTAATATTTTGTTCACTGCATAGATAAATACTCTTCTGTCTTCTTAAGCTTAGATAAATGCAAACAGTCATGGAAAAAACATTCAATTTGCAACTGTGAATTGTTGATTTTTTTTTTTAATGTCTTTTTTCATATATCTTAACACTACAGGAATAAATATATTCGTTGGTTTCATTCCATCATTTGTCTTACAGAAAAGTTTGTCATTCAGGCAACTGTTTCTGTCTCTTGTCTTTATCTCCTTTTTGTTTTCTTGTACTGTTTGGTTTGGTGTTTTTTTTTTTTTTTTTTTTTTTTTTTCCTCCATGAGGTGAAAATACCTAAGAACCTGAGAATGGAAATTTAAGAGTACAGTGGTATGCTTGCACTGCAGTTTGGTTTTAAATGTTAGCAAAAAAAAAAAGGGGTGGTGGTGGTGATGGAGCACAGCCACTGCATTGCAAAATGGCCCTACTACTGAGTAAGAAGGGCAGAATGATCCCAGCATGTAGCTCACTGAATGACTAGGTAGGCCACACACATCATATGATTAACTCTGTAGTTGGTTTCTTGTAAGTGACAGTGCAGAATTGTTTGCCAGCTCTCCTTGCTCTCCCTGCCCAACATCCTAAGGGTACTCTAGTCTGGAAACTGGTTCTGGCTGCCATTCCTCAGTCTGGGCCTCAGTAACAGAAGGCTTCCTTCAGCTGCACAGAACAAACAACTGCAACTGCTGATGTGACCTGTTACAAACCAAAGTGCATATTCCAGAAATACCTTTGAAAGGACCTTATTAGGAGTAAGTAAATTTTAAAGAGTAAAATGTAATCAACGTATCATATAGGAGATAGACGTATTTATTAATTGCCGGAAGAACTCCAGCATCTTGGTGTAACTGGTGGCCTATTGCACGAATCAGTCAAAGTGAAGAAGAAAGCAACTAATTTAAAAATACAGTTTTCCTTCTTAATCTCTAAGTTATTGATAGGCTGTTTGCATTTTATTATAGCGCTGTTTTCACTACTGTATCCAGTCACTTGATTTCTGTGTCTTTTTCCCGGATATGCAGTATGCTGGTTTCAGTTATTGCTGTGCTGTTGGTTTATGGTATTAGTCAACAGCATCTGTTGTTTTATAGTGATGTGCAGTGTTCCTAGAAACATGTAGAAGGCAGAAGAAGATACCACTTCTAGCTTGCCAAAACTCTTTGTCTAAAGTTATTAAAGGCCTGGAAGTTCTTCCTTGTATGTCCGCCATCAGTCCTGTCTAAAACCAGGATATGTGCTTCATCAACTCAAGATAGCTGTTCTTAGGTTAACTGATTCTGACTAGTTGGCGGATGGCGTGTTTGTTAGGAATTTTGTAGGTGAATGTGGCTGTCTAATGAAAATACAATGAAGGTAGCAATGGCAAACTTAAGAAGCTGTCAGTTTCAGTATGTTTTCACATTCTGTTCCAGAAGGACTGTATGCCTTCTGCTGGAGGTAAGGGAGGTTGTGGTACATGTAGTGGTCTTTCTCTTAAGCACAAGTCTGTCACCTGTAGTTAAAGCTGCAAAAGATGGAGAAATAAATTCACGTGCTTTATCACATAATCACTTTATTTTCTGGAATAGAAATCCCTAAGCAGTAATTTATTTCACTCTTACTTATTTTCTTACGTCTTCTATAAAAGGTGTCTGTTAGTGGCCAATAGGCAAATATTTCTTTTCCTTTAAAACTCCTTGAGAAACTTAGTGGGTATAACAATGTGATATTTCTTTTGCCTTTTAATTTTTTAAGAGAGCGAGGTTTTAATCAGATTAACTCTGTTTTGATTATGCAACATTATTTTATATATTATTTTTTAACTTTAGGAAATAATGTGAAAGATGAAGGTGTGGTGTTTTGCAGTTATCTATTACCTATATGATACACATTTTTTAAGTGACTCTTTTTACATATCGTGAAATAAATGCTCAATATTTAAGTGACGCCATCTATTGCAAGAGCTTTTTAAATTAAAGTAACTATGTTGAAGAAGCTTCTGCCTTAATACTAACTGCTCACTCTTTTCGTCTTTAATATCAGTATGTTTTGTGTTTACAGAATGCCTATTAAAAGTTTAATAGGAATTGCTTTGAAAGATATCTGGATACCTTAAAGATGCAAATTGTGAAAATGTGTTTTTGTGTCTTACAGATGGAATGTAATTAAACTGGTCTTCCTCCAGTTAAAAATATGTGGCTTTTTAATGTGCTCTCCTGAAAAAGTGTTACTGAAAAGTAAAGAGAAAATATCTAAATATTTGTGCTCCCTTTATTAGTACTGGAAGGTTCTTTTAATATAGAACAGGAGTGCTTAGAGAACTTTAGGCTAAGACTCTCTTCCAGTGCAAGTTTCAATAATTTTGAGGAATAGGCTCCATGAGGGAACTGAGAGTGAAACTTAAACATGCGCTGCCTCTTCTTCCTCCCTTCCTCCCTCCTCAACCCCCAGGCGAGAATGTGATATAGATAAAGGCAACTTCCTGAGTAATCTACAGTTGATGTAACTATTTTTTTATTTTTTTTTTTAAGTCTGTCCTGTTTCTGTGTTTTATTTCATGTGAGGTTTGCAAGGCAGACCTGACTGGGACTTCACCAGATAGTTATGTGTGGAGGTATTTATCTGACAGAGACTGCTTGACTTTTTAAACTCTTCTCATTGTTATAATACAGTCCCAGCTGTAATGTGGAATGCAGCATGAGCTTCCGGGAAGTACTCAAACACAGCTTTAAAAAAATGCCTAAATAGGAGTATCATCAGTTGGTGACTAAGGGTAACTGAGCTCAGCTTAGCAGTTCTTTAATTCTTTTGTTTTCCTGTCTCATGGTGAGACGTGGTCTTGGCGCTGGGTGTTGCGATAAAGGAAAGGTGAACGCTGCTCATGAAGCAGGAACTGCAGGAGGCTATGTTTGTTTCTTTTACTTGTTTTGTAATGAAAACTGTTGTTTCAGTGAATAAGCAAGAGGCAATGACATGTAGAATTGCACGTTCTAGTGAGATACTGACCTGCCAAGATTCCTTTCATTTACAACATTTTCCAGAAAAAACTTTTGACCAGAAGCATCATATTACAGCTTAGTAACCTCATCTTAAAACTAGAGAATCCAGTATTTCTGAAACTACAGTTTAACATCTTAGTGTAAGAGGCTGGTGTGATGATAAACAGGAGAGTTGCTTTGTTTATGCATTGTTGTAAAATTCAGTATTTTACATGTTACAGTTACTGCACAATATGTTCCTTAGAGTTGCAATATTTGGTCACATTGTAGTTAAGTTTTAAAAATTCATTTCAGGTTTTCTGCTACTCTTAAAACCTTTCATGTGACTGGCAGTACTGATTATTTTTCTTTGCATCTTGAGAGGTTTTTTTTTGCACTGTTTTACTGATGATGTATTGCAGTTGGAATTCATTGCAGTTCATAGCTGTACTTTGCTGATGGTAAATTAAGTACTCATGTCTTTTATTTAAGCGAGTAGCAATGTTTTCATTACACAGTAAAATTTATGGTTATGCATACTAGCTGCTTACATGCTTTTAGTAATACAGTTACTGCTTACATATTTCTAGTAATTGAGAACACAAAATCCTGCAGGAAAGACATCATTACTACATAAAAACACACTGATTGATTTAGTAAGTACTCTTGTACTCTTGTGTGTTAGGCCTTAATTTCACAGGTGAATAGAACGCTGTTTGGAGATTGAAATGGATTACTTTTCAGAGACCATCTAGTGCATTCATTTTGTATTAATAAAGCTGAAAGTGGCATCAGCTCGTTCAAGTGTGGGCACTGAGAAGATGGGAGAACTTGTTAGAACAGCTAATTAAGGAGCAAAAATTGTGGTGTTTTTTTTTTGTGTTTTTTTTTGTTTGTTTGTTTTTTTGTTTTGTTGTTTTTTTAAAGGAAGACGAACAAGATACGCAAGGCAAAAAGGTTAATGGTTCCACAAAAGACAACTCTGCCTCGTGAATCTGTTCGTGTTCGAGTGCGCATTCAGAACTGGGTCCAGCTGTAGTGCAGATAGAGAGACTGCTCAGTCCATGCAGCTGATCCCTTTGTCTTGTGACGTGGAGTGTATGACACATCAGATAAGGGATTCATTCCTGTCTCCTGCATTCCATTTCAGTAATCCTTCCATGCCAGTCACCTCATCCTAAGCACGGTTGGTGGTGGTGTTTTTTTTTTTTTCTTGTTCTTTTTGTCTGTTCTGAAGTTATTTAGGGAAACTCCAAAAACAACGTACACAGACAGAAGGATGTATCCTGCTGACAAGCTTTTCCTCTTCCAGGAACTGACGTTCTCTTCACTTTGACTGACAAACACAGATATTATTTTAATAGTTCTGTGAAATAAAATAAAAAGGGGGAGGGAGGCTGAAGTATTTGAGAATTTGAAGAATAACTTCAGTTACACTCTTGGAAGTTGTTTAACTTTGTAATTAGACTACTAATTAAAATATGGGGGTTTAAAAAACTAGCTGAAAAGAATACAGAACAGAATCCTCTTGATTCCACAAAGGAAAACTGTGCCTCACTAATCTATTAATATTCTCTGAGTGCATAAACCAAACAGTGGATACAGCCGAAGTCACTTACATCGTCTATTTGAAGATTCCAAGTCCTTTGCCAAACTCCTTCAAAATAGGTTGGGGAAATTACAAGGCGAGGGCCAGTCGGTAATAGGTAGTGACCAAGAGAGCTGAAAAAAAACATGAGATAGCTGCAAGTATTCACCACAGCAAGGGTGTTCCCTTTTAGAGATGAGAATATTTATATGCAGTAAATGTGAGAAATAGGATTAGCAAAATTGCACATACTAGAGTTACTTAGGATCAGAGAAAACCCTTGAGGGAATTTTGGGGGAGCCAGTTAGTTAGAGGAATAGCAAGATGGCAGATGAAATTCAGTGCTGATAAATGCAAAAGCATGCATATTGAAGGAAGTAATTTGAACTGTGCAGAAGCTTTACTCTGTTGTGAATTAAATTTACAAATTTAGAAGATATCTGAGCAACAGTTTGGAGAACAGAGTTGAAGATCTCTGGCTTGGTAGGCAACAGTGCTCAAAAAAAAGCTAAGTCTGTTAGCATTGTGGAGATAAAACACAAATGAGTAGTTCCACTGTTGCCTGGAACTACAGAGACAGGAAATTTGGGAATGATTACTAGAATGGCAGGGTAGATGAAAAGCTTGTGGAAGTGTGTGTATCATCTGAATATTTGGACTATTGTGTCTTCAGGAGGTAGCTGTTTGAAGTTGCAGAAAGTGTGCAGATTTTGTATTGGAAAGCTGTGATACAGTGCTAAGAGACCTTTCTGCTCCTGTTGAGCAGGAGTAGTTGGTAGAACAGTCCACTTGTGAATGCAGACCCCTCCATTAGGTCTGTGTAGTGCACAGCTGTGTTCTGATAGCTATTCCCAGGGGCTGATTATGGAGGTGAAGAATTCAATGAGCTTTTTAAAGAATTTCTTTGTAGTAATGGCTCAAGAGAATGAAATTTGAAAAGATTGTAACTTCTGTGCTTATGCAAGAAGTCCAGCACATAATCACTAATTGTTGGAAGGAAGCCTTTATTAGGGCATGTTTTTCCATTGCAACTCACTGGCTGGGCTTTTGTTTTGTAAGGTGGCACTGAACTGCTACTCAGATTTGAAATAAGAATGAGAAGTAGCCAAGTTGTTTGAAATTACAGACTGTGTACCTGTTCTATCATTTCACTTTGTTTCTTGAACGTTTTACAGAGAAATACTGCTTGAAACATTTGAAAATAAGTCAGGTATCATCTCATCTTCTGTAACCTGGTATATTGTTGTCTTTTGTATAACAAAAGTTATATTGACAGGTCTGAAGGCAAAAATTAGAAGCAATGTTCAATGCTCAGAGAAACATTTTTTTGAAATAGACTAAGTAATTGTAAGATCCTGTGATGTATGTAGGAGAATAAAAAGTTCCTTCTTTTCACCAAGATAATCTTATGTTTCTGTTTTTACATAGGAAGCATTCTCTTTAGATGAAGAATTTGCAGGTTAGTGAACAAAACCTTTTTAGTTCTGCAGCAGTAAATTTTTTCAAATCCTTTAACTCAGATAAATTTAGTTTTGGAGAGAAATTTCATGTGTAGGGGAATGGGTTGTTTGGTTTTTCCCCCCTTTTTCCCCCCTTTTTCCCCCCTTTTTCCCCCCTTTTTCCCCCCTTTTTCCCCCCTTTTTCCCCCCTTTTTCCCCCCTTTTTCCCCCCTTTTTCCCCCCTTTTTCCCCCCTTTTTCCCCCCTTTTTCCCCCCTTTTTCCCCCCTTTTTATTTTCCTTTTTTTTTTTTTCCTTTTTTTTTTTTTTCCTTTTTTTTTTCCTTTTTTTTTCCTTTTATTTAAGAACAAACAAACTCCAGTAACCAAGTACCCTCCCTTTCCCCCCTGACTCTCCACTAATTTTGTCAGGACTCTGAAATGAGTCCTTTGTTTCAACAGCTAATAATCAGTGGCATAATGAAATATGCCATTTCAAAAATAACTAATATAATTGCTTGGGAAATAATTTGTTACCCTAATTATTGTAGTACTCATAACTAATTGTAATTGTGTGGCCCCTAACTGTATTTGCTGTACATTGATGCGTTTGCACCATAGTACCTGTACAGCACATAAGATGGTGTTGGGTGTTGTATACCTACTACATCCTCACTTTTTTTTTTTCAATACTCATCTTTGTGTCTTAGACGTTGGTGGTGGCCTTTTAATTTAAAACTCACAGCTTATTAGAGGAATTATATCTGAGCATCCTCTTCCTGCTTGGAACAAATGAAGCAGATGTCATTAAAAATAAAGTGCTAATTAATGGATTTGGTGCTTCTGATTTTAAATCATGTTTAGAAGTAAAACCTCTGTAACACTAAACAAGCTTTGTAGGTCCGTAAAAATAAATTTCGGCTTCACAGTGTATTTGCAGCAAATACACAGGTCTCATTTCTCAGTAGAATCATAGAATTACAAAGTAATTAGGGTTGGAAAAGACCTTAAGATCATATAGTTCCAACCCCCCTACCATGGGCAGGGACACCTCACACTAAACTATGTCACCCAAGGCTTCGTCCAACCTGGCCTTGAACACCTCCAGGGATGGAGCATTCACAGCCTCCCTGGGCAACCCCTTCCAGTGCCTCAGCACCCTTACAGTAAAGAACTTCTTCCTTATATCCAATCTAAACTTCCCCTGTTTAAGTTTTAACCCGATATCTGTTGTCCTATCACTACAGTCCCTAATGAAGTGTCCCTCTCCATCAGCCTTGTTGGCCCATTTCAGATACTGGGAAGCTGCTATGAGGTCTCCACGCAGCCTTCTCTTCTCCAGGCTGAACAGCCCCAACTTCCTCAGCCTGTCTTCATACGGGAGGTGCTCCAGTCCCCTGATCATCCTCGTGGCCCTCCTCTGGACTTGTTCCAACAGTTCCATGCCCTTTTTATGTTGAGGACACCAGAACTGCACACAGTACTCCAAGTGAGGTCTCACAAGAGCAGAGTAGAGGGGCAGGATCACCTCCTTTGACCTGCTGGTCACGCTCCTTTTGATGCAGCCCAGGATACGGTTGGCTTTCTGGGCTGCGAGCACACACTGAAGCTGGCTCATGTTCATTTTCTCATCGACCAACACCCCGAGTCCTTCTCTGCAGGGCTGCTCTCAATCTCTTCTCTGCCCAACCTGTAACTGTGCCTTGGATTGCTCCAACCCAGGTGTAGGACCTTGCACTTGTCATGGTTAAACTTCATGAGGTTGGCATCAGCCCACCTTACAAGTGTGTCAAGGTCCCTCTGGATGGCATCCCTTCCCTCCAGCATATCAACTGAACCACACAGCTTGGTGTCTGTCATCAGCAAACTTGCTGAGGGCACACTCAATCCCACTGACCATGTCACCGACAAAGATGTTGAACAAGACCGATCCCAACACCAATCCCTGAGGGACACCACTCGTTACTGGTCTCCAGCCGGACATTGAGCCATTGACCACAACTCTTTGAGTGCGACCATCCAGCCAGTTTTTTACCCACTGAGTGGTCCACCTATCAAATTGATGTCTCTCCAATTTAGAGACAAGGATGTCGTGTGGGACAGTGTTGAACGCTTTGCACAAGTCCAGGTAGATGACATCAACTGCTCTATGCCTGTCCATCAGTTCCAGGGCCCCCTCATAGAAGGCCACCAAATTGGTCAGGCAGGATTTTCCCTTAGTGAAGCCATGCTGGCTGTCACCAAGCACCTTGTTGTTTTTCATGTGCCTTAGCATGCCTTCCAGGAGAATGTGCTCCCAGATTTTACCAGGCACAGAGGTGAGACTGACTGGTCTGTTGTTCCCCGGGTCTTCCATTTTCCCCTTCTTGAAAATGGGGGTTATATTTCCCTTTTTCCAGTCATCAGGAACTTCACCTGACTGCCATGATTTTTCAAATATGATGGCCAGTGGCTCAGCAACTTCATTTGCCAGCTCCTTCAGGACCCACGGATGGATTTCATCAGGTCCCATGGACTTGTGCACTTTCAGGTTCTTCAGATGGTCTCGAACCAGATCCTCTCCTACAGTGGGCCCAAGGTCTTCATTCTCACAGTCCCTGCGTCTGCCTTCCAAGACTTGGGTGATGCGGTGGGAGCCTTTGCCAGTGAAGACCGAGGTGAAGAAGTTATTCAGAACCTCAGCCTTCTCCAAATCCTGTGTAGCCAGTTCTCTTGATAACTTCTTCAGGGGCCCTGCATTGTCCCTAGTCTGTCTTTTATTTGCAAAGTACCTATAGAATCCCTTCCTGTTATCCTTAACATCCGTAACCAAGTTTAATTCTAGCTGGTCCTTAGCTTTCCTAACCTGGTCCCTAGCTTCCCAGAAAGCATCGCTGTATTCTTCCCAGGCTGCCTGTGCTTGCTTGCGCCCTTTATAAACCTCTTTTTTCCTTTGAATTTTCCTCAGCAGCTCCTTATCCATCCAAGGAGGTCTCCTGGCCCTCCTGATGCACTTCCTTCTTGTTGGGATGCAGCACTCCTGGGCTTGTAGGAGGCAATCCTTGAATATCAACCAACAGTCTTGGGCCCCCCTGCCCTCCAGGGCTATATCCCATGGAACCTTACTGAGCAGGTTCCTGAAGAGGCCAAAGTCTGCTCTCTACTAGCAGAAGAGCTATTTTTAAAAGATTATCCTGCTGAACTGAACTTCTGCTAACAAGTATTTTTCAGCTGCCTTTTCAACAGTGAGAACAGTTGTTATTAAAAAATATGCTCACCAGCATGGCTGTTGCGTACCTCTCTAATTTAAGGTCCTCACTTGGCACCATTGCCAAAAAAATAAACCTTCACAGAGATGCTTGTGATCCTTTGTTGAACCGTGCAAATGATTGTAGCTAAAGCATGTAGTTCTGAGATAAATGTACCTGTTACTGATAATTCTGTTGTGCTTCTTTTTAGTGTATAGTTGGAGTAACCTTTGTTTTGTTTTCTAGAAATTGTATGTGTTGGAGGAGAAACTGCCTTTAGAACTGTCTGCAGGAAATGACTTTGGAATCAGTCTGACTGTATGCTATATCAGATAAATACCACTGACCAACTTTTTGAGAAGAATCTCTCATTCTTGAAAATAACCATTCTTATGTTTCTAGCTGATACAGGATTTTACTATTTGGTTTTCTAAAAGTTTGCATCCAAAATGGAAACTTTTTGTACTTAGTGTGTGATGGTGACATTCTTATGCTAGGAGGTGTAACTAGTGAAGTAAAAGCTTGGATAAACCACTGCTGCTGCTTGATTTTGATCCAAGGTTAACAAATGCTTGCCAGCTTTTATTTCTGAACATATTTGTTTTGTTTTGTTTTTTGTTTGTTTGTTGTTTTTTTTTTTTTTAATCCAGTATGTTTCACTTCACTAAATAATTTTAATTTTCATTATGCTAACATTTCTTCTGTGTGTATCTGTTTTACAGAAGTTGTTAGAACTGAAAGGCTTTGGTTCTGAGGATAGTTGGGAGTGTAGCTCTTGCACACTTACCATTAAGGATGGCCTTCACTGTTCAAATGCTTTTGTAATATAATGAATAGGTATGTAAGGAGCTGAGTGACCGCTTTAATTTTTCTAGTAGTTAATGTGGCAGTGTGGGATAGCAGACAGAGAAACAATTTCGTATAAAACTGGATGGAATTAAAAGACCATCGTAAAATACAAACCAACGTGTTGTAGCTCTTTCTGTTCTACAGTTGAGAAAAGGAGCAAGGAATACAACAATGAAACTTGGGTTAGTCATCAGCCGATTCTGATAATTCCACAAATGCCGAATACAGAGCTGTAGTAAGTGAAGGAATGTGGTGGTTGGAGGATATTGTCATACAGGACATTCTGGCCATGAAAGGAAAGAGGTGGGTACCTGGCACTCTGTTATAATTCTGCTGTCCATTAGGTTGTTCTTCCAGTTCCATTACTGTCACATTATCCAAAGAAACCCAGGATGCAATTTACCCCAGGAAGGGTAATATTTAATGAGTAAAATAATTCCAGTTCTTAGGCTTGATGAATCTCTGTTCAGTGTTGTACAGTTATATTTGATAGCCTCAAACTCAGGTTGCTTTTCACAATGTCTTTCCTGCGTTTTGCTGCGTGGATTAACATACAGTTTACTGACATGTCTACAGCATGTTTCTCTAAAAAGCAAAGTGTGCATATGCTGAATAAAAAGCACATAGTAAGTTCAGAGATGTGCAGTTAGGGCTTAATATTCCCAGTTGTTTACAGAGTGCTCAGCTACTATAGCATATCAGTTTCCCTTTTCAAGAGCTGTGGACTTTCTCTGAGCTCCCTGAATGCCCTCATCAGTTAGCCTTTAATTCTGTAATTGGGCTGTTTGACACTTTGTGTCACAAGGAAGCAACTCCTCTGAGCAGCTTCCATGCTCCTCATTAGATAGCTTCCCCTGCTTAGGTTGTCATTGATTTCCTAAAGAAGATACTGGGTGCACCCCTTTGTGACTAAAGCTGGATGTCTTTTTTAATATTGATAATAACTGTAATAAGGGAAGATTTTCTGTAGGGAGAGGGGAAGATATGGCAGCATGATGCTACAAGTTAAAAATGGAACAAAACAGAGAAACCCGCCATCACCAGCATGAAAAACCTTAAAAACCCGCAAGACTTTTCCTCAGTAAGGTTGGCAACATTATTTGAGCTTAAAGGTGTATATATAATGCACGTGCCAAACCAGTAGCTTGTATGTGCAGGTAAGTGTGAAGTACAATACAGTTAGCATTTCTGTTGGGCAGTATGAAAGCATTGGTAAGCTGTGGTATTGAGTTAGTTCAGTTGGATGGTTTCTTGAATTTTGGTATCAGTTCTATGAGAATTTTGGTATCAGTTCTAAGAGTGTACAAGAATCTGTTTGTGTCATAAAGAAACTTCTGCTTGTAAAGCTGAATTCAATCTATATATGCTTATGCGTGTTTAAGTAACGTAGAAATGATCAGCCTCTGTGAGTTACCAGCTGGTTTTAGTTAGAGAAAATCTAAGGTTGTCTGAAGTTGTATTTTCAGGCCTCTATTTCTTTTACAAAAATGCAGGCAGGAGATGCATATTCTTCTGTCCTAAGAATACCCAAAGGCTACATTTAGGTATCTTAAATTCTTGTGCACATTGTACTTAACTACGTAGTCAAACTTTTCAGTCTTTAATGAAGACTAAATACTTTTCTCTGCATAGCTGGTTAATATTTTTATGCTGTTGTGAATGTGTGAATTTCAGATCTGCCTTCATGACCATTGCTTTTTGAATCATGTTAGAGTCACAATCATTGAACAGTTAGGGTTGGAAGGGACCTTAAAGCTTTTGTTCAGTTGACAAATTTAGGAGATGAGAATACATCTTTGTATGTGTAATTTTGCTTATGTCTGCCTCTTAAATCCAGATTCTTATTGACCCTTATTAATGCTGATACTGGAGGGGTTTTTTTAAGTGTTATAATTAAGTGGAAAAGCCCACTTGTCCTTTTTGTATTGTATCAGTTTCAGGCAAGAGTGGCTGCTGCTAAATGTACTCTGCTAGTTTAAAATAACATCTCTGTTTAAATATTTACAGTACTTTATCTTGTACAGACTAGTGATTTGCACCAAGGCAGTCATATTGACATATTCAAGCCAGTGGCATAATTTTAAGCATATATATTGCTTGGAAGATTAAGTGTTCCTTATATCATGGAGTTCTTTATAAAACAAAGCAACTTCAAGGTTTGGAATGTAGTCTCTAGTATCACATTGCCCATTTGTCTCTGCGCTGCTTATGCAACTGCTTATGCTGTGTGCTTTTTTTGTCAGAGAGGAATGTATGGTGCTTAATTTCAACTTTTGTTTTCAATTTATTTGTTTTATGAGTATAACCCAATTATTTGTCCTGAAAGAGAAGAAACTAAAGATACATAGACAAACATCAGAACTATGCTTTTAAAATTCTGACATTATTGTGCATGGTAAAACCTAGAAAAATTGTAATTTTAGTGAACTGTACCATGTGTCTCTACTTTTGATGCTGAAACTTGTCAAGGAACATCCCTGTTAACTGAAGAAAGGTGTATGTTGTATCCCTCATCAAAAGTATAAAAAAATGTGTGTCTGGAGGAGGCAGACTGCAGTGCAGTCAGATTTGCAGATGATGTCAAACTTGGGGTGCAGTTTGATGCACTGGAGAGCGAATGCCATTCAAATGAGCTTGGACAGGCTGGAGGAAAGTACTGACAGCAACCTCATGGAATCCAGCAAGAACAAGTGGCAAAACTTTCATACTGGCCATCTCCATCTGTGTAAGTTTTTAGAGCTAAACAAAACTATCACTCTTGGCCAAAACCCCCCTGTGTTATACTCTTACACCTAGTTCAATTATCAATTCCATGATGTATTTAAAGTTTTTAGAGCAGTTCATCTTGGCTTCTGTCTTTTGGAGTTTGGAAACCCATGAGAGTGTCCTGCCAAGTTGCTGTCCTTTTGAAAACAGCCGTGCTTCACTCATCAGCAACTCCCAGAGAAAGGACAAATGGCTAAAGGTGCAAACTCTTTGGCTTCTTTGAGCTTTCTACTCCACTGTTAATAAACTCTCACTTGACAAGGTGTGCTGCTTTTCTTTGTACTTCTTGATAGAGTCCCAGTTTCTCCTTTCTCTCTGTTGGGTTTGAGGTTGTTTTTTTCACTTCAGGAGCCTTAGGACCACTGAACAGCATGGCTGGTTGTGTATGCCTTATCACTGATAGAAGCACATAAGATTTTTTTTATGTGCTGAAGACTCTTAAAGCTAATGAGTAGAGACTTCACTGTAGCAATGAATGGTTCCCATTAAACTGCTGGGTTTGACTGACTAATAACTGATACACAGAATTTAGAGTGTAGTATAATTTTTGTGTTTATAAATGCCTTTTTCTTGATACTAAAAGTGGAAGTTAATTTTTCATCTGTATTTGCTGAACTTGAAAAATGCAGAGTAGTAAAGATTACAGCAAGACTATGATGTGCTTAATCAATATAAAAATGCATCTTGATGGTTTTATGCTTTAGTAAGGTCTGCTAAACCTTCAGCAGCCCATTGAGAATATTCCCAAGTGAATTTTCATTGCACTTACCTAAACAATTTTTATAACCTGAGCAACTCCATTTTGTGGTTTATGTAGATGAATAATGCAGAAAATAGCTGCTTGGGAAAAATAGCTCTTTAGTTTGCTGTCCTTTTCAATGTTTGTCTATATATTTATTGGTACTGTGCTCAGTAAAATTAACTTTCTTCGTCAGTACACACAGGGTAGGTATGTGTTTCAGAGATACTTGCAAGCCCAGCTCTCCCTGAGTGCTCCTTCATGAGAAATTCTGGAGCAAACTGAATAATCTCTGTTGTCTTTTCAGCTCTTCTGGCTGTTTGGTGTTTTGTAAATCTTAACAGGAAACTTTCTCATGACTGCCAGTTTTCCAGCATTCATCTGTGGGCTATCCCCTGTAGAGCACTGAAGACATTTCATTGGGGAAGGCATAACATGGCTTTAACGTCTCTGGCAGACTTTAAACTATGCATGGTTTGTGAGATTATTTTTCTATAGACATTTTCTCAATATTAAAAGAGAAGAATATTCTTGGGAAAGGCTGTTGTTTTCAGGCCTTGTGCCTAGAGGACTTTGCAGTGGTATGTCTAGGATCACTTGAGAAGATGGGAGGTGGCATAGTTGGGCAGTTTGGAGAAATTGGACCCTGTTGGAATGCTTCTTCTTTCAGGCTGGTCTGCTTTCCTCTGTTGTCTAACGGAGACTGGGGTTGTGACAGGGAAAGTGTTTGTTCCTGGGGTCACTTGATTTTTTTGAACTCCAGATACTAGAGTATTCTTGCTCTTTCTCCTGGTGTGTGAGCTTGAAAACTTACCCATGTGCTTGCTGGGCTGCCATGAATCCTGTTGTCAGCTTTATGCTACACTGAGCTATTTGAATTGCCGGTGACTAGTGGCATTCCAAAATTGTAGTTTGAATAGTGGAAATGTGGACTGTAGTGGAACTGTAGATTTGAACTGTGCTGCCGACCTGAAAAAGAAGGCATGCCAATTATGTTCTGTATTCTTTTAAACAAATGTGGTAAAAGGGCCACGTTTGCATCTTCAGGGGTTTTGTCCTGTTTACGCTTTCTTCTCAACAGAGGAGATTCTAATTCAGGTTACTGTAAATGGAGTTAGACTAGCCAGATTCTGTGAAGTTGAGGTTTTTTTTTTTTTTTTCTTTGTGTTCTCCCTGCATTTCATTTCTTAGAAGTTTAACCCACAGCTACTGCTCTGTGGAGCTTTCAGTGATCGGTGGTAAGAAGTAGGGTATTTTCTTTAGGAACAGAATTGTGGAAAAGCAATTTAGGTACAAGTTTAAAATGTTGTAGTGCAAATGATGTGGAATGCTCCATATGATAGAACTTCTTGCAAGAGGAAAGAAACAGTAGAAGAGGAAGAAGGGGTGCTTGGACAGTTTCTTATGGTAGTTAACAATACAACTGTTAAAACCAGATTTATATTCAATAAAAATAATGCTACCTCAGATTTATAAAAAAGATACGTATCTCTCTATCTGCATGCACATTTCTTAGTATGGCAAGAGCTGTGCTGTGCTTCCTAGGGAAGCAAACTGGCAATACACAGCTGTCCATGCTTTGAGCTTCTGAGTTGCAGATTAACAATGGCCTTGATGAAGTTCTATGAGGATGCTACTTTACAGTTTCTCTGCTAGCCTGCTTTAGGAAACAGTACTGCACTTTCCTGCCTGTGTGGAGAAGTAAAACTGGCTTGGGGCTGATTTTACGTAGAATCTGCTGGGAAGTCTGTGCATTGTGTTTCAAGTTCTGGAGCAGTGGAGGATGCAACACAGAAATTATCTCAGTGGTTTCTGCATTGACAGCTAGAGTCTCATTGAGTTTGTCAGCTTCAGCTATGAGCTCAATCCCAGTGAGACTATTCCGACAGCATTCACTTTCCAATGCTCAGACTTGGGCAAGCTTTCTAGCATTGAGGTTGCATGGTCACTCTTGAGCTAAAGTTAGTCAGTTCCACCCTGAAGACAGTGTAAAGGTTCTTTGCAAACAGCAGCGTGTGTTGTTAAGGGTTATTGATCTATAACAACTCTTGTTATTGGTTTGTAAGCTAACAGTGAAAAATAGAAAATTTGAGTCTCTGGGTAAAGTCAAAAGAGGGTGGATTTTTTTTCTTTTTTGCTTTGTTTCTGGGCTTAGAAAGGAACGTACTCTGAATTCACATCTGGTTGGCTGATTTCTTCATGGAGAAACTCCAAATTAATTGTGAAGATTAGAATAAGCGTTCATGGGTTTTCAGGATTTTGAATGGAATTTGAAGTATTGTGTTTTCAAGCAGTGGACAAATCAGTTTTCTCATAGGTATTTGTTCATGTTCTAATTTTGGCATTTCTTTGCCTCCATTCTAATTTTAAAAATTGTTTTATACTTCATGTTGTGTCTTGGGATTTCGTAATGTGCTCACTCTTCTCAGATATGCACATGAATTCATTGAAGTACCTCATGACAGAAAGTTCTCATCTAAAAGGCATTGCCAAGTTAGTTGTAATCAACTTATTTATCAAAATAAACTGCTTATAAATGAGAATGGAATTTGCAAATCATAAAAAAAATCATGAGTATATTAATATGCAGGATTTGTTTTTCGAAGAGTACAAACACGCTATCTTACTGTTGCCTTATTTTCTTCATAATAATGGTTAACAAATGTATCCAAAAGAGGTCTCATGAGCAAGATAAAGGAAAAATAGCCAGTAAAATATGCTTGCCAGCTATAAATGTCTTTCTGCTCAGCCTTTGTGAATCCCCCTCTTTTGTATTTAAATTCACAGATAGCAAATTATGTACTTTTTTTTTTTTGGCGTAAATTGCTCTGGATTTTTGGAATATCCAGCATTGCAAAACTTTAGAGTTTTCCACAATTTTAGCATTTCATTATTGACTCATTTCTGGCATTTCTTTCCACCTTTATGCATATATATTTCTGGTAAGTGTATTGTATTCCAAGAAGGTCAGAAACTGGAATCTCCCATTAAACTTTTCCTGATCATCTCTATTTGAAAAATGATTTTTTTTTCCTTGATTAAAATTAATTCAAACTAGTGCCTAGCTTTGAATATTCTGGTGCTTTGTGTTTGAGATATCTCAGTGTAGCATAAAGCTGACAACAGGATTCATGGCAGCCCAGCAAGCACATGGGTAAGTTTTCAAGCTTACACACCAGGAGAAAGAGCAAGAATACTCTAGTATCTGGAGTTCAAAATCCTGTCTACGCATCCATCGGCTTATACAGTAGCCTAAAATTCTCTTTGAACCTTTGTGCTAGGTCACACAGGCAGACCAGTTTGTCTGCATTATTTCATATGAAAACCCAATCCTTTGAGCCTTCAGGTTGATAAGAATATCCAGGGGATAAAAATATCGTGTCTTTAGTTGACACTTACTTTAAGGATACATAAGAGTGGTATGCAGATATTACTAATCCTTAAGTACTCACTTTTATACTTGTGATGCAAATGGCAGCCACATAAAATGATTATGTGGTCAGATTTGATATTTGAATTGGTTGGTTGAAGACATGTTTATTGTGGCTAAAGAAGAGTATAAAACTTGAGATTGGAAGGTAATGTTCTAGACAGCCCTGACAACATTTTGGGTTTTTTTCAAACTTCAATATCTTTGGTGTCAGCAGGAACTTGAATACTGTCAACAGCTTGTTGCAAAAACATCTGTGGACCAGGAATGTAAAGATCAAGTTTAAGAAAAGCTTTTGCTGCCAGTTCCAAATGTTTTTATAAGGAAGACTTGAGGAGGCTTAATTACTGTAAGCTTTCTGGGGCTTTTTCCCCATGACTTCTCCATGCACATTATAAAAAGTCATTGTAGGAGGCATTTCTCTAAAAAGCTTTAGAGAAGCTATAAAGTCTTTGGTTAGCCTTGTCAAAAGAGAAAAACTTTCTTGGGATTTTTGTTACAATATGTTAATCTAGAGACAGAACTGCCCCAAACAGTCACTCAGTAGATTGTTTTTCTAATTTCATTTTAATTTTCGCACTGTCTTGGAAGGGATCAACTCCACTCTTGTTTAGGCCCTTAATTGGCTCAAAGAGGAGGATACCAATATAATGATGCTGTTTTGGATTGATGACCAAGTGTTACAAATTCTCCCTCTGGTGTTGGTCTGGTGTCCCTTAAGTATTATCACCACTGAGCTGTCACAGTTGATGAAATACACTGGTGTGTGTGTGAGAGAGAGAGGGTGGAAATCTTTTAGAACTTTTCTTTTCATTCTGCATAGAAACTCAACCAGGCATCATAGCAGCCTTCCAATATCTGAATGGGGCCTACAAGGATGCTGGAGAGGGACTCATCATCGGGGGCTGTAGAGATAGGACAAGAAGTAATGGGTTCAAACTAAACCAGGGGAAGTTCAGGTTAGATATAAGGAAGTTCTTTACTGTGAAGGTGGTGAGGCACTGGAACAGGTTGCTCAGAGAAGTGGTAAATGCTCCATCCCTGGCAATGGTAACAGCCAGGTTGGACAAAGCCTTGGGTGATATGGTCCAGTGTGAGGTGTTCCCGCTATAGCAGGGGTTTTGAAACTTTATGATCTTAAGGTCCTTTCCAGCCCCAACTGTTCTATGTTCACCAAATGAATCACTATGAGCGCCCTCAGTTCATTTTGGTGATGTTTCCATAATTTTTCTTAAAATTCTGTTGGTATGTAAAGTTTTTTGTTCCAATAGAGGTAAAGAATCTATTTGCATTATATTACTGTAGAGACAGGTTTGAGGCATGACATTCCGTAACCTTGTTTGAGAAGTAGTTGTGATCACTTTGTCCTGCAGTTCTCCCTTTAGAAGAAGGGTGTGGGTTTTTTTGTGCTTCCATTTGTAAGATTTTTTTCCTGGGAGAAGTATTAGAAAGTCTAGACTTTTTATTGATTAAAATGAATTTTAGTTCAATACTCAGACTGAAGTAGTGAATACCTTAGAGATGATCAAGAATGAGTAGGATTAGTCAAGATCCTCCAGAAATCGAAACAGTCATGTCCTACTGCAGCCTCTGATGAAGGCTATTGTGGAAAGGTCTAAAGTCACTTCCTTTGCTGTAAATGGTTATTTCCTGACACAGGGGGCAGTTCCATAGAGCTGCTGTGTTCAAGACTTATATCAGAACATCATGTTTTATTAAGATTTTAAATCAGTGTCAACTTTGCCAAATCTCTAATATCTGTGATCCAATTTTTTTCATACTAGAAGTATTGCTGAGTTTCCTGACAAATGGAAACATTTTCAAAAGTATGCTCAGCATTTCTGGAAGTCTGGCCCTGTGACATGGTGTCCACTTGTAGCAGTTAAGGAGTGTCTGTAAAAAGTGGGCTTTCAACATCACACAGAAAATCAGTGGTGGAGGCACAGGGTTATGTGCATGTTCTTAAAACAGCAATTGGTCAGCTGTGTGACTGATGAAACACATTTTATTTTACCATGCAAACACTTCTCTTGATTTCTGCTTATAATTGGCCACCTATTTCAGCTGTTATCTCCTTCTCTTAGAAGCTGTGAATGTTCCTTGGAACATTTGCATGCTTAGAGGGAGAATTAAGAAACCACCTTTAAATTTCAGCAGTGTCAAATACAGAGTTATGCTTTTGTCTTCCTTGTTTTACCACTACTTCACAAATACTTTTAGAGCAAGGATTATTATGAAATATGTTTGAATTATTTTTGCCTTTTGTCTCTGTTTGGTTTCGCGGGGTTTAACACTGATAGTGTGTTGGGCCATAAGAGAGAGTGGCCATTTACCTGTTTGCTTTCATGGCAGTCTTCATTTCATAGTCTTAGCTGTAGGCAGTTTTAGTTTAATTACTTAGGTTGTAAGTGGAATGTATCCCTCAGTGGTCTGGGGTGCATATCAGCATGGTTCTGCCACAACACAGTTGTCTAAAATCCGCATCAACTGTCAGTGGAACTTAGCTGATATATATGAAGCTCAGTGTGTGTTACACTGTCGGTGATTTCTACCCAGCTCATCTCACTTCTTTTAACAGATGTTATGCACAACTTTCTGTGCTCTTTCACTTCAGAAGTTCATTTTGTGCACAAAAGGTGACATATTTACAGGTAATGAATTTGCTAATAAAATTGGCTTGCTGTGCATCAATTAATTGTGAAGTCATCCTTATATACCATCCAAATGTGCTAATTTCTATAACATGTTTCTAGTAAACTCATTAGCAAGCGGTTGTAGTTGGCTGTTCAGAGAGATGAGTAATTTCCCGCTCCCAGATTTTTATTACTGGGAAGTAGTAGCATCAGTTTATATCCTGCTTTCTGGAGTTCAGAACAGTTTCCAAATAAGTGTGGAAATACTGGATTTGAAACAATGCTCTAGTTTTGGACAACTGAAAGATGCCAAGTATGTCGTAGAGCATAATCTTGTCTTGAACAATAGTTTTGAAGTTAAAAAAAAAAAAAAAAAAAGGAAAAAAGACATTTTATAATTCTGTAATGGTTTTGGAAAAGTGCAAGGCATTAGAGGAATTGAAAACAATTTGTGTTGCAAAACAGTGTGATAGGTTGACACTTTGCATGCAAAGTTTGGTGAAAACATTAACAAAGGTGAAAATATTATAGTGCAACTTTTAAATGCATCTTGAAGATGCATTTAATGTTACTTGAGGGTTTAGAATGTTAAGAATATTGGCATCAAATCACAAAAAGTTAATTTCCATCATGAAATTACTCTGGTAATCATACAGCTGTTAGCAAGTCACAGGTTTTAAAGGGTATGATCAAGGCTTTGTGTTTGTAGCATTTTCTTTCCCTCCTGTTAGCTTGCCTTGCAAAATATTGAGTTGCAAGCTGTCATTCATAGATGGACACTTACTTTTTTAAGGCGCATATAACTCATAGTATCAAAATATGTACCGTTTTGTAAATAATCTTGTTCTCAGCAACAGTTTCTACTTCACGGAGGACAGAATGTAAACCTTTAGAAACTCATAGGAGTATCAGTCAGTGTAAAGATTCCCCACTCTTTCGGTTCATTGCTAATTTAAATCTTTTGAAACCCAAAGTAATTCTGTATATATATAATATAGTGTAAATATATGTATAATACAGTATTATTATATTATAAGCCACTATTTTGATCTTTGTTCTGTGTTGTACTTTTTCCCTTATTGCGCAAGCATAGCTTTGCTGCATAAGCTCTCTTTGTGGCTGCTGTTGAGCAGTTGGAGACAGAAGGAGGAAATGGACAGTAGAATGACAGTGGACCTAAAGATTACCGAGATAGTAGGAATAACTTTAATTTTAATTGTAACCACATTTGGTGGCTAAGGTGCTATTAAATATCGTTGTATCTGGGGATTTACATTAAATCATGCAGAAATAAATGCAGTTTGGTTTGGAGAAAGAAGAGCTGTGTTTTTTCTTGGTGAATATTTGAGACACAATATGCTAACATTGCACTGGTAGGTGTGAACACACCTGATAGAATATGCCACTTTCTCAGTGTTGTGGGCTTCCTCTGTTACTTTGTTATGTTTTTACCACCAAGTAAAACAGAGAAGTAAGGAAAAGTCTTCAACAACTGAAATTTAGGATGTTAGTGAAGATCTGAGTTACTTCATCTAAGAATATATATAAAGTATTCTTAAAAATATGCAAGTTTTACTGCATTTCACTAAGACAAATGCACCTTACTAAATCCATGGATGTGGAGGAATGCCTGGATTGTTCAGATCCCATCATATCATTCCAGAAATTGTAATCACTATTATTACGGGTAGAGGGTGGGGTCAGTGTTTCAGGGGAAAGGCCAAGTAACACATTGCTGTGCTGGTTCTGTGAAGAAAATGTTAAAGATGATTCTGTGAAGATGGGTTTGTAGAAGTGGACAGCGTTAGGCAGTTCAGTTTCATCAGTTTGAATTGTACATAATTTTGTTATTGAAGTTGCATGTAGGAAAAATCTTTGTCATGTAATCTACAACTAAAGAGCTAAAATGCGTGATGTTCCTTATTGCCATGATTTTGCATTTATGGAAAAGATAATGGATTCCTTTGTTTCTGAGGCAAGATTTGAGATTTTCTTTCTGCAGCCTACCAGTTTCATTTTTACAAGGTGTGAATTCCATCTAGGGATTGTTAATCTCTGAGACTCTTTGGGGTAGGATACTCAATATATGCAAAGGAACATCAAGTAAAAATCAGAGCGTACAGGGGAGAGGAGATGATTCTCTCAGGATTGAATCATGGCTACAGCATTGCTGTCTTCGTGGGTTTGGATTATTTTTTCAGTGAGACATAAACCTGAGGTCTGCCTATTATAAACACTAAAGATCCATCCATGCAAATGTAGGAGTGTTAGCCACTTTGTTTTCTTTACACTTCTATCCTGAGTAATGACATTCTGCCTACGCTTCTCCAGCAGCTTTCCTGTGATGAAGTGTGTTGTGTCCAGCTTTAAAATAATTTTGAAATTTCCTGAATGGATGAAGAGAGTTTCAGAAAGGGTGTGTTGCTCTTCACGAGTGGGATACCACCAAAATGTATAATCAAAGTGAGCCCTGGTGAAAGTCAAGCTGAATTGAATTGCAAAAGGTAGTGGAGTGAGAGTTCTTTAGCTGCATTTCTGCAGCTAAAAGAAATAGCAGGACTCTGTTAGACTGTAAAGTTTGGATTAAGGTGAAATATCTTTGTACAGTCCCAAATGAAATTGTCTGGTGCAACTATCTGTAACTGCAGTGGTAAACATGGCTTCAAATGCAAGGTGACTACTGAGAAAAGAATTGGAAAGTGGCATTGCATCTCGCACCTCATTACTAACAGAGATTCGATTTTAAGATTTATTGCACTGCTGCTGGTGGCAACTAGTTAGGCATATACTGCTTGAATAAACTGAAGATTTAAAGTAAATACTGCTGCTAAAGTGAAGTAAAATCCTGTACAGAAGTCTTAATTTAACCAAACTGTTTCATAGCAGGAGAGCTCAGAGATGAGAAGGTATAAGGCACACATGAAGGCTTTCCAGTATATATTGATTTTTGAAAAGAGTTGAAGAAAATTAAAACCTACATCCAAAAAAAGATGTTATTCTCAAGTGTGTGATTAAATAAGAAAAATAGTAAAGAAAAGTAGTGTGAGTTAAGGAAAAAAAACCCAACCCAACACAAAAATCATGTACGAGTTTGTGTAAGGGGAAGGTAAATTCTTGGTCTGGTTTTTAAAATCTTGACATTGCTGCATAAGAGAGAACCCAAAGGAGGTTTCTGCATAGGAGCCAATATAGTTGGAGCAAGGAAAAGCCGTTGCTCAGCAGGATTTTTGAAAATCAGTTAAAATTATAGTACTTTAGTTCTTCAGAATAGTGATCAAGGGATGTGGTGTCGCAATGTGCTTATCAATAGAATGTAAAATAAAGACATATATTTATTAGAGCTTATAAAGGAAATGGCGTAAGGTAAAGCAAGATAGAGTCAGAGGTAAGTGAAGAATGGGTCAAAAAGATACAAGTCACTGGGTGACAGGAAGAGTAGGTGGTCAGCTATGGGTGAAAATTACATTTTCCTGGATGCTGGTGGGAAGACCAACTGAAATAGATTTTGTGGATAATGATTCAAGTTTCGGTCTGCAACTCAGTCTGCAATCATGTTTATATATCCAGTTCTTACTCTGAAGTGCTGATGTGTCTTTGTATGTCGCTAATTTCTTTTGGCTTAACAGTAATGAAGTAAATGACATCTTTTTGTGGACCTTTCACTCTCTCCCTAGTGTGGTTGTTATCTCACTGGTTTTAAAGCCTCTGAATCAGTGAATTGAGGGCAGGGAGATGTCAGTTCTGTTACTTGCAATGTGGACAGGGCTGTTTGACAGCTTTGCCGTTACATGTCAACATTTGATGGCAGCTTCTGTGACTTGGAGTTAGCTGTTTAGCTGTGGTTTTCAAATGAAGAACACTAGTCTGTGAGCTCTTTCATAACCTATAGTTTCAGATAACATTGTCTAGATCCTGGCAGAACAGTTCTTTCCATTCCCTCTGATTAATTTTGACCTGGTATTGTGGTATGTTTTTCTTTCCTGTATCTGCTGCTCATCCACTTAAGTCACTTTTCTGTTGGATTCACTTGTTTATTTTATTACAATTAAGAAAAAAAAAAAAAAAGGACATGTGGAGGATTGTTTTTAAAATGCGTCAGGCCTTCCATGGTAATACAAATGAAAGTTTTGAGGTTAGGGTATGAGAAGAGAGTTCAAAATTTTGATAGTTTATTAGGTTGAGGTAATTGCCTGGGGAAGGTTACAGACGTTTTCAGCAGGCTTGTCTGTCAGCCTATCTTCATTTGCTGTATCGGATCACTTCCCATATTTGAAGGGAGACAGAAAGTTAAAGCAGGTCTTCAAAAACCACTGCCCAGTAACAATTAAGTCAATGTACTTGTATAGCTTTCTTTTGAGAAATTCCTCCCTGGTCTTTGCAGGACTTTGCTTTTTGCTTTGCTGAACTTCTTGAGGACTTTATATGCAGATCTAGAAGAATGCTTGGATATAAGTTGTTTGGGCCCAGGTTAAATATTAGAAAAGAATAAGTCAGTATAGAACTACAATGTGTCATCTAGTTGGCTCTTTCAGTATATGCATAGTACAGGTTTCTGTTATTTCAGTGTGGGCTATCTGAAAATACAAGCTTCAGTCTTTCAAACCAGCAACGCCAGCACAACTTTTTTTTTCATAAAAATGCTAAGAGGAGCTGATTCTTTTTCAATATATTTATTTTGTAGCCCTAGGCAAAATTTTGCAAAAGATGAAATTCATTAGGACATTTGACTTTCAGGCTTACGCTCAATTATAAAGAAAATAGAGCATAGTTTTGGCTTTGCATGGAGAGTTCTTTTTGTTCTGAGTGAAACGCCGTTTATGAAATGAAGTACAGTAACTTTCTGACTAGTTGCAGCGATGTGTAGGCCTGTGTTTATGACTTGGTCTCTACACAGCCAGTGTTTTCAAATTGCTGAGGCTGAAGTTTTTAAGGACAGAGTTGTTATTCTGAATATCTGGGGGGCTGGGGGATACTATTTCTTGAAAAACAGTCTGTTGGTTTCTATTTTGGTACAAATCTGTGCATAATTGAAAAATCATTTTGGCAATCTACTCTGAGTTTATATGTGTGGGCCAAACCCGTTTGGTAGTATCTACTGCCATTCTGCTTTTTTGTAAGAAAAAGAAATTGTTTCTTAAATTGCATGATGTTGACTAGCAAATAGGAAAATAGCAGAAAATTTCTGTAATGTTTTAAAGGCTCCCTGAACCCCCCAGTACTCTGAAAAAGTGTTTTTCTTCAGTGCTGTTGTAGGTTGAGTGTAGTCCAGTGTCGTTAGCTGTTCTAATGTCACAGGTCAACACATGTTTCCTGGTATGCAACTGTTGAAAGGGTGTTGTTTTTTTTTTGTTTGTTTTTCAGTTCTCTTTTTTAATGTAACCCATACACACACTGTCAAAGCTCATATATTATTCTTCTAATGTTTGTCCAGTACTGCATAGTTAGTTTAAAATTTTCACTTAATTTGTTTGGAGTTTACAGCAAATATTTTTCATATTATTTTTCTTCAGTATGATCTGTTTCATATTTTGGAGACTTAGGAATGTAGGAAACATTGAGGCATCAGGAAATGCTGCCTGCAGTAGGGTATTTCTGCTCATCTTGTATCATTACTCCTGAGACAAAATGATGAATACTCTCATATTTGTAGTCAGCTCTGCAGTCCTTGCTGCTCAGACGAGACCATCATGTCTGAGGTGTTGTCATTTTCGGCACTTATAACATAGTCGTCATCTTGCTGAAACGGGTTGTGTCTTCTTGTCATGTTTTATAAATGTCTTCCCGATATAATGAATTTTAGCTATATATTCACAGTAAAATGAAGCTGTATGTTATTATTTCTCTTTTGAAATGTTACCTGGTGTTTTCTGTTGTCTGAAGAAGTGGCTTCAAACTTTCATGGCCTTATACGTGTAAATGCTGAACTACAAATGCATTGTAAACCTTTGGTTTCAGTCTCCTTTCAAACTGGACTGTAGCAACAGTGATTTGCTTGGCTGTGGGTGACTTCAGATAGTTTCACAGTCTTCCAGAGATGGCTTTTGCCAATATAGCAATATTTTACTTTAGATGAGGGGAAAAATAAAAGAACCGTAAGTGGTTCAGTGTTTCACTGAAACACTAGAATTTATTCTTAGTAGCTAAAACAGCCCGAAGGTTTTCAGGTGATTTTTGTTGCCTGTAGCATGAAAGAGTAAGTAGTAATTCTTTTAAAAGAACATGCTGTCCTTTTGGATAGCTGTATTGCACAAGTGATGTCCAAGTCAAAAGTGTGTTGTTATTTTTTTGTTTCGTGTTGCTTTTTATTTTTCCTGCAGATGGCTTCCTCTGGGGTATAATTTGGAATAAAATTCAGTACTGTTAAGTGTTTTGGCTCTTTATTTTATTCAAAGTATGTAAGACATTACAGATGCCTTGAAATATTTCTGTTTCCTCTGTATGCTTATGGGACAGTAGAAGGGAACCCCTTATGGTCAACTAGCGATTCTATTTTTATATATACATGTGCCACTAACATTTGATTAATTCGGGGAAACAGTTATTTAATGTTTTCAGTGAAAATGTGATCTTTACAGTATAATTTCCCATGTTTTAATTCCTACTGTTCAATAGCTTCTTCTATTGTGTAACAATTATTATTTGATAAGTTTACCATATGTACAGTAATAACAGCAGCAGTGTATTTTCCCCCTTCTTTAGTACAATTTGCATGGAAAAGATGTGGTTTATGTTTCTATTCCCTGTATTTTATGAGATGCTCTTTAATTGATGATGTTCACTTTGAAAGAACTATAAGGGCAGCCCAGGTGTCTGTGGATGTAAGAGACTGGAATTAAACTGAGAGGAGGCATTTTCTGGACATGCTGTCACTGCAGAGGACACCTGTATGCAGCTGAAATGCGCAAGTATGCTTGTAGAGGTATTTTTTCCACACTTATTAGCTGTCTTGGGACAGAGAGGGAAATGTGTGGCTTTTTTCAAATTGTAAAGTTAACAGCTTACATTTTGGTAGTAAATTACCAGTAACTGTCATCTTTAAGCAGTAGAATATTTTACAAGTCTGACCCATTATTTTGCATTAAATTATCAAGCCAACATAGAATCAACTAATCCTTACTGATCCACCTGAGAAATACGTATTCCTTTATATGTAGTCTTAATCAGTATTTTCCAAGAACCAAATTTTATGATATGAAATGATACGATATTTTCAGTATGTTGCTTTCTTTTTTAGACATGTCAGTTTTAAAAAAAGCCCTTATTTTTATCCTCTTACTGGCTTCACAGAGAAAACCATATGTAATAGAACAGTTTATTTTGTCTGGCTGGAGACTGTTAATTAGCACCACTGATCTGTGAAAAAGTGCCCAGCAATTCTAATAACCCTAACTAGTTTCAGAGCTAGTTTCGGTTCTGTCCAAACTGATAGTATTCCTGAGATTAGGATGAGACCAGAGCATCTCCTGAGCTTAGGGGAATTGATTGCAGTGATGATACTAACATGCCATATGTTATAAATGGGAAACAAACAAGCAAAAGAAATCCCTGAATCTCTCTCAGCTTGATTTGGTAGAAAATTCCGTCTCAGCCCATGGTTTTGCATGCAACATGTAGTCACATAAGCAAGACAGGCTAGCCAGACTTCTCTGCAGGATCTGCCAGCCCCATGAAGTGCTGGGTTGCTGCCACTGGCTCTCTTGCAAAAATTGAGATGTCCAATTAGGTATTCAGGTGGAAATTCTGTCTAAATCTCTATGCTTGAATGGTTGAAGCTCTGAAGTATGAGATCTAATTATGATCATATCATAATGTAGAGCTTCAAGTGTAATGAACATGTTCAGGCCCTGAAAAGGAAAGAACAAGAGGTTTCCAAGTCTTACAGTGGTCTGGGCTGACTTGTGCTGACACACATGGACTGAATAATTTCTTCCAAAAGCTGTCAAATTTTACTTGAAGAACTCCAACTGAGGGCAACCTGACTCTTACCCTGATAACCTGTTTCAGTTTTCTGCTCCCTTCACTAATTAGAGGGTGACATCTTATTTTGAGGTTTGAATTTTTATTATGATGACTTCTGCATATTGTAATACACTGGATCTGGAACACTTACGTGAAATTTGCTTACTAGCAAACACTTTATCTGCATATAACTACTCCACAAAGTGCTTCTCAACAATAAACTAAAACAGATGAGCTCTTTTAAACCCATCACACGACACTTGTTTTTCAGCCCCAGGGTGTTGGTGGTTTTGGTTTTTTGTTTAGTTTGATTGCATAATTAGCTACACTGTATTTCTAATACCCCATTCCTCAAATATTGTTTTAATGGCTTGTTTTCTACAGAAACATACCAGTCATTATTCTATTTGTATCTTTGATTTTTGTATCTGATACAGGTTCAAATTACCTTCTGTTAATTTACCTGAGTTGACTGTTGTGCTAAATCTAAAGTCTATAATTTCCTATTGATGTTCCTTTACCCATTTTGAAACATAGGAATAATGTCTGCAGTCTCCAGACCCCTGTAAGTTCCCATTTTTGGAAAAAATTGTGGAATATTAACTTCAGTGGTCAAGAGCTCCTTACTTCTTTCTTCTTGGATGCAAGTTACTTATTATGAAATCATATATTCAAATCAGTTGGAAAAGACCTTTGAGATCATCAAGTCCAACCTCTACCCCAGCACTGTCAAGTGCACCACTAAACCGTGTCACTGAGGGCCTCATCTGCATGGTTTTTGAGCACTTCAGACTGTGACTCCACCACTTCCCTGGACAGCCTGTTCCAACACCTGGTCAACTTCTCTGTGTAGAAATTTTTCCTAATAACCAATCTAAGCCTCCCCTGGCGCAGCTTGAGGCTCTTATTTCTTGTCTTATCACTTTTTATGTGGGAAAAGAGACCAGACACCTCCTTGCTCCACTCCTTTCAGGTAGTTGTAGAGAGCAGTAAGTTGCTCTCTGAGCCTTTTCTTCCCCAGTTCCCTCAGCCATTCCTCAAAAGACCTGTGCTCCAGGCCCTTTACCAGCTTTGTTGCTCTTCTCTGGACCCACTCCAGCAGCTCAGTATCTCTCTTGTAGTGAGGGACCGAGTCAGTTTGAAAATGTTGATTTTTATCAGAGGTCCTCACGTTCTCCCTTGTAAATTCCTTTTTTTAATTCCAGTAACATCTTATGACAAAAGCATGCTCCTCATAAGAACTTCTAATGCTCTATTTTGTTATGTTTTAATTATCCTGTGGTTGAGAATGAAGAGCATGCAAGTTGCAGTCTTCTCATGATTATGCAAAATTCAAATTTAAGATGTCTTCCAAACATGGAGTACACTGAAAATGTGCCAGAAGGCAGGAAAACCAGGTCTCATGATTAAAAGTACAAACTTTCCTAGTGCTAAAGCCCTCTGAAGTTTCATTTTGACAAGCTTTGGAATCTCTTGGTATCTTCTTAATTCAGACACTGCTAAATTCTGAAACCCTATCTGGAGGAAATAGAGTCTTTTCATGAAAATAGCCACTTACTGGCATGCCAACAGTGCATATGAAAGCATCTGCAGTGGCACAAAGCCTTTTTGTTTAGACTGGAGCTTATGCCAGACAAACTCTCTTACCACACCCATTGAAGACATCCTGTAATGTAGTCCAGGAGTAATGCCCACTGGTATAATAACATGCCTCAGCAGAGGACAAGTATATCTCATGCTATTGGTCCCATTTTTCTGCACAGGAAACTGAAACTCAGTGGAAAGCACCAAACTTTTCAGCTGTCTTTTCATGCTACTTCTTTCAGTGTGTTCTTGATGAGAGTGCTGACAGGAAATGCATTTCATGTTTTTCTTAATTAATTATGTGGAAATGTAAAATTCAGCAGTAGCAGCCAAAGTACAGAACTTCATTAGTGAGATACATTCATATTGCAATCTAGTTTTTGTTTGTTTTTAAGTTCAGATCATTTGGCTTTCATGCAATTGCAGATACTTTTTTTGTGAGGTTTTTAGCTACATTTAATTTTCCTATTCTTATGTACTTTCTTTTCTGTACATGCTTGCAAAAGGGGAAATCAGTTGTGACTGTAAGTGGGAAATAGTAACAAGAAGCATATAAGAAATATTGTAAAATTCTCAAACAGACCAGCTATATACTGCCCTTTCTGTAATTTCTTTTTCTTATTTTTAATTTAATCCTCTTAGCTGAATAAAGCTCTAGGTGTAGTGAACTGTTGTAGTTATCTCTGTGCCTTGCTTCTCCAGATGATGTGAGGATGATGGTGAGAAGGCAGCGTGAGATGTAGTGCAGTGGCTGGTGGGAATGGTTTCTGTGACAGTGCGTTTGGCAAGGTGGCCAGTTGTTGGATGTGGTCCTGGACATACTCTCTTTTTCAGGCCTTCTACTGCTCACATGGTTAAGGGGGTATTGTGCTGGGCTAGGTGACTGCCAACCCATTTAAACTTCCCCAGGCATTCCAAAAGCCCCTTCCCTGTGCCAGCCGTTCTTTCCTCCTTTCCCTTGATTTCCCCTTACTAGGTGGAAACATTGACGTTGAGATGGATGCCCTGTCTCTGGATTGAACTGGCAGAAAAGTGCTTGGGGCGTGTTGTCCGTGTTCCAGATCTTGGAGGCACTGGGATAGATAAGCAGCACCATTTTGCTGGCAGTGGTTATCTGCTCTCAGAAAACCTGTTTGTTTCAGTCCATGGAGAGAAGCTATCAGGCAAGGCAAGATGCAGAAATTAGCTGAATCCTGTGCAGGTTGACTGTGACAAAGCCTGTCATTCTGGTTTCCCATCATTCACTTTGCTGCTTCTTTTGGAGCTCAAGGTGAGTTTAAAAGTGAGTTGCCGCATGAAAGGGTATATTTAAAAAAGAAATTTCTTATAATTTTGTTTGGACTGAGTGCATTTTATTC
Source organism: Lathamus discolor (assembly GCF_037157495.1). Lineage (NCBI taxonomy): Eukaryota > Metazoa > Chordata > Aves > Psittaciformes > Psittacidae > Lathamus > Lathamus discolor. The sequence goes on along the minus strand of NC_088889.1, from coordinate 58,988,155 downwards.
AAGGGTTTTAAGGTGTATATATTATCCTTTTTGTGTGTGTTTTGTGTTTTTTCTTTCCTGTAAGCATATTTTCTTAGTCTAATTTCTGCTCTCTATGTTAAGAGTAAATTCTGATTTTTATTTTTTTTTTTAATTCATTGCAATGTTCTCTGTAGTATATACTTCATTACCATATACTTGCACTTGTATTACCACTTACACCTTTTTTTACAACTGCTAGACAGGAATGGAATGTATTTTCAAACATGGTAACAAGGCTGTATGTGAGATTAACAGTGTGGTTTAATTTCTGATTGTGCAAGTGTAAGCTATAAAAATAAGGTAATGTGGACCTTGTGTACTACAGTAATGTTCTGTATAACTTGGACCAGTTCCTTTGGAGGAATGCTTAAGCATTAAAATGTCAAATCAAAATTTATGCTCATGTAGTGCCAATTGTACTTATTGAGTGATGTATATTAAGTACCCTGTTGTCCGTTCTGTTTTCTTGGGTTTTTTTGACATTGAACCAATGCAGTGGTATGTATATTTTGAAAGATAATCTATAGTCTTAGCTAGAAAATGAGTTGGGAAGTAATTAAAGACAAGAAAAAGTTTGTAACTTGTTTCACTGCAACAGGTGGTTGTAACACAACTGTGAAAAGTGAAAGAAAGAAGGCAGGGAAGAGAGGAGGAGGAGAAAATGGGGCATTAGGCAAGGTTAATATTTCATGCTTGAACTGATAAATATGTATATAATGCTCATTTATAAATGTTTCTAAATGGAAATTGTTTATCTAGGCTTGTGACTTGAGATGACTACCAGTCCCCTCAAGTGTATAGACAGTGGTCAGTAAAAAAGAAGAAAAAACAGACCAAAACAAATCAGCCATTTTCTTAATGTCACAGTGAATTTTGGAAACCACTCCTGAGTGCTGGTTGAATAGGTTAAGAGACACAAAAATGCTTCTTTATCAATTTTGTGCTGAATATTAAATCTCAAGTACTTAATACAAAGGATGAATGATAATGATGATTTTAATTTTTTAGTGTCCTTCTTTCAGTATTACTTCAGGAATATTCTGTCAGATGTTTTCCATCCATGCTGTCTTTTTTGTCTCAAAAGCGTAATGCTATAGACCTGTATTTTTCAGACTGAAGTATAATTTACTGAAGTAGTGTCTTACTTGAATTTATTGCTACATTGAAATTGTCTTTTCTGCTTTCGTGTTGAATATTTAGTATTGAGACTTCTCATTATTCTTTTCACCAACAGTATGATTGACAGCAATTATTGCTGACTAAAAAGCATTGCTTGGACATTAAAATTTTGGAGGCAGGCTGTGTTCCTGAATTTCAGTTGAAAGTCCTCAGTGGAAATTCGTGACTTCTTAACTTCTTGATGAAGTTTAAATTGCATGTTAAAAAAAAATAAAAATTCTCTAGCATAAAATGCCTGCTTCAGATACCTAACCCATTTGTATTTGGTTTGACATACTGATATGTGTCTGAGAATTTCTGGTTACTGTCCACAGCTGTCTTACTCTCTTTGCCTGAGGTAGCCCAGAACATGGTGGATATCCTGGTATCCTGGGCTGCATCAAAAGGAGCGTGACCAGCAGGTTGAAGGAGGTGATCCTGCCCCTCTACTCTGCTCTTGTGAGACCTCACCTGGAGTATTGTGTGCAGTTCTGGTGTCCTCAACATAAAAAGGACATGGAACTGTTGGAACAAGTCCAGAGGAGGGCCACGAGGATGATCAGGGGACTGGAGCACCTCCCGTATGAAGACAGGCTGAGGAAGTTGGGGCTGTTCATTCTGGAGAAGAGAAGGCTGCGTGGAGACCTCATAGCAGCCTTCCAGTATCTGAAGGGGGCCTACAGGGATGCTGGGGAGGGACTTTTCACTAGGGACTGTAGTGACAGGACAAGGGGTAATGGGTTAAAACTTAAAACAGGGAAAGTTTAGGTTGGATATAAGGAAGAAGTTCTTTACTGTAAGGGTCGTGAGGCACTGGAATGGGTTGCCCAGGGAGGTTGTGAGTGTTCCATCCCTGGCAGTGTTCAAGGCCAGGCTGGATGAAGCCCTGGGTGGGATGGTTTAGTGTGAGGTGTCCCTGCCCATGGCAGGGGGGTTGGAACCAGCTGATCTTGAGGTCCTTTCCAACCCTAACTATTCTATGATTCTATGATATGTTGGGTTTTGTTGGGGGTGGTGGTAGAAAAAGATTCTGGGTCCAAGGGTCCCAGAATTTTTAAACTGCTGTGACTTTATCTTGATGGGCACTTAGCTGAAAACAAGAGGAGGTAGCTTAGTTTAAGTAAATGAATAAAAGTCCATGCAATTAATTGTTTGCACAAGTGCACTGGTACCGGTTTCTTACAAAACATGATTAGAATAGAGATGTTGGAAGTTCATTTCTAGAAGAAAACCTCATTCAGAATGTCATTAGTCCTGTCCTATTTCTGAAATAAAGGAATAAGTGTGCAGTAGTTAGTTGTATATCACCACATCTGTAGTCTAGGGTGGCTTTGTTCAGAAATAGTCAGAAGATTATTTGACAGATTGTATTTTATATTTAATAAGCCGTTGGACTGGAGTTATTAAGTGTTCTGAAAACAGAAAAAGAAACTGGTTTCCCAGGGGGTGTAGTTTTCTTTCTAAAAGCCAGTTCAAAAATTGTTTTCACAAGACAAACTAGGAATACAGTCCCTGTAAACATGTTTTTTTGAAATTCAGGGTTTTCAGCATAGCATTCATTGTGAAAGGTGTTTTAAGTTGCACAGTGTTACGAGTTTTTTAAAACAAAGAAATGAACTTGAAACTTTTGTGTGTGTGTGTGTGTAGATGCACACCCAGGTGTATATATCTACTGCTATGCATGTAATTTCAGAAAAAGATTTCTCTGCCTGCTTGACTTAGGAGAATGAATTAGCTGATTTTAGTTGAGATGTTCTCAAATATTTTAACTTTACTTCTTTTTGTGAACTTCTGCTGCAGGGTCTCTGTGCCAAGCTTGAGTATCTGATTATTGAGGATCATTTTAATCTGTAGCTCAAATTAGAGAATACCTTGTCTTATCACTTGTGCAGGAATTTGTGCATTGAGAGATATTTCAGCAACTTTCAGACTTAAGAACCCCAAGAATGCATTTGAGGATCTTTTCGTTGAGGGGAAGTATTTCTTAGTGTCTTTTTTGACATGTTCTTTATGTTTGAAGAGCCGACTACTGAGGTGGAAATTTCTATAGTATGTCAGGAGAGTCTGTCACAGGCAAGGAGGGGAATGATTATATTCCCCTGTAATTCTTCTTGGACAGTAATGTCACCTGTGATCACAACCTTGCTGTTGGTTCTGATGTAATTCCCCAAAGTATTTCACCCAGTTTCAGGCCTGAGAGGCTAAGGGACAGGTACTGTCCAGCAACACCAACATGTGCAGGCACCTGAGTGTGGTTTTTTTTCAGTTGCTAAGAGGAGAAAGCAATTCTTTGATTTCAAATGAACACTGTGTATTCACACTCCTTTTGCCTTTCATCTGTCTCTGGTGTCATAGGTTAGAAAGTCTGAAATTAATGAAATATGTTAACGTTGGCTTCTTAACCTCTTTTCTGGTTTCAGCACCCCACCAGCTTCTGGGCTGGTGGGACAAGTGGGCAGCTGGTTTGTGCACATCTTTGAGGGGGTGCTTCTGGCATCAGGTCCCAGTAATTCACTGGTGCCACAAGGTGATTGTGTAAAGGTTCATCTTGGAGAACTTTGGATTTCAGTAAATTTCAGGGTAGAAAAGACCTTCATATGTCTTTCAGGGTTAAGAGCTATTTTTATTCTTTCTTTATAAAGGAGTTGAATTGTTTACAGTTAATCATCAGAATATTCTACAACCCTTAAAATGGGCTTGTTACCTGGAAATAATTTGGAGTATACTTTAAGTGCACTAGTTTTATTTTAGACTTGGCTAAGAATAAATATGCAGTTTCTTAGATATGAGATCGTGAAAGGCAGGAAGATGTTATAAAATTCAGTGTATATTTTGTATTCTGTTTATATTCAGAGATATCCCCAAATCTCCAAGCATTTCCTCAGATTTACAGCTTCATAACATTGCTTTTTTATTATGCCAGTGAGCACTGTAATTGTTTTGTTTTAAGTAGAGGTATGCATCTGAAAAAGAAAATTCCCTTTGCCAAAATTCCATACATAAGTGAATGGTGAAATGGTGAAATACTCAGCAGCTGGTGCTAGGTCATGCAAGTCCAGATGGAACAAACTTCCTTCACATAATGTCCAGAACATGGTCCTTTTATTTTCAGGGAGGTTTGTAGAAAAGATAATGATGTTGATACATGTTAAAAACAAAGCACAGTTATTTGAAAAGTCAAAGAAAGCCCACAGAAGCAGACAATAAAATGAAACCTTATGCCCAGAGTGATCCTATGGCGAATCAAATGTTTGGTGAAAGAGTTAAACTAGAAAGGAAGGTGAATATCTATCAGATGTGTTAAATTGTAAAGTCATTTTGGGATCTTTTAATTCAAGTGTTGCCTATAGAGTTCAAATGTTTTCTATGTGCATCCAAATAGTTTTGGATTTTATTTAAGAAATACAGAAATGTATTTTGAAGAAAATATATAGTGTGGGAATATATTTTTAATGTCATTATTTAATTAAGTGCAGGGTTCTGTAGTGGTATATCACAGACCTTGTCTTCTGTTCTGTATAAACACTTCCAAAAATGCTTTTGAGAGATGTCTTGCAAAAATATATCATACAGGCTTTCTGAACAAGCTTCCCCCAGCCCCTTTCTGCTCTGGTGGTGCCATCAGAGGTAGTGAATTTCTGACAGACAGCTGACCAGATCATTGATACAGAAAACAATATAAAGTTCAGAGAGAGCAGTCTTCTTGTCTGTAGCTACACAGACCCAACTAGAATATTGCTGTGGACTTGGTTGTACTTAGGGTGGAACCCCAGATGTAAATGACAAAGTTCTAACATGCAACTCAGCACGTAAGTACTTTCTGGTCAATAGATATGGAGGGCAGATACTATTGTTCTGCCATGGTAAGGAAACAAATGACTAAAATTTTTCTCTAGATTTATATATATAATTATTGTTCAGTATGGTAACAGTATTTGGTCTTCATTTCCACAGTATGCAATGAAACTTCTTCCTACGTAGTAATTCCTCCAGTACTTTAATAGAAATTGTGACTTCAATTTTCTTCAATTTTTCAACAGCTTTAGTGTGTTCCCCAGGGCAGTGTCATGGCGTCAAGCCTGTCAGTTTTCAAGAAGCATTTGGACAATGCTCTTAGATCCATGGTTTAACTTTGAAGTAGCCTGCTGTGGAGTTAGAGGAGTTTGACTTGATCCTCATTGGTCCCTCCCAGTTCAGGATTCTCTATGATTCCATGATTCTAGACAACAAAGCTGTATACAGTATATCTAAGGTATATGCTGATTTATGCAAATGATTTATTTTAGAAGAGAAGGACAGGGCAAGTAGTAGGAGTACACCTACAGCTCTAGGTAGGAAAGAAGGAACAAATTTCTGCATTACGCAATGATGACATGTTTGGCGTACAAAAATTAGAAGAAACAAATGTCACTTCTAAACATTCATTAATCATGTCTACACTTTAGGGAGAAGGCTTGTGGTGATGACATGACATATGAAATTTTTAAAGGTAACAAACCCAGTTACACTGTTTTAAAATACTGTGCGTCATTTAAAAATCTGTCTGGTTTCTTGTTTAGTCTGAAAACATTTGTGGGAATAATCAAGAGAAAATTCTTTGCTTCACTGTGAACCTGCAGTTTCAAACACTGCTTGAAATGTCATTGCAGCACCTTGAATATAACATCTCTTACATATTCTTCAGCGCAACTTTTGGATATTTTCACCAGATTTTAGAAGGGAATCAGTTGTAATCTGGAGTTGATTTTAAGCACTCGCCACCATTAGAGGCTTATTTCTATAAATAATGAGTTGGACAATCTGATTATTTCCAATTTTCAGTGTCTTTAGTAGAAGTTATACTCTGGTTCCAAGACTTCTGGCAAATAAGTGAAACAATATGGGAGCGTGTTCATTTTTAAACTCCTGTTTTTTTTTTCTTGTTTACTGAAGAAGCACATGACCTTTGAATTATATTCACAGTGGTGCTTTTGTCTGTTTTGGTATAGCATCTGGTTTGGTAAGGAAACATTTTCTTGTTCTTAGTGGCCAGACTGTGCTGGTAATCATACTGGATAGTAGCTTGTATTTATACTAGTTTGGACATTCTTCTCAATGTTGTTTGCATGTCAAATATTACACTAATATTTATCACCTTATTTTAAGGAAACTGAGAATCATTCATTGTTTAATTTCTTGGGGGAGCATGTTGACTTTATCCTCAATCTCTATATTTATAAATTCCTTCCAGTTTATTTGAAAACACAGATTCTCTGTGTAGCCAGTCGGTGTACTCTACTTTGGCTGTTTTCCTTAAAAATCACTAACTGTTGTTTTCTAGTAAAACAGTTACATCTAGAAAGCATACCTTACGCACAAGATCATTTTGAAATAGGGAAGAATTCTTACTGACATGAGTAGGGTTTAGGCATGCATAAAGATCGAGAGATTGCTATTGAGAGCAGCCTGCCTACAACAGCTATCACTTCTGATAGTGAAAAATTCAGCTGTTGGTTTTCCCTTTGCATTTCCCAGTTTACAGGGTAGATGTTGGGATAAAATTTATGCAATATTCCTGCTAATAAAGGCTTATTACAATGTATTTTATTTTAAAATAAACACAAAAAGTATATTCAAAGTTAACTTAGCAATAGCTCGGAGTTCAAAATTGATAATCTGTGTGTATCATGTGGAAACCAGCAATGCATGAGCTACACATTCCAGGCTCACGTATCTGTCATTTGGGTGCAGAATATATTGTTTGTGGATTATCTGGATATACTGGCTCTTCTGTGCCTTTAGTAGGTTTAGTTTAGTGTATGGAGAATAGTCTTTGTCCAGGAATTCTGTACAGCTAAAATTCCATATGAGATGGAAAATTGCCCATAAAGCTAAAGGGCAGTGGCACCAGCAAGGAGCTCCTGTCAGAAGTGGTAGGCTTGACAGGTCTGAAAGAGTGTTGATTTTAAACTCAAGCATTCAGAGCTTAAGAAGTGCCAGATCTAGGACTGCATGAGCAACCTTAATTTGTATGGATGATTCCATATTAATGGTATACTGTGGAAATGTTTCTGTTATTAACAGAATCTTACTGCATTCTTTGCCTTTTGTCTCATACTTGTTGAACAAATAGTTATTCAGAGTTTGGGGGTTTTTGTCTTATCTGAGCTACAGAATCCAAGCTTCATTTCTGACACACCACCTAAACTCTGCAATACGTACAAAACTCCAATGATTTTATTGTCAAACTTTTAAGTGATGCTTTTGTTGTGATGTCATATATATTGACCATATTGCATTATCTTTATAGCAGCCCTGCAGGACTAATAGTGGTATCTTCTTATTTTTAACTGACATGGGATGAAAACCAAAGGGAGATTAGGCCAGTATTATCATGGACTAATACTGGATGCTTTGCTCGGGATGACTAGAATGTCTTTTCTCAGAGTACTTTTTGATGTTCAGAACAGTTATTCTTAGATGCAGGAGGGGTTGCTTAGCACTTCTAAGGATACAGACTCAGAAGTGTTAAGCTGACTATCTAGAATTTGAAGAATGTAACATGAGAAAACTTGGGTTTTGAAGATTTTCCCAGGATTGTAAAATAAATTGTATCACAGAGGCAGAGTTTTAGCTGCTGGTCACCTAAGACTACCCAGGTTTTATTGCAGAGGTTCTAAAGATGAATCTGTAGTAAATGTTTGTTTACAGCTTACTCTGCATGCTCTTGCAGTTTTTAACAGCTGTACAGCAGAAAGAAGCAGATGCTGGAAACAGGAGATTTTGACCTATCTCTCTGGCTCCTTTGGTATCCACATTGTTTAACAATTCTAGAAATGCTTGGTGTGTGGGTGGTTTGGTTTTTTTAGTTAATTTTTTTTTTATTCCTAATACATACAGGGGCTATTGCCTTCACCACATGTAAATTCTAAGTTTATAATTTTGCTAATGGTAATGTACTTGTGAATTTTTCATGTATGTGACTTCAGCCTTGTAGTAAAAGAAACAGTGAATGCAAAATTCCATACAGGCCATCTCATAAATCTTCAGCAAACTGATTTGTGAATTTCAGCATCCTCTTCTATTACAAGTTATTAACTGATGATGCATGCTAGTAATTTAAAAAAACAAAACAAACTGAAAGCATACACTTTTCACTTGCTTTTGAGCTGTAGTTGTCTTTTTCTTCATGCTGTTTGTGGATCTCCCTTCTGAGGTCAGAGCTGCTGTCTTTGGTTCTGATGACTTGCACTGCCACAGCCCTGGTCAGCTTGACAGAACAAATGCTGAAAGGACTTAGGCTTATTTGATGTGTGTTTTAAATATTGCAAGTTTAGTCTGCTCACTGCTACAAAAGCTTGGAAACATGTAGTATTGAAGTACATGCAAATTATTTGGAGAACTGCAGCCTATTTGAATCCAAGAAGCAAGTGATTTTCTTTGTTCCTGAGAAGTCACTAAAGTCACTAAGAAGTCACTAAACTTGAACATATTTTTCACGGGGTGGGGGGGGTGGGGGTGGGGGGTGGGGCAAAACTTAGATCACTGCTGTGATATGACTTCTTGTAAAATTTCAAATACTCACCTGAAATTTACGGAGGTAGTCAAGAAATGGATGAAAAATAATGCTCTGTAAGTAGTCTTTTGTAGTAGTAAGTGTTGAATAATTTTGAAAGTAAGTGAGAGTGGAATATCTTTGTTTGATAAGGTAAATTAATGGAGAAATAAGTGGAGAAATTAAAAATTTATAGAGACATTCCAAGACACAACAATTTCAGCTTCAACTTCTAACCTGTTCTCCAAATGAAACCTGACTGCATAATGTGTCAATTTATTTCTGTTGTTACCTGTTAAACCCTGCAAAGATAATCTTGAATAGTGAATTCAAAGGAGCACATCTTCAGTTTGTAGGGTTTATTATATAGACCTTGAGGTCTATAGAGCTAGATTTGTATCATTCCGACCAACTCCAAGACTTACTTGGTTTGCCCCATTTTCTCTGTATTTGCAACCCTGACTATGTTTGCTGTAAATAAAATGAGCTTCTTGTTTCGGATAGTGTTTTGTTGTATTGTTAAAAAATATTTTTCATATTTCTTAAGATAATTGATATTACTGCTTAACTATATGTGTGTCTTTTTTTTTTTTTTTTCCCGTTAGTTTTGCCAGCCTGGAGGATGGCAGCTTTCAAAAGAGAGAAAACAGCCAACATTCTTTGTGGTGGTTTTGACTGATATAGACTCAGAGAGGCACTACTGTTCCTGCTTAACTTTCTATGAAGCAGAGATTAACCTACAGGTAAAAACTTTACAATAATTAACAAAATACAGAAAAAGGTATCTAGAAACAATAGATGAATGTTATAGAGGACAAATGTAGAAAATATTTTGTTGTTTGTGGTAGGGGTGTTTTTTTTCTAGCATATGCAAATGCATGTATTTTTGTTCAAAGGTAAGCTCAATCTACTTCCTTGTGTTTTTGTTTTACCTGCTTTAAAAAAAACACACAACAACAACAAAAAAGCAAACCCAACCAAAAACATTTCATAGAATTCCTTTTTCTCCACTGCATTTTTTTTTTTTTTTAGTGGGACAGCCAATATTATGTTCCTTTCATTTACTTCCATGCTTGACATAGCATGAATGATTCTCATCTTTGTTCTTGGAAAAATTGTTTATTAACTTCTGCTCCCTCTGCTGGCCAGCTCTTATCAGGCCAGCAAAGGACAAATGTATACAAGCTATGCTGTAGGTATATACATATTCCTGTAAGTACATGTAGTGTGGGTGTAAATGCCATGATTTTAAAACAGATAGAACAATTCTTAAGTTTTTGTGTAGGTTGGATTTGGGGTGTCAGCCACTTGGAAGTGTTGGTTTTAAACATGTATTTAATTATTTTTTGGGCAACCTCAGTCTTTCAAAAAGAGACACTTTGTTTCCCATTTGATGTAAAGTATTTTGCAGAATCTCTGCTATGACATAATCTGTTATGTTATGCCATTGTTATGTTTTTGGATGTTTTATTTTTCCCCATGTGAAAATTATAAAATAAGTAAAACCTTGGCATTAAATATATTAAAATTAATTACTATTAAATAGGTGCTGACTGAAGTAGGTTTTTTTGCTTTATTAGTATAGTGTAACATTACTGATTATGTGCTTTTAATAATCCAAATGTACTTACTCTGTTTTATTTTTAGAGCAATTAAAAGATGTGGCATAGTAGTATTCTTTTTCTGGGCACAACTGGAAGCCAGAGTTGTTCTTATTTCATTAATGCTACAGTTTAGGTGGTTTTTATT